>NC_053039.3:474235156-475435156 GCF_002575655.3 Aegilops tauschii subsp. strangulata
GAGTACCGGACCAAATCATTAGCACATAGTGAATACATGAACTCCTCAAACTATGGTCATCACCGGGAGTGGTCCCGACTATTATCACTTCGGGGTTGCCGGATCATAACACATAGTAGGTGACTATAGACTTGCAAGATAGGATCAAGAACTCACATATATTCATGAAAACATAATAGGTTCAGATCTGAAATCATGGCACTCGGGCCCTAGTGACAAGCATTAAGCATAGCAAAGTCATAGCAACATCAATCTCAGAACATAGTGGATACTAGGGATCAAACCCTAACAAAAGTAACTCGATTACATGATAGATCTCATCCAACCCATCACCGTCTAGCAAGCCTACGATGGAATTACTCACGCACGGCGGTGAGCATCATGAAATTGGTGATGGAGGATGGTTGATGATGACGACGGCGACGAATCCCCCTCTCCGGAGCCCCGAACGGACTCCAGATCAGCCCTCCCGAGAGGTTTTAGGTCTTGGCGGCGGCTCCGTATCGTAAAACGCGATGAATCCTTCTCTCTGATTTTTTTCTCCCCGAAAGTGAATATATGGAGTTGGAGTTGAGGTCGGTGGAGCGTCAAGGGGCGCATGAGGTAGGGGGGCGCGCCCAGGGGGCAGGCGCGGCCCCCACCCTCGTGGACAGGGTGTGGGCCCCCTGACGTGGATTTTTCTTCTAGTATTTTTCTTATTTTCCAAATAGATGTTCCGTGGAGTTTCAGGTCATTCCGAGAACTTTTGTTTCTGCACATAAATAACACCATGGATAGTCTGCTGAAAACAGCGTCAGTCCGGGTTAGTTCCATTCAAATCATGCAAGTTAGAGTCCAAAACAAGGGCAAAAGTGTTTGGAAAAGTAGATACGACGGAGACGTATCAACTCCCCCAAGCTTAAACCTTTGCTTGTCCTCAAGCAATTCAGTAGATAAAATGAAAGTGATACAGAAAAACTTTTACAAACTCTGTTTGCTCTTGTTGTTGTAAATATGTAAAGCCAGCATTCTAGTTTTCAACGAAGATTATGACTAACCACATTCACAATAACTCTTAAGTCTCATGTTTACTCATATCAATGGCATAATCAACTAGCGAGCGATAATAATAAATCTCGGATGACAACACTTTCTCAAAACAATCATAATATGATATAACAGGATGGTATCTCGCTAGCCCTTTCTGAGACCGCAAAACATAAATGCAGAGCACCTTTAAAGATCAAGGACTGACTAGACATTGTAATTCATGGTAAAAGAGATCCAGTCATAGTCATACCCAAATATAAATTAATAGTAATGGATGCAAATGACAGCTGCGCTCTCCAGCTAGTGCTCTTTAATAAGAGGGTGATGACTCAACATAAAAGTAAATAGATAGGCCCTTCGCAGAGGGAAGCAGGGATTTGTAGAGGTGCCAGAGCTCGGTTTTGAAGCAGAGATAAATAATATTTTGAGCGGCATACTTTCATTGTCAACATAACAACCAAGAGATGGTGATATCTTCCATGCTACACACATTGTAGGCGGTTCCCAAACAGAATGGTAAAGTTTATACTCCCCCTCCACCAACAAGCATCAATCCATGGCTTGCTCGAAACAACGGGTGCCTCGAACTAGCAACAGTCCCGGGGGGAGTTTTGTTTGCAATTATTTTGATTTGATTTGCATAAAGCATGGGACTGGGCATCCCGGTGGCCAGCCATTTTCTTGTGAGTGATGAGCGGAGTCCACTCCTCTTGAGAATAACCCACCTAGCATGGAAGATACGGACAGCCCTAGTTGATACATGAGCTATTCGAGCATACAAAACAGAATTTCATTTGAAGGTTTAGAGTTTGGCACATACAAATTTACTTGGAACGGCAGGTAGATACTGCATATAGGAAGGTATAGTGGACTCATATGGAATAACTTTGGGGTTTAAGGGATTGGATGCACAAGCAGTATTCCCGCTTAGTACAAGTGAAGGCTAGCAAAAGACTGGGAAGCGACCAACTAGAGAGCGACAACAGTCATGAACATGCATTAAAATTAATAGACATTGAGTACGAGCATGAGTAGGATATAATCCACCATGAACATAAATATCGTGAAGTCTATGTTGATTTGTTTCAACTACATGTGTGAACATGTGCCAAGTCGAGTCACTTAATCATTCAAAGGAGGATACCACCCCACTATACCACATCACAACCATTTTAATAGCATGTTGGCACGCAAGGTAAACCATTATAACTCATAGCTAATCAAGCATGGCATAAGCAACTATGATCTCTAATTGTCATTGCAAACATGTTTATTCATAATAGGCTGAATCAGGAACGATGAACTAATCATATTTACCAAAACAAGAGAGGTCGAGTTCATACCAGCTTTTCTCATCTCAGTCAGTCCATCATATATCGTCATAATTGCCTTTCACTTGCACGACCGAACGAAGTGAATAATAATAAGAGTGCACGTGCATTGGACTAAGCTGGAATCTGGGAGCATTCAATAAACAGGAGAAGACAAGGCAATATGGGCTCCTGGTTAAATCAACAATAGTGCATATAAGAGCCACTTCAACAATTTTAATTACGGTCTTCTCCTATCGACCCCCAAAGAAAAGAAAAGAAATAAAACTATTTACACGGGAAAGCTCCCAACAAGCAAAAGAAGAACGGGAAATATTTTTGGGTTTTCTTTTTAATTATTACTACTACAGCAAGAAAAATAAACTAACTAAAGGCTACACTAATTATTTTGTTTATCTTAAGGCTTAACAAACACACAAGAAGAAAGCAAGAAAAAGAAAATAAACTAGCATGGATATTACAGTGAAAAAGTATGAGCACCGACATCTAGCAATGAGTGTGTGAACATGAATGTAATGTCGATGGGAAATACGTACTCCCCCAAGCTTAGGCTTTTGGCCTAAGTTGGTTCATTGCCACGGATGGCCTGGCGGATATCCATAGTTGTAGTTGGGGTCGTACTGAGATGGAGAAGACTCTGACTGCCACTGGTTGGCAATCATATCCGGATCCCACTGGTAGTTAGACTGTCGTGGAGGTTCAAATTGTGGTTCCGGCTCTGTGGCTGGTGTAGGGTTCCGGTAGGCGTGAATGGCCGCCAACGGAACGATATACGGACCTTCAGATAAATTAAACAAGGAGGGAGCAGGCAAGGTAATAGTCTCAGGCTGATTTTTATCAAAGAACAATTTGTATTTAAGCGCTGCTTCCCTATTCTTAACAATAAAGTCATGCGCTACCATACTCTTATAATCTAAATAAGCAGTGGGCAGCAATTTTTCTTCTTTTTCATAGTGCCTAATAGGTATGTTATAATGTGCAGCAAGGCGTGAAGCATAAATACCTCCAAAGATGGGCCCTTTGTATGGTTCAAACTTAACCGTTTAGCAATAATACCGCCCATACTAACAGTGTTATCGCAGAATAAACCATGGAACAAAATAATAATATCAGAAACACTAAGGTTTCCACAGTTTCCGCAACCAATTAAGCAACGACTAGCAAATATGGCAAAGTAGCGTAAAACAGGAAAATGTATTCTAGTGATTCTTGCATCGGAAACCTTCCTGGTTTCCCCCACAGTGATAGTGTCAATAAACCCATCCACATCTTTACGATGTGGTTCATCTAAACTACCCTCAAAAGGTATTTTGCAAACCTTGCAAAATTCATCTAGTGGCATCTTCTTAACAACATCATATAAATTAAACTCTACTGAACGAGGTGTTTCCTTAGGGTAATAGTAGAAGTTTTGCACAAAAGTATTGGTGAGTAAGAGATACTGATTGCGTTGGTCGCCGAGGAAGTCGGTGAGGCCTGCATTCTCAGCCAATTCACAAAAATCATCATAAATCCGGCTTCTCTCAAGAATTCATTGGAAGGCCATTCACACGGCCAGACCTCCGCGGTGCGAGGCAAATTATATTTGGGCCTCTGTGCTTCTTCACTTTGCTTTTCCTTCGAGCTTCGGCTCGATGAGCCCCTCAAAAATCTCTTCATTATTTTCTGAAAATTTCTGAAATTTTTAGCAACTTCAAATAAAAGTGACCCAAGCTCAGCAAAATTGATAGCAACTACTCCTACAAGTGCCTAGAGCCTATATCATGCATTAGAACTACTTGGAACCATATAAATTTGGCATGCAAGCTGAAGAACATGGTCACCTAGGCAGCACAAATTTGCAATGAATAAAGCACTAGAACAAAAACTAATTGGACCAATGGAGGAGTCACATACCAAGGAACAATCTCCCCAAGCAGTTTTGTGAGAGGTGCTTTGAGCAAGGAGATCGAAAATCGCAGCAAAATGAGCTAGAACTCGTGCTTGAGCTGGATGGTGATTTTTTTGGGAGGAAGGAGTGTGTGGGTGCAGGAATAAGTGGAGGGGAGCCACCATGGGCCCACGAGGCAGGGGGACGCACCCTGGGGGGTAGGGCGCGCCCTCCACCCTCATGGCCAGGTGCTTGCCCCTCCTGCTGTGTTCTCAGTGCCAGATATTCTCAAATATTCCATAAAAAATCATATTTCATTTTCAGGGCATTTGGAGAACTTTTATTTTCGGGGTATTTTTATATTGCACGGATAAATCAGAAAATAGACAGAAAAATACTATTTTTACTTTATTTCAACTAAATAAAAGAAAGTAGAAAGAAGGTACAGAAGGTTGTGTCTCCTAGTTTCATCCATCTCATGCTCATCAAAAGGAATCCACTAACAAGGTTGATCAAGTCTTGTTAACAAACTCATTCCGAATAACATGGAACCGGAGAGATTTCGAATAACACTATGTTACCTCAACGGGGATATGCACATCCCCTATAATAAGAATATCATATTTCTTCTTGACAGTAGGAAGAGGAAATTCAAAACCTCCAAATATAATCGATGGAATTTTTCAAATAGAATTGATACTATGAACTTGAGGTTGTTTCCTTGGAAAGTGTACCATATGCTGATTACCATTCACATGAAAAGTGACATTGCCTTTGTTGCAATCAATAACAGCCCCTGCAGTATTCAAAAAAGGTCTTCCAAGAATAATAGACATACTATCGTCCTCGGGAATATCAAGAATAACAAAGTCCGTTAAAATAGTAACGTTTGCAACCACAACAAGCACATCCTCACAAATACCAACAGGTATAGTAGTTAATTTATCAGCCATTTGCAAAGATATTTCAGTATGTGTCAACTTATTCAAATCAAGTCTACGATATAAAGAGAGAGGCATAACACTAGCACTAGCTCCAAGATCACATAAAGCAGTTTTAACATAGTTTATTTTAATGGAGCATGGTATAGTAGGTACCCCTGGATCTCCAAGTTTCTTAGGTATTCCACCCTTAAAAGTATAATTAGCAAGCATGGTGGAAATTTTAGCTTCCGGTATCTTTCTCTTATTTGTAACAATATCTTTCATGTACTTAGCATAAGGATTCTTTGAGCATATCAGTTAATCGCATAAGCAAAAAGATAGGTCTAATCATTTCAGCATAGCGCTCAAAATCCTCATCATCCTTTTTCTTGGATGGTTTGGGAGGAAAAGGCATGGGTTTCTGAACCCATGTCTCCCTTTCTTTACCATGTTTCCTAGCAACAAAGTCTCTCTTATCATAACGTTGATTCTTTGATTGTGGGTTATCAAGATCAACAGCAGGTCCAATTTCTACATCATTATCATTACTAAGTTGAGCATCATCATGAACATCATCATTAATATTTTCACTAGGTTCATGTTCATTACCAGATTGTGTTTCAGCATCAGAAATAGATATATCATTTGGCAGGTGGTTCAGCAATAGGTTCACTAGAAGCATGCAAAGTCCTATCATTTTTCTTTTTCTTCCTTTTAGAAGGACTAGGTGCCTCAATATTATTTCTCTGAGAATCTTGTTCAATTCTCCTAGGGTGGCCTTCAGGATACAAAGGTTCCTGAGTCATCTTACCAGTTCTAGTAGCCACTCTAACAAAATAATCATTATTCTTACTATTTAATTCATTGAGCAAATCATCTTGAGCTTTAAGTACTTGTTCTACTTGAGTGGTAACCATAGAAGCATGCTTGCTAATGAGTTTAAGTTCACCTTTAACATTAGCCATATAATCACCCAAGTGTTCAATCATATAAGCATTTTGTTTTAATTGTCTACCAAAATAAGCATTAAAATCTTCTTGCCTAACCATAAAGTCATCAAACTCATCCAAACATTGGCTAGCAAACTTAGTACGAGGGATTTCAGCTTTATCATATCTATAGAGATAATTTACCTTTACTACCTGTGTCGGGTTATCAAGACCATGAGCTTCTTCAATAGGTGATGAATTAAGATCATATGTTTCTTCAACAGGCGGTAAATTAAGACCATGTATTTCTTCAATAGGAGATAAATTCTTAACATCTTCAGCTTTAATGCCCTTTTCTTTCGTAGATTTCTTTGCCTCTTGCATACCTTCAGGACTGAGAAATAGAACACCTCTTTTCTTCGGAGTTGGTTTAGGAATAGGCTCAGGAGCTGGCCAAGGAAGTGTCCAATTATTTTCATTTGTCAACATATTATTCAATAGAATTTCAGCTTCATCCGGTGTTCTTTCGCTGAAAACAGAACCAACACAATTATCCAGGTAATCTCTGGAAGCATCGGTTAGTCCATTATAAAAGATATCAAGTATTTCATTTTTCTTAAGAGGATGACCAGGCAAAGCATTAAGTAATCGGAGAAGCCTCCCCCAAGCTTGTGGGAGACTCTCTTCTTCAATTTGCACAAAATATATATTTCCCTTAAAGCAGCTTGTTTCTTATGAGCAGGGAAATATTTAGTAGAGAAGTAATAAATCATATCCTGGGGACTACGCACACAACCAGGATCAAGAGAATTAAACCATATCTTAGCATCACCCTTTAATGAGAACAGAAATATTTTAAGGACATATAGGTAGCGAGATTTCTCATCATTAGTGAACAAGGTGGCTATATCATTTAATTTAGTAAGATGTGCCACAACAGTTTCAGATTCAAAGCCATGAAAAGGATCAGATTCAACCAAAGTAATTACATCCGGATCAATAGAGAATTCATTATCCTTATCAGTAACATAGATAGGTGAAGTAGCAAAAGCAGGGTCAGGTTTCATTCTAGCATTAAGAGATTGCTGCTTCCATTTAGCTAATAACCTCTTGAGCTCGTATCTATCTTTGCAAGCTAAAATTGCTAAAGCAGCTTCTTTTTCAAAAACATAACCCTCAGGAACAACAGGCGATTCATAATTATTAGGGGGAGAGTCTTCATCATCACTTTCGTCAATGTTATCAGTTTTAGTAATTTCATTCTCTCTAACCCTAGCAAGTTGTTCATCAACAAATTCACCAAGTGGCACAGTAGTATCAAGCATAGAAGTAGTTTCATCATAAGTATCATGCATAGCAGAAGTGGCATCATCAATAACATGTGACATATCAGAATGAATAGCAGAAGCAGGTTTAGGTGTCGCAAGCTTACTCAGAACAGAAGGTGAATCAAGTGCAGAGCTAGATGGCAGTTC
Organism: Aegilops tauschii subsp. strangulata; assembly: GCF_002575655.3. Classification (NCBI taxonomy): domain Eukaryota; kingdom Viridiplantae; phylum Streptophyta; class Magnoliopsida; order Poales; family Poaceae; genus Aegilops; species Aegilops tauschii. The sequence goes on from NC_053039.3 coordinate 474,242,714, forward strand.
CTTACCTCCCCTCGTAGTTGAGGGATAAATTTTTGTCTTAGCGTCTTTCAAGTTCTTCATAGTGACCAGCAGATATAAATCCCAAGTGACTCAAAGAATAGAGCTATACTCCCCGGCAACGGCGCCAGAAAATAGTCTTGATAACCCACAAGTATAGGGGATCGCAACAGTTTTCGAGGGTAGAGTATTCAACCCAAATTTATTGATTCGACACAAGGGGAGCCAAAGAATATTCTCAAGTATTAGCAGCTGAGTTGTCAATTCAACCACACCTAGAAACTTAATATCTGCAGCAAAGAATTTAGTAGCAAAGTAATATGGAAGTAACGGTAATGGTAGCAAAAGTAATATTTTTGGGTTTTGTAGTGATTGTAACAGTAGCAACGGAAAAGTAAATAAGCGAAGAACAATATGTGAAAAGCTCGTAAGCATTGGATCGGTGATGGAGAATTATGCCGGATGTGGTTCATCATGTAACAGTCATAACATAGGGTGACACAAAACTAGCTCCAATTCATCAATGTAATGTAGGCATGTATTCCGAATATAGTCATATGTGCTTATGGAAAAGAACTTGCATGACATCTTTTTTCCTACCCTCCCGTGACAGCGGGGTCCTAATGGAAACTAAGGGATATTAAGGCCTCCTTCTAATAGAGTACCGGACCAAAGCATTAGCACATAGTGAATATATGAACTCCTCAAACTATGGTCATCACCGGGAGTGGTCCCGATTATTGTCACTTCGGGGTTGCCGGATCATAACACATAGTAGGTGACTATAGACTTGCAAGATAGGATCAAGAACTCACATATATTCGTGAAAACATAATAGGTTCAGATCTGAAATCATGGCACTCGGGCCCTAGTGACAAGCATTAAGCATAGCAAAGTCATAGCAACATCAATCTCAGAACATAGTGGATACTAGGGATCAAACCCTAACAAAACTAACTCGATTACATGATAGATCTCATCCAACCCATCACCGTCCAGCAAGCCTACGATGGAATTACTCACGCACGGCGGTGAGCATCATGAAATTGGTGATGGAGGATGGTTGATGATGACGACGGCGACGAATCCCCCTCTCCGGAGCCCCGAATGGACTCCAGATCAGCCCTCCCGAGAGGTTTTAGGTCTTGGCGGCGGCTCTGTATCGTAAAACGCGATGAATCCTTCTTTCCGATTTTTTCTCCCCGAAAGTGAATATATGGAGTTGGAGTTGAGGTCGGTGGAGCGTCAGGGGGCCCACGAGGTAGGGGGCGCGCCCCCACCCTCGTGGACAGGGTGTGGGCCCCTTGACGTGGATTTTTCTTCCAGTATTTTTCTTATTTTCCAAATAGATGTTCCGTGGAGTTTCAGGTCATTCCGAAAACTTTTGTTTCTGCACATAAATAACACCATGGAAAGTCTACTAAAAACCGCGTCAGTCCAGGTTAGTTCCATTCAAATCATGCAAGTTAGAGTCCAAAACAAGGGCAAAAGTGTTTGGAAAAGTAGATACGATGGAGACGTATCAAGAGGAGGAAGAACCAACGAGTAAGTACCTGTCCAATAACCTCAAGAAAAAGACAAGAAAATGCATTGGAAGGAGGTTGATGTTCCCATCTTGTTGAAGGAACTCAAATCACACAAGAACGGGGAGTGGAAGGTCCTCGTCAATAAAACAGAAAATTGCATGACAGACTTGTTCTCCGATCCAAATCTGGGATGAATACCAAACTAATTTATCTGTCCATCATATTTGATTGATTTTAGAAGTACATAGCTATAGGGTGTGTGTATATGTACTTCCCCTGCAAGGTACGAGTGTGGTCATAGAATTCACATAGGTAGGCAGGTGAGATCCGTTTCCATGGACGCGCCGGTCATGGGCACAAAGGCCGTCTATTGTTTCTCGCGGCGGCGGACCCTGGATGCTAGCTACCTATCGTGCCGACCAGCGATCCCATCCGTGTCGGTTTGTCACCTCCGCTGCCATAAATGAAGGGTAATCATCCATTAATCCAATTCTGTGGTTGAATCGAGAAGATAAAGCCATCTACTGGACGAGGTGTTCCTCCGGTAAAAGTATTAATTTCCTTGCTAAAGAAACCGTGTGCATGTGCTCATACAGTATATACGTACAGCAGTAATTTGAAGGTGCTCTGCTTCAGTGAGGTTGTAATTTCTCCTCGCAGTCATAGTTCACATGCACTTCCATCGGTTCCTCCTTCTTATATATCCACATAGAATATTTTTACAACTGACCTTGATGTTGTTTATCTGATTTATCCTACAGAGAAAGAAAATCCTCGTGCGTTTCTCAAAAAAATAATCTCATGTGACATTAACTTAGATGATCCAGTTCAGCCACAAACTGATCTCAACCAATAAATTTTAAGTACAAACGGTAATTTCTTATTCATACCTAATTACAGTGTTACCTCAACGGAAAACTGGCGCTTCATCTTGACCAATGGCTTCTTCTATTTTATCAAACCAATCAACCCCTTTTAAGTGCATTGAAAAAGATAATAGCAAAAAGGTTGTATTCCAATATACAATACATGATAGAACAACTAAGTTGCTCCCACTAGGTTCCGCGAGCTCGTTGTCGCGATGTCTGTGCTCCACGGCCGCTCTTGTGGCCACCTCTACGGTGCGCACTCCACATATGCTACTCAGGCCCCCCTCGGCCAAGGCCCCGGCCGCTGTCTCCGTACCCCGGGTGGCCCTCTCGTCGTCCGAGCTCAGTATCCCGGACATTCACTTCATGGAGGAATTCATCATAGGAGTCTGAGAAGGAGAGAAGGCTGGTGCGGGTCGAAGTGGCAATTCCTATTTTGGAAAAAGATCTAAATCACGCCGGCGCCGCGTCGTCTAGGGCGGTCTTGATATTCAAAGTTCCCTCGGGAAAAATTCAAAGTAGGGCCCATGAAATATGGGCGGAACTTGCATTCTACAGTGCATGCTATACAAAATACATGTTGTATGGGCCCCTAATTAGCTTGGCCTTGATTGGGCCGTCGCACCCAATGCCCTGCCCCAGGACCGGCACAGGCACTGAAATTACTAATTGATGACTACTCATAGCCAAGATCACTCCCGTCTCCTCATGTCGTGACAAGTGGCACGCTGCATGTGCGTCACTTGTCGCAGACGGGGAGTTTTCCCTTTTTCGTAGATCCGTTTATTCAAAATGTTTTATCTCTTAAACCGTGCGTCCAAATTTCAAACCGTTTTCACCGTTGGAAATCTCGCGATGAGATCTTCAAAACTAGATCCCTTGTTGATAGGTTTTGATGAACTTTTTTTAACAAAAAAACAGGATGAAAAAACCGAACTGGCAGCATGGTTTTTTCCCTTTCCGAAAGAGGCACGGCCGTGCCTCTTGCGAAGCACACCCGTGCCTCTCGAGGAAGCAAAACCGTGCCCCTCTCGGAAGGAAAAAAAGAAGCGTGTTTGTTTTTTCTGTTTCCGAGAGGCACGGCCATGCCTCTTGCGAAAGCACAACCGTGCCTCTCGCGAAAGGAAAACCGTACCTCTCGCGGCAGAAAAAAAAATAGAAAACGCATTTTTCCTGTTTCCGAGAGGCACGGTCGTGAAAGCACAACCGTGCCTCTTGTGGAAGCAAAACCGTGTCTCTCGCGGATGAAAAATAACAGAGAACGCGATTTTTTGCCCGTTTCCGAGAGGCACGGCCATGCCTCTCGCGAAGACAAAACTGTGCCTCTCGCGGAAGCAAAACCATGCCTCTCGCAAAAGAAAAAAAACAGAAAACATGTTTTTTTTTGTTTCCGATAGGCATGGATGTTCCTCTCGCGGAAGCAAAAAAATGCATTATTTCAAGCAATTTTTTTTTGGTACAGAAGCTAAGCAAGACCGGTGGAAAACCCAAAAGTCAAAAAAAACCCAGAAAAAACCGTTAAAAAAGCCAAAACCGCGTGCGGAAAAACTAAATAAAAACAAAATATGGAGGGAGCGCCTACGTAGCGGCGCATGCTCATAGCCCACCCGCAAATGATTTTTGCGAGGCTCCCGAAGAAGCGCTCATCAACTAGTTGCTCTCCATAGCCGCCGTCTCATCACTTGGTCATGATTTGGACTGGGCTACGCTGCAAGCGTTCATATGGGACGCCTACGTCTGCCTGTCTGTTTGTATGCAGACACTTTGGAGGCTGTGGCAGTGGCACGGGGTTTCTCCAGAGTAGCTACAACGCACGCGGCTATGGCTGAGCGCCAACGAGAACGTCGGCAATGCAAAGCGAATGCGGCGCAAGGTGGCCGGCCAGACTGCAGCATGCAGAAGTGCTATGAGCATCTCCAGCCGCGCCCCCAAAATGGCTCCCCAGGCGACTTTTTCCGCGCCGGCGCCAAAAAAACGCCCCAGTCGCATCCCCAGGTAGCCGAAATCCGCCGCCTCGGCCCGTATTTGGGCCCGCGATCGCAGGACAAACCCGGCGCACTGGGGGGCGCTCGGGGGCTCCGGCGCAAGGGAAAAGCACGTCTGGCCCACCCCGTTAGGAGAAAATTCAAGCCTATCTTGCAGATTCGCCTCCCTCCCTCGCCCGCGCTCCGGCTAATCCCGGCGCTGCCCACCACCCACCACCGCTAGATAGCCCATTCCCCGCCAGAAAAAGAGCAGAGGTTTCGCCGAGGCAGCCTCTCCACCACCGGCTGGGCGATTTTTCCGGCGTTCCGGCCGCGGAGGTGAAGTGTAGCAGCGGGTGCGCGCCCACCGCGCCCACAAGGTGTTCGGCAATTTGCCTGCCTCGGCAATGGACTCGGAAAACAAGGAGGCGCTCGTCGCACTGCTGGAGCAGGAAGCGGAGGCCGACGTCCAGGAAGAGGAACATCTCATGGTCCTTGCCGCCCTCACCGGCCTGCTGGCGAGCAATGAAAATCCACGACGAGGTGGCTCGGCGCCAGGGCGGATGAAAGCAAAGAACCGACATTGTCTCGAAGGCTACTGCATGCTCTAATCCGACTACTTCGCCCACACTCCACTGCACGGAGACAAAGTATTTCGGCGTCGTTATCGGATGAGCCGGAAGCTTTTCCTCAGGATTATGAATTCCATCCGGGAGTTCGACAGCTACTTCAAGTGCAAGAAGGATTGCACCGGCAAACTTGGATTCACCTCAATCCAGAAGTGCACGACAGCGATGACGATGCTTGCATACGAAGCTCCCGGTGATTCACTAGACGATTATGGGCGCATGGCCGAGTCACCACCATTGAGTGTTTCTACAAGTTCTGTCGGGCAGTGGTGGCAGTGTTTGGACTGCAATACTTGCGAACACCCAATGCGGAAGACACTGCTCGGATCCTAGCACAGAATGCAGCAAGAGGATTTCCTGGGATGCTTGGAAGCATCGACTGCATGCATTGGAAATGGAAGAACTGCCCATTTGCTTGGCAGGGGATGTACAAAGGCGCCAAAGGCGGTTGTAGTGTGGTACTTGAGGCAGTGGCCACACATGACCTCTTGATTTGGCACTCGTTTGGTATGCCAGGAACTCACAATGACATCAATGTGCTGCAGTGCTCCCCTATCTTTGCCAAGCTTGTTGAAGTTCACTCTCCTCCGGTGAACTTCGAGGTCAATGGGCGGCAATATAGCAAGGGGTACTACCTAGCTGATGGCATCTATCCGAGATGGTCTACATTTGTGAAGACTATCTCAAACGCTGTGCCAGGAGGCAAGAAGTCCCACTTTGCCAAGGTGCAGGAGGCTTGCAGGAAGGATGTCGAGCGGGCATTTGGTGTGCTCCAATCTCGATTTGCTGTTGTCCGGTACCCTGCTCATACCTGGTCGAAAGATCAAATGTGGGAGATCATGACTTGCTGTGTCATCTTGCACAACATGATCATCGAGAGCGAGCAGGAAGAGCCAGTGTTTAACACTAAACCATACTACAGGTAGGGTCCTCTCGCCTAAGTTGATCACCTGTTACCGGCAACCTGGACTGCCTACCCTAGTATGCGTCAGGAGATCCGAGACCCACAGGTGCATCATCAACTGCAGTAGGATCTGGTGGAGCACCTATGGAGGATCCAGGGCGACGCCTAGCTCGTGTGTGATGAAATATGAGTTTCTATTTGTTGAACTATATAATTGGTATTGAACTATTTGTTGTTGCACTATTTTGTTGAACTATTTGATTGTCTGTGATGAACTATGTGATAAAAAATTTATTTATGTTGAGAATTTAACGCCGAACCAAGATGAACCACGCCGAATATGGGCCGTTTCTCGCTGATATCGGGCCATTTTTCGCCCAAAGTGCGCCGAAAAGCGGCTAGGAATGGGCTGATATCGCCGCCTCGGGGCGACGGCTGGATGCCCAACCGCCCTAGAGCCGATTCTACCTTCGGCTCGCCCCTAGGCGGCGATTTTTATGCCTCCTGGGGGCCAACGGCTGGAGATGCTCGAAGGATATCGCCCCTGAGCTTTACTCCTTTGCTCCAGATCAGCACTTTTGAACGAGACTTGGATCAGAGACCTCCGAGGGGCTCCCAATTCAGGCAATTGTTGAGTATTTCGATGGTGACTATGATGATAAGGGTGGAGAGTAACACCCGAATATTTGACAAGAAGGTCAGCGGACAGCAACACGCGGGCATTAGCGAAACATAGAGTTACCATGGTTGCTTGTAGTTCGAAAAAAAATGCAAGAACGGCGGCAGCTCTGGCGCAGTTCTGGGATCAGAACGTCAACCATCAACCTGATCAACAGCGTTTGCGCAACATACACTAGAGAGAGAGAGAGAGAGAGAGAGAGAGAGATAAAGAAAGAGAGAGAGATGAAAAAAATAACACTTCTTCTTCGGTACAACCCTCTGGACACATCAACGGCCCAGATTAGAAGATACCTGACGGTGTCCTGGACTAGGGGGTACTAACCACGTCATCTCCTGACCAGCTGGATCGGGCCGAGGACCGCCATGGCGGTTCACTCATGGGCCACTTTGGGCAGCCCATACCGCATACAAGGAGGTTTCTACAAGACTTGGCGCCCAAGCCAAGGACTCTCCTAAACACTAGGCCTATGGTGCATATATAAACCGAGGCCAGGCTAGTCAATAGACAATCTAATATTCATTACTGCAATCTCGTGGTAGATACTTGTACTCTGTACTACACCCATATGAAAACAATCAAAAGCAGCATGTAGGGTATTATTTCTTCGAGAGAGCCTGAAGCTGGCTAAAACCCCGTGTCCATGTTACCATCGCTCCAAGACGCCTAACTTAGGACCCCTACTACGAGGTACGCCGGATATAGAACCGACATTGGTGCTTTCATTGAGAGTCGGCAGAGTGATCGACACGGATCGATGGGACGATCAGGTGATGCTTTTCTAATCAGATCTGTTTTGTACAAGTTAGTTTTTGTGAGAATTATCGCTGGTTCGCAAGCTTCATCTACAGATTAGGTTGAGAACAAGGTCTATAAAATCCGTACTGTGGTCTCCGGATCGGCTGATGGCAGCGTTTAATTGATCGTCAAACTGGTCTCTGACCTCGCACGCGATGCTTGATCATAGAGCCGAAGACAAATCCACAACGAACAGCGATCGCCTAGGGAGATTCCTTCCCTTATTCTATTTCTTTTTTCCTTATTTAGCACCCAGGCAGCCATCGGTCGTCCACTGGTAGATTTTTATTGTTCGCTGAAGTTTACTTAGACCAAAGTACTGACGTGATTAAGTACTAGTTTTGCATCGGAGCTCCATGCAGATAAGCCGCCGCCGCGGTGACCAGTCGGAAGTCCCAAGGAAAATGCCGTGGCCGATCTCTACTGTGACTCACCTAAAAGTGAATCCCCTCCACGCGAGGAGAAGAGCTAAGTACAACTCCCCATTAATTATTAGTAAAAGGCCAAACATAGACTAGTACATCTAGTACTTGTTGCTACAGTTTTTTGCATGAAGTTTTAAAGTTGTCCGATTGGTATTAGTGCCTGTACAACTCTCTAGATTAGATTGTTTTTCATGGATTCTTCATGTGGGTTGCTGCAAGCGCTTGCACTACAGATTTTTTCTTCCTCGGACTGCTATGTTTGACACGCACAGGCAATCAGCTTACCACTACCTCGCATAAAGCTGGGGCGTCGCGTCTATTGATGTGAAGCCGATGGATAGTCAGTATCTCTTGTCTGGTCTAGTTTGTTGCAAGCTGACCTACTCCATGCACACAATCCGGAAACTCTGCAGCTCGACCGTAGTAGTCAGCCTCGTGGTCGCAACCCGGTTGGACGGTTCCTGTCAAACTGCCCGTACACTACCATCAGTACGGCCAATGTTCGTGTCCGCTGCTTGGCGATACCTCGGATCTGCATACATCGGATCCGGACTCAATCTGACCGACGAGCGATCCAGCCAAAGAGATACTGCGGAAGCAGTACCCTAACAGGGACTTGGCTCCGTGGCAGGACACCAGCGGGGAGATTTAATTATTTTTCCCTTTTTAATTCACCTCTTCGTCGGCCGCTGGCAGTTCCTAATAATCCTTTTTGAAAAATGCATAGACCTAGAGTATTTCTAACCTAATTGAATACTTGTTTTGCAAGCACGGTCCTTGTGATCTAATGTACAAACACTACTTCACGTATTGATGATTTCTAGCAGTCCAACTAGCATTACTTTGGGCAACGATCAAAGTTCGACCGATGTTTCTTTATTTGTTATGGTCCTCCACAATCATCGTCGTCTAGGTTTATTTTTCTTAGCTATTTGTTTAGCACGTAAATTATTATATAGAGAATATTTTCTGTTCCTTTGTGCTGCATTATTTTTGCAGAGAAAATTTACCGACCCTCGTACATGGCGTCGGTCTGACCAATCTCAGCGCAGTCACTGGGAGATTTGATCTTTCTTTTCTCCATTATTTAATTAAGTTTGAAGGCCGTCTACACTTTCACTAATGTTTTCACTTTTATGTGCTTCCCAGATGCAATTAGCACTGCCAGTTGCTTCGCGTCCATCGAGATTGGATTGATGCGACAAGCAGCTTACGTGGTACCTTCCACATGAAAGTTGCATGAGTATTTTGGGGGCGTCTCTTTCACAATAATTGCTACATGCGGATTAGGCCGACAGCCACCGGACCGACAGACACCTCCGCACAATGCGTTCGGATCATACCAGGCCGATGTTGTCGCCCCGCGCATGCCGACCTGCATCGACGGGTCCGCGCTGCCACTCCGTCGAACCAACCCCGGTGCACAGGCCAAACTTACCTCATGATTCACTTCACATATATTAATTATGCAATTTATTATTTCAATTATTATTATTTTTTCCTTGCGCTGTTTTATGTGTGTAGGTAATCGATTTTGACTGCGTTACGCGGTCACTTGGGCATCACCAGCCGACCTGTATGATACTTCGGCATCCGCCGTCACAGCTTCGCCATGTTAACTGGACCGAGAACTTCATCTCGCCACATCGGCCGTGCAGCGTCGTTGCTTCATCAAACTGACGTCCACCATGCCGAACAGGTCGACTCGCGTGGGGGCTTCATTGTCACCTTGCCGACCAACTCCGCCAGCTCAGCTAGACTGGGGGCTTCGCCTTACCACATCGGCCAAGCCGTGTCACTACTCCAGAGTGCCGAACTCCTTGCTCGGACACCTCGGGCTTGGGGGCTGGGACCTCGGCCACGACGAGGACTGCGGACCTTGTCGGATCTGTCACAGATCAATGGGCGTCTTCGTCCCGCCACAAGCCCGAATCGCGTCATCAACACCGAACACATTAACCAGCTAAGTCACTTTCATGCTCAAAAACTTTCAGTTTTAAATTTTGTTCGGTTCGACCAAGCATTATACTTTTTTGGCAAAAAGTTGTTTGTGAAAAATTCCTTGTCAAAACTTTGTTTGTGACACACAAATTCAAATACCCCGTTTACTTGGGGGCTTCCTTTATGAAGCCTTTCCTCTTGCATATTATTATACTTGTATTGCTTCGTTTCTTGTTCGTGTATTACGCCACAATATGCACCATGTTGACTTAATTGTTCTGCAAGCTGGGTTGCCTTGCTCCTGTGTTTACCCCTACGCTCCCGATTGTTCGGCTAGGGAGTAGAGGGAGCACCTCTGTGATTGTCACGACCGGGTTATCCGAGCTCGGACCTCAGACTGGGTGAAGCCAAAAACTAGTGCTATTATTGTTTTCAATCATGGTCGGCACACAACGGAACTCATGAGTACAAAAAATTTATTGCACCAGTCTCATAGTAATAATGAGCAACCGAAGAAAGGTATCGGTGAGGGTACTATTTTGTTCGAAGATGCTTCTTACACTTCGTCAGTAATATACCATATGTTCCCTGAGCGCGCTTTGTCTGTTACAGCCTTATCGCCTGATTGCCTGGTTATCGGAAACACCGTCGATATTTTCGACAGGTGGAGAACATAACTCTTTTCGGCCCTTAACCGAAGAGGGAGAAGCCGACGGTCGGTTAAGAAGTGTTTAAAGTTCGGGTGAACACAGATATGATATAAGTACTTCGCTACATACAATCATTATACATAAAATTGTTTTACCCAAGTCACATGGCGGATCTTAAATTAGTATGAGCCATTTTTGTTAGTCGCTGCACAGTCTTTTTCTACCACTCCTTTCTCGACTCAGGTGTATGATCAATAGCCGGGTAGCCTGGTTTCTCTCTAAAGCCGCTCGCGTTTAGTTCGCTAAACTGGCCTGAGAAACAGTCCGTCTTCGGGATAGGGAGGTTGAAGCCGAAGGCTGATCCACTTGAAGTCTAGATATCGGTTGTGTCATGTCAAAGCACGACGAAAGTACAATTTTAAGACCAATTTCATATTGGCACCAAAACAGCTTGATTCAATCTAGACGTAAAGTTTTTTACGCACGTTTGTTTGCCTTTTTTTGAGCTTATAACATCTTTCACCTATTTTATGTTTCAGGAAGCGGGACATTCTCTTGGTTCAGATGTTCGGCGTGAAACCCTTTTCTAAAACTACAGTTCGGCATCTTTCATACTGAACTTCACCTCGGTATTGTCAAAACATACATGACAGTTGAACTTGTTCCCGAGGAGGTACGATCCTAGGGTCGGCCATTTTGCCCAACCCAATTCTCGGGGGCTACTGCATTGACAATCCAATGCAGAAAATTTAAAGTGCAATATAGTTTTCGAGGAGATTATGATCCTCAGGTTGGTCGGCCGCACCCAACCTGAGTCTCGAGGACTTTGCACACTCCTTTTTCTGTCCCGAAGTATTCTGCCGAGCTAGGTGTTGATCCTCAGGCCGATTTTGCGAATCAACTAGAGTCTCAGGGGATACTGGGATCAGCGGTCTTATGTCATCCTTCAGGTGCATCTCGGGTTTTAGACCGATACACACCTTGAGGGCTACTGGCTATATATCTCGGCAGAGAATAAATGGCACCAATCGAAAATATTGACAAAAAATCGGCCCGTAGTCGGGGTGGTCCACCATCTCGGAAGCAGTCCAGCATAAAGCTCGGGCGCCAGTGGCCGGCTCCATAGAGGGCATTTCTGGCATTAAGCTTGGCTAAACTCCTTCGACTTTTTTCGAGCCAAGGTGATCTATGACACCTCAGATATAGCCCGGCGTTGGAGCTCGGATACTCTCCGGCATTGGAGCTTGGATACAGTCCAGCGTTGGAGCTTGGATACAGTCCGGGGTTGGAGCTCGAATACAGTCCGGCGTTGGTGCTCGGCTACAAAGGACACCTCGAATGCAGTCCGGTGTTGGGGCTCGGATGCAAGAGAACACCGCCGCACGGGAACAATTTCAAACCCGAGGTGTGGCTTAAAAATAATAAGGCATTGTTAAAGGCCGAAGACTTAAAGGGGCTCCTCGGATACCCGACGTGTAAACTCTTCGGATTCACTTCGGCGATCCTCAAGATTAAAGATGAGAAGATTTGTTGAACCAGTTTTCAAGACCGATGACCGAAGATGAAGAACAGTTCGGAAGAATCGAAGAGCGTCCCCAACCTGAAGACAGGTTCAGGGGGCTACTGAAGGTGTCCTGGACTAGGGGGTACTCACCACGTCGTCTCCCGACCAGCTGGATCGGGCCGAGGACCCCCATGGCGGTTCACTCATGGGCCTCTTTGGGCTGCCCATACCGCATACAAGGAGGTTTCTACAAGACTTGGCGCCCAAGCAAAGGACTCTCCTAAACCCTAGTCCTACGGTGCATATATAAATCGAGGCCAGGCTAGTCAATAGACAATTTAATATTCATTAATACAATCTCATGGTAGATACTTGTACTCTGTACTACACCCATATGAAAACAATCAAAAGCAGCATGTAGGGTATTATCTCTTCGAGAGAGCCCGAAGCTGGGTAAAACCCCGTGGCCATGTTACAATCGCTCCAAGACGCCTAGCTTAGGACCCCTACTATGAGATACGCCGGATATAGAACCGACAATACCCATTCGTGGGGAAGGGTAGGATAGGAAATCCCGGTGGGCGCGGTGTAGAGCGGCGTACCGCGGCGTAGCGAGGCGCGCGGCCGTATGGTCCACTGTACGCCCGTACGTGGCAGTGTACGCCACGTGAGGAGGAGGTGGGGCCGACGCATACTTAGCCCTAACCATCGCCGCCCGCCCGCATTAATCCGGCACGGATTACGCGAAGGCCATTAACGCCGGCGCAGTGGCGCGTCCCATCGGCGGCACAGTGAGGAGTCCAATCGCCGGCGTCGGTCCACGTGCGGCGTCGATTCACAAGCGACCGCGTGACCGCCTGCCCCTCGCCAACCGCTCGCCTGCACACGCCACCGTTTTGACCGCCTGCGCACGCCGCCCGCTCGCCTGCCGGCATTAAAGGCCGTCGTCGGTCCGCCTGCGGCACCGATTCCCACGGAACCGCCTAAAGTTTTGCGCCTCGCTGACCGCTTTGACCGCCCTGTGCATGCCGCCCCCTCGCCCGCCGGCATTAATCGCTGACACCCACCCCCGCTCCCTCCAGACGCCCTATAAAAAGCCGCCCACGCCCGCCGTTGCTCGCACCACTCTTGCCTCCCCTTCTCCTTCTCCCTCTGTCATTGGCGTCGCTTCTCGCGCCCTTCCTCTCCCTCTCGTCGGCGATGGCGCGCCCCAACCTGACGCTGGAGGAGGCGGAGGAGCTCACCCACTTTGTCATCCCCGTCGCGCCCGACGTGCGCCTGCGGGCGAGGTGGCGGCTGAGCGTCGACGGCATGCCGGTGGCGCCGGAGCCCGAGGTCGACACCCACATCTTCGCCTGCACTGTCGGCCTCTATCGGCCGCGGCTCTCGCCGGAGGAGCTGGAGGACCCGTAGTAAGCCCCCAACCACCCCGGGTGGTCGGACCGGCTCGCCGACGACCACGAGCGGCGCCTGTACGCCTACGCCTACGCCGGCCCGCGCCCGCCCGTGAAGCACAACCGCGCACGGCGGCACCACCTCTGGGACGGGCGTACCTTCGAGGAGGTCGCCGCACCGTACCGCGCGCCGGCGGCCGCCGTCGCCGTGCCCGCCCTACCGAGCTACGGCTATGAGCTCTTCCGGCGTGGCGAGGTGCACTCCACCCGCGCCCGAGTCGACTTCGCCGCCCGCGCGCTTGACGCCAGCCCAGGCGGTGACCGCGGTGCTGTCCGCATCGACCCGGAGAACGCCGCACCGTGGGCAGGAACGGCGCCGGGTCCAGCCGCGCCCCTCCGCAAGAGCCCGAGCAGCAGCCAAAGCTGGCATTGGTGGCGGAGTACAGGCCATTGGCGGCGGAGGCCGGCGACCTGGACGACGTGCCGGGTTACCTGACGGCGATCCGGGAGACGGAGAGCGTGCCACAGCCATCCCCGCTCGTCCAGGAGTACATGCAGCTCGCCCCGGTCGCCGTCCACCCGGAGGACCCGCCGGACTTCCCTGGCTATCACGCCACGGTGGAGGACTCGATGGCTATGCCGGCCGCGCCCGCAGCTCCCGTGGAGCCCCTCGACGACAGCAGCAGCAGCGACGACGACGACATGCTCTATGACGAGGCAGACTTCGGCAGCGTCGAGGACGAGTAGTTTAGTTTCGAAATGTCGTTTAGTTAAGTTTAATTTCTAGTACTATCTAAATATTTCTGAAAACTAGAATGAAACATCTAGTGTTTGAATGGATGGTGTTAAAAAATTGTTTAAATATCGAGTGTTTGAATGGATACCGTTATTTAAAATTGTTTAATTTTAAATAATTATTGTAAAAAATTAAAAAACACAAAAGAACGAAACACAATAGAATTAAACTTGAAATGGAAAAAAAATTAAAAACACAAAAGATAGATTACATAAGTAATAAACATTGAAAATTAGAAAAGTAAATAAAAAATGAAACAACGAAAAAATTTAATTAATATTAGCAAAAAAGAATCAAAAGAAATTAAAAAAAGACCGGCGGCCCGGAGCCGAGCGAGGTGTAGTAGGCCGATCCCGATAAAGTCGACGACGAAAGGGAACGCTTTTCGGCCCCGCAATGCCCACGGGCCCAACGAGGCGGCAAAGAGAGAGTAGGCGAGGCAATGTTTTTTTAGGAGTACGGCGGGGTAGGGCGGGGCGTGCTATTTAAGCCGGTGCGGGCGAGCTCCGGTAGGTGAGGTGAGACTAAAATTAGACCTCGCCTCCCGCGGCGCTGCACGTACTGCCGAGATGGGCCGAAGTTGGTGGGCCGCGTGGGCCGCCTGGAGGGCGCGCGTGCGAGCGGTTGAGGCCGCAGGGGTGGTGGGACGCGGTACAGTGGAGGCACACTTGTTTAGTCCCACCTCGCCCGCCCAAGGACGCCCCGACCGGCTTAAATAGCCGCGTTCGTGCACCCTGGCAGCTCTGCCCGGGTAGCTACGGCAGTGCTGTTAGGACAGTGTAAACTCAAATCATATCATTAGTATCTATCTTATTTTTGACAGTTTGCCACTCTACGCAAGTTTGTCTCACCTCACTCAAATTACATCATTAGTATCTATACACAAAATTTCATCGTGTTCCGAGCACAAACTCATGTCGCGTCACGTCCGAGGAGTGTGTTTCGGTTTCAGAGCGGGGAAAATCGTAGAAAATTCTCGGAGGTTGGGAATGCCCCGAAACTTGACATGCTTGCTTGCCATGAGTGTACAAACGTATGAAAAGAATTGGGTCCATTTGAAGGATGTCGAAAAAAACCTCCGTCGGGACGGGGCCTTCGCTCCTACCAGAACGGCGTGCGCAGAGGAAGGTCATTTTTTGGCAATCTTCAGAACGACCCCAAGTTTTGCGACAGGGTAGGCATGCCCACCGTAGGACCCCACGCAAAATTTCATTGTGTTCCGAGCACACACTCATGTCGCGTCACGCCCGGGAAGTGTGTTTCGGTTTCAGAGTGGGGAAAATCATAGAAAATTTTCGGAGGTCGGAAATTCCCCGAACCTTGACATGCTTGCTTGCCATGAGTGTACAAACGTATGAAAAAAATTGGGTCCATTTGAAGGATGTCGAAAAAAACCTCCGTCGGGACGGGGCCTTCGCTCCTATCAGAATGGCGTGCGCAGAGGAAGGTCAGTTTTTGGCCATCTTCAGAATGACCCCAAGTTTTGCGACAGGGTAAGCATGCCCACCGTAGGACCCCACGCAAAATTTAATCGTGTTCCGAGCACACACTCATGTCGCGTCACATCCGGGGAGTGTGTTTCGGTTTCAGAGCAGGGAAAATCGTAGCAAATTCTCAGAGGTTCGAAATGGCTTGAAACCTGACATTCTTGCTTGCCATGAGTGTACAAACATATGAAAAAAATAGCGTCCATTTGAAGGATGTCGAAAAAAATCCGTCGAACGTGTAAAAAAGTCTTTCAGCGTGGATAGTCATACCTTGCAACACTGATGCAGGTCATGCAGTATCACTCCACAACGATTGTGGAGTGACAGAGCAGAAGCTGCATAAGCATAGTGAGGTATGGCTACCACGATTAAAGACTTGATGTCATATACGGATGCAGCTATTTAAACACATTATTCGTCGTCAAAACTAGCAATGTGGGACTAAAAATAGAGCACCGTCGGGGGTTGCGGCGCACATACGAAGGCCCGCCCCACCATGGCCCGTGCGCGTCATGGGCTGCCCCGTGCGCGCCTTTTCTGGCCACTATAGGCTAACTTCTTTTTATAAATGGTTTTATCACCACATTGATTGTGGAGACTCATATGTAGTGGTTTAAATAGTCACACAAAATTTTAACGTCCAGTAATTATTGCTTTATATTACATGTATACGGATCCAGATGGTGTAGGTGTTGCTTATCAACAAGCAAAGCAACACGTACATCATCCCTTCTGGGTAAGTATACCTGTGCTATGATGCAATTTTTTTATTGTTTTTGTATAGTTGTCAAATTGTGAGATAAAATCTAGAATGGGCGGATGTGAGGCAATGGCCATGTGGCAACCTAGCCCTACTCCAGGTATGGTATTAATTAATGCTACTTAATATTCCTTCATGTTATGCGTTCGTAATTTATTTTGTCATTTGTTTTGTAGTACTTATATTGGGAGAAGGTGCAGCCAACCGCCGGCACGAAATATGACCCGTTGTCGTTGCAAAGTCCCCTAATGAAAAACTGGACTGAATCTAAAGCGGAGAAACGAGAAAAGTACGACCTAGACAATGGTGGTGGTCATGGATTGGTAATATTCTAATGTTTATTTAACTATACGTTGATGATCCATTCAAATAGTTATGTACTTATATTTTCATTACATACTCACTTTGCAGATAGATGACTGCATTACGAATGAGTATAGAATGAAAAAACTTGCATATCAACATGCTGAAATCAGTAAGAAACCTAGTAGCCGAAAGTCATCCGATCCGTTACGGGAAAGAGAAAAGTGGATAGTGTGTCCGAGGTCCCTCCTAACCTAAAGCGTTTTATGAACCGGGTTATGAATGATATGAAGGAAATTCGTAAGGAATTGCTTCGTATGCCGGAGGTATGCGCACACGTAACAATTGGGCAACTCTATTAAATTCGCTAAATTGACAAAAAGTTATAACATGTTACTGTGCTTACTTTTGTAGAGATTGTTAGAGAAAATGAATAAAACAGGTGTGCGGTACAAATCAGGCACAATGGCACAGGAGGAAGAAAATTTGTATGGACAGAATAGTGAGTCCAAGTATGAAAACAAGTATCCTAATAAAGAATTTCAGTACGATGACATACACACACCTAATGGCCAAAATGGCAGTGGGAATTATGATTTGGATTCTGAAGGAGGGGATTCGTTCAAACTCAGTACTGGTCACTTGAGTAGCTATAAGGGTGAGAAGGATGATCCTATAGATGTCCTAGAGCAGTCAAAAAAAAAGAAGCATCATATCTAAAAACAGATGAAATAGAAGTAACAAGATGGGAAGTGGAAACAAATGAGCAAGAAGTGTCACAGGGCATGTCAGATGATAATAGCGAGATAGAAGATAAGAAGGAGGTGATTCTAGGGAAGCGAAGGCGGACTGTGTCAAAGTACCAGAAATCTCCTTATGTTAAAAAGACTCCGAAAAAACGTGCGAAACGTTCCGCGAAAGCGAGTAAGTTAAACACGGTATGAATATTTCTTTGATAATTATATATTCAAAAATTGTACTATAACTTTATTTACTTGTGTTGTAGAACTGCTTAATGAAACAAGCCCTCAGTTTGATCATTCTGTGGATGATGTGGTGCGTGCAGCTGTGCAGTACGTGAAAGCGTACGATCACTCACCAAAACATAAGAACCATGAAATATTCAACAATGGTAAAGATGAAGGACTATCTGCGGCAAGAGCTTGCCAGATAATTAACCATGCATGGTTATCAGGTGATGTATGTACTTTAATTGTCATGCTTATTTCATGTGCTAACTATAATGCATCCATGTTAATTTTACTCATCTATTTCAGGTAATTGACGCTTATGTGACGTACATATCGGATTCAAGTATCGCCAAGGATAGGTATCTTGTACCCACACATAGGTCTTACTGGTTACAGCACACTCGCCCAAAGTTAGTGAGACGAGGGAAGTCGATAAACGATCCACAAGGTTTAGCACATGCAAATGAACCTCTCAACAGATGCATGACAGAATATTTTGCAAAACCTAAGGTATCGTTTGCAATGCAGAATTGTTTTTACATGACTATCATATGTGAAAGGCGAGCTTAGTAACAATATTTGAATTTTAAAATAGGCTTATTTTGCTTTAAATAATGATAAAAACCATTGGATTACATCTGTTATGCACACTGGAAAGAAAGAGTTCCAACTTCTTGATTCAGGAAACTCGTTGAAAATTTTGTAAGTTTCGTAATCATGTGTGTACAATTAAGCTTATAATTGTTTACCGTATGTACTCAACGTGTTTGTATCATTTTTTTATTTTCAATGAGAACAACTTGCACGAGATATCCAAGATGCAAATGATAGTGCAATTATGTCGTTCCCGGATGTGTCCGCATGTCCTTTAGTCCTGTACAACATGCTTCAACAAGATGGCAGAGTTACATGTTGCACGTGCTTTCGAAATAAATTAATTGATTCAGTGTTGTCTTACTTAACATGCTTTGAAAGTTGCACTTGTGGTTTTCGAGCAAAGGAACTCATGTGGGTCGTTCATCCTTCGCTGTTTTCAATACTGGGACGGAGAAAAATTTATAAGCGCTTTTTCTCAGGTGGGTACATTTTCAGTATGAAAAATATTACATCATACTATATATAAGTGTTAAATTAAAATAATTTTAATTGTTTTTCAGGAATCATTGATAGTTCGAGAGAAAGAATGATAGCTGGAATTATTTTGTCCCCAGAAAATAAGCTTACAGAAGTGAAGAACAAAGTTATTCGACTTGCAAAGAAGAAAAAGAAATAAAAATCTCACACCAGAGTACTACGCGGGCTTCGAATTTACTTGAATGCTTATGAAACAAGATTGAAGATTGTGTGTGGATGTTTTATTTTTTTTATGTGAGTTCTAAACATTTTTCACATGTCAAGATTATGTCGCGTGACTGATTTATTTAACATAGATTCCAAACATTTGAAATTTACAAATTTATTTTATATTTTGCGTTGAATGAGTGTTCGCGCGAATGTATGAAGTCGGGGCTTTAAAATACCCTGTTGACACATCGGGATCACGTGTCGAAGGCGAGCGTCGCCCGCGCCGCGCGTCCGGTGCTCGCCTGGAGATGGCCCGCGACTGTGGTCGCCGAGAGAAGGCGAGCGTCGCCCGCGCCGCATGTCACGTGCTCGCCTCGTGCTACTCAAATGGCGCCACGTGCTCGGCGCGAGATGGCCCGCGTGGGGGCGCGTCATCTCGCGAGCCGGCCCACGCCGCGCATCGCTCCCGGGTTGGACGGTGCGGCCCCGATGTGGATTCGCCCTCTGCCCACCTGCGCCCTCTGCGCCTGAGGGCGCTGTAGCCTCGGGATCGCCATCGGCGGCGGCACCTGAATCATCCTCGTGCGTTGCGCCCCTTAGCGCCGACTGGCGCCACTCGCGGCCCAGCAGCTGTTAACTTTTTTAAAAAACGAAGCAACCGGCGGCTGTAGAACGCTTCTGATCACCCAACATCCAAGATTTATTTATTTCTAAAGAAAAATGTGTATATCACATATCATATTAAAAACAATGACTATAGCGCCAACAAATATATATTCTAAAGTAAAAATGTGTATGTCGCATATCGTATTAAAAACAACGAGAATAGTGCCAACAAATATGACATAAGTACACCGATTACAAGTCTCCCGTAGCGATGTGCCGAAACAAATTTGTAAGTAAAATTCTTTATTACAACCAAATAAATCATCAACTCTATTCCGAACTTGTTCCACGTATTCAAACAATCCTTGTTATCATCGTCATGCCATGTTTCTGCATGGAAAGATCATAATATATGTCAAAATTTTGTAAACAATAAACTAAACAACAAAAGTATGTTAAAAACATGTGTACACATACTTTGGATTCTGAGGACAATCGTTCTTGAAATGACCTTTTGTTCTGCATAAACCGCATAGGCGTACAGGAGGTTTCTCATTGAAACAGTCTACTGTATTTAGTCTCACCAGGTTCCTTACCACGGCCTTTGTTATTCTGCTCTTTCATTGCTCCTTTCGTATTGACTTTCTCTGGATCACCAACAAAAACATAATCTTGATCCAGCACAAAAGCATCGTCATGCGCAACCCTATGCTATCTCACATAATCTTCCTCCTCAACGTCGTTGTTTGCTATCACATCCTCGAGAGCAGCCTTGAGTTTGTCAAATAGAAATGGTCTATGACATGCCGCATGAGATGCTTCCGCAGACAAAATAGTCAACTCACTGTACTTAGTTCTATCCTCAGTACCTGCCCATCCCCATGCGAAGAGATCGCTAGTGCACTTCACGGGCAGTCCACCTCTAGCATTCTTGGTGAATCTTCGCAGCACTAAGCACTTAGGTAAGTCCTTCATGTTCAATCTGGCCAAAACATAAAGAACATGCTTGCATGGGAGACCTTTACGTTTCATACTATCACAACTACACTTCACTGTTTCTTCTGAGTTAGTAGGTGTATAGTCCACTTTGAATCTCAGTTGCCTGTTATTTTTCCATGCCACTATGAATCTCTGACTGACGGCTCCACTGAGTCTATCTATGATCTCAAGATCCGCTGCCTTCTTCATTTCTTTCTGCAAGAGGTAAAAGTTCACCCCAGTGAAGTCACGGGCAGCGGATTTCTCAATGCATTTGAACTCGTCAAGTACTGGTACAGGGAGTGTCTGTGTGGCCATGCAGTCGTCGTATGACTCGTTCTCACGGAGCCGAACAATGCAGTTCTCATAATGCACAACCATATCAACAATTGTCATGCCAGAGTCAAGATGTAGATGAAGGCAAGAGTTTAGACTCTCGCTCCTCTGGTTATTCCGCATAACAAGGAGGAACCCACCGGTGAGATATGACGCAGCCCAAAGCCTTTTCTTCCTGTACATCCTACGCAACCATGTTTCAGTTTTCCCCGACTCCCATTTAGCTTTAAAAGCTGCCCATCTCGCCTCAAACTCATCATGTGTAGTAGCATAGTAAATAAGAGACCTGAAATCCTTAAGGGACTTGTGGTGGAGGTGTTTCTGCATGCTCTTCTCTATATGCCACGAACAAAGTCGATGCCACACGTCAGTAAGGACCTTCCTGATGGCCCTTATCATGGTTGCGTCTCTGTCAGTAATTACAGACCTCGGCTTCTTCTGATAGTGAGCTCTCAAGAAGGTCTGCAACACCCAAACATATGTATCCTCGGTCTCATCTGACACAACAGCACAACCGAACACAGTGGTGCAACGATGATTGGTTAGACCAACAAAAGGTATGAATGGCATTCCGTACCTATTCATCTTATAAGTGATGTCAAAGACGGTTACATCACCGAAGTCAAGGTAATCCCGACGTGACTGAGAATCACACCAGAACATGTTCTTCAGCTTGCCTTCTACGTCAACAGTGTGCTCAAAGAAAAAGTCTGGATCCCTTGCCTTACTCGTCATCATGATCCCAATCACAGTGTCTGCATCACCCTTTGCTAGCAACTTCATTTTCTCCCTATAACACATGTTATAAAGCTTCCTCCTCCCGAAACCAGCCCTTGCATATGATCCAATGTTTTCTGATCCCAGCACCTGCCATTGCTAAGATCTCGAGCTTCTATTATTCCTTTATCTGATTATGAGACTGAAGATATATAACTTCATCCGGTCTAGCAAGAGTGTGACTATGATCATCGCTGAAACTGCTGACATACCAAATGGAGCGCTCTCTATCAAGCTTCATAGTTAGATGGGCCTCGCAATAACACCGACTCTACACTCTCAGCCCGCGCTTCTTCCCTTCCATGGTACAAAACTTGGCATGTCGTTTCCCAGCCCTCGAACAGAGAAACCTCCTCAAGCGCCTACGCGCGTCGACACCCTTCACATATTTCAAGTTGTCCCTCCTAATGCAGAATCCACACTTTTTCGCATAGTCGTTATAGAAATCATATGCCTCCTCGTCTGTCCTGAACATCGCGGACATCACCATCCAATGCCTGTCCAGTGATTCTTGCTGGTATTCATCGCACCCAGTGTCAAAATTGCACTCATCACCATTGGCATCGTCATCATTTTCGCACGGGCCACCAACCTCTCCCTGAAAAAAATGCAAACAACCTTATATGTCAGTAAGTTGTTGTATGAGGACTATCATATGTATTCACTTTGCACTACTTACTTTGGTCGAGCTGTCATTATAAGATGCATCGATATCGTTTTCGTCATTGGCATCATCGAAGAAATTCCACTCATAGTACCCTTCCACATCCATCTGCGCAAATTTTAAATATGATATGTAAGATTTGATGCGTTTTTCATGTCACTTTAAACTAACTAGCATAATTTTAAACTTACATGGCTACCGCTTTCAGCATATGAATCATCTACATCCATATCCTCATTGTCATCATCCCCTCCTACCTGTGCAAAGTCAAACAAGTACATGTTAGTGTCATCGCGGATGCTTGTATTTAATATGCTTGACAACATGCAGACCACTTACATTGCCACTGTAAGACTCATCCAAACTCATATAATTTTCCCCGTCATGTTCGTCTTCATCCAATGACAATGATCCGTCCTCGCTACCGCCATCATCACCGTAATATCTGATTTTCGCCTCCATCTATACACGTTTATATATAATCAAAGATCCATTCAAACAACACGTAACATCGTCGCAACTAAAATCCGTTTTTAAATCACTATGCCAGCAGCTCGCGTACCTCATTGCCTTCGTCAGACATGACAATAGCGTTGAGATTCGCCGGAGGCTTGAGGGCGAACAACACGCCAAGCATACGATGGCGGCGGCGTCTGCCTGACCTAGGTGGTTGTCGGCGTCGAGTCGCGCACAACGCCTCGATATTACTAGGTGCTGCCGGCGACTTTTTTTCCCGTCGGCCAGGTACTGCTGGAGATGGCGGCGGCGGCCGAGGCGAGGGGAAGATAGGGTTCGCCCGATCAGGCTTTTTTTCCACTCAAACCACATGGGCGTGCGCAGCGGGCCGGCGAGCAGGCGGGCTCTCGTACACCGGACGGGGGCGAGGACGGGCGGGCGTACGCGACAGGCCCGTACGGCAACGCGGGCGGGCGTACGGCGGGCGGGTGTTTTAATACGAGGTGTGAAATGACCCCTTATACGTTGGGGGGGGGGGGTTGTACGGAAGGATGTTGGAAAGATCCTGATATGTATATCTAATTGGATGTAAGTTAGCATGAGTTATTATCGTTGACATTACCCTTGAGGTAAAAGGTTGGGAGGCGAAACTATAAGCCCCTATCTTTCTCTGTGTCCGATTAAAATTCCGTAACCACAAGTATTGCGTGAGTGTTAGCAATTATCACTACTAGGAAAAGGGCTATAGATGGAATGGCCACTAATGGCGCACTGTACATGTGGTGCGCCATTACTAAATACTAATGGCGCACCATGTGTCGGTGCGCCATTAGTAAATTTTTTTTTTCAAAACTACTAATGGCGCACCGTGGGATGGTGCGCCATTAGTAGTTCAACTAGTAATGGCGCACCATCCCACGGTGCGCCATTAGTAATTATGTTTCAATTTTTTTTATTTTTATTTTTTAAACTACTAATGGCGCACCGTGGGACGGTGCGCCATTACTAGTTCAACTACTAATGGCGCACCACTCCACCGGTGCGCCATTACTAGTTGAACTACTAATGGCGCACCACTCACAGGTGCGCCATTAGTAATTTTGTTACAAATTTTGTTTCAATTTTTTTTTTGAAAAACTAGTAATGGCGCACGGTTGGGGTGGTGCGCCATTACTAGTTCCCAACGGTGCGCCGTTAGTAACTTGGCCCATTCCACCGAATGCACCCCCCTCCCCCCCCCCCCCCCCCGTGGACCGCCTTTTCAGTTTTTAAAAAATTAAAAGAAAATGATGGAAATGTCAAAAAAATAAAATAAAATAAGATTCCCATGTGATATGTGGTCTAGTTGTTGGGAAAATTAACAAATATGAATTTCGACTTTATTTGCAAAATCTCTCAAGAATTTCTTAAAATGGGCATAACTTTTGCATACGAACTCGGATGAAAAAGTTTTTTATATGAAAAATCATCTACTCGAAAACCCCGTTAAACATTTTCAAAATCCTCAAAAACCTAACAGAAAAAAGATACGGGGCTTTCAACATCTGGAGGCAAAAAAATTCAAAAAATTTCAAACTTACTAGTGGCGCACCGGTTGCTAGGTGCGCCACTAGTAACAGAAAAAAAATATTGGTTTTGAATTTTTTTTGGATTTTTTTTCAAAAAATGATTCGTAATATGACAGGGAAGTTTGAAATATTTTTCAAAATTTCATCATAGTCATGAATATGAACAAAGTCCTAGACATCAACAAGGTTTAATAGGATTGATATGATAGATATATCAACAAGTGGCTGTTAAGTGAGGTGGTGCTGGGGTTGGATAGAACCGCGAAGTTAAGCGTGCTCGGGCTGGAGTAGTGTGAGGATGGGTGACCTTTTGAGAAGTTTGACCACTTAGTGCGATTTGACTTGAAATTAAGCATATTGACCTGAGATTAAGCCATAGTGACCAGAGATTAAGAAAAAATATTTCTGAAAAAAAATAAAAAAAATTTGAATTTTTTTTAAATATTTCTGAAAAAATATTTGAAAAAAAATTGTTACTAATGGCGCACTTCTATGTGGTGCGCCATTACTAAGTCCGATAGTAATGGCGCACCGTGGCATATACTAATGGCGCACCACTGGTGCGCCATTAGTATACCAGATACTAATGGCGCACCAGCGGTGCGCCATTAGTAAAAAAATCTAGTGGCGTGATGCTAGTGGCGCACCAGTAGTGCGCCATTAGTAGGCAAAACTGATGCGCCACTAGTAGGCCTTTTTCTAGTAGTGTATGAAAGACTAAATGATAGTTGAGTATGTGGACTTGCTAAAAAGCTCTGACATAGGCTCTTTCTGATATTATGATAAATTGCAATTGCTTCAATGAATGAGATTATAGTTTGTTGGTTCTCAATAAAGTTTGCATTGTGAATTGATTATTACTTGAGCGTAAGAGTTCATATGACAATATCCATACATGTTGCTGTTATGAGAATAATCATGATGCCCTCATGTCCGTATTTTATTTTATCGACACCTCTACCTCTAAACATGTGGACATATTTATCGTTATCGGGTTCCGCTTGAGGACAAGCGAGGTCTAAGCTTGGGGGAGTTGATACGTCCATTTTGCATCATGCTTTTATATCGATATTTATTGCATTATGGGCTGTTATTACACATTATGTCACAATACTTATGCCTATTCTCTCTTATTTTAGAAGGTTTACATAAGGAGGGAGAATGCCGGCAGCTGGAATTCTGGGCTGGAAAAGGAGAAAATATTAGAGATCTATTCTGCACAACTCCAAAAGTCCTGAAACTCCACGAAAGTTGTCTTTGGAAATAATAAAAAATACTGAGTGGAGGAAATACCAGTGGGGGCCCACACCCTGGCCATGAGGGTGGTGGCGCGCCCTACCCCCTGTGGGCGCCCCCCTACCTCGTGGGCCCCCTGTTGGCCCTCCGGTGCCCATCTTCTGCTATATGAAGTCTTTCGTTCGAAGAAAAATCATAAGCAAGCTTTCGGGACGAGACTCCGCCGCCACGAGGCGGAACCTTGGCGGAACCAATCTAGGGCTCCGGCAGAGCTGTTCTGCCGGGGACACTTCCCTCCGGGAGGGGGAAATCATCGCCATCGTCATCACCAACGCTCCTCTCATCAGGAGAGGGCAATCTCCATCAACATCTTCACCAGCACCATCTCCTCTCAAACCCTAGTTCATCTCTTGTATCCAATTCTTGTCTCCAAGTCTGGGATTGGTACCTGTAGGTTGCTAGTAGTGTTGATTACTCCTTGTAGTTGATGCTAGTTGGTTTATTTGGTGGAAGATCATATGTTCAGATCCTTTATGCATATTAATACCGCTCTGATTATGAACATGAATATGCTTTGTGAGTAGTTACGTTTGTTCCTGAGGACATGGGAGAAGTCTTGCTATTAGTAGTCATGTGAATTTGGTATTCGTTCGATATTTTGATGAGATGTATGTTGTCTATCCTCTAGTGGTGTTATGTGAACGTCGACGACATGACACTTCACCATTATTTGGGCCTAGAGGAAGGCATTGGGAAGTAATAAGTAGATGATGGGTTGCTAGAGTGACAGAAGCTTAAACCCTAGTTTATGCGTTGCTTCATAAGGGGCTGATTTGGATCCATATGTTTCATGCTATGGTTAGGTTTACCTTAATACTTTTGTTGTAGTTGCGGATGCTTGCAATAGAGGTTAATCATAAGTGGGATGCTTGTCCAAGTAAGGACAGCACCCAAGCACCGGTCCACCCACATATCAAATTATCAAAGTACCGAACGCGAACCATATGAACGTGATGAAAACTAGCTTGACGATAATTCCCATGTGTCCTCGGGAGCGCTTTTCCTTATATAAGTGTTTGTCCAGGCTTGTCCTTTGCTACAAAAAGGATTGGGCCACCTTGCTGCACTTTATTTACTTTTGTTACTTGTTGCTCGTTACAAATCATCTTATCACAAAACTATCTGTTACCTATTATTTCAGTACTTGCAGAGAATACCTTGCTGAAAACTGCTTATCATTTCCTTCTGCTCCTCGTTGGGTTCGAGACTCTTACTTATCGAAAGGACTACGATAGATCTCCTATACTTGTGGGTCATCAGCCATCGAGCCCGTAGCGCCGAAGTTCAACCTGTGGTCGGCTTTCCCAATCACCTTCGACCGCAAGGACCATCCGACCAGTATCCGTCATGGAGGTTCAGCGGCCCTGGTACTGGACCCCATTATCGATGGGTACCACCTCACAAGAGTCGTAATGGACAGGGACAGTAGCCTCAGTCTAATCTACGCAAACACAATGAGTAAAATGGGGATCGATCCGTCAAGGATCAAGCCTAGCAACACCACCTTCAAGGGGGTTATTCTGGGCGTACAAGCCCGATGCTTAGGCATGGTAACTTTGGAAGTGGTATTCGGCTCACCGGAAAACTTTCGAAGTGAATACTTGATCTTCGGCATAGCCCCATTCTGCAGTGGCTATCACGCCCTCCTTGGCTGAACGGCATTCGCCAAATTCAGCGCCGTCCCGCATTATGCATACCTCAAGCTGAAGATGCCTGGTCCTGCGGGTGTCATAACGATCAACGGAAACACGGAGCGCTCGCTCCGGATTGAGGAACACACTGCGGCCCTGGCAGCCGAAAGCCAGTCCGTCGCTAATAGGCCAAGGCATCAGCCCGCCGTAAAGGGAAAAGATACACTTAAATGGTCTCGAGCCCGATCCCCGTCATGGGAACCTGCCTTCGTTCGCCGCTAATACGGATACGCTCCCCACGGCACGCCCGCCTTCACCACGCTTCAAGTGCCTCCTACGCACAACTTCGCACTCAAGATACCATGGGCGCCCATGGGGGCTTATAACACCATCTGTTCGGCTCAACCAAACTATGGAATCACCACGTCCTTGGACGACAACAGGCAGGACTCCAGACTCGCTTAGCATCAAGCTATAACGGTAGGACTACATCTCAAGGTCCCTATTGAAGGCACCCCTCGCCAGCACGCGGCGTTCTAAATGGATGTCCAATTCACTCCCCTCCACCTCGCAGAAGGAAAGGCGCAGACGTGCAGCAGGGCACAGTTGAGGCTTCGATCCACACATCAAGGCCCTTCCTCTGTAAAATTTTCTTTTCTTCATTATTATAAACAGCTTAGCAGTTCGAATTGTACGGATACACGTCCAGAGTTTATCGAAAATAAAAACATCTTTTACGGTGTTCGAGCATCCGCATTATTAGGCCATCTTTCTTTCCTTTCTCGTTTTTCCTGCTCTTCGAACAGCTGGGCATGCACACATTGTGTAATAACTACAAATCGGTTAATTGACCAAAGGCCTGATTTTCGCATCAGATCTACATATTAAGTCCGGCACCACTTCTCGTTGAGTGTTCGGCGTCTCGGATATTGCACTATATGCATTAGTTCCGAACTATGTATTGGGTCAATAGTTGGGTTGCCCGGCTCCTGTTCTTGCCCTCTTACGGTCCGCACATTCAGTTAAGAAGGTAAAGAGAGAACCCCTGTGATTGTGCTTCTGGCTAGTCCAGTCAAGCACCTCAGGGAAGAAAGCCGAAAACTGGCCGTCATAGTAAGCGAGAACTGGTCAGCGATCGGACGACAATTGTTAAACTAAGAAATCATTGGCGATTTATCCGTATCATATGTAGGGTTCGTCCTAGCACAAACCATATGATTATAAAGGCACAACTTGGCTCTCACGTACATCACAAAAACCTGGGGGCTAGTCACTAGCCCTCGCCATCAAGCTCCTATGGCTAAGTGAAAGCGATAAAGCCGTATAGTTTGATTGCCTAGGCTCTCTCTCGCACTACCGCCTTGGGGCACCGAGACGTCTGCTAAGAGTAACAGTGCATAGACGAAACACCCCTCGTAACATTCACTTGGGGGCTGAAGCCGATGAATGGTAACTTTTAAAATAATAAACGACTGCACAGGAGTCAAAACAAACACACCATAATATCCAAATGAACCGCATTATAAATCAAAAGGGTTTGATCGACAATTTACACATTCACTCAATGATTACATCCTTGGAACACTGGCCCTCTATCGCCCGAGCACCATCCATAACCTGTGCAAAGTACAGTTTGGGGCGGCAGTGCTCCTTTCCAACTGGCGGAGGACCAGTGGCCATATCCATCGGCTTGATCTTCAGTAAGTACTTCTTACCATTTGCGATTTTCCCCATTTGGCGGAGCTCCTCCCGGACACCCCGCACCTCCGTTCTGGCCTCCTGGAGCTCTTTCTCCACCTTGGACAACTTGGAGGACTGCTCCTTTTGCTTTTTCTCAAGGGCCTCACACTTCGTGACGGCATCCTTGAGCTCCACCTGCACTTCGGCCACTCTAGCCTCATGCTTCTCTCTGGTAGTCTTCGGCTTCTCAAGTTCGGCAGTCGCCTTTTCGGCAGTCGCCTTTTCGGCAGCCGCTTTCTTCTTGGCCGCTTCGGCCTCGGCCTTCTTCAGCGTCGCCTTCGGACTCTCAACCTCCGCGGCGGCAGCTGCACGAACCAAACACCATATGCTCAGCATACAGTCTGGACCGTAAGTATCCGACAGTGTTCACTATGTACTTCGACAAGAGCTTACCTTGTGCCTCATCAAGCCGCTTGTTGACAAGGTCAAGCTCTTCATCGGAGCGTTCAAGCTTCCGATCCATCTCCTCCAGGACAGAGGCATTAGCAGCCGCGTCCAAGGATGCTGCCTGAGATATCAAATCAATCACGACACTTTAAAAGCTGGCCTACTGATATTTGACCCTCTGCAACGTTTTTTTGCAAACCTCACATAGTTTCGGGGGCTGATATACGGTCTGCTCATAGTTTGACTAAAAAAATGTAAGGAACATTTTCTTGGGAAAGGTACATTACCTGACTCACCTCAACACCTATTAGAAGGCCTTGGACGGCGTCGTTCAGTCTGAATTGGACTGACCGAACACCCTGTAGAACCACACCCATGTGGGTGCGTTGCTCGTTGACGATGACGGAGTTGTTTACCAGCTCCTCCAGTACGCCCGGCCAGCCCGTCACAGCCTGGTGGTTGGCGTCTAGCGTGGGTGGCGGGATCAGCACCATTCAAGGCCTTGGGGGCTCAGGTGTAGTCTACTGGGAGGGTCCGGATGGACCGGACCCTCCTCCCGCATTAGCTAGGAGGGACGCAACCTCCTGGTCTTCGGTGACCGAGGCGTGAGCCTCGGCCATGGTGGCATCACCCTCCTCCCCCGTGCTCGGGGTCCTTCGGGACAACACTTCCCCAGCCTCTTCAGGGATCAAGGGACGTGCGGAGCGCGCCGTGGATCCGGTGTCCGCCAATTCGGCGGGTGGAGACGTCCCCTCCGAGGTCTGCTCGGTGGCGTGGCCGCGTGGTGGGCTGTGACATCACGCAATCGGCTTCCATGAGTAAGGGACTGTTAAAAATAAAGCAACTAAAAATGCCAAAGTACGTACCTGGCAGTAGGGGGCTTGACCAGGCTCCCTATCCGGAACATTCTTTGACGCCACGGACTCCTCTTTGGAGTCTGAACTATCGGACAGGACCAGCTTGGGCCGGCACCCCCTCTTCTAGGCCCGAGGAGGCTCCGCCTCCTCGACGCCTCCAGACGCCGCCCTCTTCTTGGAGTGGGAGGAGATGCTCTCCTGCTTGTCCCCCTCCTCATCCCCATCTTGGGCAGACAGGGCAGCAGTGTCTCCGCACTTGGTGTCCGGACGACTTCTTCGGCGGAGGCCCTCTCTGGCCTTCAGTAAATCCTTCATCTTCTTCCCTTTCTTTTCTGGTGCCTTGTAAGGCACCACGACCAGCAGCCCCTCTAGTTGGGCCGATCGAGGCCCTTCGGGTAGAGGAGCCAGGCTACTGATCTTCTCAGACTTTTCAAGCCAGCCCTGTAAAAACCATGAACAGACATTTAGACCGGACTCTATGCAGTACGCCCTCCCAAATATGGACAGGGGAAGAGGTCAATTACCTTCTTCGGCTGGGTTGCGGCGTCGAGGCCGATGTCTTCATTCTCGGCTAGCCAGTCCTCCTGGGACTTGAACAGTTGACCCCATACTTTGTCATGGGTTGTCCGTAGAGGTACTGCACGGTGGCCGGGTCATCCGACTTGTAAGACCACATGGGGCTGGCCCTTTGCTGGCAAGGAAGGAGCTGGTGCCTAAGCATTATCTAGACCAGGCTGGTCAGCTTGGCACCGGTCTCCATCACGCTGGCGCCGCGCTTCTGCATCATCTTCACTTCATTGGCGGACCCCCAGTTAGGGCCCTTTTGGGACCCTGAGGTCAATCTCGCTGGGGGGCCGGATCTGAATTCGGGAGCAGCCATCTAGGCCGCATCCCTTGGTTCCGTGATGTAGAACCACTCCTTTTGCCACACCTTGACGGGGTCAATAAACCGACCGTTCGGCCATTGTACTTGGGTCAGCTTACTGATCATGGCTTCGCCGCAGTCCGCCTGGGCGCCGCTGACCACCTTAGGCTTGACGTTGAACACCTTCCGCCACAGGCCGAAGTGCGGCTGAACCCGCAGTAGGGCCTCACAGACGATGATGAAGGCCGGAATATGGAGGAGGGAGTTGGGGGCTAGATCATGGAAATCGAGCCCGTTGAAGAACATCAACCCCCCCCCCCCCGAGAAGGGGTGTAGAGGAAATCCCAGCACCCGGATAAAATGGTGAAGGAGTACTACCCTCTCGCCGGGCATGGGCGTGGGGATGATTTGGCCCTCCTCGGGGGCCCGATGGGCGATGTCGGCCGATATGTGGCCGGGGCGCTTCAGCTCCACGATGTCGTCGTTGGTACGGTGGAGGCGTCCGACTTGCCATTTGCGCTAGATCCGGCCATGGCTGGGGCTAGGGAGGAGCTAAAAGGGAATCACCGCGGAATAGCAAAGCAGGGCGCTAGAGCTCTAGAGATTGCAAGGACAACGGCGGGTGGTGGAAGAAGGTGTGAGGCGTTAACTATAGCTGATTCCCTCTTTATAAGCCACGGAGGAGCCAAGCGTCCCCCTTTTCACGTCGTGGGCTTCTCCACTTCCTGATATACACGCAACGTTGTGCACGGGTGGGGGAATCGAAATCATTGATCATATCCCCTAAAAATGGGGCACGATCTCTGCTTTGATGAGACGTGTCAATGAAGGGGCGGCCTCGAGCCGCGCATCAAGAACTGCCAGTCGTTCGACATTATGACCGGCCACCACCCTTCGCTAAAGGTTGTTAGGCGTGGGCACTGTTCACACTTGAGCACTTTGGCCTTCAAGGCTAAGTAAAGTAGACACTTCAGATTCCGAACACCATCAAAACTCCGAATACGCACACGACAAAATGAAGAACTCGGCACACAAGACGAAGACCATGATATGTGCGGACGTCGGATACAAGCCCTGGAGTTGGAGGCTAGTTCGGGGGCTATTGAGGGAGTCCTAGACTAAGGGGTCCTCGGGCCGTCGACCTATTACATATGGGCCGGACTGATGGGCCACCACGGGGCCATGCTAGAGTGCGGACTCGTGACCAGACATGAGATCTTCGGAGTCGTGCTGTGCCCTCCAAGTCAAGATCAGCGTGACCTTTCCTTCATTGTAAACAATCGAATGTAACCCTAACCCTAATGGTGTCTATATAAACTAGAGGGTTTGGGGCTTTAGGGCTAGAGCTACATCCTTCACCTCATCAC
Source organism: Aegilops tauschii subsp. strangulata (assembly GCF_002575655.3). Taxonomy (NCBI): domain Eukaryota; kingdom Viridiplantae; phylum Streptophyta; class Magnoliopsida; order Poales; family Poaceae; genus Aegilops; species Aegilops tauschii. The sequence goes on from NC_053039.3 coordinate 474,275,123, forward strand.
CCTAGGGTTTAGCTCGTCTGATCTCGAGGTAGATCTACTCTGTAACTATACCATACATCAAATACAATCAAGAAGGACGAAAAGTTTTACCTCTTCGAGAGGTCCTGAACCTGGGTAAACACCGTGTTCATCGTCCCTTGTTTCCCATTGATCCTAAATCCACAGCTCGGGACCCCCTACCCGAGATCCGCCGGTTTTGACACCGACAGTAAGATCTTGAACCGATATACATATCTCTCCTAGTTCTTTCCTTGCTGTATAGTATTAATTGTATATCCAATCAAGCAGATGCATGAAGAGCAAGGACTCTCATTTTGCTAAGGAACACAGTTCATGTTCTCTTATTTTGGGCTAGGAAACATGGTTCATATTGCCTGGTCGATAAGATCATGTTCATATACTAATTACTTATGCCAGGCTGCCCCCTCCTAATTAATTGCCATAATTTTTTGCTACTTATTGCCTCAACCTTGGGCTATACATGTTCGTATACAGCAAATCCGAATCATATAATCACATCAAAAACTATAAAAATAGAGGACAAATAATGGTCAACTCATCAAAGCAACCAATCTGAGAGAACCAACGGGTCGAAGATCCCCTTGATGAAAACCCTCCAGTGGTGATTCATCTCGAAATGGGAGAGGCGTATGACTCACCGACCAACTCGTCCATGAACACAAAGGACGAGGTGATTCATGAGGGCATGAGAGAGGTGATAACCCACAAGTATAGGGGATCGCAACAGTTTTCGAGGGTAGAGTATTCAACCCAAATTTATTGATTCGACACAAGGGGAGCCAAAGAATATTCTCAAGTATTAGCAGCTGAGTTGTCAATTCAACCACACCTGGAAACTTAATATCTGCAGCAAAGTATTTAGTAGCAAAGTAATATGGAAGTAACGGTAACGGTAGCAAAAGTAATATTTTTGGGTTTTGTAGTGATTGTAACAGTAGCAACGAAAAAGTAAATAAGCAAAGAACAATATGTGAAAAGATCGTAGGCATTGGATCGGTGATGGAGAATTATGCCGGATACGGTTCATCATGTAACAGTCATAACATAGGGTGACACAGAACTAGCTCCAATTCATCAATGTAATGTGGGCATGTATTCCGAATATAGTCATACGGGCTTATGGAAAAGAACTTGCATGACATCTTTTGTCCTACCCTCCCGTGGCAGCGGGGTCCTAATGGAAACTAAGGGATATTAAGGCCTCCTTTTAATAGAGTACCGGACCAAATCATTAGCACATAGTGAATACATGAACTCCTCAAACTATGGTCATCACCGGGAGTGGTCCCGACTATTATCACTTCGGGGTTGCCGGATCATAACACATAGTAGGTGACTATAGACTTGCAAGATAGGATCAAGAACTCACATATATTCATGAAAACATAATAGGTTCAGATCTGAAATCATGGCACTCGGGCCCTAGTGACAAGCATTAAGCATAGCAAAGACATAGCAACATCAATCTCAGAACATAGTGGATACTAGGGATCAAACCCTAACAAAAGTAACTCGATTACATGATAGATCTCATCCAACCCATCACCGTCTAGCAAGCCTACGATGGAATTACTCATGCACGGCGGTGAGCATCATGAAATTGGTGATGGAGGATGGTTGATGATGACGACGGCGACGAATCCCCCTCTCCGGAGCCCCGAACGGACTCCAGGTCAGCCCTCCCGAGAGGTTTTAGGTCTTGGCGGCGGCTCCGTATCGTAAAACGCGATGAATCCTTCTCTCTGATTTTTTTCTCCCCGAAAGTGAATATATGGAGTTGGAGTTGAGGTCGGTGGAGCGTCAAGGGGCGCATGAGGTAGGGGGGCGCGCCCAGGGGGCAGGCGCGGCCCCCACCCTCGTGGACAGGGTGTGGGCCCCCTGACGTGGATTCTTCTTCTAGTATTTTTCTTATTTTCCAAATAGATGTTCCGTGGAGTTTCAGGTCATTCCGAGAACTTATGTTTCTGCACATAAATAACACCATGGATAGTCTGCTGAAAACAGCGTCAGTCCGGGTTAGTTCCATTCAAATCATGCAAGTTAGAGTCCAAAACAAGGGCAAAAGTGTTTGGAAAAGTAGATACGACGGAGACGTATCAACTCCCCCAAGCTTAAACCTTTGCTTGTCCTCAAGAAATTCAGTAGATAAAATGAAAGTGATACAGAAAAACTTTTACAAACTCTGTTTGCTCTTGTTGTTGTAAATATGTAAAGCCAGCATTCAAGTTTTCAACGAAGATTATGACTAACCACATTCACAATAACTCTTAAGTCTCATGTTTACTTATATCAATGGCATAATCAACTAGCGAGCGATAATAATAAATCTCGGATGACAACACTTTCTCAAAACAATCATAATATGATATAACAGGATGGTATCTCGCTAGCCCTTTCTGAGACCGCAAAACATAAATGCAGAGCACCTTTAAAGATCAAGGACTGACTAGACATTGTAATTCATGGTAAAAGAGATCCAGTCATAGTCATACCCAAATATAAATTAATAGTAATGGATGCAAATGACAGCTGCGCTCTCCAGCTAGTGCTCTTTAATAAGAGGGTGATGACTCAACATAAAAGTAAATAGATAGGCCCTTCGCAGAGGGAAGCAGGGATTTGTAGAGGTGCCAGAGCTCGGTTTTGAAGCAGAGATAAATAATATTTTGAGCGGCATACTTTCACTGTCAACATAACAACCAAGAGATGGTGATATCTTCCATGCTACACACATTGTAGGCGGTTCCCAAACAGAATGGTAAAGTTTATACTCCCCCTCCACCAACAAGCATCAATCCATGGCTTGCTCGAAACAACGAGTGCCTCCAACTAGCAACAGTCCCGGGGGGAGTTTTGTTTGCAATTATTTTGATTTGATTTGCATAAAGCATGGGACTGGGCATCCCGGTGGCCAGCCATTTTCTTGTGAGTGATGAGCGGAGTCCACTCCTCTTGAGAATAACCCGCCTAGCATGGAAGATACGGACAGCCCTAGTTGATACATGAGCTATTCGAGCATACAAAACAGAATTTCATTTGAAGGTTTAGAGTTTGGCACATACAAATTTACTTGGAACGGCAGGTAGATACTGCATATAGGAAGGTATAGTGGACTCATATGGAATAACTTTGGGGTTTAAGGGATTGGATGCACAAGCAGTATTCCCGCTTAGTACAAGTGAAGGCTAGCAAAAGACTGGGAAGCGACCAACTAGAGAGCGACAACAGTCATGAACATGCATTAAAATTAATAGACATTGAGTACGAGCATGAGTAGGGTATAATCCACCATGAACATAAATATCGTGAAGTCTATGTTGATTTGTTTCAACTACATGTGTGAACATGTGCCAAGTCGAGTCACTTAATCATTCAAAGGAGGATACCACCCCACTATACCACATCACAACCATTTTAATAGCATGTTGGCACGCAAGGTAAACCATTATAACTCATAGCTAATCAAGCATGGCATAAGCAACTATGATCTCTAATTGTCATTGCAAACATGTTTATTCATAATAGGCTGAATCAGGAACGATGAACTAATCATATTTACAAAAACAAGAGAGGTCGAGTTCATACCAGCTTTTCTCATCTCAGTCAGTCCATCATATATCGTCATAATTGCCTTTCACTTGCACGACCGAACGAAGTGAATAATAATAAGAGTGCACGTGCATTGGACTAAGCTGGAATCTGGGAGCATTCAATAAACAGAAGAAGACAAGGCAATATGGGCTCCTGGTTAAATCAACAATAGTGCATATAAGAGCCACTTCAACAATTTTAATTATGGTCTTCTCCTATCGACCCCCAAAGAAAAGAAAAGAAATAAAACTATTTACACGGGAAAGCTCCCAACAAGCAAAAGAAGAACGGGAAATATTTTTGGGTTTTCTTTTTAATTATTACTACTACAACAAGAAAAATAAACTAACTAAAGGCTACACTAATTATTTTGTTTATCTTAAGGCTTAACAAACACACAAGAAGAAAGCAAGAAAAAGAAAATAAACTAGCATGGATATTACAGTGAAAAAGTATGAGCACCGACATCTAGCAATGAGTGTGTGAACATGAATGTAATGTCGATGGGAAATACGTACTCCCCCAAGCTTAGGCTTTTGGCCTAAGTTGGTTCATTGCCACGGATGGCCTGGCGGATATCCATAGTTGTAGTTGGGGTCGTACTGAGATGGAGAAGACTCTGACTGCCACTGGTTGGCAATCATATCCGGATCCCACTGGTAGTTAGACTGTCGTGGAGGTTCAAATTGTGGTTCCGGCTCTGTGGCTGGTGTAGGGTTCCGGTAGGCGTGAATGGCCGCCAACGGAACGATATACGGACCTTCAGATAAATTAAACAAGGAGGGAGCAGGCAAGGTAATAGTCTCAGGGTGATTTTTATCAAAGAACAATTTGTATTTAAGCGCTGCTTCCCTATTCTTAACAATAAAGTCATGCGCTACCATACTCTTATAATCTAAATAAGCAGTGGGCAGCAATTTTTCTTCTTTTTCATAGTGCCTAATAGGTATGTTATAATGTGCAGCAAGGCGTGAAGCATAAATACCTCCAAAGATGGGGCCCTTTGTATGGTTCAAACTTAACCGTTTAGCAATAATACCGCCCATACTAACAGTGTTATCGCAGAATAAACCATGGAACAAAATAATAATATCAGAAACACTAAGGTTTCCACAGTTTCCGCAACCAATTAAGCAACGACTAGCAAATATGGCAAAGTAGCGTAAAACAGGAAAATGTATGCTAGTGATTCTTGCATCGGAAACCTTCCTGGTTTCCCCCACAGTGATAGTGTCAATAAACCCATCCACATCTTTACGATGTGGTTCATCTAAACTACCCTCAAAAGGTATTTTGCAAACCTTGCAAAATTCATCTAGTGGCATCTTCTTCACAACATCATATAAATTAAACTCTACTGAACGAGGTGTTTCCTTAGGGTAATAGTAGAAGTTTTGCACAAAAGTATTGGTGAGTAAGAGATACTGATTGCGTTGGTCGCCGAGGAAGTCGGTGAGGCCTGCATTCTCAGCCAATTCATAAAAATCATCATAAATCCGGCTTCTCTCAAGAATTCATTGGATGGCCATTCACACGGCCAGACCTCCGCGGTGCGAGGCAAATTATATTTGGGCCTCTGTGCTTCTTCACTTTGCTTTTCCTTCGAGCTTCGGCTCGATGAGCCCCTCAAAAATCTCTTCATTATTTTCTGAAAATTTCTGAAATTTTTAGCAACTTCAAATAAAAGTGAACCAAGCTCAGCAAAATTGATAGCAACTACTCCTACAAGTGCCTAGAGCCTATATCATGCATTAGAACTACTTGGAACCATATAAATTTGGCATGCAAGCTGAAGAACATGGTCACCTAGGCAGCACAAATTTGCAATGAATAAAGCACTAGAACAAAAACTAATTGGACCAATGGAGGAGTCACATACCAAGGAACAATCTCCCCAAGCAGTTTTGTGAGAGGTGCTTTGAGCAAGGAGATCGAAAATCGCTGCAAAATGAGCTAGAACTCGTGCTTGAGCTGGATGGTGATTTTTTTGGGAGGAAGGAGTGTGTGGGTGCAGGAATAAGTGGAGGGGAGCCACCATGGGCCCACGAGGCAGGGGGACGCACCCTGGGGGGTACGGCGCGCCCTCCACCCTCATGGCCAGGTGCTTGCCCCTCCTGTTGTGTTCTCAGTGCCAGATATTCTCAAATATTCCATAAAAAATCATATTTCATTTTCAGGGCATTTGGAGAACTTTTATTTTTGGCGTATTTTTATATTGCACGGATAAATCAGAAAATAGACAGAAAAATACTATTTTTACTTTATTTCAACTAAATAAAAGAAAGTAGAAAGAAGGTACAGAAGGTTGTGTCTCCTAGTTTCATCCATCTCATGCTCATCAAAAGGAATCCACTAACAAGGTTGATCAAGTCTTGTTAACAAACTCATTCCGAATAACATGGAACCGGAGAGATTTCGAATAACACTACGTTACCTCAACGGGGATATGCACATCCCCTATAATAAGAATATCATATTTCTTCTTGACAGTAGGAAGAGGAAATTCAAAACCTCCAAATATAATCGATGGAATTTTTCAAATAGAATTGATATTATGAACTTGAGGTTGTTTCCTTGGAAAGTGTACCATATGCTGATTACCATTCACATGAAAAGTGACATTGCCTTTGTTGCAATCAATAACAGCCCCTGCAGTATTCAAAAAAGGTCTTCCAAGAATAATAGACATACTATCGTCCTCGGGAATATCAAGAATAACAAAGTCCGTTAAAATAGTAACGTTTGCAACCACAACAAGCACATCCTCACAAATACCAACAGGTATAGTAGTTAATTTATCAGCCATTTGCAAAGATATTTCAGTATGTGTCAACTTATTCAAATCAAGTCTACGATATAAAGAGAGAGGCATAACACTAGCACTAGCTCCAAGATCACATAAAGCAGTTTTAACATAGTTTATTTTAATGGAGCATGGTATAGTAGGTACCCCTGGATCTCCAAGTTTCTTAGGTATTCCACCCTTAAAAGTATAATTAGCAAGCATGGTGGAAATTTCAGCTTCCGGTATCTTTCTCTTATTTGTAACAATATCTTTCATGTACTTAGCATAAGGATTCTTTGAGCATATCAGTTAATCGCATAAGCAAAAAGATAGGTCTAATCATTTCAGCATAGCGCTCAAAATCCTCATCATCCTTTTTCTTGGATGGTTTGGGAGGAAAAGGCATGGGTTTCTGAACCCATGTCTCCCTTTCTTTACCATGTTTCCTAGCAACAAAGTCTCTCTTATCATAACGTTGATTCTTTGATTGTGGGTTATCAAGATCAACAGCAGGTCCAATTTCTACATCATTATCATTACTAAGTTGAGCATCATCATGAACATCATCATTAATATTTTCACTAGGTTCATGTTCATTACCAGATTGTGTTTCAGCATCAGAAATAGATATATCATTTGGCAGGTGGTTCAGCAATAGGTTCACTAGAAGCATGCAAAGTCCTATCATTTTTCTTTTTCTTCCTTTTAGAAGGACTAGGTGCCTCAATATTATTTCTCTGAGAATCTTGTTCAATTCTCCTAGGGTGGCCTTCAGGATACAAAGGTTCCTGAGTCATCTTACCAGTTCTAGTAGCCACTCTAACAAAATAATCATTATTCTTACTATTTAATTCATTGAGCAAATCATCTTGAGCTTTAAGTACTTGTTCTACTTGAGTGGTAACCATAGAAGCATGCTTGCTAATGAGTTTAAGTTCACCTTTAACATTAGCCATATAATCACCCAAGTGTTCAATCATATAAGCATTTTGTTTTAATTGTCTACCAAAATAAGCATTAAAATCTTCTTGCCTAACCATAAAGTCATCAAACTCATCCAAACATTGGCTAGCAAACTTAGTACGAGGGATTTCAGCTTTATCATATCTATAGAGATAATTTACCTTTACTACCTGTGTCGGGTTATCAAGACCATGAGCTTCTTCAATAGGTGATGAATTAAGATCATATGTTTCTTCAACAGGCGGTAAATTAAGACCATGTATTTCTTCAATAGGAGATAAATTCTTAACATCTTCAGCTTTAATACCCTTTTCTTTCGTAGATTTCTTTGCCTCTTGCATATCTTCAGGACTGAGAAATAGAACACCTCTTTTCTTCGGAGTTGGTTTAGGAATAGGCTCAGGAGCTGGCCAAGGAAGTGTCCAATTATTTTCATTGTCAACATATTATTCAATAGAATTTCAGCTTCATCCGGTGTTCTTTCCCTGAAAACAGAACCAACACAATTATCCAGGTAATCTCTGGAAGCATCGGTTAGTCCATTATAAAAGATATCAAGTATTTCATTTTTCTTAAGAGGATGACCAGGCAAAGCATTAAGTAATCGGAGAAGCCTCCCCCAAGCTTGTGGGAGACTCTCTTCTTCAATTTGCACAAAATTATATATTTCCCTTGAAGCAGCTTGTTTCTTATGAGCAGGGAAATATTTAGCAGAGAAGTAATAAATCATATCCTGGGGACTACGCACACAACCAGGATCAAGAGAATTAAACCATATCTTAGCATCACCCTTTAATGAGAACGGAAATATTTTAAGGACATATAGGTAGCAAGATTTCTCATCATTAGTGAACAAGGTGGCTATATCATTTAATTTAGTACGATGTGCCACAATAGTTTCAGATTCAAAGCCATGAAAAGGATCAGATTCAACCAAAGTAATTACATCCGGATCAATAGAGAATTCATTATCCTTATCAGTAACACAGATAGGTGAAGTAGCAAAAGCAGGGTCAGGTTTCATTCTAGCATTAAGAGATTGCTGCTTCCATTTAGCTAATAACCTCTTGAGCTCGTATCTATCTTTGCAAGCTAAAATTGCTAAAGCAGCTTCTTTTTCAAAAACATAACCCTCAGGAACAACAGGCGATTCATAATTATTAGGGGGAGAGTCTTCATCATCACTTTCGTCAATGTTATCAGTTTCAGTAATTTCATTCTCTCTAACCCTAGCAAGTTGTTCATCAACAAATTCACCAAGTGGCACAGTAGTATCAAGCATAGAAGTAGTTTCATCATAAGTATCATGCATAGCAGAAGTGGCATCATCAATAACATGTGACATATCAGAATGAATAGCAGAAGCAGCTTTAGGTGTCGCAAGCTTACTCAGAACAGAAGGTGAATCAAGTGCAGAGCTAGATGGCAGTTCCTTACCTCCCCTCGTAGTTGAGGGATAAATTTTTGTCTTAGCGTCTTTCAAGTTCTTCATAGTGCCCAGCAGATATAAATCCCAAGTGACTCAAAGAATAGAGCTATGCTCCCCGGCAACGGCGCCAGAAAATAGTCTTGATAACCCACAAGTATAGGGGATCGCAACAGTTTTCGAGGGTAGAGTATTCAACCCAAATTTATTGATTCGACACAAGGGGAGCCAAAGAATATTCTCAAGTATTAGCAGTTGAGTTGTCAATTCAACCACACCTAGAAACTTAATATCTGCAGCAAAGAATTTAGTAGCAAAGTAATATGGAAGTAACGATAATGGTAGCAAAAGTAATATTTTTGGGTTTTGTAGTGATTGTAACAGTAGCAACGGAAAAGTAAATAAGCGAAGAACAATATGTGAAAAGCTCGTAAGCACTGGATCGGTGATGGAGAATTATGCCGGATGTGGTTCATCATGTAACAGTCATAACATAGGGTGACACAGAACTAGCTCCAATTCATCAATGTAATGTAGGCATGTATTCCGAATATAGTCATATGTGCTTATGGAAAAGAACTTGCATGACATCTTTTGTCCTACCCTCCCGTGACAGCGGGGTCCTAATGGAAACTAAGGGATATTAAGGCCTCCTTCTAATAGAGTACCGGACCAAAGCATTAGCACATAGTGAATATATGAACTCCTCAAACTATGGTCATCACCGGGAGTGGTCCCGATTATTGTCACTTCGGGGTTGCCGGATCATAACACATAGTAGGTGACTATAGACTTGCAAGATAGAATCAAGAACTCACATATATTCGTGAAAACATAATAGGTTCAGATCTGAAATCATGGCACTCGGGCCCTAGTGACAAGCATTAAGCATAGCAAAGTCATAGCAACATCAATCTCAGAACATAGTGGATACTAGGGATCAAACCCTAACAAAACTAACTCGATTACATGATAGATCTCATCCAACCCATCACCGTCCAGCAAGCCTACGATAGAATTACTCACGCACGGCGGTGAGCATCATGAAATTGGTGATGGAGGATGGTTGATGATGACGACGGCGACGAATCCCCCTCTCCGGAGCCCCGAATGGACTCCAGATCAGCCCTCCCGAGAGGTTTTAGGGCTTGGCGGCGGCTCTGTATCGTAAAACGCGATGAATCCTTCTTTCCGATTTTTTCTCCCCGAAAGTGAATATATGGAGTTGGAGTTGAGGTCGGTGGAGCGTCAGGGGGCCCACGAGGTAGGGGGCGCGCCCCCACCCTCGTGGACAAGGTGTGGGCCCCCTGACGTGGATTTTTCTTCCAGTATTTTTCTTATTTTCCAAATAGATGTTCCGTGGAGTTTCAGGTCATTCCGAAAACTTTTGTTTCTGCACATAAATAACACCATTGAAAGTCTACTAAAAACAGCGTCAGTCCGGGTTAGTTCCATTCAAATCATGCAAGTTAGAGTCCAAAACAAGGGCAAAAGTGTTTGGAAAAGTAGATACGATGGAGACGTATCAAGAGGAGGAAGAACCAACGAGTAAGTACCTGTCCAATAACCTCAAGAAAAAGACAAGAAAATGCATTGGAAGGAGGTTGATGTTCCCATCTTGTTGAAGGAACTCAAATCACACAAGAACGGGGAGTGGAAGGTCCTCGTCAATAAAACAGAAAATTGCATGACAGACTTGTTCTCCGATCCAAATCTGGGATGAATACCAAACTAATTTATCTGTCCATCATATTTGATTGATCTTAGAAGTACATAGCTATAGGGTGTGTGTATATGTACTTCCCCTGCAAGGTACGAGTGTGGTCATAGAATTCACATAGGTAGGCAGGTGAGATCCATTTCCATGGACGCGCCGGTCATGGGCACAAAGGCCGTCTATTCTTTCTCGCGGCGGCGGACCCTGGATGCTAGCTACCTATCGTGCCGACCAGCGATCCCATCCGTGTCGGTTTGTCACCTCCGCTGCCATAAATGAAGGGTAATCATCCATTAATCCAATTCTGTGGTTGAATCGAGAAGATAAAGCCATCTACTGGACGAGGTGTTCCTCCGGTAAAAGTATTAATTTCCTTGCTAAAGAAACCGTGTGCATGTGCTCATACAGTATATACGTACAGCAGTAATTTGAAGGTGCTCTGCTTCAGTGAGGTTGTAATTTCTCCTCCCAGTCATAGTTCACATGCACTTCCATCGGTTCCTCCTGCTTATATATCCACATAGAATATTTTTACAACTGACCTTGATGTTGTTTATCTGATTTATCCTACAGAGAAAGAAAATCCTCGTGTGTTTCTCAAAAAAATAATCTCATGTGACATTAACTTAGATGATCCAGTTCAGCCACAAACTGATCTCAACCAATAAATTTTAAGTACAAACGATAATTTCTTATTCATACCTAATTACAGTGTTACTTCAACGGAAAACTGGCGCTTCATCTTGACCAATGGCTTCTTCTATTTTATCAAACCAATCAACCCCTTTTAAGTGCATTGAAAAAGATAATAGCAAAAAGGTTGTATTCCAATATACAATACATGATAGAACAACTAAGTTGCTCCCACTAGGTTCCGCGAGCTCGTCGTCGCGATGTGTGTGCTCCACGGCCGCTCTTGTGGCCACCTCTACGGTGCGCACTCCACATATGCTACTCAGGCCCCCTCGGCCAAGGCCCCGGCCGCTGTCTCCGTACCCCGGGTGGCCCTCTCGTCGTCCGAGCTCAGTATCCCGGACATTCACTTCATGGAGGAATTCATCGTAGGAGTCTGAGAAGGAGAGAAGGCTGGTGCGGGTCGAAGTGGCAATTCCTATTTTGGAAAAAGATCTAAATCACGCCGGCGCCGCGTCGTCTAGGGCGGTCTTGATATTCAAAGTTCCCTCGGGCAAAATTCAAAGTAGGGCCCATGAAATATGGGCTGAACTTGCATTCTACAGTGCATGCTATACAAATACATGTTGTATGGGCCCCTAATTAGCTTGGCCTTGATTGGGCCGTCGCACCCAATGCCCTGCCCCAGGACCGGCACAGGCGCTGAAATTACTAATTGATGACTACTCATAGCCAAGATCACTCCCGTCTCCTCATGTCGTGACAAGTGGCACGCTGCATGTGCGTCACTTGTCGCAGACGGGGAGTTTTCCCTTTTTCGTAGATCCGTTTATTCAAAATGTTTTATCTCTTAAACCGTGCGTCCAAATTTCAAACCGTTTTCACCGTTGGAAATCTCGCGATGAGATCTTCAAAACTAGATCCCTTGTTGATAGGTTTTGATGAACTTTTTTTAACAAAAAAACAGGATGAAAAAACCGAACTGGCAGCATGGTTTTTTCCCTTTCCGAAAGAGGCACGGCCGTGCCTCTTGCGAAGCACACCCGTGCCTCTCGAGAAAGCAAAACCGTGCCCCTCTCGGAAGGAAAAAAAGAAGCGCGTTTGTTTTTTCTGTTTCCGAGAGGCACGGCCATGCCTCTTGCGAAAGCACAACCGTGCCTCTCGCGAAAGGAAAACCGTACCTCTCGCGGCAGAAAAAAAAATAGAAACCGCATTTTTTCCTGTTTCCGAGAGGCACGGTCGTGAAAGCACAACCGTGCCTCTTGTGGAAGCAAAACCGTGTCTCTCGCGGATGAAAAATAACAGAAAACGCGATTTTTTGCCCGTTTCCGTGAGGCACGGCCATGCCTCTCGCGAAGACAAAACTGTGCCTCTCGCGGAAGCAAAACCATGCCTCTCGCAAAAGAAAAAAAACAGAAAACATGTTTTTTTTTGTTTCCGATAGGCATGGATGTTCCTCTCGCGGAAGCAAAAAAATGCATTATTTCAAGCAATTTTTTTTGGTACAGAAGCTAAGCAAGACCGGTGGAAAACCCAAAAGTCGAAAAAACCCAGAAAAAACCGTTAAAAAAGCCAAAACCGCGTGCGGAAAAACAAAATAAAAACAAAATATGGAGGGAGCGCCTACGTAGCGGCGCATGCTCATAGCCCACCCGCAAATGATTTTTGCGAGGCTCCCGAAGAAGCGCTCATCAACTAGTTGCTCTCCATAGCCGCCGTCTCATCACTTGGTCATGATTTGGACTAGGCTACGCTGCAAGCGTTCATATGGGACGCCTACGTCTACCTGTCTGTGTGTATGCAGACACTTTGGAGGCTGTGGCAGTGGCACGGGGTTTCTCCAGAGTAGCTACAACGCACGCGGCTTGGCTGAGCGCCAACGAGAACGTCGGCAATGCAAAGCGAATGCGGCGCAAGGTGGCCGGCCAGACCGCAGCATGCAGAAGTGCTATGAGCATCTCCAGCCGCGCCCCCAAAATGGCTCCCCAGGCGACTTTTTCCGCGCCGGCGCCGAAAAAATGCCCCAGTCGCATCCCCAGGTAGCCGAAATCCGCCGCCTCGGCCCGTATTTGGGCCCGCGATCGCAGGACAAACCCGGCGCACTGGGGGGCGCTCGGGGGCTCCGGCGCAAGGGAAAAGCACGTCTGGCCCACCCCGTCAGGAGAAAATTCAAGCCTATCTTGCAGATTCGCCTCCCTCCCTCGCCCGCGCTCCGGCTGATCCCGGCGCTGCCCACCGCCCACCACCGCTAGATAGCCCATTCCCCGCCAGAAAAAGAGCAGAGGTTTCGCCGAGGCAGCCTCTCCACCACCGGCTGGGCGATTTTTCCGGCGTTCCGGCCGCGGAGGTGAAGTGTAGCGGCGGGTGCGCGCCCACCGCGCCCACAAGGTGTTCGGCAATTTGCCTGCCTCAGCAATGGACTCAGAAAACAAGGAGGCGCTCGTCGCACTGCTGGAGCAGGAAGCGGAGGCCGACGTCCAAGAAGAGGAACATCTCATGGTCCTTGCCGCCCTCACCGGCCTGCTGGCGAGCAATGAAAATCCACGACGAGGTGGCTCGGCGCCAGGGCGGATGAAAGCAAAGAACCGACATTGTCTCGAAGGCTACTGCATGCTCTAATCCGACTACTTCGCCCACACTCCACTGCACGGAGACAAAGTATTTCGGCGTCGTTATCGGATGAGCCGGAAGCTTTTCCTCAGGATTATGAATTCCATCCGGGAGTTCGACAGCTACTTCAAGTGCAAGAAGGATTGCACCGGCAAACTTGGATTCACCTCAATCCAGAAGTGCACGACAGCGATGACGATGCTTGCATACGGAGCTCCCGGTGATTCACTAGACGATTATGGGCGCATGGCCGAGTCACCACCATTGAGTGTTTCTACAAGTTCTGTCGGGCAGTGGTGGCAGTGTTTGGACTGCAATACTTGCGAACACCCAATGCGGAAGACACTGCTCGGATCCTAGCATAGAATGCAGCAAGAGGATTTCCTGGGATGCTTGGAAGCATCGACTGCATGCATTGGAAATGGAAGAACTGCCCATTTGCTTGGCAGGGGATGTACAAAGGCGCCAAAGGCGGTTGTAGTGTGGTACTTGAGGCAGTGGCCACACATGACCTCTTGATTTGGCACTCCTTTGGTATGCCAGGAACTCACAATGACATCAATGTGCTGCAGTGCTCCCCTATCTTTGCCAAGCTTGTTGAAGTTCACTCTCCTCCGGTGAACTTCGAGGTCAATGGGCGGCAGTATAGCAAGTGGTACTACCTAGCTGATGGCATCTATCCGAGATGGTCTACATTTGTGAAGACTATCTCAAACGCTGTGCCAGGAGGCAAGAAGTCCCACTTTGCCAAGGTGCAGGAGGCTTGCAGGAAGGATGTCGAGCGGGCATTTGGTGTGCTCCAATCTCGATTTGCTGTTGTCCGGTACCCTGCTCATACCTGGTCGAAAGATCAAATGTGGGAGATCATGACTTGCTGTGTCATCTTGCACAACATGATCATCGAGAGCGAGCAGGAAGAGCCAGTGTTTAACACTAAACCATACTACAGGTAGGGTCCTCTCGCCTAAGTTGATCACCTGTTACCGGCAACCTGGACTGCCTACCCTAGTATGCGTCAGGAGATCCGAGACCCACAGGTGCATCATCAACTGCAGTAGGATCTGGTGGAGCACCTATGGAGGATCCAGGGCGACGCCTAGCTCGTGTGTGATGAAATATGAGTTTCTATTTGTTGAACTATATAATTGGTATTGAACTATTTGTTGTTGCACTATTTTGTTGAACTATTTGATTGTCTGTGATGAACTATGTGATAAAAAATTTATTTATGTTGAGAATTTAATGCCGAACCAAGACGAACCACGCCCAATATGGGCCGTTTCTCGCTGATATCGGGCCATTTTTCGCCGAAAGTGCGCCGAAAAGCGGCTAGGAATGGGCTGATATCGCCGCCTCGGGGCGACGGCTGGATGCCCAACCGCCCTAGAGCCGATTCTACCTTCGGCTCGCCCCCAGGCGGCGATTTTTATGCCTCCTGGGGGCCAACGGCTGGAGATGCTCGAAGGATATCGCCCCTGAGCTTTACTCCTTTGCTCCGGATCAACACTTTTGAACGAGACTTGGATCAGTGACCTCCGAGGGGCTCCCAATTCAGGCAATTGTTGAGTATTTTGATGGTGACTATGACGATATGGGTGGAGAGTAACACCCGAATATTTGACAAGAAGGTCAGCGGACAGCAACACGCGGGCATTAGCGAAACATAGAGTTACCATGGTTGCTTGTAGTTCGAAAAAAAATGCAAGAACGGCGGCAGCTCTGGTGCAGTTCTGGGATCAGAACGTCAACCATCAACCTGATCAACAACGTTTGCGCAACATACACTAGAGAGAGAGAGAGAGAGAGAGAGAGAGAGAGAAAAAGAGAGAGAGATGAAAAAAATAACACTTCTTCTTCGGTACAACCCTCTGGACACATCAACGGCCCAGATTAGAAGATACCTGACGGTGTCCTGGACTAGGGGGTACTAACCACATCATCTCCTGACCAGCTGGATCGGGCCGAGGACCGCCATGGCGGTTCACTCATGGGCCACTTTGGGCAGCCCATACCGCATACAAGGAGGTTTCTACAAGACTTGGCGCCCAAGCCAAGGACTCTCCTAAACACTAGGCCTATGGTGCATATATAAACCGAGGCCAGGCTAGTCAATAGACAATCTAATATTCATTACTGCAATCTCGTGGTAGATACTTGTACTCTGTACTACACCCATATGAAAACAATCAAAAGCAGCATGTAGGGTATTATTTCTTCGAGAGAGCCCGAAGCTGGCTAAAACCCCGTGTCCATGTTACCATCGCTCCAAGACGCCTAACTTAGGACCCCTACTACGAGGTACGCCGGATATAGAACCGACATTGGTGCTTTCATTGAAAGTCGGCAGAGTGATCGACACGGATCGATGGGACGATCAGGTGATGCTTTTCTAATCAGATCTGTTTTGTACAAGTTAGTTTTTGTGAGAATTATCGCTGGTTTGCAAGCTTCATCTACAGATTAGGTTGAGATCAAGGTCTATAAAATCCGTACTGCGGTCTCCGGATCGGCTGATGGCAGCGTTTAATTGATCGTCAAACTGGTCTCTGACCTCGCACGCGATGCTTGATCATAGAGCCGAAGACAAATCCACAACAGACAGCGATCGCCTAGGGAGATTCCTTCCCTTATTCTATTTCTTTTTTCCTTATTTAGCACCCAGGCAGCCATCGGTCGTCCACTGGTAGATTTTTATTGTTCGCTGAAGTTTACTTAGACCAAAGTACTGACGTGATTAAGTACTAGTTTTGCATCGGAGCTCCATGCAGATAAGCCGCCGCCGCGGTGACCAGTCGGAAGTCCCAAGGATAATGCCGTGGCCGATCTCTACTGTGACTCACCTAAAAGTGAATCCCCTCCACGCGAGGAGAAGAGCTAAGTACAACTCCCCATTAATTATTAGTAAAAGGCCAAACATAGACTAGTACATCTAGTACTTGTTGCTACAGTTTTTTGCATGAAGTTTTAAAGTTGTCCGATTGGTATTAGTGCCTGTACAACTCTCTAGATTAGATTGTTTTTCATGGATTCTTCATGTGGGTTGCTGCAAGCGCTTGCACTGCAGATTTTTTCTTCCTCGGACTGCTATGTTTGACACGCACAGGCAATCAGCTTACCACTACCTCGCATAAAGCTGGGGCGTCGCGTCTATTGATGTGAAGCCGATGGATACTCAGTATCTCTCGTCTGGTCTAGTTTGTTGCAAGCTGACCCACTCCATGCACACAATCCGGAAACTCTGCAGCTCGACCGTAGTAGTCAGCCTCGTGGTCGCAACCCGGTTGGACGGTTCCTGTCAAACTGCCCGTACACTACCATCAGTACGGCCAATGTTCGTGTCCGCTGCTTGGCGATACCTCGGATCTGGATACATCGGATCCGGACTCAATCTGACCGACGAGCGATCCAGCCAAAGAGATACTGCGGAAGCAGTACCCTAACAGGGACTTGGCTCCGTGGCAGGACACCAGCGGGGAGATTTAATTATTTTTCCCTTTTTAATTCACCTCTACGTCGGCCGCTGGCAGTTCCTAATAATCCTTTTCGAAAAATGCATAGACCTAGAGTATTTCTAACCTAATTGAATACTTGTTTTGCAAGCACGGTCCTTGTGATCTAATGTACAAACACTACTTCACGTATTGATGATTTCTAGCAGTCAAACTAGCATTACTTTGGGCAACGATCAAAGTTCGACCGATGTTTCTTTATTTGTTATGGTCCTCCACAATCATCGTCGTCTAGGTTTATTTTTCTTAGCTATTTGTTTAGCACGTAAATTATTATATAGAGAATATTTTCTGTTCCTTTGTGCTGCATTATTTTTGCAGAGAAAATTTACCGACCCTCGTACATGGCGTCGGTCTGACCAATCTCAGCGCAGTCACTGGGAGATTTGATCTTTCTTTTCTCCATTATTTCATTAAGTTTGAAGGCCGTCTACACTTTCACTAATGTTTTCACTTTTATGTGCTTCCCAGATGCAATTAGCACTGCCAGTTGCTTCGCGTCCATCGAGATTGGATTGATGCGACAAGCAGCTTACGTGGTACCTTCCACATGAAAGTTGCATGAGTACTTTGGGGGCGTCTCTTTCACAATAATTGCTACATGCGGATTAGGCCGACAACCACCGGACCGACAGACACCTCCGCACAATGAGTTCGGATCATACCAGGCCGATGTTGTCGCCCCGCGCATGCCGACCTGCATCGACGGGTCCGCGCTGCCACTCCGTCGAACCAACCCCGGTGCATAGGCCAAACTTACCTCATGATTCACTTCACATATATTAATTATGCAATTTATTATTTCAATTATTATTATTTTTTCCTTGCGCTGTTTTATGGGTGCAGGTAATCGATTTTGACTGCGTTACGCGGTCACTTGGGCATCACCAGCCGACCTGTATGATACTTCGGCATCCGCCGATCACAGCTTCGCCATGTTAACTGGACCGAGAACTTCATCTCGCCACATCGGCCGTGCAGCGTCGTTGCTTCATCAAACTGACGTCCACCATGCCGAACAGGTCGACTCGCGTGGGGGCTTCATTGTCACCTTGCCGACCAACTCCGCCAGCTCAGCTAGACTGGGGGCTTTGCCTTACCACATCGGCCAAGCCGTGTCACTACTCCAGAGTGCCGAACTCCTTGCTCGGACACCTCGGGCTTGGGGGCTGGGACCTCGGCCACGCCGAGGACTGCGGACCTTGTCGGATCTGTCATAGATCAATGGGCGTCTTCGTCCCGCCACAAGCCCGAATCGCGTCATCGACACCGAACACATTAACCAGCTAAGTCACTTTCATGCTCAAAAACTTTCAGTTTTAAATTTTGTTCGGTTCGACCAAGCATTATACTTTTTTGGCAAAAAGTTGTTTGTGAAAAACTTCCTTGTCAAAACTTTGTTTGTGACACACAAATTCAAATACCCCGTTTACTTGGGGGCTTCCATTATGAAGCCTTTCCTCTTGCATATTATTATACTTGTATTGCTTCGTTCCTTGTTCGTGTATTACGCCACAATATGCACCATGTTGACTTAAGTGTTCTGCAAGCTGGGTTGCCTTGCTCCTGTGTTTACCCCTACGCTCCCGATTGTTCGGCTAGGGAGTAGAGGGAGCACCTCTGTGATTGTCACGACCGGGTTATCCGAAATCGGACCTCAGACTGGGTGAAGCCGAAAACTAGCGCTATTATTGTTTTCAATCATGGTCGGCACACAACGGAACTCATGAGTACAAAAAATTTATTGCACCAGTCTCATAGTAATAATGAGCAACCGAAGAAAGGTATCGGTGAGGGTACTATTTTGTTCGAAGATGCTTCTTACACTTCGTCAGTAATATACCATATGTTCCCTGAGCGCGCTTTGTCTGTTACAGCCTTATCGCCTGATTGCCTGGTTATCGGAAACACCGTCGATATTTTCGACAGGTGGAGAACATAACACTTTTTGGCCCTTAACCGAAGAGGGAGAAGCCGACGGTCGGTTAAGAAGTGTTTAAAGTTCGGGTGAACACAGATATGATATAAGTACTTCGCTACATACAATCATTATACATAAAATTGTTTTACCCAAGTCACATGGCGGATCTTAAATTAGTATGAGCCGTTTTTGTTAGTCGCTGCACAGTCTTTTTCTACCACTCCTTTCTCGACTCAGGTGTATGATCAATAGCCGGGTAGCCTGGTTTCTCTCTAAAGCCGCTTGCGTTTAGTTCGCTAAACTGGCCTGAGAAACAGTCCGTCTTCGGGATAGGGAGGTTGAAGCCGAAGGCTGATCCACTTGAAGTCTAGATATCAGTTGTGTCATGTCAAAGCACGACGAAAGTACAATTTTAAGACCAATTTCATATTGGCACCAAAACAGCTTGATTCAATCTAGACGTAAAGTTTTTTACGCACGTTTGTTTGCCTTTTTTGAGCTTATAACATCTTTCACCTATTTTATGTTTCAGGAAGCGGGACATTCTCTTGGTTCAGATGTTCGGCGTGAAACCCTTTTCTAAAACTACAGTTCGGCATCTTTCATACTGAACTTCACCTCGGTATTGTCAAAACATACATGACAGTTGAACTTGTTCCCGAGGAGGTACGATCCTAGGGTCGGCCATTTTGCCCAACCCAATTCTCGGGGGCTACTGCATTGACAATCCAATGCAGAAAATTTAAAGTGCAATATAGTTTTCGAGGAGATTATGATCCTCAGGTTGGTCGGCCGCACCCAACCTGAGTCTCGAGGACTTTGCACACTCCTTTTTGTGTCCCAAAGTATTCTGCCGAGCTAGGAGTTGATCCTCAGGCCGATTTTGCGAATCAACCAGAGTCTCAGGCGATACTGGGATCAGCGGTCTTATGTCATCCTTCAGGTGCATCTCGGGTTTTAGACCGATACACACCTTGAGGGCTACTGGCTATATATCTCGGCAGAGAATAAATGGCACCAATCAAAAATATTGACAAAAAATCGGCCCGTAGTCGGGGTGGTCCACCATCTCGGAAGCAGTCCAGCATAAAGCTCGGGCGCCAGTGGCCGGCTCCATAGAGGGCATTTCTGGCATTAAGCTTGGCTAAACTCCTTCGACTTTTTTCGAGCCAAGGTGATCTATGACACCTCAGATATAGCCCGGCGTTGGAGCTCGGATACTCTCCGGCATTGGAGCTTGGATACAGTCCAGCGTTGGAGCTTGGATACAGTCCGGGGTTGGAGCTCGAATACAGTCCGACGTTGGTGCTCGGCTACAAAGGATACCTCGAATGCAGTCCGGTGTTGGGGCTCGGATGCAAGAGAACACCGCCGCACGGGAACAATTTCAAACCCGAGGTGTGGCTTAAAAATAATAAGGCATTGTTAAAGGCCGAAGACTTAAAGGGGCTCCTCGGATACCCGACGTGTAAACTCTTCGGATTCACTTCGGCGATCCTCAAGATTAAAGATGAGAAGATTTGTTGAACCAGTTTTCAAGACCGATGACCGAAGATGAAGAACAGTTCAGAAGAATCGAAGAGCGTCCCCAACTTGAAGACAGGTTCAGGGGGCTACTGAAGGTGTCCTGGACTAGGGGGTACTCACCACGTCGTCTCCCGACCAGCTGGATCGGGCCGAGGACCCCCATGGCGGTTCACTCATGGGCCACTTTGGGCTGCCCATACCGCATACAGGGAGGTTTCTACAAGACTTGGCGCCCAAGCAAAGGACTCTCCTAAACCCTAGTCCTACGGTGCATATATAAATCGAGGCCAGGCTAGTCAATAGACAATCTAATATTCATTAATACAATCTCATGGTAGATACTTGTACTCTGTACTACACCCATATGAAAACAATCAAAAGCAGCATGTAGGGTATTATCTCTTCGAGAGAGCCCGAAGCTGGGTAAAACCCCGTGGCCATGTTACAATCGCTCCAAGACGCCTAGCTTAGGACCCCTACTATGAGATACGCCGGATATAGAACCGACAATACCCATTCGTGGGGAAGGGTAGGATAGGAAATCCCGGTGGGCGCGGTGTAGAGTGGCGTACCGCGGCGTAGCGAGGCGCGCGGCCGTATGGTCCACTGTACGCCCGTACGTGGCAGTGTACGCCACGTGAGGAGGAGGTGGGGCCGACGCATACTTAGCCCTAACCATCGCCGCCCGCCCGCATTAATCCGGCACGGATTACGCGAAGGCCATTAACGCCGGCGCAGTGGCGCGTCCCATCGGCGGCACAGTGAGGAGTCCAATCGCCGGCGTCGGTCCACGTGCGGCGTCGATTCACAAGCGACCGCCTGACCGCCTGCCCCTCGCCAACCGCTCGCCTGCACACGCCACCGTTTTGACCGCCTGCGCACGCCGCCCGCTCGCCTGCCGGCATTAAAGGCCGTCGTCGGTCCGCCTGCGGCACCGATTCCCATGGAACCGCCTAAAGTTTTGCGCCTCGCTGACCGCTTTGACCGCCCTGTGCATGCCGCCCCCTTGCCCGCCGGCATTAATCGCTGACACCCACCCCCGCTCCCTCCAGACGCCCTATAAAAAGCCGCCCACGCCCGCCGTTGCTCGCACCACTCTTGCCTCCCCTCTCCTTCTCCCTCTGTCATTGGCGTCGCTTCTCGCGCCCTTCCTCTCCCTCTCGTCGGCGATGGCGCGCCCGAACCTGACGCTGGAGGAGGCGGAGGAGCTCGCCCACTTTGTCATCCCCGTCGCGCCCGACGTGCGCCTGCGGGCGAGGTGGCGGCTGAGCGTCGACGGCATGCCGGTGGCGCCGGAGCCCGAGGTCAACACCCACATCTTCGCCTGCACCGTCGGCCTCTATCGGGCGCGGCTGTCGCCGGAGGAGCTGGAGGACCCGTAGTAAGCCCCCAACCACCCCGGGTGGGCGGACCGGCTCGCCGACGACCACGAGCGGCGCCTGTACGCCTACGCCTACGCCGGCCCGCGCCCGCCCATGAAGCACAACCGCGCACGGCGGCACCACCTCTGGGACGGGCGTACCTTCGAGGAGGTCGCCGCACCGTACGGCGCGCCGGCGGCCGCCGTCGCCGTGCCCGCCCTGCCGAGCTAGGGCTATGAGCTCTTCCGGCGCGGCGAGGTGCGCTCCACCCGCGCCCGAGTCGACTTCGCCGCCCGCGCGCTTGACGCCAGCCCAGGCGGTGACCGCGGTGCTGTCCGCATCGACCCGGAGAACGCCGCACCGTGGGCAGGAATGGCGCCGGGTCCAGCCGCGCCCCTCCGCAAGAGCCCGAGCAGCAGCCAAAGCTGGCATTGGTGGCGGAGTACAGGCCGTTGGCGGCGGAGGCCGGCGACCCGGACGACGTGCCGGGTTACCTGACGGCGATCCGGGAGACGGAGAGCGTGCCGCAGCCATCCCCGCTCGTCCAGGAGTACATGCAGCTCGCCCCGGTCGCCGTCCACCCGGAGGACCCGCCGGACTTCCCTGGCTAACACGCCACGGTGGGGGACTCGATGGCTGTGCCGGCCGCGCCTGCAGCGCCCGTGGAGCCCCTCGACGACAGCAGCAGCAGCGACGACGACGACATGCTCTATGATGAGGCAGACTTCGGCAGCGTCGAGGACGAGTAGCTTAGTTTCGAAATGTCATTTAGTTAAGTTTAATTTCTAGTACTATCTAAATATTTCTCAAAACTAGAATGAAACATCTAGTGTTTGAATGGATGGTGTTAAAAAATTGTTTAAATATCGAGTGTTTGAATGGATACCGTTATTTAAAATTGTTGAATTTTAAATAATTATTGTAAAAAATTAAAAAACATAAAAGAACGAAACACAATAGAATTAAACTTGAAATGGAAAAAAAATTAAAAACACAAAAGATAGATTACATAAGTAATAAACATTGAAAATTAGAAAAGTAAATAAAAAATGAAACAACGAAAAAATTTAATTAATATTAGCAAAAAAGAATCAAAAGAAATTAAAAAAAAAGACCGGCGGCCCGGAGCCGAGCGAGGTGTAGTAGGCCGATCCCGATAAAGTCGACGACGAAAGGGAACGCTTTTCGGCCCCGCAATGCCCACGGGCCCAACGAGGCGGCAAAGAGAGAGTAGGCGAGGCAGTGTTTTTTTAGGAGTACGGCGGGGTAGGGCGGGGCGTGCTATTTAAGCCGGTGCGGGCGAGCTCCGGTAGGTGAGGTGAGACTAAAATTAGACCTCGCCTCCCGCGGCGCTGCACGTACTGCCGAGATGGGCCGAAGTCGGTGGGCCGCGTGGGCCGCCTGGAGGGCGCGCGTGCGAGCGGTTGAGGGCGCAGGGGTGGTGGGACGCGGTACAGTGGAGGCACACTTGTTTAGTCCCACCTCGCCCGCCCAAGGACGCCCCGACCTGCTTAAATAGCCGCGTTCGTGCACCCTG
The DNA here is from genome assembly GCF_002575655.3 of Aegilops tauschii subsp. strangulata. Lineage (NCBI taxonomy): Eukaryota > Viridiplantae > Streptophyta > Magnoliopsida > Poales > Poaceae > Aegilops > Aegilops tauschii. The sequence goes on from NC_053039.3 coordinate 474,298,724, forward strand.
GCAGCTCTGCCCGGGCAGCTACGGCAGTGCTGTTAGGACAGTGTAAACTCAAATCATATCATTAGTATCTATCTTATTTTTGACAGTTTGCCACTCTACGCAAGTTTGTCTCACCTCACTCAAATTACATCATTAGTATCTATACACAAAATTTCATCGTGTTCCGAGCACAAACTCATGTCGCGTCACGTCCGAGGAGTGTGTTTCGGTTTCAGAGCGGGGAAAATCGTAGAAAATTCTCGGAGGTTGGGAATGCCCCGAAACTTGACATGCTTGCTTGCCATGAGTGTACAAACGTATGAAAAGAATTGGGTCCATTTGAAGGATGTCGAAAAAAACCTCCGTCGGGACGGGGCCTTCGCTCCTACCAGAACGGTGTGCGCAGAGGAAGGTCATTTTTTGGCAATCTTCAGAACGACCCCAAGTTTTGCGACAGGGTAGGCATGCCCACCGTAGGACCCCACGCAAAATTTCATTGTGTTCCGAGCACACACTCATGTCGCGTCACGCCCGGGAAGTGTGTTTCGGTTTCAGAGTGGGGAAAATCATAGAAAATTTTCGGAGGTCGGAAATTCCCCGAACCTTGACATGCTTGCTTGCCATGAGTGTACAAACGTATGAAAAAAAATTGCGTCCATTTGAAGGATGTCGAAAAAAACCTCCGTCGGGACGGGGCCTTCGCTCCTACCAGAATGGCGTGCGCAGAGGAAGGTCAGTTTTTGGCCATCTTCAGAATGACCCCATGTTTTGCGACAGGGTAAGCATGCCCACCGTAGGACCCCACGCAAAATTTAATCGTGTTCCGAGCACACACTCATGTCGCGTCACATCCGGGGAGTGTGTTTCGGTTTCAGAGCGGGGAAAATCGTAGCAAATTCTCAGAGGTTCGAAATGGCCCGAAACCTGACATTCTTGCTTGCCATGAGTGTACAAACATATGAAAAAAATAGCGTCCATTTGAAGGATGTCGAAAAAAATCCGTCGAACGTGTAAAAAAGTCTTTCAGCGTGGATAGTCATACCTTGCAACACTGATGCAGGTCATGCAGTATCACTCCACAACGATTGTGGAGTGACAGAGCAGAACCTGCATAAGCATAGTGAGGTATGGCTACCACGATTAAAAACTTGATGTCATATACGGATGCAGCTATTTAAACACATTATTCGTCGTCAAAACTAGCAATGTGGGACTAAAAATATAGCACTGTCGGGGGTTGCGGCGCACATACGAAGGCCCGCCCCACCATGGCCCGTGCGCGTCATGGGCTGCCCCGTGCGCGCCTTTTCTGGCCACTATAGGCTAACTTCTTTTTATAAATGGTTTTATCACCACATTGATTGTGGAGACTCATATGTAGTGGTTTAAATAGTCACACAAAATTTTAACGTCCAGTAATTATTGCTTTATATTACATGTATACGGATCCAGATGGTGTAGGTGTTGCTTATCAACAAGCAAAGCAACACGTACATCATCCCTTCTGGGTAAGTATACCTGTGCTATGATGCAATTTTTTTTATTGTTTTTGTATAGTTGTGAAATTGTGAGATAAAATCTAGAATGGGCGGATGTGTTGAGACGATCAGGATATTAAATTTTCTGTCCGGGTTGAGTGACGATGATCTGCCGGCACCCGCAGCCAGTCCGGGTTGAGTGTAAAGTCAAGTCATATAGATTAGACATGACATTTGACTATTTTGGAACATCAGAAAGGATTAAAAAAACACAAGAATAAAAAATCCTGTAGTGTGGATGGATTTACCTCAGAAGACTAATGTAAATTTTTGCTGTGACACTCCATGATTTTGGAGTGCCACAGCATCATTTACAATTGCCTAGTGAGGAAAGGCCGCCAAACTAAAGGATTCAACATTATACGTAGAGAACGGTATTTAAACAGGTGATTAAGCGTGCCCAGAAGCAATGTGGGACTAAACGATTAGCAGGTTGGGCGGTCGCCGCCGTGGCTTTTGCTTAATGGGCCCTCACGTGTGCGCGGCAAACGGCGCCCAAGTGGACACCGTGGGGGGCCTATCCTGGCCCGGCCGTGTGCGTCACGCGCGCGGGCAGTTGTAAAAAAAATTATCGTTGGCAAACAAACCAATGTATACTGTTTTGTGTTCTTTAATGAAGAAATTCATATAAAACGAATGTAATGCCGAAACGCGACCAGCTTTTGCATGCACGTGTGAGTGACCCCCACCGTCGCCCACGCCAAATTTCAACGGAATCGGAGTATGAACGGACGTTGTGTCACGTCCGGAGACCCTTTTTTGGTATTTTCACGGAGAAAATCATAGTAAATGCATCGAGTGTCGAAACGAACCGAAATTTTGCATGTGCGTTTTTGTTGCACACTGTAGCATGTGAAAAAAATGGTTCCGTTTCATGACTTTGCGAAAGGGAACACCTCATGGATGCCCGTCCCCCCTAACCGATACCTCAGGTTTCTACTGCAACTACATGTCGACATGGACGAAACGCACCCAACTTTTGCATGCGCGTGTGAGTGACCCCCACCGTCACCCATGGAAAATTTCAACGGAATCGGAGTACGAACGGACGTTCCGTTACGTCTGGAGACCTTTTTTGGTATTTCACGGAGAAAATCATAGTAAATGCATCGAGTGCCGAAACGAACCGAAATTTTGCATGCGTGTTTTTGTTCCACACTGTAGCATGTGAAAAAAATGGTGCCATTCCATGACTTTGCGAAAGGTAACACCTCGTGGATGCCCGTCCCCCCTAACCGATACCTCAGGTTTCTACTGCAACTACATGTCGACATGGACGAAACGCACCAAACTTTTGCATGCGCGTGTAAGTGCCCCCACCGTTGCCCACGCCAAATTACAACGGAATCGGAGTACGAACGGACGTTGCGTCACGTCTGAAGACCCTTTTTTGGTATTTTCACGGAGAAAATCATAGTAAATGCTTTGACTGTCGAAACGAACCGAAATTTTGCATGCGTGTTTTTGTTTCACACTGTAGCATGTGAAAAAAATGGTGTCGTTTCATGACTTTGTGAAAGGGAACACCTCGTGGATGCCCGTCCCCCCTAACCGATACCTCAAGTTTCCACGCAAAAAATTCATGATACAAGAAGAAACTGGCTGTAAAGGTCTTATTTCACTTAGACCGGACGATGTGTTTTCAATATTTGGGTTTAAGAATGAAGGTGGGGATGTTTTTTGCATTCTTGTGACGGAAGGAAAAGAGTTAATAAACAAAATTCCTATTCAGTAAATTCACAAAAAAAATGGTCAGATAATGATAGATGACTTGATCAAAAAAATTGTGAGGAATAAATCCGCCGACGATGAGTTTCTTCGGATGGCTGTTCTTGTTTTGTTGGGACTATTATTGCACCGATGTCGGTTGTCTCCATACCAAAGGACTACTAGGCGTTGGTGCATGACGTGAAGCGGATCAGCACGTTGAACTTTAACGTGTTTACTTCGCGAACTTGTTTGACGGAGATTGATAAACTTAAGTAGGACGGCCGTGTGAGGCAATGGCCATGTGGCAACCTAGCCCTACTCCAGGTATGGTATTAATTAATGCTACTTAATATTCCTTCATGTTATGCGTTCGTAATTTATTTTGTCATTTGTTTTGTAGTACTTATATTGGGAGAAGGTGCAGCCAACCGCCGGCCCGAAATATGACCCGTTGTCGTTGCAAAGTCCCCTAATGAAAAACTGGACTGAATCTAAAGCGGAGAAACGAGAAAAGTACGACCTAGACAATGGTGGTGGTCATGGATTGGTAATATTCTAATGTTTATTTAACTATACGTTGATGATCCATTCAAATAGTTATGTACTTATATTTTCATTACATACTCTCTTTGCAGATAGATGACTGCATTACGAACGAGTATAGAATGAAAAAACTTGCATATCAACATGCTGAAATCAGTAAGAAACCTAGTAGCCGAAAGTCATCCAATCTGTTACGGGAAAGAGAAAAGTGGATAGTGTGTCCGAGGTCCCTCCTAACCTAAAGCGTTTTATGAACCGGGTTATGAATGATATGAAGGAAATTCGTAAGGAATTGCTTCGTATGCCGGAGGTATGCGCACACGTAACAATTGGGCAACTCTATTAAATTCGCTAAATTGACAAAAAGTTATAACATGTTACTGTGCTTACTTTTGTAGAGATTGTTAGAGAAAATGAATAAAACAGGTGTGCGGTACAAATCAGGCACAATGGCACAGGAGGAAGAAAATTTGTATGGACAGAATAGTGAGTCCAAGTATGAAAACAAGTATCCTAATAAAGAATTTCAGTACGATGACATACACACACCTAATGGCCAAAATGGCAGTGGGAATTATGATTTGGATTCTGAAGGAGGGGATTCGTTCAAACTCAGTACTGGTCACTTGAGTAGCTATAAGGGTGAGAAGGATGATCCTATAGATGTCCTAGAGCAGTCGGAAAAAAGAGAAGCATCATATCTAAAAACAGATGAAATAGAAGTAACAAGATGGGAAGTGGAAACAAATGAGCAAGAAGTGTCACAGGGCATGTCAGATGATAATAGCGAGATAGAAGATAAGAAGGAGGTGATTCTAGGGAAGCGAAGGCGGACTGTGTGAAAGTACCAGAAATCTCCTTATGTTAAAAAGACTCCGAAAAAACGTGCGAAACGTTCCGCGAAAGCGAGTAAGTTAAACACGGTATGAATGTTTCTTTGATAATTATATATTCAAAAATTGTACTATAACTTTATTTACTTGTGTTGTAGAACTGCTTAATGAAACAAGCCCTCGGTTTGATCATTCTGTGGATGATGTGGTGCGTGCAGCTGTGCAGTACGTGAAAGCGTACGATCACTCACCAAAACATAAGAACCATGAAATATTCAACAATGGTAAAGATGAAGGACTATCTGCGGCAAGAGCTTGCCAGATAATTAACCATGCATGGTTATCAGCTGATGTATGTACTTTAATTGTCATGCTTATTTCATGTGCTAACTATAATGCATCCATGTTAATTTTACTCATCTATTTCAGGTAATTGACGCTTATGTGACGTACATATCGGATTCAAGTATCGCCAAGGATAGGTATCTTGTACCCACACATAGGTCTTACTGGTTACAGCACACTCGCCCAAAGTTAGTGAGACGAGGGAAGTCGATAAACGATCCACAAGGTTTAGCACATGCAAATGAACCTCTCAACAGATGCATGACAGAATATTTTGCAAAACCTAAGGTATCGTTTGCAATGCAGAATTGTTTTTACATGACTATCATATGTGAAAGGCGAGCTTAGTAACAATATTTGAATTTTAAAATAGGCTTATTTTGCTTTAAATAATGATAAAAACCATTGGATTACATCTGTTATGCACACTGGAAAGAAAGAGTTCCAACTTCTTGATTCAGGAAACTCGTTGAAAATTTTGTAAGTTTCGTAATCATGTGTGTACAATTAAGCTTATAATTGTTTACCGTATGTACTCAACGTGTTTGTATCATTTTTTTATTTTCAATGAGAACAACTTGCACGAGATATCCAAGATGCAAATGATAGTGCAATTATGCCGTTCCCGGATGTGTCTGCATGTCCTTTAGTCCCGTACGACATGCTTCAACAAGATGGCAGAGTTACATGTTGCACGTGCTTTCGAAATAAATTAATTGATTCAGTGTTGTCTTACTTAACATGCTTTGAAAATTGCACTTGTGGTTTCCGAGCAAAGGAACTCATGTGGGTCGTTTATCCTTCGCTGTTTTCAATACTGGGACGGAGAAAAATTTATAAGCGCTTTTTCTCAGGTGGGTACATTTTCAGTATGAAAAATATTACATCATACTATATATAAGTGTTAAATTAAAATAATTTTAATTGTTTTTCAGGAATCTATTGATAGTTCGAGAGAAAGAATGATAGCTGGAATTATTTTGTCCCCAGAAAATAAGCTTACAGAAGTGAAGAACAAAGTTATTCGACTTGCAAAGAAGAAAAAGAAATAAAAATCTCACACCAGAGTACTACGCGGGCTTCGAATTTACTTGAATGCTTATGAAACATGATTGAAGATTGTGTGTGGATGTTTTTTTTATGTGAGTTCTAAACATTTTTCACATGTCAAGATTATGTCGCGTGACTGATTTATTTAACATAGATTCCAAACATTTGAAATTTACAAATTTATTTTATATTTTGCGTTGAATGAGTGTTCGCGCGAATGTATGAAGTCGGGGCTTTAAAATACCCTGTTGACACATCGGGATCACGTGTCGAAGGCGAGCGTCGCCCGCGCCGCGCGTCCGGTGCTCGCCTGGAGATGGCCCGCGACTGTGGTCGCCGAGAGAAGGCGAGCGTCGCCCGCGCCGCATGTCACGTGCTCGCCTCGTGCTACTCAAATGGCGCCACGTGCTCGGCGCGAGATGGCCCGCGTGGGGGCGCGTCATCTCGCGAGCCGGCCCACGCCGCGCATCGCTCCCGGGTTGGACGGTGCGGCCCCGATGTGGATTCGCCCTCTGCCCACCTGCGCCCTCTGCGCCTGAGGGCGCTGTAGCCTCGGGATCGCCATCGGCGGCGGCACCTGAATCATCCTCGTGCGTTGCGCCCCTTAGCGCCGACTGGCGCCACTCGCGGCCCAGCGGCTGTTAACTTTTTTAAAAAACGAAGCAACCGGCGGCTGTAGAATGCTTCTGATCACCCAACATCCAAGATTTATTTATTTCTAAAGAAAAATGTGTATATCACATATCATATTAAAAACAATGACTATAGCGCCAACAAATATATATTCTAAAGTAAAAAATGTGTATGTCGCATATCATATTAAAAACAACGAGAATAGTGCCAACAAATATGACATAAGTACACCGATTACAAGTCTCCCGTAGCGATGTGCCGAAACAAATTTGTAAGTAAAATTCTTTATTACAACCAAATAAATCATCAACTCTATTCAGAACTTGTTCCACGTATTCAAACAATCCTTGTTATCATCGTCATGCCATGTTTCTGCATGGAAAGATCATAATATATTTCAAAATTTTGTAAACAATAAACTAAACAACAAAAGTATGTTAAAAACATGTGTACACATACTTTGGATTCTGAGGACAATCATTCTTGAAATGACCTTTTGTTCTGCATAAACCGCATAGGCGTACAGGAGGTTTCTCATTGAATCAGTCTACTGTATTTAGTCTCACCAGGTTCCTTACCACGGCCTTTGTTATTCTGCTCTTTCATTGCTCCTTTCGTATTGACTTTCTCTGGATCACCAACAAAAACATAATCTTGATCCAGCACAAAAGCATCGTCATGCGCAACCCTATGCTATCTCACATAATCTTCCTCCTCAACGTCGTTGTTTGCTATCACATCCTCGAGAGCAGCCTTGAGTTTGTCAAATAGAAATGGTCTATGACATGCCGCATGAGATGCTTCCGCAGACAAAATAGTCAACTCACTGTACTTAGTTCTATCCTCAGTACCTGCCCATCCCCATGCGAAGAGATCGCTAGTGCACTTCACGGGCAGTCCACCTCTAGCATTCTTGGTGAATCTTCGCAGCACTAAGCACTTAGGTAAGTCCTTCATGTTCAATCTGGCCAAAACATAAAGAACATGCTTGCATGGGAGACCTTTACGTTTCATACTATCACAACTACACTTCACTGTTTCTTCTGAGTTAGTAGGTGTATAGTCCACTTTGAATCTCAGTTGCCTGTTATTTTTCCATGCCACTATGAATCTCTGACTGACGGCTCCACTGAGTCTATCTATGATCTCAAGATCCGCTGCCTTCTTCATTTCTTTCTGCAAGAGGTAAAAGTTCACCCCAGTGAAGTCACGGGCAGCGGATTTCTCAATGCATTTGAACTCGTCAAGTACTGGTACAGGGAGTGTCTGTGTGGCCATGCAGTCGTCGTATGACTCGTTCTCACGGAGCCGAACAATGCAGTTCTCATAATGCACAACCATATCAACAATTGTCATGCCAGAGTCAAGATGTAGATGAAGGCAAGAGTTTAGACTCTCGCTCCTCTGGTTATTCCGCATAACAAGGAGGAACCCACCGGTGAGATATGACGCAGCCCAAAGCCTTTTCTTCCTGTACATCCTACGCAACCATGTTTCAGTTTTCCCCGACTCCCATTTAGCTTTAAAAGCTGCCCATCTCGCCTCAAACTCATCATGTGTAGTAGCATAGTAAATAAGAGACCTGAAATCCTTAAGGGACTTGTGGTGGAGGTGTTTCTGCATGCTCTTCTCTATATGCCACGAACAAAGTCGATGCCACACGTCAGTAAGGACCTTCCTGATGGCCCTTATCATGGTTGCGTCTCTGTCAGTAATTACAGACCTCGGCTTCTTCTGATAGTGAGCTCTCAAGAAGGTCTGCAACACCCAAACATATGTATCCTCGGTCTCATCTGACACAACAGCACAACCGAACACAGTGGTGCAACGATGATTGGTTAGACCAACAAAAGGTATGAATGGAATTCCGTACCTATTCATCTTATAAGTGATGTCAAAGACGGTTACATCACCGAAGTCAAGGTAATCCCGACGTGACTGAGAATCACACCAAAACATGTTCTTCAGCTTGCCTTCTGCGTCAACAGTGTGCTCAAAGAAAAAGTCTGGATCCCTTGCCTTACTCGTCATCATGATCCCAATCACAGTGTCTGCATCACCCTTTGCTAGCAACTTCATTTTCTCCCTATAACACATGTTATAAAGCTTCCTCCTCCCGAAACCAGCCCTTGCATATGATCCAATGTTTTCTGATCCCAGCACCTGCCATTGCTAAGATCTCGAGCTTCTATTATTCCTTTATCTGATTATGAGACTGAAGATATATAACTTCATCCGGTCTAGCAAGAGTGTGACTATGATCATCGCTGAAACTGCTCACATACCAAATGGAGCGCTCTCTATCAAGCTTCATAGTTAGATGGGCCTCGCAATAACACCGACTCTACACTCTCAGCCCGCGCTTCTTCCCTTCCATGGTACAAAACTTGGCATGTCGTTTCCCAGCCCTCGAACAGAGAAACCTCCTCAAGCGCCTACGGGCGTCGACACCCTTCACATATTTCAAGTTGTCCCTCCTAATGCAGAATCCACACTTTTTCGCATAGTCGTTATAGAAATCATATGCCTCCTCGTCTGTCCTGAACGTCGCGGACATCACCATCCAATGCCTGTCCAGTGATTCTTGCTGGTATTCATCGCACCCAGTGTCAAAATTGCACTCATCACCATTGGCATCGTCATCATTTTCGCACGGGCCACCAACCTCTCCCTGAAAAAAATGCAAACAACCTTATATGTCAGTAAGTTGTTGTATGAGGACTATCATATGTATTCACTTTGCACTACTTACTTTGGTCGAGCTGTCATTATAAGATGCATCGATATCGTTTTCGTCATTGGCATCATCAAAGAAATTCCACTCATAGTACCCTTCCACATCCATCTGCGCAAATTTTAAACATGATATGTAAGATTTGATGCGTTTTTCATGTCACTTTAAACTAACTAGCATAATTTTAAACTTACATGGCTACCGCTTTCAGCATATGAATCATCTACATCCATATCCTCATTGTCATCATCCCCTCCTACCTGTGCAAAGTCAAACAAGTACATGTTAGTGTCATCGCGGATGCTTGTATTTAATATGCTTGACAACATGTAGACCACTTACATTGCCACTGTAAGACTCATCCAAACTCATATAATTTTCCCCGTCATGTTCGTCTTCATCCAATGACAATGATCCGTCCTCGCTACAGCCATCATCACCGTAATATCTGATTTTCGCCTCCATCTATACACGTTTATATATAATCAAAGATCCATTCAAACAACATGTAACATCGTCGCAACTAAAATCCGTTTTAAAATCACTATGCCAGCAGCTCGCGTACCTCATTGCCTTCGTCAGACATGACAATAGCGTTGAGATTCGCCGGAGGCTTGAGGGCGAACAACACGCCAAGCAGACGACGGCGGCGGGGTCTGCCTGACCTAGGTGGTTGTCGGCGTCGAGTCGCGCACAACGCCTCGATATTACTAGGTGCTGCCGGCGACTTTTTTTCCCGTCGGCCAGGTACTGCTGGAGATGGCGGCGGCGGCCGAGGCGAGGGGAAGATAGGGTTCGCCCGATCAGGCTTTTTTTCCACTCAAACCACATGGGCGTGCGCAGCGGGCCGGCGAGCAGGCGGGCTCTCGTACACCGGACGGGGGCGCGGACGGGCGGGCGTACGCGACAGGCCCGTACGGCAACGCGGGCGGGCGTACGGTGGGCGGGTGTTTTAATACGAGGTGTGAAATGACCCCTTATACGTTGGGGGGGGGGGGTTGTACGGAAGGGCACCTCCAAAAATAAAACCGTAGAAGACGATGGGAGCGGATGTAAAGAGAGACGTAGAACCTACATGTGTGGCCACACCGGCCGCGCTGGCCTCCCAGAAGTATGATGATTAAAAATTGTTGAGAGTTGATAAACTTAGTTTTGGTCATCGTTGCAATTAATAGGAAGTAATAAGGAAAGAGAGGTTTCACATATAAACATACTATCTTGTACATCTTTTATGATTGGGAGCACTCATTAAAATATGACATGCTAAAGAGTTGATGTTGGACAAGGAAGACAACGTAATGGGTTTTGTTTTCTTATATCTGAAATAAAGTATATTGTCATGGATCATCCAACATGTTGAGCTTGCCTTTCCCCCTCATGCTAGCCAAATTCGTCGCACTAAGTAGAGATACTACTTGTGCTTCCAAATACCCTTAAACCAGTTTTGCCATGAGAGTCCACCATATCTACCTATGGGTTGAGTAAGATCCTTCAAGTAAGTTGTCATCGGTGCAAAGCAATAAAAATTGCTCTCTAAATATGTATGATTGATTGGTGTGGAGGAACTAAGCTTTATACGATCTTATGATGTGGAAGAAATGAAAGCGACAGACTGCATAATAAAGGTCCATATCACAAGTGGCAATATAAAGTGACGTTCTTTCGCATTAAGATTTCGTGCATCCAACCCTGAAAGCGCATGGCAACCTCTGCTTCCCTCTGCGAAGGGCCTATCTTTTACTTTTATCTTCTACCTTATGCAAGAGTCATGGTGATCTTCACCTTTCCTTTTTACATTTTATCCTTTGGCAACCACAGTATGTTGGAAAGATCCTGATATGTATATCTAATTGGATGTAAGTTAGCATGAGTAACCACAAGTATTGCGTGAGTGTTAGCAATTATCACTACTAGGAAAAGGGCTATAGATGGAATGGCCACTAATGGCGCACTGTACATGTGGTGCGCCATTACTAAATACTAATGGCGCACCATGTGTCGGTGCGCTATTAGTAAAAAATTTTTTTTAATTTTTTCAAAACTACTAATGGCGCACCGTGGGATGGTGCGCCATTAGTAGTTCAACTAGTAATGGCGCACCATCCCACGGTGCGCCATTAGTAATTATGTTTCAAATTTTTTTTATTTTTATTTTTTAAACTACTAATGGCGCACCGTGGGACGGTGCGCCATTACTAGTTCAACTACTAATGGCGCACCACTCCCACGGTGCGCCATTACTAGTTGAACTACTAATGGCGCACCACTCACAGGTGCGCCATTAGTAATTTTGTTACAAATTTTGTTTCAATTTTTTTTTTGAAAAACTACTAATGGCGCACGGTTGGGGTGGTGCGCCACTACTAAATGAACTACTAATGGCGCACCACCCCAACGGTGCGCCATTAGTAACTTGGCCCATTCCACCGAATGCACCCCCCTGGACCGCCTTTTCAGTTTAAAAAAAATAAAAGAAAATGATGGAAATGTCAAAAAAATAAAATAAAATAAGATTCCCATGTGATATGTGGTCTAGTTGTTGGGAAAATTAACAAATATGAATTTCGACTTTATTTGCAAAATCTCTCTGGAATTTCTTAAAATGGGCATAACTTTTGCATACGAACTCGGATGAAAAAGTTTTTTACATGAAAAATCATCTACTCGAAAACCCCGTTAAACATTTTCAAAATCCTCAAAAACCTAACAGAAGAAAGATACGGGGCTTTCAAGATCTGGAGGCAAAAAAATTCAAAAAATTTCAAACTTACTAGTGGTGCACCGGTTGCTAGGTGCGCCACTAGTAACAGAAAAAAATATTGGTTTTGGATTTTTTTTTGGATTTTTTTTTTCAAAAAATGATTCGTAATATGACAGGGAAGTTTGAAATATTTTTCAAAATTTCATCATAGTCATGAATATGAACAAAGTCCTAGACATCAACAAGGTTTAATAGGATTGATATGATAGATATATCAACAAGTGGCTGTTAAGTGAGGTGGTGCTGGGGTTGGATAGAACCGCGAAGTTAAGCGTGCTCGGGCTGGAGTAGTGTGAGGATGGGTAACCTTCCGAGAAGTTTGACCACTTAGTGCGATTTGACTTGAAATTAAGCATATTGACCTGAGATTAAGCCATAGTGACCAGAGATTAAGAAAAAATATTTCTGAAAAAAAATAAAAAAAATTTTGAATTTTTTTTTAAATATTTCTGAAAAAATATTTGAAAAAAAATTGTTACTAATGGCGCACTTCTATGTGGTGCGCCATTACTAAGTCCGATAGTAATGGCGCACCGTGGCATATACTAATGGCGCACCACTGGTGCGCCATTAGTAAAAAAATCTAGTGGCGTGATGCTAGTGGCGCACCAGTAGTGCGCCATTAGTAGGCAAAACTGATGCGCCACTAGTAGGCCTTTTTCTAGTAGTGTATGAAAGACTAAATGATAGTTGAGTATCTGGACTTGCTAAAAAGCTCTGACATAGGCTCTTTCTGATGTTATGATAAATTGCAATTGCTTCAATGAATGAGATTATAGTTTGTTGGTTCTCAATAAAGTTTGCATTGTGAATTGATTATTACTTGAGCGTAAGAGTTCATATGACAATATCCATACATGTTGCTGTTATGAGAATAATCATGATGCCCTCATGTCCGTATTTTATTTTATCGACACCTCTACCTCTAAACATGTGGACATATTTATCGTTATCGGCTTCCGCTTGAGGACAAGCGAGGTCTAAGCTTGGGGGAGTTGATACGTCCATTTTGCATCATGCTTTTATATCGATATTTATTGCATTATGGGCTGTTATTACACATTATGTCACAATACTTATGCCTATTCTCTCTTATTTTAGTAGGTTTACATAAGGAGGGAGAATGCCGGCAGCTGGAATTCTGGGCTGGAAAAGGAGAAAATATTAGAGATCTATTCTGCATAACCCCAAAAGTCCTGAAAATCCACGAAAGTTGTCTTTGGAAATAATAAAAAATACTGAGTGGAAGAAATACCAGTGGGGGCCCACACCCTGGCCACGAGGGTGGGGGCGCGCCCTACCCCCCTGTGGGCGCCCCCCTACCTCGTGGGCCCCCTATTGGCCCTCTGGTGCCCATCTTCTGCTATATGAAGTCTTTCGTTCGAAGAAAAATCATAAGCAAGCTTTCGGGACGAGACTCCGCCGCCACGAGGCGGAACCTTGGCGGAACCAATCTAGGGCTCCGGCAGAGCTGTTCTGCCGGGGACACTTCCCTCCGGGAGGGGGAAATCATCGCCATCGTCATCACCAACGCTCCTCTCATCAGGAGAGGGCAATCTCCATCAACATCTTCACCAGCACCATCTCCTCTCAAACCCTAGTTCATCTCTTGTATCCAATTCTTGTCTCCAAGTCTGGGATTGGTACCTGTAGGTTGCTAGTAGTGTTGATTACTCCTTGTAGTTGATGCTAGTTGGTTTATTTGGTGGAAGATCATATGTTCAGATCCTTCATGCATATTAATACCCCTATGATTATGAACATGAATATGCTTTGTGAGTAGTTACGTTTGTTCCTGAGGACATGGGAGAAGTCTTGCTATTAGTAGTCATGTGAATTTGGTATTCGTTCGATATTTTGATGAGATGTATGTTGTCTATCCTCTAGTGGTGTTATGTGAACGTCCACGACATGACACTTCACCATTATTTGGGCCTAGAGGAAGGCATTGGGAAGTAATAAGTAGATGATGGGTTGCTAGAGTGACAGAAGCTTAAACCCTAGTTTATGCGTTGCTTCATAAGGGGCTGATTTGGATCCATATGTTTCATGCTATGGTTAGGTTTACCTTGATACTTTTGTTGTAGTTGCGGATGCTTGCAATAGAGGTTAATCATAAGTGGGATGCTTGTCCAAGTAAGGACAGCACCCAAGCACCGGTCCACCCACATATCAAATTATCAAAGTACCGAACGCGAACCATATGAACGTGATGAAAACTAGCTTGACGATAATTCCCATGTGTCCTCGGGAGTGCTTTTCCTTATATAAGAGTTTGTCCAGGCTTGTCCTTTGCTACAAAAAGGATTGGGCCACCTTGCTGCACTTTATTTACTTTTGTTACTTGTTGCTCGTTACAAATCATCTTATCACAAAACTATCTGTTACCTATTATTTCAGTACTTGCAGAGAATACCTTGCTGAAAACTGCTTATCATTTCCTTCTGCTCCTCGTTGGGTTCGACACTCTTACTTATCGAAAGGACTACGATAGATCTCCTATACTTGTGGGTCATCAGCCATCGAGCCCGTAGCGCCGAAGTTCAACCTGTGGTCGGCTTTCCCAATCACCTTCGACCGCAAGGACCATCCGACCAGTATCCGTCATGGAGGTTCAGCGGCCCTGGTACTGGACCCCATTATCGATGGGTACCACCTCACAAGAGTCGTAATGGACAGGGACAGTAGCCTCAGTCTAATCTACGCAAACACAATGAGTAAAATGGGGATCGATCCGTCAAGGATCAAGCCTAGCAACACCACCTTCAAGGGGGTTCTTCTGGGCGTACAAGCCCGATGCTTAGGCATGGTAACTTTGGAAGTGGTATTCGGCTCACCGGAAAACTTTCGAAGTGAATACTTGATCTTCGGCATAGCCCCATTCTGCAGTGGCTATCACGCCCTCCTTGGCTGAACGGCATTCGCCAAATTCAGCGCCGTCCCGCATTATGCATACCTCAAGCTGAAGATGCCTTGTCCTGCGGGTGTCATAACGATCAACGGAAACACGGAGCGCTTGCTCCGGATTGAGGAACACACTGCGGCCCTGGCAGCCGAAAGCCAGTCCGTCGCTAATAGGCCAAGGCATCAGCCCGCCGTAAAGGGAAAAGATACACTTAAATGGTCTCGAGCCCGATCCCCGTCATGGGAACCTGCCTTCGTTCGCCGCAAATACGGATATGCTCCCCACGGCACGCCCGCCTTCACCGCGCTTCAAGTGCCTCCTACGCACAACTTCGCGCTCAAGATACCATGGGCGCCCATGGGGGCTTATAACACCATCTGTTCGGCTCAACCAAACTATGGAATCACCACGTCCTTGGACGACAACAGGCAGGACTCCAGACTCGCTTAGCATCAAGCTATAACCGTAGGACTACATCTCAAGGTCCCTATTGAAGGAACCCCTCGCCAGCACGCGGCGTTCTAAATGGATGTCCAATTCACTCCCCTCCACCTCGCAGAAGGAAAGGCGCAGACGTGCAGCAGGGCACAGTTGAGGCTTCGATCCACACATCAAGGCCCTTCCTCTGTAAAATTTTCTTTTCTTCATTATTATAAACAGCTTAGCAGTTCGAATTGTACGGATACACGTCCAGAGTTTGTCGAAAATAAAAACATCTTTTACGGTGTTCGAGCATCCGCATTATTAGGCCATCTTTCTTTCCTTTCTCGTTTTTCCTGCTCTTCGCACAGCTGGGCATGCACACATTGTGTAATAACTACAAATCGGTTAATTGACCAAAGGCCTGATTTTCGCATCAGATCTACATATTAAGTCCGGCACCACTTCTCGTTGAGTGTTCGGCGTCTCGGATATTGCACTATATGCATTAGTTCCGAACTATGTATTGGGTCAATAGTTGGGTTGCCCGGCTCCTGTTCTTGCTCTCTTACGGTCCGCACATTCAGCTAAGAAGGTAAAGAGAGAACCCCTGTGATTGTGCTTCTGGCTAGTCCAGTCAAGCACCTCATGGAAGAAAGCCGAAAACTGGCCGTCATAGTAAGCGAGAACTGGTCAGCGATCGGACGACAATTGTTAAACTAAGAAATCATTGGCGATTTATCCGTATCATACGTAGGGTTCGTCCTAGCACAAACCATATGATTATAAAGGCACAACTTGGCTCTCACGTACATCACAAAAACCTGGGGGCTAGTCACTAGCCCTCGCCATCAAGCTCCTATGGCTAAGTGAAAGCGATAAAGCCGTATAGTCTGATTGCCTAGGCTCTCTCTCGCACTACC
Organism: Aegilops tauschii subsp. strangulata; assembly: GCF_002575655.3. NCBI lineage: Eukaryota > Viridiplantae > Streptophyta > Magnoliopsida > Poales > Poaceae > Aegilops > Aegilops tauschii. The sequence continues at coordinate 474,315,098 of NC_053039.3, forward strand.
GCCTTGGGGCACCGAGACGTCTGCTAAGAGTAACAGTGCATAGACGAAACACCCCTCGTAACATTCACTTGGGGGCTGAAGCCGATGAATGGTAACTTTTAAAATAATAAACGACTGCACAGGAGTCAAAACAAACACACCATAATATCCAAATGAACCGCATTATAAATCAAAAGGGTTTGATCGACAATTTACACATTCACTCAATGATTACATCCTTGGAACACTGGCCCTCTATCGCTCGAGCACCATCCATAACCTGTGCAAAGTACAGTTTGGGGCGACAGTGCTCCTTTCCAACTGGCGGAGGACCAGTGGCCATATCCATCGGCTTGATCTTCAGTAAGTACTTCTTACCATTTGCGATTTGCCCCATTTGGCGGAGCTCCTCCCGGACACCCCGCACCTCCGTTCTGGCCTCCTGGAGCTCTTTCTCCACCTTGGACAACTTGGAGGACTGCTCCTTTTGCTTTTTCTCAAGGGCCTCACACTTCGTGACGGCATCCTTGAGCTCCACCTGCACTTCGGCCACTCTAGCCTCATGCTTCTCTCTGGTAGTCTTCGGCTTCTCAAGTTCGGCAGTCGCCTTTTCGGCAGCCGCTTTCTTCTTGGCCGCTTCGGCCTCGGCCTTCTTCAGCGTCGCCTTCAGACTCTCAACCTCCGCGGCGGCAGCTGCACGAACCAAACACCATATGCTCAGCATACAGTCTGGACCGTAAGTATCCGACAGTGTTCACTATGTACTTCGACAAGAGCTTACCTTGTGCCTCATCAAGCCGCTTGTTGACAAGGTCAAGCTCTTCATCGGAGCGTTCAAGCTTCCGATCCATCTCCTCCAGGACAGAGGCATTAGCAGCCGCGTCCAAGGATGCTGCCTGAGATATCAAATCAATCACGACACTTTAAAAGCTGGCCTACGGATATTTGACCCTCTGCAACGTTTTTTTGCAAACCTCACATAGTTTCGGGGGCTGATATAAGGTCTGCTCATAGTTTGACTAAAAAAATGTAAGGAACATTTTCTTGGGAAAGGTACATTACCTGACTCACCTCAACACCTATTAGAAGGCCTTGGACGGCGTCGTTCAGCCCGAATTGGACTGACCGAACACCCTGTAGAACCACACCCATGTGGGTGCGGTGCTCGTTGACGATGACGGAGTTGTTTACCAGCTCCTCCAGTACGCCCGGCCAGCCCGTCACAGCCTGGTGGTTGGCGTCCAACGTGGGTGGCGGGATCAGCACCGTTCAAGGCCTTGGGGGCTCAAGTGTAGTCTACTGGGAGGGTCCGGATGGACCGGACCCTCCTCCCGCATTAGCCAGGAGGGATGCAACCTCCTGGTCTTCGGTGACCGAGGCGTCAGCCTCGGCCATGGTGGCATCACCCTCCTCCCCCGTGCTCGGGGTCCTTCGGGACAACACTTCCCCAGCCTCTTCAGGGATCAAGGGACGTGCGGAGCGCGCCGTGGATCCGGTGTCCGCCAATTCGGCGGGTGGAGACGTCCCCTCCGAGGTCTGCTCGGTGGCGTGGCCGCGTGGTGGGCTGTGACATCACGCAATCGGCTTCCATGAGTAAGGGACTGTTAAAAATAAAGCAACTAAAAATGCCAAAGTACGTACCTGGCAGTAGGGGGCTTGACTAGGCTCCCTATCCGGAACATTCTTTGACGCCACGAACTCCTCTTTGGAGTCTGAACTATCGGACAGGACCAGCTTGGGCCGGCACCCCCTCTTCTAGGCCCGAGGAGGCTCCGCCTCCTCGACGCCTCCAGACGCCGCCCTCTTCTTGGAGTGGCAGGAGATGCTCTCCTGCTTGTCCCCCTCCTCATCCCCATCTTGGGCAGACAGGGCAGCAGTGTCTCCGCACTTGGTGTCCGGACGACTTCTTCGGCGGAGGCCCTCTCTGGCCTTCAGTAAATCCTTCATCTTCTTCCCTTTCTTTTCTGGTGCCTTGTAAGGCACCACGACCAGCAGCCCCTCTAGTTGGGCCGATCGAGGCCCTTCGGGTAGAGGAGCCAGGCTACTGATCTTCTCAGACTTTTCAAGCCAGCCCTGTAAAATCCATGAACAGACATTTAGACCGGACTCTATGCAGTACGCCCTCCCAAATATGGACAGGGGAAGAGGTCAATTACCTTCTTCGGCTGGGTTGCGGCGTCGAGGCCGATGTCTTCATTCTCGGCTAGCCAGTCCTCCTGGGACTTGAACAGTTGACCCCATACTTTTTCATGGGTTGTCCGTAGAGGTACTGCATGGTGGCCGGGTCATCCGACTTGTAAGACCACATGGGGCTGGCCCTTTGCTGGCAAGGAAGGAGCTGGTGCCTAAGCATTATCTAGACCAGGCTGGTCAGCTTGGCACCGGTCTCCATCACGCTGGCGCCGCGCTTCTGCATCATCTTCACTTCATTGGCGGACCCCCAGTTAGGGCCCTTTTGGGACCACGAGGTCAATCTCGCTGGGGGGCCGGATCTGAATTCGGGAGCAGCCATCTAGGCCGCATCCCTTGGTTCCGTGATGTAGAACCACTCCTTTTGCCACACCTTGACGGGGTCAATAAACCGACCGTTCGGCCATTGTACTTGGGTCAGCTTACTGATCATGGCTCCGCCGCAGTCTGCCTGGGCGCCGCTGACCACCTTAGGCTTGACGTTGAACACCTTCCGCCAGAGGCCGAAGTGCGGCTGAACCCGCAGCAGGGCCTCACAGACGATGATGAAGGCCGGAATATGGAGGAGGGAGTTGGGGGCTAGATCATGGAAATCGAGCCCGTTGAAGAACATCAACCCCCCCCCCCCCCGAGAAGGGGTGTAGAGGAAATCCCAGCACCCGGATAAAATGGTGAAGGAGTACTACCCTCTCGCCGGGCATGGGCGTGGGGATGATTTGGCCCTCCTAGGGGGCCCGATGGGCGATGTCGGCCGATATGTGGCTGGGGCGCTTCAGCTCCACGATGTCGTCGTTGGTACGGTGGAGGCGTCCGACTTGCCATTTGCGCTAGATCCGGCCATGGCTGGGGCTAGGGAGGAGCTAAAAGGGAATCACCGCGGAATAACAAAGCAGGGCGTTAGAGCTCTAGAGATTGCAAGGACAACGGCGGGTGGTGGAAGAAGGTGTGAGGCGTTAACTATAGCTGATTCCCTCTTTATAAGCCACGGAGGAGCCAAGCGTCCCCCTTTTCACATCGTGGGCTTCTCCACTTCCTGATATACACGCAACGTTGTGCACGGGTGGGGGAATCGAAATCATTGATCATATCCCCTAAAAATGGGGCACGATCTCTGCTTTGATGAGACGTGTCAATGGAGGGGCGGCCTCGAGCCGCGCATCAAGAACTGCCAGTCGTTCGACATTATGACTGGCCACCACCCTTCGCTAAAGGTTGTTAGGCGTGGGCACTGTTCACACTTGAGCACTTTGGCCTTCAAGGCTAAGTAAAGTAGACACTTCAGATTCCGAACACCATCAAAACTCCGAATACGCACACGACAAAATGAAGAACTCGGCACACAAGACGAAGACCATGATATGTGCGGACGTCGGATACAAGCCCTGGAGTTGGAGGCTAGTTCGGGGGCTATTGAGGGAGTCCTAGACTAAGGGGTCCTCGGGCCGTCGACCTATTACATATGGGCCGGACTGATGGGCCACCACGGGGCCATGCTAGAGTGCGGACTCGTGACCAGACATGAGATCTTCGGAGTCGTGCTGTGCCCTCCAAGTCAAGATCAGCGTGACCTTTCCTTCATTGTAAACAATCGAATGTAACCCTAACCCTAATGGTGTCTATATAAACTAGAGGGTTTGGGGCTTTAGGGCTAGAGCTACATCCTTCACCTCATCACCCTAGGGTTTAGCTCGTCTGATCTCGAGGTAGATCTACTCTGTAACTATACCATACATCAAATACAATCAAGAAGGACGAAAAGTTTTACCTCTTCGAGAGGTCCTGAACCTGGGTAAACACCGTGTTCATCGTCCCTTGTTTCCCATTGATCCTAAATCCACAGCTCGGGACCCCCTACCCGAGATCCGCCGGTTTTGACACCGACAGTAAGATCTTGAAACGATATACATATCTCTCCTAGTTCTTTCCTTGCTGTATAGTATTAATTGTATATCCAATCAAGCAGATGCATGAAGAGCAAGGACTCTCATTTTGCTAAGGAACACAGTTCATGTTGTCTTATTTTGGGCTAGGAAACATGGTTCATATTGCCTGGTCGATAAGATCATGTTCATATACTAATTACTTATGCCAGGCTGCCCCCTCCTAATTAATTGCCATAATTTTTTGCTACTTATTCCCTCAACCTTGGGCTATATATGTTCGTATACAGCAAAGCCGAATCATATAATCACATCAAAAACTATAAAAATAGAGGACAAATAATGGTCAACTCGTCAAAGCAACCAATCTGAGAGAACCAACGGGTCGAAGATCCCCTCGATGAAAACCCTCCAGTGGTGATTCATCTCGAAATGGGAGAGGCGTATGACTCACCGACCAACTCGTCCACGAACACAAAGGACGAGGTGATTCATGAGGGCATGAGAGAGGTGATAACCAACAAGTATAGGGGATCGCAACAGTTTTCGAGGGTAGAGTATTCAACCCAAATTTATTGATTCGACACAAGGGGAGCCAAAGAATATTCTCAAGTATTAGCAGCTGAGTTGTCAATTCAACCACACCTGGAAACTTAATATCTGCAGCAAAGTATTTAGTAGCAAAGTAATATGGAAGTAACGGTAACGGTAGCAAAAGTAATATTTTTGGGTTTTGTAGTGATTGTAACAGTAGCAACGGAAAAGTAAATAAGCAAAGAACAATATGTGAAAAGATCGTAGGCATTGGATCGGTGATGGAGAATTATGCCGGATACGGTTCACCATGTAACAGTCATAACATAGGGTGACACAGAACTAGCTCCAATTCATCAATGTAATGTAGGCATGTATTCCGAATATAGTCATACGGGCTTATGGAAAACACCTTGCATGACATCTTTTGTCCTACCCTCCCGTGGCAGCGGGGTCCTAATGGAAACTAAGGGATATTAAGGCCTCCTTTTAATAGAGTACCGGACCAAATCATTAGCACATAGTGAATACATGAACTCCTCAAACTATGGTCATCACCGGGAGTGGTCCCGACTATTATCACTTCGGGGTTGCCGGATCATAACACATAGTAGGTGACTATAGACTTGCAAGATAGGATCAAGAACTCACATATATTCATGAAAACATAATAGGTTCAGATCTGAAATCATGGCACTCGGGCCCTAGTGACAAGCATTAAGCATAGCAAAGTCATAGCAACATCAATCTCAGAACATAGTGGATACTAGGGATCAAACCCTAACAAAACTAACTCGATTACATGATAGATCTCATCCAACCCATCACCGTCTAGCAAGCCTACGATGGAATTACTCACGCACGGCGGTGAGCATCATGAAATTGGTGATGGAGGATGGTTGATGATGACGACGGCGACGAATCCCCCTCTCCGGAGCCCAGAACGGACTCCAGATCAGCCCTCCCGAGAGGTTTTAGGTCTTGGCGGCGGCTCCGTATCGTAAAACGCGATGAATCCTTCTCTCTGATTTTTTTCTCCCCGAAAGTGAATATATGGAGTTGGAGTTGAGGTCGGTGGAGCGTCAAGGGGCGCATGAGGTAGGGGGGCGCGCCCAGGGGGCAGGCGCGGCCCCCACCCTCGTGGACAGGGTGTGGGCCCCCTGACGTGGATTTTTCTTCTAGTATTTTTCTTATTTTCCAAATAGATGTTCCGTGGAGTTTCAGGTCATTCCGAGAACTTTTGTTTCTGCACATAAATAACACCATGGATAGTCTGCTGAAAACAGCGTCAGTCCGGGTTAGTTCCATTAAAATCATGCAAGTTAGAGTCCAAAACAAGGGCAAAAGTGTTTGGAAAAGTAGATACGACGGAGACGTATCAACTCCCCCAAGCTTAAACCTTTGCTTGTCCTCAAGCAATTCAGTAGATAAAATGAAAGTGATACAGAAAAACTTTTACAAACTCTGTTTGCTCTTGTTGTTGTAAATATGTAAAGCCAGCATTCAAGTTTTCAACGAAGATTATGACTAACCACATTCACAATAACTCTTAAGTCTCATGTTTACTCATATCAATGGCATAATCAACTAGCGAGCGATAATAATAAATCTCGGATGACAACACTTTCTCAAAACAATCATAATATGATATAACAGGATGGTATCTCGCTAGCCCTTTCTGAGACCGCAAAACATAAATGCAGAGCACCTTTAAAGATCAAGGACTGACTAGACATTGTAATTCATGGTAAAAGAGATCCAGTCATAGTCATACCCAAATATAAATTAATAGTAATGGATGCAAATGACAGCTGCGCTCTCCAGCTAGTGCTCTTTAATAAGAGGGTGATGACTCAACATAAAAGTAAATAGATAGGCCCTTCGCAGAGGGAAGCAGGGATTTGTAGAGGTGCCAGAGCTCGGTTTTGAAGCAGAGATAAATAATATTTTGAGTGGCATACTTTCATTGTCAACATAACAACCAAGAGATGGTGATATCTTCCATGCTACACACATTGTAGGCGGTTCCCAAACAGAATGGTAAAATTTATACTCCCCCTCCACCAACAAGCATCAATCCATGGCTTGCTCGAAACAACGAGTGCCTCCAACTAGCAACAGTCCTGGGGGGAGTTTTGTTTGCAATTATTTTGATTTGATTTGCATAAAGCATGGGACTGGGCATCCCGGTGGCCAGCCATTTTCTTGTGAGTGATGAGCGGAGTCCACTCCTCTTGAGAATAACCCGCCTAGCATGGAAGATACGGACAGCCCTAGTTGATACATGAGCTATTCGAGCATACAAAACAGAATTTCATTTGAAGGTTTAGAGTTTGGCACATACAAATTTACTTGGAACGGCAGGTAGATACTGCATATAGGAAGGTATAGTGGACTCATATGGAATAACTTTGGGGTTTAAGGGATTGGATGCACAAGCAGTATTCCCGCTTAGTACAAGTGAAGGCTAGCAAAAGACTGGGAAGCGACCAACTAGAGAGCGACAACAGTCATGAACATGCATTAAAATTAATAGACATTGAGTACGAGCATGAGTAGGATATAATCCACCATGAACATAAATATCGTGAAGTCTATGTTGATTTGTTTCAACTACATGTGTGAACATGTGCTAAGTCGAGTCACATAATCATTCAAAGGAGGATACCACCCCACTATACCACATCACAACCATTTTAATAGCATGTTGGCACGCAAGGTAAACCATTATAACTCATAGCTAATCAAGCATGGCATAAGCAACTATGATCTCTAATTGTCATTGCAAACATGTTTATTCATAATAGGCTGAATCAGGAACGATGAACTAATCATATTTACAAAAACAAGAGAGGTCGAGTTCATACCAGCTTTTCTCATCTCAGTCAGTCCATCATATATCGTCATAATTGCCTTTCACTTGCATGACCGAACGAAGTGAATAATAATAAGAGTGCACGTGCATTGGACTAAGCTGGAATCTGGGAGCATTCAATAAACAGGAGAAGACAAGGCAATATGGGCTCCTGGTTAAATCAACAATAGTGCATATAAGAGCCACTTCAACAATTTTAATTATGGTCTTCTCCTATCGACCCCCAAAGAAAAGAAAAGAAATAAAACTATTTACACGGGAAAGCTCCCAACAAGCAAAAGAAGAACGGGAAATATTTTTGGGTTTTCTTTTTAATTATTACTACTACAGCAAGAAAAATAAACTAACTAAAGGCTACACTAATTATTTTGTTTATCTTAAGGCTTAACAAACACACAAGAAGAAAGCAAGAAAAAGAAAATAAACTAGCATGGATATTACAGTGAAAAAGTATGAGCACCGACATCTAGCAATGAGTGTGTGAACATGAATGTAATGTCGATGGGAAATACGTACTCCCCCAAGCTTAGGCTTTTGGCCTAAGTTGGTTCATTGCCACGGATGGCCTGGCGGATATCCATAGTTGTAGTTGGGGTCGTACTGAGATGGAGAAGACTCTGACTACCACTGGTTGGCAATCATATCCGGATCCCACTGGTAGTTAGACTGTCGTGGAGGTTCAAATTGTGGTTCCGGCTCTGTGGCTGGTGTAGGGTTCCGGTAGGCGTGAATGGCCGCCAACGGAACGATATACGGACCTTCAGATAAATTAAACAAGGAGGGAGCAGGCAAGGTAATAGTCTCAGGGTGATTTTTATCAAAGAACAATTTGTATTTAAGCGCTGCTTCCCTATTCTTAACAATAAAGTCATGCGCTACCATACTCTTATAATCTAAATAAGCAGTGGGCAGTAATTTTTCTTCTTTTTCATAGTGCCTAATAGGTATGTTATAATGTGCAGCAAGGCGTGAAGCATAAATACCTCCAAAGATGGGGCCCTTTGTATGGTTCAAACTTAACCGTTTAGCAATAATACCGCCCATACTAACAGTGTTATCGCAGAATAAACCATGGAACAAAATAATAATATCAGAAACACTAAGGTTTCCACAGTTTCCGCAACCAATTAAGCAACGACTAGCAAATATGGCAAAGTAGCGTAAAACAGGAAAATGTATGCTAGTGATTCTTGCATCGGAAACCTTCCTGGTTTCCCCCACAGTGATAGTGTCAATAAACCCATCCACATCTTTACGATGTGGTTCATCTAAACTACCCTCAAAAGGTATTTTGCAAACCTTGCAAAATTCATCTAGTGGCATCTTCTTAACAACATCATATAAATTAAACTCTACTGAACGAGGTGTTTCCTTAGGGTAATAGTAGAAGTTTTGCACAAAAGTATTGGTGAGTAAGAGATACTGATTGCGTTGGTCGCCGAGGAAGTCGGTGAGGCCTGCATTCTCAGCCAATTCATAAAAGTCATCATAAATCCGGCTTCTCTCAAGAATTCATTGGAAGGCCATTCACACGGCCAGACCTCCGCGGTGCGAGGCAAATTATATTTGGGCCTCTGTGCTTCTTCACTTTGCTTTTCCTTCGAGCTTCGGCTCGATGAGCCCCTCAAAAATCTCTTCATTATTTTCTGAAAATTTCTGAAATTTTTAGCAACTTCAAATAAAAGTGAACCAAGCTCAGCAAAATTGATAGCAACTACTCCTACAAGTGCCTAGAGCCTATATCATGCATTAGAACTACTTGGAACCATATAAATTTGGCATGCAAGCTGAAGAACATGGTCACCTAGGCAGCACAAATTTGCAATGAATAAAGCACTAGAACAAAAACTAATTGGACCAATGGAGGAGTCACATACCAAGGAACAATCTCCCCAAGCAGTTTTGTGAGAGGTGCTTTGAGCAAGGAGATCGAAAATCGCAGCAAAATGAGCTAGAACTCGTGCTTGAGCTGGATGGTGATTTTTTTGGGAGGAAGGAGTGTGTGGGTGCAGGAATAAGTGGAGGGGAGCCACCATGGGCCCACGAGGCAGGGGGACGCACCCTGGGGGGTAGGGCGCGCCCTCCACCCTCATGGCCAGGTGCTTGCCCCTCCTGCTGTGTTCTCAGTGCCAGATATTCTCAAATATTCCATAAAAAATCATATTTCATTTCCAGGGCATTTGGAGAACTTTTATTTTCGGGGTATTTTTATATTGCACGGATAAATCAGAAAATAGACAGAAAAATACTATTTTTACTTTATTTCAACTAAATAAAAGAAAGTAGAAAGAAGGTACAGAAGGTTGTGTCTCCTAGTTTCATCCATCTCATGCTCATCAAAAGGAATCCACTAACAAGGTTGATCAAGTCTTGTTAACAAACTCATTCCGAATAACATGGAACCGGAGAGATTTCGAATAACACTATGTTACCTCAACGGGGATATGCACATCCCCTATAATAATAATATCATATTTCTTCTTGACAGTAGGAAGAGGAAATTCAAAACCTCCAAATATAATCGATGGAATTTTTCAAATAGAATTGATACTATGAACTTGAGGTTGTTTCCTTGGAAAGTGTACCATATGCTGATTACCATTCACATGAAAAGTGACATTGCCTTTGTTGCAATCAATAACAGCCCCTGCAGTATTCAAAAAAGGTCTTCCAAGAATAATAGACATACTATCGTCCTCGGGAATATCAAGAATAACAAAGTCCGTTAAAATAGTAACGTTTGCAACCACAACAAGCACATCCTCACAAATACCAACAGGTATAGTAGTTAATTTATCAGCCATTTGCAAAGATATTTCAGTAGGTGTCAACTTATTCAAATCAAGTCTACGATATAAAGAGAGAGGCATAACACTAGCACTAGCTCCAAGATCACATAAAGCAGTTTTAACATAGTTTATTTTAATGGAGCATGGTATAGTAGGTACCCCTGGATCTCCAAGTTTCTTAGGTATTCCACCCTTAAAAGTATAATTAGCAAGCATGGTGGAAATTTCAGCTTCCGGTATCTTTCTCTTATTTGTAACAATATCTTTCATGTACTTAGCATAAGGATTCTTTGAGCATATCAGTTAATCGCATAAGCAAAAAGATAGGTCTATTCATTTCAGCATAGCGCTCAAAATCCTCATCATCCTTTTTCTTGGATGGTTTGGGAGGAAAAGGCATGGGTTTCTGAACCCATGTCTCCCTTTCTTTACCATGTTTCCTAGCAACAAAGTCTCTCTTATCATAACGTTGATTCTTTGATTGTGGGTTATCAAGATCAACAGCAGGTCCAATTTCTACATCATTATCATTACTAAGTTGAGCATCATCATGAACATCATCATTAATATTTTCACTAGGTTCATGTTCATTACCAGATTGTGTTTCAGCATCAGAAATAGATATATCATTTGGCAGGTGGTTCAGCAATAGGTTCACTAGAAGCATGCAAAGTCCTATCATTTTTCTTTTTCTTCCTTTTAGAAGGACTAGGTGCCTCAATATTATTTCTCTGAGAATCTTGTTCAATTCTCCTAGGGTGGCCTTCAGGATACAAAGGTTCCTGAGTCATCTTACCAGTTCTAGTAGCCACTCTAACAAAATAATCATTATTCTTACTATTTAATTCATTGAGCAAATCATCTTGAGCTTTAAGTACTTGTTCTACTTGAGTGGTAACCATAGAAGCATGCTTGCTAATGAGTTTAAGTTCACCTTTAACATTAGCCATATAATCACCCAAGTGTTCAATCATATAAGCATTTTGTTTTAATTGTCTACCAAAATAAGCATTAAAATCTTCTTGCCTAACCATAAAGTCATCAAACTCATCCAAACATTGGCTAGCAAACTTAGTATGAGGGATTTCAGCTTTATCATATCTATAGAGATAATTTACCTTTACTACCTGTGTCGGGTTATCAAGACCATGAGCTTCTTCAATAGGTGATGAATTAAGATCATATGTTTCTTCAACAGGCGGTAAATTAAGACCATGTATTTCTTCAATAGGAGATAAATTCTTAACATCTTCAGCTTTAATGCCCTTTTCTTTCGTAGATTTCTTTGCCTCTTGCATACCTTCAGGACTGAGAAATAGAACACCTCTTTTCTTCGGAGTTGGTTTAGGAATAGGCTCAGGAGCTGGCCAAGGAAGTGTCCAATTATTTTCATTTGTCAACATATTATTCAATATAATTTCAGCTTCATCCGGTGTTCTTTCCCTGAAAACAGAACCAACACAATTATCCAGGTAATCTCTGGAAGCATCGGTTAGTCCATTATAAAAGATATCAAGTATTTCATTTTTCTTAAGAGGATGACCAGGCAAAGCATTAAGTAATCGGAGAAGCCTCCCCCAAGCTTGTGGGAGACTCTCTTCTTCAATTTGCACAAAATTATATATTTCCCTTAAAGCAGCTTGTTTCTTATGAGCAGGGAAATATTTAGCAGAGAAGTAATAAATCATATCCTGGGGACTACGCACACAACCAGGATCAAGAGAATTAAACCATATCTTAGCATCACCCTTTAATGAGAACGGAAATATTTTAAGGACATATAGGTAGCGAGATTTCTCATCATTAGTGAACAAGGTGGCTATATCATTTAATTTAGTAAGATGTGCCACAACAGTTTCAGATTCAAAGCCATGAAAAGGATCAGATTCAACCAAAGTAATTACATCCGGATCAATAGAGAATTCATTATCCTTATCAGTAACACAGATAGGTGAAGTAGCAAAAGCAGGGTCAGGTTTCATTCTAGCATTAAGAGATTGCTGCTTCCATTTAGCTAATAACCTCTTGAGCTCGTATCTATCTTTGCAAGCTAAAATTGCTAAAGCAGCTTCTTTTTCAAAAACATAACCCTCAGGAACAACATGCGATTCATAATTATTAGGGGGAGAGTCTTCATCATCACTTTCGTCAATGTTATCAGTTTCAGTAATTTCATTCTCTCTAACCCTAGCAAGTTGTTCATCAACAAATTCACCAAGTGGCACAGTAGTATCAAGCATATAAGTAGTTTCATCATAAGTATCATGCATAGCAGAAGTGGCATCATCAATAACATGTGACATATCAGAATGAATAGCAGAAGCAGGTTTAGGTGTCGCAAGCTTACTCAAAACAGAAGGTGAATCAAGTGCAGAGCTAGATGGCAGTTCCTTACCTCCCCTCGTAGTTGAGGGATAAATTTTTGTCTTAGCGTCTTTCAAGTTCTTCATAGTGACCAGCAGATATAAATCCCAAGTGACTCAAAGAATAGAGCTATGCTCCCCGGCAACGGCGCCAGAAAATAGTCTTGATAACCCACAAGTATAGGGGATCGCAACAGTTTTCGAGGGTAGAGTATTCAACCCAAATTTATTGATTCGACACAAGGGGAGCCAAAGAATATTCTCAAGTATTAGCAGCTGAGTTGTCAATTCAACCACACCTAGAAACTTAATATCTGCAGCAAAGAATTTAGTAGCAAAGTAATATGGAAGTAACGGTAATGGTAGCAAAAGTAATATTTTTGGGTTTTGTAGTGATTGTAACAGTAGCAACGGAAAAGTAAATAAGCGAAGAACAATATGTGAAAAGCTCGTAAGCATTGGATCGGTGATGGAGAATTATGCCGGATGTGGTTCATCATGTAACAGTCATAACATAGGGTGACACAGAACTAGCTCCAATTCATCAATGTAATGTAGGCATGTATTCCGAATATAGTCATATGTGCTTATGGAAAAGAACTTGCATGACATCTTTTGTCCTACCCTCCCGTGACAGCGGGGTCCTAATGGAAACTAAGGGATATTAAGGCCTCCTTCTAATAGAGTACCGGACCAAAGCATTAGCACATAGTGAATATATGAACTCCTCAAACTATGGTCATCACCGGGAGTGGTCCCGATTATTGTCACTTCGGGGTTGCCGGATCATAACACATAGTAGGTGACTATAGACTTGCAAGATAGGATCAAGAACTCACATATATTCGTGAAAACATAATAGGTTCAGATCTGAAATCATGGCACTCGGGCCCTAGTGACAAGCATTAAGCATAGCAAAGTCATAGCAACATCAATCTCAGAACATAGTGGATACTAGGGATCAAACCCTAACAAAACTAACTCGATTACATGATAGATCTCATCCAACCCATCACCGTCCAGCAAGCCTACGATGGAATTACTCACGCACGGCGGTGAGCATCATGAAATTGGTGATGGAGGATGGTTGATGATGACAACGGCGACGAATCCCCCTCTCCGGAGCCCCGAATGGACTCCAGATCAGCCCTCCCGAGAGGTTTTAGGGCTTGGCGGCGGCTCTGTATCGTAAAACGCGATGAATCCTTCTTTCCGATTTTTTCTTCCCGAAAGTGAATATATGGAGTTGGAGTTGAGGTCGGTGGAGCGTCAGGGGGCCCACGAGGTAGGGGGCGCGCCCCCACCCTCGTGGACAGGGTGTGGGCCCCCTGACATGGATTTTTCTTCCAGTATTTTTCTTATTTTCCAAATAGATGTTCCGTGGAGTTTCAGGTCATTCCGAAAACTTTTGTTTCTGCACATAAATAACACCATGGAAAGTCTACTAAAAACAGCGTCAGTCCGGGTTAGTTCCATTCAAATCATGCAAGTTAGAGTCCAAAACAAGGGCAAAAGTGTTTGGAAAAGTAGATACGATGGAGACGTATCAAGAGGAGGAAGAACCAACGAGTAAGTACCTGTCCAATAACCTCAAGAAAAAGACAAGAAAATGCATTGGAAGGAGGTTGATGTTCCCATCTTGTTGAAGGAACTCAAAGCACACAAGAACGGGGAGTGGAAGGTCCTCGTCAATAAAACAAAAAATTGCATGACAGACTTGTTCTCCGATCCAAATCTGGTATGAATACCAAACTAATTTATCTGTCCATCATATTTGATTGATCTTAGAAGTACATAGCTATAGGGTGTGTGTATATGTACTTCCCCTGCAAGGTACGAGTGTGGTCATAGAATTCACATAGGTAGGCAGGTGAGATCCGTTTCCATGGACGCGCCGGTCATGGGCACAAAGGCCGTCTATTGTTTCTCGCGGCGGCGGACCCTGGATGCTAGCTACCTATCGTGCCGACCAGCGATCCCATCCGTGTCGGTTTGTCACCTCCGCTGCCATAAATGAAGGGTAATCATCCATTAATCCAATTCTATGGTTGAATCGAGAAGATAAAGCCATCTACTGGACGAGGTGTTCCTCCGGTAAAAGTTTTAATTTCCTTGCTAAAGAAACCGTGTGCATGTGCTCATACAGTATATACGTACATCAGTAATTTGAAGGTGCTCTGCTTCAGTGAGGTTGTAATTTCTCCTCGCAGTCATAGTTCACATGCACTTCCATCGGTTCCTCCTGCTTATATATCCACATAGAATATTTTTACAACTGACCTTGATGTTGTTTATCTGATTTATCCTACAGAGAAAGAAAATCCTCGTGCGTTTCTCAAAAAAATAATCTCATGTGACATTAACTTAGATGATCCAGTTCAGCCACAAACTGATCTCCACCAATAAATTTTAAGTACAAACGGTAATTTCTTATTCATACCTAATTACAGTGTTACCTCAACGGAAAACTGGCGCTTCATCTTGACCAATGGCTTCTTCTATTTTATCAAACCAATCAACCCCTTTTAAGTGCATTGAAAAAGATAATAGCAAAAAGGTTGTATTCCAATATACAATACATGATAGAACAACTAAGTTGCTCCCACTAGGTTCCGCGAGCTCGTTGTCGCGATGTCTGTGCTCCACGGCCGCTCTTGTGGCCACCTCTACGGTGCGCACTCCACATATGCTACTCAGGCCCCCCTCGGCCAAGGCCCCGGCCGCTGTCTCCGTACCCCGGGTGGCCCTCTCGTCGTCCGAGCTCAGTATCCCGGACATTCACTTCATGGAGGAATTCATCGTAGGAGTCTGAGAAGGAGAGAAGGCTGGTGCGGGTCGAAGTGGCAATTCCTATTTTGGAAAAAGATCTAAATCACGCCGGCGCCGCGTCGTCTAGGGCGGTCTTGATATTCAAAGTTCCCTCGGGCAAAATTCAAAGTAGGGCCCATGAAATATGGGCTGAACTTGCATTCTACAGTGCATGCTATACAAAATACATGTTGTATGGGCCCCTAATTAGCTTGGCCTTGATTGGGCCGTCGCACCCAATGCCCTGCCCCAGGACCGGCACAGGCGCTGAAATTACTAATTGATGACTACTCATAGCCAAGATCACTCCCGTCTCCTCATGTCGTGACAAGTGGCACGCTGCATGTGCGTCACTTGTCGCAGACGGGGAGTTTTCCCTTTTTCGCAGATCCGTTTATTCAAAATGGTTTATCTCTTAAACCGTGCGTCCAAATTTCAAACCGTTTTCACCGTTGGAAATCTCGCGATGAGATCTTCAAAACTAGATCCCTTGTTGATAGGTTTTGATGAACTTTTTTTAACAAAAAAACAGGATGAAAAAACCGAACTGGCAGCATGGTTTTTTCCCTTTCCGAAAGAGGCACGGCCGTGCCTCTTGCGAAGCACACCCGTGCCTCTCGAGGAAGCAAAACCGTGCCCCTCTCGGAAGGAAAAAAAAGAAGCGTGTTTGTTTTTTCTGTTTCCGAGAGGCACGGCCATGCCTCTTGCGAAAGCACAACCGTGCCTCTCGCGAAAGGAAAACCGTACCTCTCGCGGCAGAAAAAAAAATAGAAAACGCATTTTTTCCTGTTTCCGAGAGGCACGGTCGTGAAAGCACAACCGTGCCTCTTGTGGAAGCAAAACCGTGTCTCTCGCGGATGAAAAATAACAGAAAACGCGATTTTTTGCCCGTTTCCGAGAGGCACGGCCATGCCTCTCGCGAAGACAAAACTGTGCCTCTCGCGGAAGCAAAACCATGCCTCTCGCAAAAGAAAAAAAACAGAAAACATGTTTTTTTTGTTTCCGATAGGCATGGATGTTCCTCTCGCGGAAGCAAAAAATGCATTATTTCAAGCAATTTTTTTTTGGTACAGAAGCTAAGCAAGACCGGTGGAAAACCCAAAAGTCGAAAAAACCCAGAAAAAACCGTTAAAAAAGCCAAAACCGCGTGCGGAAAAACAAAATAAAAACAAAATATGGAGGGAGCGCCTACGTAGCGGCGCATGCTCATAGCCCACCCGCAAATGATTTTTGCGAGGCTCCCGAAGAAGCGCTCATCAACTAGTTGCTCTCCATAGCCGCCGTCTCATCACTTGGTCATGATTTGGATTAGGCTACGCTGCAAGCGTTCATATGGGACGCCTACGTCTGCCTGTCTGTTTGTATGCAGACACTTTGGAGGCTGTGGCAGTGGCACGGGGTTTCTCCAGAGTAGCTACAACGCACGCGGCTATGGCTGAGCGCCAACGAGAACGTCGGCAATGCAAAGCGAATGCGGCGCAAGGTGGCCGGCCAGACCGCAGCATGCAGAAGTGCTATGAGCATCTCCAGCCGCGCCCCCAAAATGGCTCCCCAGGCGACTTTTTCCGCGCCGGCGCCGAAAAAACGCTCCAGTCGGATCCCCAGGTAGCCGAAATCCGCCGCCTCGGCCCGTATTTGGGCCCGCGATCGCAGGACAAACCCGGCGCACTGGGGGGCGCTCGGGGGCTCCGGCGCGAGGGAAAAGCACGTCTGGCCCACCCCGTTAGGAGAAAATTCAAGCCTATCTTGCAGATTCGCCTCCCTCCCTCGCCCGCGCTCCGGCTGATCCCGGCGCTGCCCACCACCCACCACCGCTAGATAGCCCATTCCCCGCCAGAAAAAGAGCAGAGGTTTCGCCGAGGCAGCCTCTCCACCATCGGCTGGGCGATTTTTCCGGCGTTCCGGCCGCGGAGGTGAAGTGTAGCGGCGGGTGCGCGCCCACCGCGCCCACAAGGTGTTCGGCAATTTGCCTGCCTCGGCAATGGACTCGGAAAACAAGGAGGCGCTCGTCGCACTGCTGGAGCAGGAAGCGGAGGCCGACGTCCAGGAAGAGGAACATCTCATGGTCCTTGCCGCCCTCACCGGCCTGCTGGCGAGCAATGAAAATCCACGACGAGGTGGCTCGGCGCCAGGGCGGATGAAAGCAAAGAACCGACATTGTCTCGAAGGCTACTGCATGCTCTAATCCGACTACTTCGCCCACACTCCACTGCACGGAGACAAAGTATTTCGGCGTCGTTATCGGATGAGCCGGAAGCTTTTCCTCAGGATTATGAATTCCATCCGGGAGTTCGACAGCTACTTCAAGTGCAAGAAGGATTGCACCGGCAAACTTGGATTCACCTCAATCCAGAAGTGCACGACAGCGATGACGATGCTTGCATACGGAGCTCCCGGTGATTCACTAGACGATTATGGGCGCATGGCCGAGTCACCACCATTGAGTGTTTCTACAAGTTCTGTCGGGCAGTGGTGGCAGTGTTTGGACTGCAATACTTGCGAACACCCAATGCGGAAGACACTGCTCGGATCCTAGCACAGAATGCAGCAAGAGGATTTCCTGGGATGCTTGGAAGCATTGACTGCATGCATTGGAAATGGAAGAACTGCCCATTTGCTTGGCAGGGGATGTACAAAGGCGCCAAAGGCGGTTGTAGTGTGGTACTTGAGGCAGTGGCCACACATGACCTCTTGATTTGGCACTCCTTTGGTATGCCAGGAACTCACAATGACATCAATGTGCTGCAGTGCTCCCCTATCTTTGCCAAGCTTGTTGAAGTTCACTCTCCTCCGGTGAACTTCGAGGTCAATGGGCGGTAGTATAGCAAGGGGTACTACCTAGCTGATGGCATCTATCCGAGATGGTCTACATTTGTGAAGACTATCTCAAAAACTGTGCCAGGAGGCAAGAAGTCCCACTTTGCCAAGGTGCAGGAGGCTTGCAGGAAGGATGTCGAGCGGGCATTTGGTGTGCTCCAATCTCGATTTGCTGTTGTCCGGTACCCTGCTCATACCTGGTCGAAAGATCAAATGTGGGAGATCATGACTTGCTGTGTCATCTTGCACAACATGATCATCGAGAGCGAGCAGGAAGAGCCAGTGTTTAACACTAAACCATACTACAGGTAGGGTCCTCTCGCCTAAGTTGATCACCTGTTACCGGCAACCTGGACTGCCTACCCTAGTATGCGTCAGGAGATCCGAGACCCACAGGTGCATCATCAACTGCAGTAGGATCTGGTGGAGCACCTATGGAGGATCCAGGGCGACGCCTAGCTCGTGTGTGATGAAATATGAGTTTCTATTTGTTGAACTATATAATTGGTATTGAACTATTTGTTGTTGCACTATTTTGTTGAACTATTTGATTGTCTGTGATGAACTATGTGATAAAAAATTTATTTATGTTGAGAATTTAACGCCGAACCAAGACGAACCACGCCGAATATGGGCCGTTTCTCGCTGCTATCGGGCCATTTTTCGCCGAAAGTGCGCCGAAAAGCGGCTAGGAATGGGCTGATATCGCCGCCTCGGGGCGACGGCTGGATGCCCAACCGCCCTAGAGCCGATTCTACCTTCGGCTCGCCCCCAGGCGGCGATTTTTATGCCTCCTGGGGGCCAACGGCTGGAGATGCTCGAAGGATATCGCCCCTGAGCTTTACTCCTTTGCTCCGGATCAGCACTTTTGAACGAGACTTGGATCAGAGACCTCCGAGGGGCTCCCAATTCAGGCAATTGTTGAGTATTTCGATGGTGACTATGATGATATGGGTGGAGAGTAACACCCGAATATTTGACAAGAAGGTCAGCGGACAGCAACACGCGGGCATTAGCGAAACATAGAGTTACCATGGTTGCTTGTAGTTCGAAAAAAAATGCAAGAACGGCGGCAGCTCTGGCGCAGTTCTGGGATCAGAACGTCAACCATCAACCTGATCAACAGCGTTTGCGCAACATACACTAGAGAGAGAGAGAGAGAGAGAAAGAAAGAGAGAGAGATGAAAAAAATAACACTTCTTCTTCGGTACAACCCTCTGGACACATCAACGGCCCAGATTAGAAGATACCTGACGGTGTCCTGGACTAGGGGGTACTAACCACGTCATCTCCTGACCAGCTGGATCGGGCCGAGGACCGCCATGGCGGTTCACTCATGGGCCACTTTGGGCAGCGCATATCGCATACAAGGAGGTTTCTACAAGACTTGGCGCCCAAGCCAAGGACTCTCCTAAACACTAGGCCTATGGTGCATATATAAACCGAGGCCAGGCTAGTCAATAGACAATCTAATATTCATTACTGCAATCTCGTGGTAGATACTTGTACTCTGTACTACACCCATATGAAAACAATCAAAAGCAGCATGTAGGGTATTATTTCTTCGAGAGAGCCCGAAGCTGGCTAAAACCCCGTGTCCATGTTACTATCGCTCCAAGACGCCTAACTTAGGACCCCTACTACGAGGTACGCCGGATATAGAACCGACATTGGTGCTTTCATTGAGAGTCGGCAGAGTGATCGACACGGATCGATGGGACGATCAGGTGATGCTTTTCTAATCAGATCTGTTTTGTACAAGTTAGTTTTTGTGAGAATTATCGCTGGTTCGCAAGCTTCATCTACAGATTAGGTTGAGATCAAGGTCTATAAAATCCGTACTGCGGTCTCCGGATCGGCTGATGGCAGCGTTTAATTGATCGTCAAACTGGTCTCTGACCTCGCACGCGATGCTTGATCATAGAGCCGAAGACAAATCCACAACGGACAGCGATCGCCTAGGGAGATTCCTTCCCTTATTCTATTTCTTTTTTCCTTATTTAGCACCCAGGCAGCCATCGGTCGTCCACTGGTAGATTTTTATTGTTCGCTGAAGTTTACTTAGACCAAAGTACTGACGTGATTAAGTACTAGTTTTGCATCGGAGCTCCATGCAGATAAGCCGCCACCGCGGTGACCAGTCGGAAGTCCCAAGGAAAATGTCGTGGCCGATCTCTACTGTGACTCACCTAAAAGTAAATCCCCTCCACGCGAGGAGAAGAGCTAAGTACAACTCCCCATTAATTATTAGTAAAAGGCCAAACATAGACTAGTACATCTAGTACTTGTTGCTACAGTTTTTTGCATGAAGTTTTAAAGTTGTCCGATTGGTATTAGTGCCTGTACAACTCTCTAGATTAGATTTTTTTCATGGATTCTTCATGTGGGTTGCTGCAAGCGCTTGCACTGCAGATTTTTTCTTCCTCGGACTGCTATGTTTGACACGCACAGGCAATCAGCTTACCACTACCTCGCATAAAGCTGGGGCGTCGCGTCTATTGATGTGAAGCCGATGGATACTCAGTATCTCTCATCTGGTCTAGTTTGTTGCAAGCTGACCCACTCCATGCACACAATCCGGAAACTCTGCAGCTCGACCGTAGTAGTCAGCCTCGTGGTCGCAACCCGGTTGGACGGTTCCTGTCAAACTGCCCGTACACTACCATCAGTACGGCCAATGTTCGTGTCCGCTGCTTGGCGATACCTCGGATCTGCATACATCGGATCCGGACTCAATCTGACCAACGAGCGATCCAGCCAAAGAGATACTGCGGAAGCAGTACCCTAACAGGGACTTGGCTCCGTGGCAGGACACCAGCGGGGAGATTTAATTATTTTTCCCTTTTTAATTCACCTCTTCGTCGGCCGCTGGCAGTTCCTAATAATCCTTTTCGAAAAATGCATAGACCTAGAGTATTTCTAACCTAATTGAATACTTGTTTTGCAAGCACGGTCCTTGTGATCTAATGTACAAACACTACTTCACGTATTGATGATTTCTAGCAGTCCAACTAGCATTACTTTGGGCAACGATCAAAGTTCGACCGATGTTTCTTTATTTGTTATGGTCCTCCACAATCATCGTCGTCTAGGTTTATTTTTCTTAGCTATTTGTTTAGCACGTAAATTATTATATAGAGAATATTTTCTGTTCCTTTGTGCTGCATTATTTTTGCAGAGAAAATTTACCGACCCTCGTACATGGCGTCGGTCTGACCAATCTCAGCGCAGTCACTGGGAGATTTGATCTTTCTTTTCTCCATTATTTAATTAAGTTTGAAGGCCGTCTACACTTTCACTAATGTTTTCACTTTTATGTGCTTCCCAGATGCAATTAGCACTGCCAGTTGCTTCGCGTCCATCGAGATTGGATTGATGTGACAAGCAGCTTACGTGGTACCTTCCACATGAAAGTTGCATGAGTACTTTGGGGGCGTCTCTTTCACAATAATTGCTACATGCGGATTAGGCCGACAGCCACCAGACCGACAGACACCTCCGCACAATGAGTTCGGATCATACCAGGCCGATGTTGTCGCCCCGCGCATGCCGACCTGCATCGACGGGTCCGCGCTGCCACTCCGTCGAACCAACCCCGGTGCACAGGCCAAACTTACCTCATGATTCACTTCACATATATTAATTATGCAATTTATTATTTCAATTATAATTATTTTTTCCTTGCACTGTTTTATGGGTGCAGGTAATCGATTTTGACTGCGTTACGCGGTCACTTGGGCATCACCAGCCGACCTGTATGATACTTCGGCATCCGCCGATCACAGCTTCGCCATGTTAACTGGACCGAGAACTTCATCTCGCCACATCGGCCGTGCAGCGTCGTTGCTTCATCAAACTGACGTCCACCATGCCGAACAGGTCGACTCGCGTGGGGGCTTCATTGTCACCTTGCCGACCAACTCCGCCAGCTCAGCTAGACTAGGGGCTTCGCCTTACCACATCGGCCAAGCCGTGTCACTACTCCAGAGTGCCGAACTCCTTGCTCGGACACCTCGGGTTTGGGGGCTGGGACCTCGGCCACGCCGAGGACTGCGGACCTTGTCGGATCTGTCACAGATCAATGGGCGTCTTCGTCCCGCCACAAGCCCGAATCGCGTCATCAACACCGAACACATTAACCAGCTAAGTCACTTTCATGCTCAAAAACTTTCAGTTTTAAATTTTGTTCGGTTCGACCAAGCATTATACTTTTTTGGCAAATAGTTGTTTGTGAAAAACTTCCTTGTCAAAACTTTGTTTGTGACACACAAATTCAAATACCCCGTTTACTTGGGGGCTTCCTTTATGAAGCCTTTCCTCTTGCATATTATTATACTTGTATTGCTTTGTTCCTTGTTCGTGTATTACGCCACAATATGCCCCATGTTGACTTAAGTGTTCTGCAAGCTGGGTTGCCTTGCTCCTGTGTTTACCCCTACGCTCCCGATTGTTCGGCTAGGGAGTAGAGGGAGCACCTCTGTGATTGTCACGACCGGGTTATCCGAGCTCGGACCTCAGACTGGGTGAAGCCGAAAACTAGCGCTATTATTGTTTTCAATCATGGTCGGCACACAACGGAACTCGTGAGTACAAAAAAATTATTGCACCAGTCTCATAGTAATAATGAGCAACCGAAGAAAGGTATCGGTGAGGGTACTATTTTGTTCGAAGATACTTCTTACACTTCGTCAGTAATATACCATATGTTCCCTGAGCGCGCTTTGTCTGTTACAGCCTTATCGCCTGATTGCCTGGTTATCGGAAACACCTTCGATATTTTCGACAGGTGGAGAACATAACACTTTTCGGCCCTTAACCGAAGTTGGAGAAGCCGACGGTCGGTTAAGAAGTGTTTAAAGTTCGGGTGAACACAGATATGATATAAGTACTTCGCTACATACAATCATTATACATAAAATTGTTTTACCCAAGTCACATGGCAGATCTTAAATTAGTATGAGCCGTTTTTGTTAGTCGCTGCACAGTCTTTTTCTACCACTCCTTTCTCGACTCAGGTGTATGATCAATAGCCGGGTAGCCTGGTTTCTCTCTAAAGCCGCTCGCGTTTAGTTCGCTAAACTGGCCTGAGAAATAGTCCGTCTTCGGGATAGGGAGGTTGAAGCCGAAGGCTGATCCACTTGAAGTCTAGATATCAGTTGTGTCATGTCAAAGCACGACGAAAGTACAATTTTAAGACCAATTTCATATTGGCACCAAAACAGCTTGATTCAATCTAGACGTATAGTTTTTTACGCACGTTTGTTTGCCTTTTTTTGATCTTATAACATCTTTCACCTATTTTATGTTTCAGGAAGCGGGACATTCTCTTGGTTCAGATGTTCGGCGTGAAACCCTTTTCTAAAACTACAGTTCGGCATCTTTCATACTGAACTTCACCTCGGTATTGTCAAAACATACATGACAGTTGAACTTGTTCCCGAGGAGGTACGATCCTAGGGTCGGCCATTTTGCCCAACCCAATTCTCGGGGGCTACTGCATTGACAATCCAATGCAGAAAATTTAAAGTGCAATATAGTTTTCGAGGAGATTATGATCCTCAGGTTGGTCGGCCGCACCCAACCTGAGTCTCGAGGACTTTGCACACTCCTTTTTGTGTCCCGAAGTATTCTGCCGAGCTAGGAGTTGATCCTCAGGCCGATTTTGCGAATCAACCAGAGTCTCAGGGGATACTGGGATCAGCGGTCTTATGTCATCCTTCAGGTGCATCTCGGGTTTTAGACCGATACACACCTTGAGGGCTACTGGCTATATATCTCGGTAGAGAATAAATGGCACCAATCGAAAATATTGACAAAAAATCGGCCCGTAGAGGGCATTTACCATCTCGGAAGCAGTCCAGCATAAAGCTCGGGCGCCAGTGGCCGGCTCCATAGAGGGCATTTCTGGCATTAAGCTTGGCTAAACTCCTTCAACTTTTTTCGAGCCAAGGTGATCTATGACACCTCAGATATAGCCCGGCGTTGGAGCTCGGATACTCTCCGGCATTGGAGCTTGGATACAGTCCAGCGTTGGAGCTTGGATACAGTCCGGGGTTGGAGCTCGAATACAGTCCGGCGT
The DNA here is from genome assembly GCF_002575655.3 of Aegilops tauschii subsp. strangulata. Classification (NCBI taxonomy): domain Eukaryota; kingdom Viridiplantae; phylum Streptophyta; class Magnoliopsida; order Poales; family Poaceae; genus Aegilops; species Aegilops tauschii. The sequence goes on from NC_053039.3 coordinate 474,339,412, forward strand.
TGGTGCTCGGCTACAAAGGATACCTCGAATGCAGTCCGGTGTTGGGGCTCGGATGCAAGAGAACACCGCCGCACGGGAACAATTTCAAACCCGAGGTGTGGCTTAAAAATAATAAGGCATTGTTAAAGGCCGAAGACTTAAAGGGGCTCCTCGGATACCCGACGTGTAAACTCTTCGGATTCACTTCGGCGATCCTCAAGATTAAAGATGAGAAGATTTGTTGAACCAGTTTTCAAGACCGATGACCGAACATGAAGAACAGTTCGGAAGAATCGAAGAGCGTCCCCAACTTGAAGACAGGTTCAGGGGGCTACTGAAGGTGTCCTGGACTAGGGGGTACTCACCACGTCGTCTCCCGACCAGCTGGATCGGGCCGAGGACCCCCATGGCGGTTCACTCGTGGGCCACTTTGGGCTGCCCATACCGCATACAAGGAGGTTTCTACAAGACTTGGCGCCCAAGCAAAGGACTCTCCTAAACCCTAGTCCTACGGTGCATATATAAATCGAGGCCAGGCTAGTCAATAGACAATCTAATATTCATTAATACAATCTCATGGTAGATACTTGTACTCTGTACTACACCCATATGAAAACAATCAAAAGCAGCATGTAGGGTATTATCTCTTCGAGAGAGCCCGAAGCTGGGTAAAACCCCGTGGCCATGTTACAATCGCTCCAAGACGCCTAGCTTAGGACCCCTACTATGAGATACGCCGGATATAGAACCGACAATACCCATTCGTGGGGAAGGGTAGGATAGGAAATCCCGGTGGGCGCGGTGTAGAGCGGCGTACCGCGGCGTAGCGAGGCGCGCGGCCGTATGGTCCACTGTACGCCCGTACGTGGCAGTGTACGCCACGTGAGGAGGAGGTGGGGCCGACGCATACTTAGCCCTAACCATCGCCGCCCGCCCGCATTAATCCGGCACGGATTACACGAAGGCCATTAACGCCGGCGCAGTGGCGCGTCCCATCGGCGGCACAGTGAGGAGTCCAATCGCCGGCGTCGGTCCACGTGCGGCGTCGATTCACAAGCGACCGCCTGACCGCCTGCCCCTCGCCAACCGCTCGCCTGCACACGCCACCGTTTTGACCGCCTGCGCACGCCGCCCGCTCGCCTGCCGGCATTAAAGGCCGTCGTCGGTCCGCCTACGGCACCGATTCCCACGGAACCGCCTAAAGTTCTGCGCCTCGCTGACCGCTTTGACCGCCCTGTGCATGCCGCCCCCTCGCCCGCCGGCATTAATCGCTGACACCCACCCCCGCTCCCTCCAGACGCCCTATAAAAAGCCGCCCACGCCCGCCGTTGCTCGCACCACTCTTGCCTCCCCCTCTCCTTCTCCCTCTGTCATCGGCGTCGCTTCTCGCGCCCTTCCTCTCCCTCTCGTCGGCGATGGCGCGCCCCAACCTGACGCTGGAGGAGGCGGAGGAGCTCGCCCACTTTGTCATCCCCGTCGCGCCCGACGTGCGCCTGCCGGCGAGGTGGCGGCTGAGCGTCTACGGCATGCTGGTGGCGCCGGAGCCCGAGGTCGACACCCACATCTTCGCCTGCACCATTGGCCTCTATCGGGCGCGGCTGTCGCCGGAGGAGCTGGAGGACCCGTAGTAAGCCCCCAACCACCCCGGGTGGGCGGACCGGCTCGCCGACGACCACGAGCGGCGCCTGTACGCCTACGCCTACGCCGGCCCGCGCCCGCCCGTGAAGCACAACCGCGCACGGCGGCACCACCTCTGGGACGGGCGTACCTTCGAGGAGGTCGCCGCACCGTACCGCGCGCCGGCGGCCGCCGTCGCCGTGCCCGCCCCGCCGAGCTACGGCTATGAGCTCTTCCGGCGCGGCGAGGTGCGCTCCACCCGCGCCCGAGTCGACTTCGCCGCCCGCGCGCTTGACGCCAGCCCAGGCGGTGACCGCGGTGCTGTCCGCATCAACCCGGAGAACGCCGCACCATGGGCAGGAACGGCGCCGGGTCCAGCCGCGCCCCTCCGCAAGAGCCCGAGCAGCAGCCAAAGCTGGCATTGGTGGCGGAGTACAGGCGGTTGGCGGCGGAGGCTGGCGACCCGGACGACGTGCCGGATTACCTGACGGCGATCCGGGAGACGGAGAGCGTGCCGTAGCCATCCCCGCTCGTCCAGGAGTACATGCAGCTCGCCCCGGTCGCCGTCCACCCGGAGGACCCGCCGGACTTCCCTGGCTAACACGCCACGGTGGAGGACTCGATGGCTGTGCCGGCCGCGCCCGCAGCGCCCGTGGAGCCCCTCGACGACAGCAGCAGCAGCGACGACGACGACATGCTCTATGACGAGGCAGACTTCGGCAGCGTCGAGGACGAGTAGTTTAGTTTCGAAATGTCGTTTAGTTAAGTTTAATTTCTAGTACTATCTAAATATTTCTGAAAACTAGAATGAAACATCTAGTGTTTGAATGGATGGTGTTAAAAAATTGTTTAAATATCGAGTGTTTGAATGGATACCGTTATTTAAAATTGTTTAATTTTAAATAATTATTGTAAAAAATTAAAAAACACAAAAGAACGAAACACAATATAATTAAACTTGAAATGGAAAAAAAATTAAAAACACAAAAGATAGATTACATAAGTAATAAACATTGAAAATTAGAAAAGTAAATAAAAAATGAAACAACAAAAAATTTTAATTAATATTAGCAAAAAAGAATCAAAAGAAATTAAAAAAAAGACCGGCGGCCCGGAGCCGAGCGAGGTGTAGTAGGCCGATCCCGATAAAGTCGACGACGAAAGGGAACGCTTTTCGGCCCCGCAATGCCCACGGGCCCAACGAGGCGGCAAAGAGAGAGTAGGCGAGGCAGTGTTTTTTTAGGAGTACGGCGGGGTAGGGCGGGGCGTGCTATTTAAGCCGGTGCGGGCGAGCTCCGGTAGGTGAGGTGAGACTAAAATTAGACCTCGCCTCCCGCGGCGCTGCACGTACTGCCGAGATGGGCCAAAGTTGGTGGGCCGCGTGGGCCGCCTGGAGGGCGCGCGTGCGAGCGGTTGAGGCCGCAGGGGTGGTGGGACGCGGTACAGTGGAGGCACACTTGTTTAGTCCCACCTCGCCCGCCGAAGGACGCCCCGACCGGCTTAAATAGCCGCGTTCGTGCACCCGGGCAGCTACGGCAGTGCTGTTAGGACAGTGTAAACTCAAATCATATCATTAGTATCTATCTTATTTTTGACAGTTTGCCACTCTACGCAAGTTTGTCTCACCTCACTCAAATTACATCATTAGTATCTATACACAAAATTTCATCGTGTTCCGAGCACAAACTCATGTCGCGTCACGTCCGAGGAGTGTGTTTCGGTTTCAGAGCGGGGAAAATCGTAGAAAATTCTCGGAGGTTGGGAATGCCCCGAAACTTGACATGCTTGCTTGCCATGAGTGTACAAACGTATGAAAAGAATTGGGTCCATTTGAAGGATGTCGAAAAAAACCTCTGTCGGGACGGGGCCTTCGCTCCTACCAGAACGGCGTGCGCAGAGGAAGGTCATTTTTTGGCAATCTTCAGAACGACCCCAAGTTTTGCGACAGGGTAGGCATGCCCACCGTAGGACCCCACGCAAAATTTCATTGTGTTCCGAGCACACACTCATGTCGCGTCACGCCCGGGAAGTGTGTTTCGGTTTCAGAGTGGGGAAAATCATAGAAAATTTTCGGAGGTCGGAAATTCCCCGAACCTTGACATGCTTGCTTGCCATGAGTGTACAAACGTATGAAAAAAAATTGGGTCCATTTGAAGGATGTCGAAAAAACCCTTCGTCGGGACGGGGCCTTCGCTCCTACCAGAATGGCGTGCGCAGAGGAAGGTCAGTTTTTGGCCATCTTCAGAACGACCCCAAGTTTTGCGACAGGGTAAGCATGCCCACCATAGGACCCCACGCAAAATTTAATCGTGTTCCGAGCACACACTCATGTCGCGTCACATCCGGGGAGTGTGTTTCGGTTTCAGAGCGGGGAAAATCGTAGCAAATTCTCAGAGGTTCGAAATGGCCCGAAACCTGACATTCTTGCTTGCCATGAGTGTACAAACATATGAAAAAAATAGCGTCCATTTGAAGGATGTCAAACAAAATCCGTCGAACGTGTAAAAAAGTCTTTCAGCATGGATAGTCATACCTTGCAACACTGATGCAGGTCATGCAGTATCACTCCACAACGATTGTGGAGTGACAGAGCAAAACCTGCATAAGCATAGTGAGGTATGGCTACCACGATTAAAGACTTGATGTCATATACGGATGCAGCTATTTACACACATTATTCGTCGTCAAAACTAGCAATGTGGGACTAAAAATAGAGCACTGTCGGGGGTTGCGGCGCACATACGAAGGCCCGCCCCACCATGGCCCGTGCGCGTCATGGGCTGCCCCGTGCGCGCCTTTTCTGGCCACTATAGGCTAACTTCTTTTTATAAATGGTTTTATCACCACATTGATTGTGGAGACTCATATGTAGTGGTTTAAATAGTCACACAAAATTTTAACGTCCAGTAATTATTGCTTTATATTACATGTATACGGATCCAGATGGTGTAGGTGTTGCTTATCAACAAGCAAAGCAACACGTACATCATCCCTTCTGGGTAAGTATACCTGTGCTATGATGCAAAAAAATTTATTGTTTTTGTATAGTTGTGAAATTGTGAGATAAAATCTAGAATGGGCGGATGTATTGAGACGATCAGGATATTAAATTTTCTGTCCGGGTTGAGTGACGATGATCTGCCGGCACCCGCAGCCAGTCCGGGTTGAGTGTAAAGTCAAGTCATATAGATTAGACATGACATTTGACTATTTTGGAACATCAGAAAGGATTAAAAAAACACAAGAATAAAAAATCCTGTAGTGTGGATGGATTTACCTCAGAAGACTAATGTAAATTTTTGCTGTGACACTCCATGATTTTGGAGTGCCACAGCATCATTTACAATTGCCTAGTGAGGAAAGGCCGCCAAACTAAAGGATTCAACATTATACGTAGAGAACGGTATTTAAACAGGTGATTAAGCGTGCCCAGAAGCAATGTGGGACTAAACGATTAGCAAGTTGGGCGGTCGCCGCCGTGGCTTTTGCTTAATGGGCCCTCACGTGTGCGCCGCAAACGGCGCCCAAGTGGACACCGTGGGGGGCCTATCCTGGCCCGGCCGTGTGCGTCAGCGCGCGGGTAGTTGTAAAAAAAATTATCGTTGGCAAACAAACCAATGTATACTGTTTTGTGTTCTTTAATGAAGAAATTCATATAAAACGAATGTAATGCCGAAACGCGACCAGCTTTTGCATGCACATGTGAGTGACCCCCACCGTCGTCCACGCCAAATTTCAACGGAATCGGAGTATGAATGGACGTTGTGTCACGTCCGGAGACCCTTTTTTGGTATTTTCACGGAGAAAATCATAGTAAATGCATCGAGTGTCGAAACGAACCGAAATTTTGCATGTGTGTTTTTGTTGCACACTGTAGCATGTGAAAAAAATGGTTCCGTTTCATGACTTTGCGAAAGGGAACACCTCATGGATGCCCATCCCCCCTAACCGATACCTCAGGTTTCTACTGCAACTACATGTCGACATGGACGAAACGCACCCAACTTTTGCATGCGCGTGTGAGTGACCCCCACCGTCACCCATGGAAAATTTCAACGGAATCGGAGTACGAATGGACGTTCCGTTATGTCTGGAGACCTTTTTTGGTATTTCATGGAGAAAATCATAGTAAATGCATCGAGTGCCGAAACGAACCGAAATTTTGCATGCGTGTTTTTGTTGCACACTGTAGCATGTGAAAAAAATGGTGCCATTTCATGACTTTGCGAAAGGTAACACCTCGTGGATGCCCGTCCCCCCTAACCGATACCTCAGGTTTCTACTGCAACTACATGTCGACATGGACGAAACGCACCAAACTTTTGCATGCGCGTGTAAGTGCCCCCACCGTTGCCCACGCCAAATTACAACGGAATCGGAGTACGAACGGACGTTGCGTCATGTCCGAAGACCCTTTTTTGGTATTTTCATGGAGAAAATCATAGTAAATGCTTTGACTGTCGAAACGAACCGAAATTTTGCATGCGTGTTTTTGTTTCACACTGTAGCATGTGAAAAAAATGGTGTCGTTTCATGACTTTGCGAAAGGGAACACCTCGTGGATGCCCGTCCCCCCTAACCGATACCTCAAGTTTCCACGCAAAAAATTCATGATACAAGAAGAAACTGGCTGTAAAGGTCTTATTTCACTTAGACCGGACGATGTGTTTTCAATATTTGGGTTTAAGAATGAAGGTGGGGATGTTTTTTGCATTCTTGTGACGGAAGGAAAAGAGTTAATAAACAAAATTCCTATTCAGTAAATTCACAAAAAAAATGGTCAGATAATGATAGATGACTTGATCAAAAAAATTGTGAGGAATAAATCCGCCGACGATGAGTTTCTTCAGATGGCTGTTCTTGTTTTGTTGGGACTATTATTGCACCGATGTCGGTTGTCTCCATACCAAAGGACTACTAGGCGTTGGTGCATGACGTGAAGCGGATCAGCACGTTGAACTTTAACGTGTTTACTTCGCGAACTTGTTTGACGGAGATTGATAAACTTAAGTAGGACGGCCGTGTGAGGCAATGGCCATGTGGCAACCTAGCCCTACTCCAGGTATGGTATTAATTAATGCTACTTAATATTCCTTCATGTTATGCGTTCGTAATTTATTTTGTCATTTGTTTTGTAGTACTTATATTGGGAGAAGGTGCAGCCAACCGCCGGCCCGAAATATGACCCGTTGTCGTTGCAAAGTCCCCTAATGAAAAACTAGACTGAATCTAAAGCGGAGAAACGAGAAAAGTACGACCTAGACAATGGTGGTGGTCATGGATTGGTAATATTCTAATGTTTATTTAACTATACGTTGATGATCCATTCAAATAGTTATGTACTTATATTTTCATTACATACTCACTTTGCAGATAGATGACTGCATTACGAACGAGTATAGAATGAAAAAACTTGCATATCAACATGCTGAAATCAGTAAGAAACCTAGTAGCCGAAAGTCATCCAATCTGTTACGGGAAAGAGAAAAGTGGATAGTGTGTCCGAGGTCCCTCCTAACCTAAAGCGTTTTATGAACCGGGTTATGAATGATATGAAGGAAATTCGTAAGGAATTGCTTCGTATGCCGGAGGTATGCGCACACGTAACAATTGGGCAACTCTATTAAATTCGCTAAATTGACAAAAAGTTATAACATGTTACTGTGCTTACTTTTGTAGATTTTGTTAGAGAAAATGAATAAAACAGGTGTGCGGTACAAATCAGGCACAATTGCACAGGAGGAAGAAAATTTGTATGGACAGAATAGTGAGTCCAAGTATGAAAACAAGTATCCTAATAAAGAATTTCAGTACGATGACATACACACACCTAATGGCCAAAATGGCAGTGGGAATTATGATTTGGATTCTGAAGGAGGGGATTCGTTCAAACTCAGTACTGGTCACTTGAGTAGCTATAAGGGTGAGAAGGATGATCCTATAGATGTCCTAGAGCAGTCGGAAAAAAGAGAAGCATCATATCTAAAAACAGATGAAATAGAAGTAACAAGATGGGAAGTGGAAACAAATGAGCAAGAAGTGTCACAGGGCATGTCAGATGATAATAGCGAGATAGAAGATAAGAAGGAGGTGATTCTAGGGAAGCGAAGGCGGACTGTGTCAAAGTACCAGAAATCTCCTTATGTTAAAAAGACTCCGAAAAAACGTGCGAAACGTTCCGCGAAAGCGAGTAAGTTAAACACGGTATGAATATTTCTTTGATAATTATATATTCAAAAATTGTACTATAACTTTATTTACTTGTGTTGTAGAACTGCTTAATGAAACAAGCCCTCAGTTTGATCATTCTGTGGATGATGTGGTGCGTGCAGCTGTGCAGTACGTGAAAGCGTACGATCACTCACCAAAACATAAGAACCATGAAATATTCAACAATGGTAAAGATGAAGGACTATGTGCGGCAAGAGCTTGCCAGATAATTAACCATGCATGGTTATCAGGTGATGTATGTACTTTAATTGTCATGCTTATTTCATGTGCTAACTATAATGCATCCATGTTAATTTTACTCATCTATTTCAGGTAATTGACGCTTATGTGACGTACATATCGGATTCAAGTATCGCCAAGGATAGGTATCTTGTACCCACACATAGGTCTTACTGGTTACAGCACACTCGCCCAAAGTTAGTGAGACGAGGGAAGTCGATAAACGATCCACAAGGTTTAGCACATGCAAATGAACCTCTCAACAGATGCATGACAGAATATTTTGCAAAACCTAAGGTATCGTTTGCAATGCAGAATTGTTTTTACATGACTATCATATGTGAAAGGCGAGCTTAGTAACAATATTTGAATTTTAAAATAGGCTTATTTTGCTTTAAATAATGATAAAAACCATTGGATTACATCTGTTATGCACACTGGAAAGAAAGAGTTCCAACTTCTTGATTCAGGAAACTCGTTGAAAATTTTGTAAGTTTCGTAATCATGTGTGTACAATTAAGCTTATAATTGTTTACCGTATGTACTCAACGTGTTTGTATCATTTTTTTATTTTCAATGAGAACAACTTGCACGAGATATCCAAGATGCAAATGATAGTGCAATTATGTCGTTCCCGGATGTGTCCGCATGTCCTTTAGTCCCGTACGACATGCTTCAACAAGATGGCAGAGTTACATGTTGCACGTGCTTTCGAAATAAATTAATTGATTCAGTGTTGTCTTACTTAACATGCTTTGAAAATTGCACTTGTGGTTTTCGAGCAAAGGAACTCATGTGGGTCGTTCATCCTTCGCTGTTTTCAATACTGGGACGGAGAAAAATTTATAAGCGCTTTTTCTCAGGTGGGTACATTTTCAGTATGATAAATATTACATCATACTATATATAAGTGTTAAATTAAAATAATTTTAATTGTTTTTCAGGAATCTATTGATAGTTCGAGAGAAAGAATGATAGCTGGAATTATTTTGTCCCCAGAAAATAAGCTTACAGAAGTGAAGAACAAAGTTATTCGACTTGCAAAGAAGAAAAAGAAATAAAAATCTCACACCAGAGTACTACGCGGGCTTCGAATTTACTTGAATGCGTATGAAACATGATTGAAGATTGTGTGTGGATGTTTTATTTCTTTATGTGAGTTCTAAACATTTTTCACATGTCAAGATTATGTCGCGTGACTGATTTATTTAACATAGATTCCAAACATTTGAAATTTACAAATTTATTTTATATTTTGCGTTGAATGAGTGTTCGCGCGAATGTATGAAGTCGGGGCTTTAAAATACCCTGTTGACACATCGGGATCACGTGTCGAAGGCGAGCGTCGCCCGCGCCGCGCGTCCGGTGCTCGCCTGGAGATGGCCCGCGACTGTGGTCGCCGAGAGAAGGCGAGCGTCGCCCGCGCCGCATGTCACGTGCTCGCCCCGTGCTACTCAAATGGCGCCACGTGCTCGGCGCGAGATGGCCCGCGTGGGGGCGCGTCATCTCGCGAGCCGGCCCACGCCGCGCATCGCTCCCGGGTTGGACGGTGCGGCCCCGATGTGGATTCGCCCTCTGCCCACCTGCGCCCTCTGCGCCTGAGGGCGCTGTAGCCTCGGGATCGCCATCGGCGGCGGCACCTGAATCATCCTCGTGCGTTGCGCCCCTTAGCGCCGACTGGCGCCACTCGCGGCCTAGCGGCTGTTAACTTTTTTAAAAAACGAAGCAACCGGCGGCTGTAGAACGCTTCTGATCGCCCAACATCCAAGATTTATTTATTTCTAAAGAAAAATGTGTATATCACATATCATATTAAAAACAATGACTATAGCGCCAACAAATATATATTCTAAAGTAAAAATGTGTATGTCGCATATCATATTAAAAACAACGAGAATAGTGCCAACAAATATGACATAAGTACACCGATTACAAGTCTCCCGTAGCGATGTGCCGAAACAAATTTGTAAGTAAAATTCTTTATTACAACCAAATAAATCATCAACTCTATTCAGAACTTGTTCCACGTATTCAAACAATCCGTGTTATCATCGTCATGCCATGTTTCTGCATGGAAAGATCATAATATATGTCCAAATTTTGTAAACAATAAACTAAACAACAAAAGTATGTTAAAAACATGTGTACACATACTTTGGATTCTGAGGACAATCGTTCTTGAAATGACCTTTTGTTCTGCATAAACCGCATAGGCGTACAGGAGGTTTCTCATTGAAACAGTCTACTGTATTTAGTCTCACCAGGTTCCTTACCACGGCCTTTGTTATTCTGCTCTTTCATTGCTCCTTTCGTATTGACTTTCTCTGGATCACCAACAAAAACATAATCTTGATCCAGCACAAAAGCATCGTCATGCGCAACCCTATGCTATCTCACATAATCTTCCTCCTCAACGTCGTTGTTTGCTATCACATCCTCGAGAGCAGCCTTGAGTTTGTCAAATAGAAATGGTCTATGACATGCCGCATGAGATGCTTCCGCAGACAAAATAGTCAACTCACTGTACTTAGTTCTATCCTCAGTACCTGCCCATCCCCATGCGAAGAGATCGCTAGTGCACTTCACGGGCAGTCCACCTCTAGCATTCTTGGTGAATCTTCGCAGCACTAAGCACTTAGGTAAGTCCTTCATGTTCAATCTGGCCAAAACATAAAGAACATGCTTGCATGGGAGACCTTTACGTTTCATACTATCACAACTACACTTCACTGTTTCTTCTGAGTTAGTAGGTGTATAGTCCACTTTGAATCTCAGTTGCCTGTTATTTTTCCATGCCACTATGAATCTCTGACTGACGGCTCCACTGAGTCTATCTATGATCTCAAGATCCGCTGCCTTCTTCATTTCTTTCTGCAAGAGGTAAAAGTTCACCCCAGTGAAGTCACGGGCAGCGGATTTCTCAATGCATTTGAACTCGTCAAGTACTGGTACAGGGAGTGTCTGTGTGGCCATGCAGTCGTCGTATGACTCGTTCTCACGGAGCCGAACAATGCAGTTCTCATAATGCACAACCATATCAACAATTGTCATGCCAGAGTCAAGATGTAGATGAAGGCAAGAGTTTAGACTCTCGCTCCTCTGGTTATTCCGCATAACAAGGAGGAACCCACCGGTGAGATATGACGCAGCCCAAAGCCTTTTCTTCCTGTACATCCTACGCAACCATGTTTCAGTTTTCCCCGACTCCCATTTAGCTTTAAAAGCTGCCCATCTCGCCTCAAACTCATCATGTGTAGTAGCATAGTAAATAAGAGACCTGAAATCCTTAAGGGACTTGTGGTGGAGGTGTTTCTGCATGCTCTTCTCTATATGCCACGAACAAAGTCGATGCCACACGTCAGTAAGGACCTTCCTGATGGCCCTTATCATGGTTGCGTCTCTGTCAGTAATTACAGACCTCGGCTTCTTCTGATAGTGAGCTCTCAAGAAGGTCTGCAACACCCAAACATATGTATCCTCGGTCTCATCTGACACAACAGCACAACCGAACACAGTGGTGCAACGATGATTGGTTAGACCAACAAAAGGTATGAATGGCATTCCGTACCTATTCATCTTATAAGTGATGTCAAAGACGGTTACATCACCGAAGTCAAGGTAATCCCGACGTGACTGAGAATCACACCAGAACATGTTCTTCAGCTTGCCTTCTGCGTCAACAGTGTGCTCAAAGAAAAAGTCTGGATCCCTTGCCTTACTCGTCATCATGATCCCAATCACAGTGTCTGCATCACCCTTTGCTAGCAACTTCATTTTCTCCCTATAACACATGTTATAAAGCTTCCTCCTCCCGAAACCAGCCCTTGCATATGATCCAATGTTTTCTGATCCCAGCACCTGCCATCGCTAAGATCTCGAGCTTCTATTATTCCTTTATCTGATTATGAGACTGAAGATATATAACTTCATCCGGTCTAGCAAGAGTGTGACTATGATCATCGCTAAAACTGCTGACATACCAAATGGAGCGCTCTCTATCAAGCTTCATAGTTAGATGGGCCTCGCAATAATACCGACTCTACACTCTCAGCCCGCGCTTCTTCCCTTCCATGATACAAAACTTGGCATGTCGTTTCCCAGCCCTCGAACAGAGAAACCTCCTCAAGCGCCTACGCGCGTCGACACCCTTCACATATTTCAAGTTGTCCCTCCTAATGCAGAATCCACACTTTTTCGCATAGTCGTTATAGAAATCATATGCCTCCTCGTCTGTCCTGAACGTCGCGGACATCACCATCCAATGCCTGTCCAGTGATTCTTGCTGGTATTCATCGCACCCAGTGTCAAAATTGCACTCATCACCATTGGCATCGTCATCATTTTCGCACGGGCCACCAACCTCTCCCTGAAAAAAATGCAAACAACCTTATATGTCAGTAAGTTGTTGTATGAGGACTATCATATGTATTCACTTTGCACTACTTACTTTGGTCGAGCTGTCATTATAAGATGCATCGATATCGTTTTCGTCATTGGCATCATCGAAGAAATTCCACTCATAGTACCCTTCCACATCCATCTGCGCAAATTTTAAATATGATATGTAAGATTTGATGCGTTTTTCATGTCACTTTAAACTAACTAGCATAATTTTAAACTTACATGGCTACCGCTTTCAGCATATGAATCATCTACATCCATATCCTCATTGTCATCATCCCCTCCTACCTGTGCAAAGTCAAACAAGTACATGTTAGTGTCATCGCGGATGCTTGTATTTAATATGTTTGACAACATGCAGACCACTTACATTGCCACTGTAAGACTCATCCAAACTCATATAATTTTCCCCGTCATGTTCGTCTTCATCCAATGACAATGATCCGTCCTCGCTACCGCCATCATCACCGTAATATCTGATTTTCGCCTCCATCTATACACGTTTATATATAATCAAAGATCCATTCAAACAACACGTAACATCGTCACAACTAAAATCCGTTTTTAAATCACTATGCCAGCAGATCGCGTACCTCATTGCCTTCGTCAGACATGACAATAGCGTTGAGATTCGCCGGAGGCTTGAGGGCGAACAACACGCCAAGCAGACGATGGCGGCGGCGTCTGCCTGACCTAGGTGGTTGTCGGCGTCGAGTCGCGCACAACGCCTCGATATTACTAGGTGCTGCCGGCGACTTTTTTTCCCGTCGGCCAGGTACTGCTGGAGATGGCGGCGGCGGCCGAGGCGAGGGGAAGATAGGGTTCGCCCGATCAGGCTTTTTTTCCACTCAAACCACATGGGCGTGCGCAGCGGGCCGGCGAGCAGGCGGGCTCTCCTACACCGGTCGGGGGCGCGGACGGGCGGGCGTACGCGACAGGCCCGTACGGCAACGCGGGCGGGCGTACGGCGGGCGGGTGTTTTAATACGAGGTGTGAAATGACCCCTTATACGTTGGGGGGGGGGATTGTACGGAAGGGCACCTCCAAAAATAAAACCGTAGAAGACGATGGGAGCGGATGTAAAGAGAGACGTAGAACCTACATGTGTGGCCACACCGGCCGCGCTGGCCTCCCAGAAGTATGATGATTAAAAATTGTTGAGAGTTGATAAACTTAGTTTTGGTCATCGTTGCAATTAATAGGAAGTAATAAGGAAAGAGAGGTTTCACATATAAACATACTATCTTGTACATCTTTTATGATTGGGAGCACTCATTAAAATATGACATGCTAAAGAGTTGATGTTGGACAAGGAAGACAACGTAATGGGTTTTGTTTTCTTATATCTGAAATAAAGTATATTGTCATGGATCATCCAACATGTTGAGCTTGCCTTTCCCCCTCATGCTAGCCAAATTCGTCGCACTAAGTAGAGATACTACTTGTGCTTCCAAATACCCTTAAACCAGTTTTGCCATGAGAGTCCACCATATCTACCTATGGGTTGAGTAAGATCCTTCAAGTAAGTTGTCATCGGTGCAAAGCAATAAAAATTACTCTCTAAATATGTATGATTGATTGGTGTGGAGGAACTAAGCTTTATACGATCTTATGATGTGGAAGAAATGAAAGCGACAGACTGCATAATAAAGGTCCATATCACAAGTGGCAATATAAAGTGACGTTCTTTCGCATTAAGATTTTGTGCATCCAACCCTGAAAGCGCATGGCAACCTCTGCTTCCCTCTGTGAAGGGCCTATCTTTTACTTTTATCTTCTACCTTATGCAAGAGTCATGGTGATCTTCACCTTTCCTTTTTACATTTTATCCTTTGGCAACCACAGTATGTTGGAAAGATCCTGATATGTATATCTAATTGGATGTAAGTTAGCATGAGTTATTATCGTTGACATTACCCTTGAGGTAAAAGGTTGGGAGGCGAAACTATAAGCCCCTATCTTTCTCTGTGTCCGATTAAAATTCCGTAACCACAAGTATTGCGTGAGTGTTAGCAATTATCACTACTAGGAAAAGGGCTATAGATGGAATGGCCACTAATGGCGCACTGTACATGTGGTGCGCCATTACTAAATACTAATGGCGCACCATGTGTCGGTGCGCCATTAGTAAAACATTTTTTTTTAATTTTTTCAAAACTACTAATGGCGCACCGTGGGATGGTGCGCCATTAGTAGTTCAACTAGTAATGGCGCACCATCCCACGGTGCGCCATTAGTAATTACGTTTCATTTTTTTTAAACTACTAATGGCGCACCGTGGGACGGTGCGCCATTACTAGTTCAACTACTAATGGCGCACCACTCCCACGGTGCGCCATTAGTAGTTGAACTACTAATGGCGCACCACTCACAGGTGCGCCATTAGTAATTTTGTTACAAATTTTGTTTCAATTTTTTTTTTGAAAAACTACTAATGGCGCACGGTTGGGGTGGTGCGCCATTACTAGTTGAACTACTAATGGCGCACCACCCCAACGGTGCGCCATTAGTAACTTGGCCCATTCCACCGAATGCACCCCCCTGGACCGCCTTTTCAGTTTAAAAAAAAATAAAAGAAAATGATGGAAATGTCAAAAAAATAAAATAAAATAAGATTCCCATGTGATATGTGGTCTAGTTGTTGGGAAAATTAACAAATATGAATTTCGACTTTATTTGCAAAATCTCTCTAGAACTCTTAAAATGGGCATAACTTTTGCATACGAACTCGGATGAAAAAGTTTTTTATATGAAAAATCATCTACTCGAAAACCCCGTTAAACATTTTCAAAATCCTCAAAAACCTAACAGAAAAAAGATACGGGGCTTTCAAGATCTGGAGGCAAAAAAATTCAAAAAATTTCAAACTTACTAGTGGCGCACCGGTTGCTAGGTGCGCCACTAGTAACAGAAAAAAAATATTGGTTTTGAATTTTTTTTGGATTTTTTTCAAAAAATGATTCGTAATATGACAGGGAAGTTTGAAATATTTTTCAAAATTTCATCATAGTCATGAATATGAACAAAGTCCTAGACATCAACAAGGTTTAATAGGATTGATATGATAGATATATCAACAAGTGGCTGTTAAGTGAGGTGGTGCTGGGGTTGGATAGAACCGCGAAGTTAAGCGTGCTCGGGCTGGAGTAGTGTGAGGATGGGTGACCTTCCGAGAAGTTTGACCACTTAGTGCGATTTGACTTGAAATTAAGCATATTGACCTGAGATTAAGCCATAGTGACCAGAGATTAAGAAAAAATATTTCTGAAAAAAAAATAAAAAAATTTGAATTTTTTTTATAAATATTTCTGAAAAAATATTTGAAAAAAAATTGTTACTAATGGCGCACTTCTATGTGGTGCGCCATTACTAAGTCCGATAGTAATGGCGCACCGTGGCATATACTAATGGCGCACCACTGGTGCGCCATTAGTATACCAGATACTAATGGCGCACCAGCGGTGCGCCATTAGTAAAAAAATCTAGTGGCGTGATGCTAGTGGCGCACCAGTAGTGCGCCATTAGTAGGCAAAACTGATGCGCCACTAGTAGGCCTTTTTCTAGTAGTGTATGAAAGACTAAATGATAGTTGAGTATGTGGACTTGCTAAAAAGCTCTGACATAGGCTCTTTCTGATGTTATGATAAATTGTAATTGCTTCAATGAATGAGATTATAGTTTGTTGGTTCTCAATAAAGTTTGCATTGTGAATTGATTATTACTTAAGCGTAAGAGTTCATATGACAATATCCATGCATGTTGCTGTTATGAGAATAATCATGATGCCCTCATGTCCGTATTTTATTTTATCGACACCTCTACCTCTAAACATGTGGACATATTTATCGTTATCGGCTTCCGCTTGAGGACAAGCGAGGTCTAAGCTTGGGGGAGTTGATACGTCCATTTTGCATCATGCTTTTATATCGATATTTATTGCATTATGGGCTGTTATTACACATTATGTCACAATACTTATGCCTATTCTCTCTTATTTTAGAAGGTTTACATAAGGAGGGAGAATGCCGGCAGCTGGAATTCTGAGCTGGAAAAGGAGAAAATATTAGAGATCTATTCTACACAACTCCAAAAGTCCTGAAACTCCACGAAAGTTGTCTTTGGAAATAATAAAAAATACTGAGTGGAAGAAATACCAGTGGGGGCCCACACCCTGGCCACGAGGGTGGGGGCGCGCCCTACCCCCCTGTGGGCGCCCCCCCTACCTCGTGGGCCCCCTGTTGGCCCTCCGGTGCCCATCTTCTGCTATATGAAGTCTTTCGTTCGAAGAAAAATCATAAGCAAGCTTTCGGGACAAGACTCCGCCGCCACGAGGCGGAACCTTGGCGGAACCAATCTAGGGCTCCGGCAGAGCTGTTCTGCCGGGGACACTTCCCTCCGGGAGGGGGAAATCATCGCCATCGTCATCACCAACGCTCCTCTCATCAGGAGAGGGAAATCTCCATCAACATCTTCACCAGCACCATCTCCTCTCAAACCCTAGTTCATCTCTTGTATCCAATTCTTGGCTCCAAGTCTGGGATTGGTACCTGTAGGTTGCTAGTAGTGTTGATTACTCCTTGTAGTTGATGCTAGTTGGTTTATTTGGTGGAAGATCATATGTTCAGATCCTTTATGCATATTAATACCCCTCTGATTATGAATATGAATATGCTTTGTGAGTAGTTACGTTTGTTCCTGAGGACATGGGAGAAGTCTTGCTATTAGTAGTCATGTGAATTTGGTATTCGTTCGATATTTTGATGAGATGTATGTTGTCTATCCTCTAGTGGTGTTATGTGAACGTCGACGACATGACACTTCACCATTATTTGGGCCTAGAGGAAGGCATTGGGAAGTAATAAGTAGATGATGGGTTGCTAGAGTGACAGAAGCTTAAACCCTAGTTTATGCGTTGCTTCATAAGGGGCTGATTTGGATCCATATGTTTCATGCTATGGTTAGGTTTACCTTAATACTTTTGTTGTAGTTGCGGATGCTTGCAATAGAGGTTAATCATAAGTGGGATGCTTGTCCAAGTAAGGACAGCACCCAAGCACCGGTCCACCCACATATCAAATTATCAAAGTACCGAACGCGAACCATATGAACGTGATGAAAACTAGCTTGACGATAATTCCCATGTGTCCTCGGGAGCGCTTTTCCTTATATAAGAGTTTGTCCAGGCTTTTCCTTTGCTACAAAAAGGATTGGGCCACCTTCCTGCACTTTATTTACTTTTGTTACTTGTTGCTCGTTACAAATCATCTTATCACAAAACTATCTGTTACCTATTATTTCAGTACTTGCAGAGAATACCTTGCTGAAAACTGCTTATCATTTCCTTCTGCTCCTCGTTGGGTTCGACACTCTTACTTATCAAAAGGACTACGATAGATCTCCTATACTTGTGGGTCATCAGCCATCGAGCCCGTAGCGCCGAAGTTCAACCTGTGGTCGGCTTTCCCAATCACCTTCGACCGCAAGGACCATCCGACCAGTATCCGTCAGGGAGGTTCAGTGGCCCTGGTACTGGACCCCATTATCGATGGGTACCACCTCACAAGAGTCGTAATGGACAGGGACAGTAGCCTCAGTCTAATCTACGCAAACACAATGAGTAAAATGGGGATCGATCCGTCAAGGATCAAGCCTAGCAACACCACCTTCAAGGGGGTTATTCTGGGCGTACAAGCCCGATGCTTAGGCATGGTAACTATGGAAGTGGTATTCGGCTCACCGGAAAACTTTCGAAGTGAATACTTGATCTTCGGCATAGCCCCATTCTGCAGTGGCTATCACGCCCTCCTTGGCTGAACGGCATTCGCCAAATTCAGCGCCGTCCCGCATTATGCATACCTCAAGCTGAAGATGCCTGGTCCTGCGGGTGTCATAACGATCAACGGAAACACGGAGCGCTCGCTCCGGATTGAGGAACACACTGCGGCCCTGGCAGCCGAAAGCCAGTCCGTCGCTAATAGGCCAAGGCATCAGCCCGCCGTAAAGGGAAAAGATACACTTAAATGGTCTCGAGCCCGATCCCCGTCATGGGAACCTGCCTTCGTTCGCCGCAAATACGGATACGCTCCCCACGGCACGCCCGCCTTCACCGCGCTTCAAGTGCCTCCTACGCACAACTTCGCGCTCAAGATACCATGGGCGCCCATGGGGGCTTATAACACCATCTGTTCGGCTCAACCAAACTATGGAATCACCACGTCCTTGGACCACAACAGGCAGGACTCCAGACTCGCTTAGCATCAAGCTATAATCGTAGGACTACATCTCAAGGTCCCTATTGAAGGCACCCCTCGCCAGCACGCGACGTTCTAAATGGATGTCCAATTCACTCCCCTCCACCTCGCAGAAGGAAAGGCGCAGACGTGCAGCAGGGCACAGTTGAGGCTTCGATCCACACATCAAGGCCCTTCCTCTGTAAAATTTTCTTTTCTTCATTATTATAAACAGCTTAGCAGTTCGAATTGTACGGATACACGTCCAGAGTTTGTCGAAAATAAAAACATCTTTTACGGTGTTCGAGCATCCGCATTATTAGGCCATCTTTCTTTCCTTTCTCGTTTTTCCTGTTCTTCGCACAGCTGGGCATGCACACATTGTGTAATAACTACAAATCGGTTAATTGACCAAAGGCCTGATTTTCGCATCAGATCTACATATTAAGTCCGGCACCACTTCTCGTTGAGTGTTCGGCGTCTCGCATATTGCACTATATGCATTAGTTCCGAACTATGTATTGGGTCAATAGTTGGGTTGCCCGGCTCCTGTTCTTGCCCTCTTACGGTCCGCACATTCAGCTAAGAAGGTAAAGAGAGAACCCCTGTGATTGTGCTTCTGGCTAGTCCAGTCAAGCACCTCAGGGAAGAAAGCCGAAAACTGGCCATCATAGTAAGCGAGAACTGGTCAGCGATCGGACGACAATTGTTAAACTAAGAAATCATTGGCGATTTATCCGTATCATACGTAGGGTTCGTCCTAGCACAAACCATATGATTATAAAGGCACAACTTGGCTCTCACGTACATCACAAAAACCTGGGGGCTAGTCACTAGCCCTCGCCATCAAGCTCCTATGGCTAAGTGAAAGCGATAAAGCCGTATAGTCTAATTGCCTAGGCTCTCTCTCGCACTACCGCCTTGGGGCACCGAGACGTCTGCTAAGAGTAACAGTGCATAGACGAAACACCCCTCGTAACATTCACTTGGGGGCTGAAGCCGATGAATGGTAACTTTTAAAATAATAAACGACTGCACAGGAGTCAAAACAAACACAGCATAATATCCAAATGAACCGCATTATAAATCAAAAGGGTTTGATCGACAATTTACACATTCACTCAATGATTACATCCTTGGAACACTGGCCCTCTATCGCCCGAGCACCATCCATAACCTGTGCAAAGTACAGTTAGGGGCGGCAGTGCTCCTTTCCAACTGGCGGAGGACCAGTGGCCATATCCATCGGCTTGATCTTCAGTAAGTACTTCTTACCATTTGCGATTTGCCCCATTTGGCGGAGCTCCTCCCGGACACCCCGCACCTCCGTTCTGGCCTCCTGGAGCTCTTTCTCCACCTTGGACAACTTGGAGGACTGCTCCTTTTGCTTTTTCTCAAGGGCCTCACACTTCGTGATGGCATCCTTGAGCTCCACCTGCACTTCGGCCACTCTAGCCTCATGCTTCTCTCTGGTAGTCTTCGGCTTCTCAAGTTCGGCAGTCGCCTTTTCGGCAGCCGCTTTCTTCTTGGCCGCTTCGGCCTCGGCCTTCTTCAGCGTCGCCTTCAGACTCTCAACCTCTGCGGCGGCAGCTGCACGAACCAAACACCATATGCTCAGCATACAGTCTGGACCGTAAGTATCCGACAGTGTTCACTATGTACTTCGACAAGAGCTTACCTTGTGCCTCATCAAGCCGCTTGTTCACAAGGTCAAGCTCTTCATCGGAGCGTTCAAGCTTCCGATCCATCTCCTCCAGGACAGAGGCATTAGCAGCCGCGTCCAAGGATGCTGCCTGAGATATCAAATCAATCACGACACTTTAAAAGCTGGCCTACGGATATTTGACCCTCTGCAACTTTTTTTGCAAACCTCACATAGTTTCGGGGGCTGATATACGGTCTGCTCATAGTTTGACTAAAAAATGTAAGGAACATTTTCTTGGGAAAGGTACATTACCTGACTCACCTCAACACCTATTAGAAGGCCTTGGACGGCGTCGTTCAGTCGGAATTGGACTGGCCGAACACCCTGTAGAACCACACCCATGTGGGTGCGGTGCTCGTTGACGATGACGGAGTTGTTTACCAGCTCCTCCAGTACGCCCGGCCAGCCCGTCACAGCCTGGTGGTTGGCGTCCAGCGTGGGTGGCGGGATCAGCACCATTCAAGGCCTTGGGGGCTCAGGTGTAGTCTACTGGGTGGGTCCGGATGGACCGGACCCTCCTCCCGCATTAGCCAGGAGGGACGCAACCTCCTGGTCTTCGGTGACCGAGGCGTCAGCCTCGGCCATGGTGGCATCACCCTCCTCCCCCGTGCTCGGGGTCCTTCGGGACAACACTTCCCCAGCCTCTTCAGGGATCAAGGGACGTGCGGAGCGCGCCGTGGATCCGGTGTCCGCCAATTCGGCGGGTGGAGACGTCCCCTCCGAGGTCTGCTCGGTGGCGTGGCCGCGTGGTGGGCTGTGACATCACGCAATCGGCTTCCATGAGTAAGGGACTGTTAAAAATAAAGCAACTAAAAATGCCAAAGTACGTACCTGGCAGTAGGGGGCTTGACCAGGCTCCCTATCCGGAACATTCTTTGACGCCACGGACTCCTCTTTGGAGTCTGAACTATCGGACAGGACCAGCTTGGGCCGGCACCCCCTCTTCTAGGCCCGAGGAGGCTCCGCCTCCTCGACGCCTCCAGACGCCGCCCTCTTCTTGGAGTGGGAGGAGATGCTCTCCTGCTTGTCCCCCTCCTCATCCCCATCTTGGGCAGACAGGGCAGCAGTGTCTCCGCACTGGGTGTCCGGACGACTTCTTCGGCGGAGGCCCTCTCTGGCCTTCAGTAAATCCTTCATCTTCTTCCCTTTCTTTTCTGGTGCCTTGTAAGGCACCACGACCAGCAGCCCCTCTAGTTGGGCCGATCGAGGCCCTTCGGGTAGAGGAGCCAGGCTACTGATCTTCTCAGACTTTTCAAGCCAGCCCTGTAAAAACCATGAACAGACATTTAGACCGGACTCTATGCAGTACGCCCTCCCAAATATGGACAGGGGAAGAGGTCAATTACCTTCTTCGGCTGGGTTGCGGCGTCGAGGCCGATGTCTTCATTCTCGGCTAGCCAGTCCTCCTGGGACTTGAACAGTTGACCCCATACTTTGTCATGGGTTGTTCGTAGAGGTACTGCATGGTGGCCGGGTCATCCGACTTGTAAGACCACATGGGGCTGGCCCTTTGCTGGCAAGGAAGGAGCTGGTGCCTAAGCATTATCTAGACCAGGCTGGTCAGCTTGGCACCGGTCTCCATCACGCTGGCGCCGCGCTTCTGCATCATCTTCACTTCATTGGCGGACCCCCAGTTAGGGCCCCTTTGGGACCACGAGGTCAATCTCGCTGGGGGGCCGGATCTGAATTCGGGAGCAGCCATCTAGGCCGCATCCCTTGGTTCCGTGATGTAGAACCACTCCTTTTGCCACACCTTGACGGGGTCAATAAACCGACCGTTCGGCCATTGTACTTGGGTCAGCTTACTGATCATGGCTCCGCCGCAGTCCGCCTGGGCGCCGCTGACCACCTTAGGCTTGACGTTGAACACCTTCCGCCACAGGCCGAAGTGCGGCTGAACCCGCAGCAGGGCCTCACAGACGATGATGAAGGCCGGAATATGGAGGAGGGAGTTGGGGGCTAGATCATGGAAATCGAGCCCGTTGAAGAACATCAACCCCCCCCCCCCCCGAGAAGGGGTGTAGAGGAAATCCCAGCACCCGGATAAAATGGTGAAGGAGTACTACCCTCTCGCCGGGCATGGGCGTGGGGATGATTTGGCCCTCCTCGGGGGCCCGATGGGCGATGTCGGCCGATATGTGGCCGGGGAGCTTCAGCTCCACGATGTCGTCGTTCGTACGGTGGAGGCGTCCGACTTGCCATTTGCGCTAGATCCGGCCATGGCTGGGGCTAGGGAGGAGCTAAAAGGGAATCACCGCGGAATAGCAAAGCAGGGCGCTAGAGCTCTAGAGATTGCAAGGACAACGGCGGGTGGTGGAAGAAGGTGTGAGGCGTTAACTATAGCTGATTCCCTCTTTATAAGCCACGGAGGAGCCAAGCGTCCCCCTTTTCACGTCGTGGGCTTCTCCACTTCCTGATATACACGCAACGTTGTGCACGGGTGGGGGAATCGAAATCATTGATCATATCCCCTAAAAATGGGGCACGATCTCTGCTTTGATGAGACGTGTCAATGAAGGGGCGGCCTCGAGCCGCGCATCAAGAACTGCCAGTCGTTCGACATTATGACCGGCCACCACCCTTCGCTAAAGGTTGTTAGGCGTGGGCACTGTTCACACTTGAGCACTTTGGCCTTCAAGGCTAAGTAAAGTAGACACTTCAGATTCCGAGCACCATCAAAACTCCGAATACGCACACGACAAAATGAAGAACTCGGCACACAAGACGAAGACCATGATATGTGCGGACGTCGGATACAAGCCCTGGAGTTGGAGGCTAGTTCGGGGGCTATTGAGGGAGTCCTAGACTAAGGGGTCCTCGGGCCGTCGACCTATTACATATGGGCCGGACTGATGGGCCACCACGGGGCCATGCTAGAGTGCGGACTCGTGACCAGACATGAGATCTTCGGAGTCGTGCTGTGCCCTCCAAGTCAAGATCAGCGTGACCTTTCCTTCATTGTAAACAATCGAATGTAACCCTAACCCTAATGGTGTCTATATAAACTAGAGGGTTTGGGGCTTTAGGGCTAGAGCTACATCCTTCACCTCATCACCCTAGGGTTTAGCTCGTCTGATCTCGAGGTAGATCTACTCTGTAACTATACCATACATCAAATACAATCAAGAAGGACGAAAAGTTTTACCTCTTCGAGAGGTCCTGAACCTGGGTAAACACCGTGTTCATCGTCCCTTGTTTCCCATTGATCCTAAATCCACAGCTCGGGACCCCCTACCCGAGATCCGCCGGTTTTGACACCGACAGTAAGATCTTGAACCGATATACATATCTCTCCTAGTTCTTTCCTTGCTGTATAGTATTAATTGTATATCCAATCAAGTAGATGCATGAAGAGCAAGGACTCTCATTTTGCTAAGGAACACAGTTCATGTTGTCTTATTTTGGGCTAGGAAACATGGTTCATATTGCCTGGTCGATAAGATCATGTTCATATACTAATTACTTATGCCAGGCTGCCCCCTCCTAATTAATTGCCATAATTTTTTGCTACTTATTGCCTCAACCTTGGGCTATATATGTTCGTATACAGCAAAGCCGAATCATATAATCACATCAAAAACTATAAAAATAGAGGACAAATAATGGGCAACTCGTCAAAGCAACCAATCTGAGAGAACCAACGGGTCGAAGATCCCCTCGATGAAAACCCTCCAGTGGTGATTCATCTCGAAATGGGAGAGGCGTATGACTCACCGACCAACTCGTCCATGAACACAAAGGACGAGGTGATTCATGAGGGCATGAGAGAGGTGATAACCCACAAGTATAGGGGATCGCAACAGTTTTCGAGGGTAGAGTATTCAACCCAAATTTATTGATTCGACACAAGGGGAGCCAAAGAATATTCTCAAGTATTAGCAGCTGAGTTGTCAATTCAACCACACCTGGAAACTTAATATCTGCAGCAAAGTATTTAGTAGCAAAGTAATATGGAAGTAACGGTAACGGTAGCAAAAGTAATATTTTTGGGTTTTGTAGTGATTGTAACAGTAGCAACGGAAAAGTAAATAAGCAAAGAACAATATGTGAAAAGATCGTAGGCATTGGATCGGTGATGGAGAATTATGCCGGATACGGTTCATCATGTAACAGTCATAACATAGGGTGACACAGAACTAGCTCCAATTCATCAATGTAATGTAGGCATGTATTCCGAATATAGTCATACGGGCTTATGGCAAACAACTTGCATGACATCTTTTGTCCTACCCTCCCGTGGCAGCGGGGTCCTAATGGAAACTAAGGGATATTAAGGCCTCCTTTTAATAGACTACCGGACCAAATCATTAGCACATAGTGAATACATGAACTCCTCAAACTATGGTCATCACCGGGAGTGGTCCCGACTATTATCACTTCGGGGTTGCCGGATCATAACACATTGTAGGTGACTATAGACTTGCAAGATAGGATCAAGAACTCACATATATTCATGAAAACATAATAGGTTCAGATCTGAAATCATGGCACTCGGGCCCTAGTGACAAGCATTAAGCATAGCAAAGTCATAGCAACATCAATCTCAGAACATAGTGGATACTAGGGATCAAACCCTAACAAAACTAACTCGATTACATGATAGATCTCATCCAACCCATCACCGTCTAGCAAGCCTACGATGGAATTACTCACGCACGGCGGTGAGCATCATGAAATTGGTGATGGAGGATGGTTGATGATGACGACGGCGACGAATCCCCCTCTCCGGAGCCCCGAACGGACTCCAGATCAGCCCTCCCGAGAGGTTTTAGGTCTTGGCGGCGGCTCCGTATCGTAAAACGCGATGAATCCTTCTCTCTAATTTTTTTTCTCCCCGAAAGTGAATATATGGAGTTGGAGTTGAGGTCAGTGGAGCGTCAAGGGGCGCATGAGGTAGGGGGGCGCGCCCAGGGGGCAGGCGCGGCCCCCACCCTCGTGGACAGGGTGTGGGCCCCCTGACGTGGATTTTTCTTCTAGTATTTTTCTTATTTTCCAAATAGATGTTCCGTGGAGTTTCAGGTCATTCCGAGAACTTATGTTTCTGCACATAAATAACACCATGCATAGTCTGCTGAAAACAGCGTTAGTCCGGGTTAGTTCCATTCAAATCATGCAAGTTAGAGTCCAAAACAATTGCAAAAGTGTTTGGAAAAGTAGATACGACGGAGACGTATCAACTCCCCCAAGCTTAAACCTTTGCTTGTCCTCAAGAAATTCAGTAGATAAAATGAAAGTGATACAGAAAAACTTTTACAAACTCTGTTTGCTCTTGTTGTTGTAAATATGTAAAGCCAGCATTCAAGTTTTCAACGAAGATTAAGACTAACCACATTCACAATAACTCTTAAGTCTCATGTTTACTTATATCAATGGCATAATCAACTAGCGAGCGATAATAATAAATCTCGGATGACAACACTTTCTCAAAACAATCATAATATGATATAACAGGATGGTATCTCGCTAGCCCTTTCTGAGACCGCAAAACATAAATGCAGAGCACCTTTAAAGATCAAGGACTGACTAGACATTGTAATTCATGGTAAAAGAGATCCAGTCATAGTCATACCCAAATATAAATTAATAGTAATGGATGCAAATGACAGCTGCGCTCTCCAGCTAGTGCTCTTTAATAAGAGGGTGATGACTCAACATAAAAGTAAATAGATAGGCCCTTCGCAGAGGGAAGCAGGGATTTGTAGAGGTGCCAGAGCTCGGTTTTGAAGCAGAGATAAATAATATTTTGAGCAGCATACTTTCACTGTCAACATAACAACCAACAGATGGTGATATCTTCCATGCTACACACATTGTAGGCGGTTCCCAAACAGAATGGTAAAGTTTATACTCCCCCTCCACCAACAAGCATCAATCCATGGCTTGCTCGAAACAACGAGTGCCTCCAACTAGCAACAGTCCCGGGGGGAGTTTTGTTTGCAATTATTTTGATTTGATTTGCATAAAGCATGGGACTGGGCATCCCGGTGGCCAGCCATTTTCTTGTGAGTGATGAGCGGAGTCCACTCCTCTTGAGAATAACCCGCCTAGCATGGAAGATACGGACAGCCCTAGTTGATACATGAGCTATTCGAGCATACAAAACAGAATTTCATTTGAAGGTTTAGAGTTTGGCACATACAAATTTACTTGGAACGGCAGGTATAGTTAGGAAGGTATAGTGGACTCATATGGAATAACTTTGGGGTTTAAGGGATTGGATGCACAAGCAGTATTCCCGCTTAGTACAAGTGAAGGCTAGCAAAAGACTGGGAAGCGACCAACTAGAGAGCGACAATAGTCATGAACATGCATTAAAATTAATAGACATTGAGTACGAGCATGAGTAGGATATAATCCACCATGAACATAAATATCGTGAAGTCTATGTTGATTTGTTTCAACTACATGTGTGAACATGTGCCAAGTCGAGTCACTTAATCATTCAAAGGAGCATACCACCCCACTATACCACATCACAACCATTTTAATAGCATGTTGGCACGCAAGGTAAACCATTATAACTCATAGCTAATCAAGCATGGCATAAGCAACTATGATCTCTAATTGTCATTGCAAACATGTTTATTCATAATAGGCTGAATCAGGAACGATGAACTAATCATATTTACAAAAACAAGAGAGGTCGAGTTCATACCAGCTTTTCTCATCTCAGTCAGTCCATCATATATCGTCATAATTGCCTTTCACTTGCACGACCGAACGAAGTGAATAATAATAAGAGTGCACGTGCATTGGACTAAGCTGGAATCTGGGAGCATTCAATAAACAGGAGAAGACAAGGCAATATGGGCTCCTGGTTAAATCAACAATAGTGCATATAAGAGCCACTTCAACAATTTTAATTATGGTCTTCTCCTATCGACCCCCAAAGAAAAGAAAAGAAATAAAACTATTTACACGGGAAAGCTCCCAACAAGCAAAAGAAGAACGGGAAATATTTTTGGGTTTTCTTTTTAATTATTACTACTACAGCAAGAAAAATAAACTAACTAAAGGCTACACTAATTATTTTGTTTATCTTAAGGCTTAACAAACACACAAGAAGAAAGCAAGAAAAAGAAAATAAACTAGCATGGATATTACAGTGAAAAAGTATGAGCACCGACATCTAGCAATGAGTGTGTGAACATGAATGTAATGTCGATGGGAAATACGTACTCCCCCAAGCTTAGGCTTTTGGCCTAAGTTGGTTCATTGCCACGGATGGGCTGGCG
The DNA here is from genome assembly GCF_002575655.3 of Aegilops tauschii subsp. strangulata. Lineage (NCBI taxonomy): Eukaryota > Viridiplantae > Streptophyta > Magnoliopsida > Poales > Poaceae > Aegilops > Aegilops tauschii. The sequence goes on from NC_053039.3 coordinate 474,367,029, forward strand.
GATATCCATAGTTGTAGTTGGGGTCGTACTGAGATGGAGAAGACTCTGACTGCCACTGGTTGGCAATCATATCCGGATCCCACTGGTAGTTAGACTGTCGTGGAGGTTCAAATTGTGGTTCCGGCTCTGTGGCGGGTGTAGGGTTCCGGTAGGCGTGAATGGCCGCCAACGGAACGATATACGGACCTTCAGATAAATTAAACAAGGAGGGAGCAGGCAAGGTAATAGTCTCAGGGTGATTTTTATCAAAGAACAATTTGTATTTAAGCGCTACTTTCCTATTCTTAACAATAAAGTCATGCGCTACCATACTCTTATAATCTAAATAAGCAGTGGGCAGCAATTTTTCTTCTTTTTCATAGTGCCTAATAGGTATGTTATAATGTGCAGCAAGGCGTGAAGCATAAATACCTCCAAAGATGGGGCCCTTTGTATGGTTCAAACTTAACCGTTTAGCAATAATACCGCCCATACTAACAGTGTTATCGCAGAATAAACCATGGAACAAAATAATAATATCAGAAACACTAAGGTTTCCACAGTTTCCGCAACCAATTAAGCAACGACTAGCAAATATGGCAAAGTAGCGTAAAACAGGAAAATGTATGCTAGTGATTCTTGCATCGGAAACCTTCCTGGTTTCCCCCACAGTGACAGTGTCAATAAACCCATCCACATCTTTACGATGTGGTTCATCTAAACTACCCTCAAAAGGTATTTTGCAAACCTTGCAAAATTCATCTAGTGGCATCTTCTTAACAACATCATATAAATTAAACTCTACTGAACGAGGTGTTTCCTTAGGGTAATAGTAGAAGTTTTGCACAAAAGTATTGGTGAGTAAGAGATACTGATTGCGTTGGTCGCCGAGGAAGTCGGTGAGGCCTGCATTCTCAGCCAATTCATAAAAATCATCATAAATCCGGCTTCTCTCAAGAATTCATTGGAAGGCCATTCACACGGCCAGACCTCCGCGGTGCGAGGCAAATTATATTTGGGCCTCTGTGCTTCTTCACTTTGCTTTTCCTTCGAGCTTCGGCTCGATGAGCTCCTCAAAAATCTCTTCATTATTTTCTGAAAATTTCTGAAATTTTTAGCAACTTCAAATAAAAGTGAACCAAGCTCAGCAAAATTGATAGCAACTACTCCTACAAGTGCCTAGAGCCTATATCATGCATTAGAACTACTTGGAACCATATAAATTTGGCATGCAAGCTGAAGAACATGGTCACCTAGGCAGCACAAATTTGCAATGAATAAAGCACTAGAACAAAAACTAATTGGACCAATGGAGGAGTCACATACCAAGGAACAATCTCCCCAAGCAGTTTTGTGAGAGGTGCTTTGAGCAAGGAGATCGAAAATCGCAGCAAAATGAGCTAGAACTCGTGCTTGAGCTGGATGGTGATTTTTTTGGGAGGAAGGAGTGTGTGGGTGCAGGAATAAGTGGAGGGGAGCCACCATGGGCCCACGAGGCAGGGGGACGCACCCTGGGGGGTAGGGCCTGCCCTCCACCCTCATGGCCAGGTGCTTGCCCCTCCTGCTGTGTTCTCAGTGCCAGATATTCTCAAATATTCCATAAAAAATCATATTTCATTTTCAGGGCATTTGGAGAACTTTTATTTTCGGGGTATTTTTATATTGCACGGATAAATCAGAAAATAGACAGAAAAATACTATTTTTACTTTATTTCAACTAAATAAAAGAAAGTAGAAAGAAGGTACAGAAGGTTGTGTCTCCTAGTTTCATCCATCTCATGCTCATCAAAAGGAATCCACTAACAAGGTTGATCAAGTCTTGTTAACAAACTCATTCCGAATAACATGGAACCGGAGAGATTTCGAATAACACTATGTTACCTCAACGGGGATATGCACATCCCCTATAATAAGAATATCATATTTCTTCTTGACAGTAGGAAGAGGAAATTCAAAACCTCCAAATATAATCGATGGAATTTTTCAAATAGAATTGATACTATGAACTTGAGGTTGTTTCCTTGGAAAGTGTACCATATGCTGATTACCATTCACATGAAAAGTGACATTGCCTTTGTTGCAATCAATAACAGCCCCTGCAGTATTCAAAAAAGGTCTTCCAAGAATAATAGACATACTATCGTCCTCGGGAATATCAAGAATAACAAAGTCCGTTAAAATAGTAACGTTTGCAACCACAACAAGCACATCCTCACAAATACCAACAGGTATAGTAGTTAATTTATCAGCCATTTGCAAAGATATTTCAGTATGTGTCAACTTATTCAAATCAAGTCTACGATATAAAGAGAGAGGCATAACACTAGCACTAGCTCCAAGATCACATAAAGCAGTTTTAACATAGTTTATTTTAATGGAGCATGGTATAGTAGGTACCCCTGGATCTCCAAGTTTCTTAGGTATTCCACCCTTAAAAGTATAATTAGCAAGCATGGTGGAAATTTCAGCTTCCGGTATCTTTCTCTTATTTGTAACAATATCTTTCATGTACTTAGCATAAGGATTCTTTGAGCATATCAGTTAATCGCATAAGCAAAAAGATAGGTCTATTCATTTCAGCATAGCGCTCAAAATCCTCATCATCCTTTTTCTTGGATGGTTTGGGAGGAAAAGGCATGGGTTTCTGAACCCATGTCTCCCTTTCTTTACCATGTTTCCTAGCAACAAAGTCTCTCTTATCATAACGTTGATTCTTTGATTGTGGGTTATCAAGATCAACAGCAGGTCCAATTTCTACATCATTATCATTACTAAGTTGAGCATCATCATGAACATCATCATTAATATTTTCACTAGGTTCATGTTCATTACCAGATTGTGTTTCAGCATCAGAAATAGATATATCATTTGGCAGGTGGTTCAGCAATAGGTTCACTAGAAGCATGCAAAGTCCTATCATTTTTCTTTTTCTTCCTTTTAGAAGGACTAGGTGCCTCAATATTATTTCTCTGAGAATCTTGTTCAATTCTCCTAGGGTGGCCTTCAGGATACAAAGGTTCCTGAGTCATCTTACCAGTTCTAGTAGCCACTCTAACAAAATAATCATTATTCTTACTATTTAATTCATTGAGCAAATCATCTTGAGCTTTAAGTATTTGTTCTACTTGAGTGGTAACCATAGAAGCATGCTTGCTAATGAGTTTAAGTTCACCTTTAACATTAGCCATATAATCACCCAAGTGTTCAATCATATAAGCATTTTGTTTTAATTGTCTACCAAAATAAGCATTAAAATCTTCTTGCCTAACCATAAAGTCATCAAACTCATCCAAACATTGGCTAGCAAACTTAGTACGAGGGATTTCAGCTTTATCATATCTATAGAGATAATTTACCTTTACTACCTGTGTCGGGTTATCAAGACAATGAGCTTCTTCAATAGGTGATGAATTAAGATCATATGTTTCTTCAACAGGCGGTAAATTAAGACCATGTATTTCTTCAATAGGAGATAAATTCTTAACATCTTCAGCTTTAATACCCTTTTCTTTCGTAGATTTCTTTGCCTCTTGCATATCTTCAGGACTGAGAAATAGAACACCTCTTTTCTTCGGAGTTGGTTTAGGAATAGGCTCAGGAGCTGGCCAAGGAAGTGTCCAATTATTTTCATTTGTCAACATATTATTCAATAGAATTTCAGCTTCATCCGGTGTTCTTTCCCTGAAAACAGAACCAACACAATTATACAGGTAATCTCTGGAAGCATCGGTTAGTCCATTATAAAAGATATCAAGTATTTCATTTTTCTTAAGAGGATGACCAGGCAAAGCATTAAGTAATCGGAGAAGCCTCCCCCAAGCTTGTGGGAGACTCTCTTCTTCAATTTGCACAAAATTATATATTTCCCTTAAAGCAGCTTGTTTCTTATGAGCAGGGAAATATTTAGCAGAGAAGTAATAAATCATATCCTGGGGACTACGCACACAACCAGGATCAAGAGAATTAAACCATATCTTAGCATCACCCTTTAATGAGAACGGAAATATTTTAAGGACATATAGGTAGCGAGATTTCTCATCATTAGTGAACAAGGTGGCTATATCATTTAATTTAGTAAGATGTGCCACAACAGTTTTAGATTCAAAGCCATGAAAAGGATCAGATTCAACCAAAGTAATTACATCCGGATCAATAGAGAATTCATTATCCTTATCAGTAACACAGATAGGTGAAGTAGCAAAAGCAGGGTCAGGTTTCATTCTAGCATTAAGAGATTGCTGCTTCCATTTAGCTAATAACCTCTTGAGCTTGTATCTATCTTTGCAAGCTAAAATTGCTAAAGCAGCTTCTTTTTCAAAAACATAACCCTCAGGAACAACAGGCGATTCATAATTATTAGGGGGAGAGTCTTCATCATCACTTTCGTCAATGTTATCAGTTTCAGTAATTTCATTCTCTCTAACCCTAGCAAGTTGTTCATCAACAAATTCACCAAGTGGCACAGTAGTATCAAGCATAGAAGTAGTTTCATCATAAGTATCATGCATAACAGAAGTGGCATCATCAATAACATGTGACATATCAGAATGAATAGCAGAAGCAGGTTTAGGTGTCGCAAGCTTACTCAGAACAGAAGGTGAATCAAGTGCAGAGCTAGATGGCAGTTCCTTACCTCCCCTCGTAGTTGAGGGATAAATTTTTGTCTTAGCGTCTTTCAAGTTCTTCATAGTGACCAGCAGATATAAATCCCAAGTGACTCAAAGAATAGAGCTATGCTCCCCGGCAACGGCGCCAGAAAATGGTCTTGATAACCCACAAGTATAGGGGATCGCAACAGTTTTCGAGGGTAGAGTATTCAACCCAAATTTATTGATTCGACACAAGGGGAGCCAAAGAATATTCTCAAGTATTAGCAGCTGAGTTGTCAATTCAACCACACCTAGAAACTTAATATCTGCAGCAAAGAATTTAGTAGCAAAGTAATATGGAAGTAACGGTAATGGTAGCAAAAGTAATATTTTTGGGTTTTGTAGTGATTGTAACAGTAGCAACGGAAAAGTAAATAAGCGAAGAACAATATGTGAAAAGCTCGTAAGCATTGGATCGGTGATGGAGAATTATGCCGGATGTGGTTCATCATGTAACAGTCATAACATAGGGTGACACAGAACTAGCTCCAATTCATCAATGTAATGTAGGCATGTATTCCGAATATAGTCATATGTGCTTATGGAAAAGAACTTGCATGACATCTTTTGTCCTACCCTCCCGTGACAGCGGGGTCCTAATGGAAACTAAGGGATATTAAGGCCTCCTTCTAATAGAGTACCGGACCAAAGCATTAGCACATAGTGAATATATGAACTCCTCAAACTATGGTCATCACCGGGAGTGGTCCCGATTATTGTCACTTCGGGGTTGCCGGATCATAACACATAGTAGGTGACTATAGACTTGCAAGATAGGATCAAGAACTCACATATATTCGTGAAAACATAATAGGTTCAGATCTGAAATCATGGCACTCGGGCCCTAGTGACAAGCATTAAGCATAGCAAAGTCATAGCAACATCAATCTCAGAACATAGTGGATACTAGGGATCAAACCCTAACAAAACTAACTCGATTACATGATAGATCTCATCCAACCCATCACCGTCCAGCAAGCCTACGATGGAATTACTCACGCACGGTGGTGAGCATCATGAAATTGGTGATGGAGGATGGTTGATGATGACGACGGCGACGAATCCCCCTCTCCGGAGCCCCGAATGGACTCCAGATCAGCCCTCCCGAGAGGTTTTAGGGCTTGGCGGCGGCTCTGTATCGTAAAACGCGATGAATCCTTCTTTCCGATTTTTTCTCCCCGAAAGTGAATATATGGAGTTGGAGTTGAGGTCGGTGGAGCGTCAGGGGGCCCACGAGGTAGGGGGCGCGCCCCCACCCTCGTGGACAGGGTGTGGGCCCCTGACGTGGATTTTTCTTCCAGTATTTTTCTTATTTTCAAAATAGATATTCCGTGGAGTTTCAGGTCATTCCGAAAACTTTTGTTTCTGCACATAAATAACACCATGGAAAGTCTACTAAAAACAGCGTCAGTCCGGGTTAGTTCCATTCAAATCATGCAAGTTAGAGTCCAAAACAAGGGCAAAAGTGTTTGGAAAAGTAGATACGATGGAGACGTATCAAGAGGAGGAAGAACCAACGAGTAAGTACCTGTCCAATAACCTCAAGAAAAAGACAAGAAAATGCATTGGAAGGAGGTTGATGTTCCCATCTTGTTGAAGGAACTCAAATCACACAAGAACGGGGAGTGGAAGGTCCTCGTCAATAAAACAGAAAATTGCATGACAGACTTGTTCTCCGATCCAAATCTGGGATGAATACCAAACTAATTTATCTGTCCATCATATTTGATTGATCTTAGAAGTACATAGCTATAGGGTGTGTGTATATGTACTTCCCCTGCAAGGTACGAGTGTGGTCATAGAATTCACATAGGTAGGCAGGTGATATCCGTTTCCATGGACGCGCCGGTCATGGGCACAAAGGCCGTCTATTGTTTCTCGCGGCGGCGGACCCTGGATGCTAGCTACCTATCGTGCCGACCAGCGATCCCATCCGTGTCGGTTTGTCACCTCCGCTGCCATAAATGAAGGGTAATCATCCATTAATCCAATTCTGTGGTTGAATCGAGAAGATAAAGCCATCTACTGGACGAGGTGTTCCTCCGGTAAAAGTATTAATTTCCTTGCTAAAGAAACCGTGTGCATGTGCTCATACAGTATATACGTACAGCAGTAATTTGAAGGTGCTCTGCTTCAGTGAGGTTGTAATTTCTCCTCGCAGTCATAGTTCACATGCACTTCCATCGGTTCCTCCTGCTTATATATCCACATAGAATATTTTTACAACTGACCTTGATGTTGTTTATCTGATTTATCCTACAGAGAAAGAAAATCCTCGTGCGTTTCTCAAAAAAATAATCTCATGTGACATTAACTTAGATGATCCAGTTCAGCCACAAACTGATCTCAACCAATAAATTTTAAGTACAAACGGTAATTTCTTATTCATACCTAATTACAGTGTTACCTCAACGGAAAACTGGCGCTTCATCTTGACCAATGGCTTCTTCTATTTTATCAAACCAATCAACCCCTTTTAAGTGCATTGAAAAAGATAATAGCAAAAAGGTTGTATTCCAATATACAATACATGATAGAACAACTAAGTTGCTCCCACTAGGTTCCGCGAGCTCGTTGTCGCGATGTCTGTGCTCCACGGCCGCTCTTGTGGCCACCTCTACGGTGCGCACTCCACATATGCTACTCAGGCCCCCCTCGGCCAAGGCCCCGGCCGCTGTCTCCGTACCCCGGGTGGCCCTCTCGTCGTCCGAGCTCAGTATCCCGGACATTCACTTCATGGAGGAATTCATCGTAGGAGTCTGAGAAGGAGAGAAGGCTGGTGCGGGTCGAAGTGGCAATTCCTATTTTGGAAAAAGATCTAAATCACGCCGGCGCCGCGTCGTCTAGGGCGGTCTTGATATTCAAAGTTCCCTCGGGCAAAATTCAAAGTAGGGCCCATGAAATATGGGCTGAACTTGCATTCTACAGTGCATGCTATACAAAATACATGTTGTATGGGCCCCTAATTAGCTTGGCCTTGATTGGGCCGTCGCACCCAATGCCCTGCCCCAGGACCGGCACAGGCGCTGAAATTACTAATTGATGACTACTCATAGCCAAGATCACTCCCGTCTCCTCATGTCGTGACAAGTGGCACGCTGCATGTGCGTCACTTGTCGCAGACGGGGAGTTTTCCCTTTTTCGTAGATCCGTTTATTCAAAATATTTTATCTCTTAAACCGTGCGTCCAAATTTCAAACCGTTTTCACCGTTGGAAATCTCGCGATGAGATCTTCAAAACTAGATCCCTTGTTGATAGGTTTAGATGAACTTTTTTTAACAAAAAAACAGGATGAAAAAACCGAACTGGCAGCATGGTTTTTTCCCTTTCCGAAAGAGGCACCGCCGTGCCTCTTGCGAAGCACACCCGTGCCTCTCGAGGAAGCAAAACCGTGCCCCTCTCGGAAGGAAAAAAAGAAGCGCGTTTGTTTTTTCTGTTTCCGAGAGGCACGGCCATGCCTCTTGCGAAAGCACAACCGTGCCTCTCGCGAAAGGAAAACCGTACCTCTCGCGGCAGAAAAAAAAGTAGAAAACGCATTTTTTCCTGTTTCCGAGAGGCACGGTCGTGAAAGCACAACCGTGCCTCTTGTGGAAGCAAAACCGTGTCTCTCGCGGATGAAAAATAACAGAAAACGCGATTTTTTGCCCGTTTCCGAGAGGCACGGCCATGCCTCTCGCGAAGACAAAACTGTGCCTCTCGCGGAAGCAAAACCATGCCTCTCGCAAAAGAAAAAAAACAGAAAACATGTTTTTTTTTCCGATAGGCATGGATGTTCCTCTCGCGGAAGCAAAAAAATGCATTATTTCAAGCAATTTTTTTTGGTACAGAAGCTAAGCAAGACCGGTGGAAAACCCAAAAGTCGAAAAAACCCAGAAAAAACCGTTAAAAAAGCCAAAACCGCGTGCGGAAAAACAAAATAAAAACAAAATATGGAGGGAGCGCCTACGTAGCGGCGCATGCTCATAGCCCACCCGCAAATGATTTTTGCGAGGCTCCCGAAGAAGCGCTCATCAACTAGTTGCTCTCCATAGCCGCCGTCTCATCACTTGGTCATGATTTGGACTGGGCTACGCTGCAAGCGTTCATATGGGACGCCTACGTCTGCCTGTCTGTGTGTATGCAGACACTTTGGAGGCTGTGGCAGTGGCACGGGGTTTCTCCAGAGTAGCTACAACGCACGCGGCTTGGCTGAGCACCAAAGAGAACGTCGGCAATGCAAAGCGAATGCGGCGCAAGGTGGCCGGCCAGACCGCAGCATGCAGAAGTGCTATGAGCATCTCCAGCCGCGCCCCCAAAATGGCTCCCCAGGCGACTTTTTCCGCGCCGGCGCCGAAAAAACGCCCCAGTCGCATCCCCAGGTAGCCGAAATCCGCCGCCTCGGCCCGTATTTGGGCCCGCGATCGCAGGACAAACCCGGCGCTCGGGGGCTCCGGCGCAAGGGAAAAGCACGTCTGGCCCATCCCGTCAGGAGAAAATTCAAGCCTATCTTGCAGATTCGCCTCCCTCCCTCGCCCGCGCTCCGGCTGATCCCGGCGCTGCCCACCGCCCACCACCGCTAGATAGCCCATTCCCCGCCAGAAAAAGAGCAGAGGTTTCGCCGAGGCAGCCTCTCCACCACCGGCTGGGCGATTTTTCCGGCGTTCCGGCCGCGGAGGTGAAGTGTAGCGGCGGGTGCGCGCCCACCGCGCCCACAAGGTGTTCGGCAATTTGCCTGCCTCGGCAATGGACTCGAAAAACAAGGAGGCGCTCGTCGCACTGCTGGAGCAGGAAGCGGAGGCCGACGTCCAGGAAGAGGAACATCTCATGGTCCTTGCCGCCCTCACCGGCCTGCTGGCGAGCAATGAAAATCCACGACAAGGTGGCTCGGCGCCAGGGCGGATGAAAGCAAAGAACCGACATTGTCTCGAAGGCTACTGCATGCTCTAATCCGACTACTTCGCCCACACTCCACTACACAGAGACAAAGTATTTCGGCGTCGTTATCGGATGAGCCGGAAGCTTTTCCTCAGGATTATGAATTCCATCCGGGAGTTCGACAGCTACTTCAAGTACAAGAAGGATTGCACCGGCAAACTTGGATTCACCTCAATCCAGAAGTGCACGACAGCGATGACGATGCTTGCATACGGAGCTCCCGGTGATTCACTAGACGATTATGGGCGCATGGCCGAGTCACCACCATTGAGTGTTTCTACAAGTTCTGTCGGGCAGTGGTGGCAGTGTTTGGACTGCAATACTTGCGAACACCCAATGCGGAAGACACTGCTCGGATCCTAGCACAGAATGCAGCAAGAGGATTTCCTGGGATGCTTGGAAGCATCGACTGCATGCATTGGAAATGGAAGAACTGCCCATTTGCTTGGCAGGGGATGTACAAAGGCGCCAAAGGCGGTTGTAGTGTGGTACTTGAGGCAGTGGCCACACATGACCTCTTGATTTGGCACTCCTTTGGTATGCCAGGAACTCACAATGACATCAATGTGCTGCAGTGCTCCCCTATCTTTGCCAAGCTTGTTGAAGTTCACTCTCCTCCGGTGAACTTCGAGGTCAATGGCCGGCAGTATAGCAAGGGGTACTACCTAGCTGATGGCATCTATCCGAGATGGTCTACATTTGTGAAGACTATCTCAAACGCTGTGCCAGGAGGCAAGAAGTCCCACTTTGCCAAGGTGCAGGAGGCTTGCAGGAAGGATGTCGAGCGGGCATTTGGTGTGCTCCAATCTCGATTTGCTGTTGTCCGGTACCCTGCTCATACCTGGTCGAAAGATCAAATGTGGGAGATCATGACTTGCTGTGTCATCTTGCACAACATGATCATCGAGAGCGAGCAGGAAGAGCCAGTGTTTAACACTAAACCATACTACAGGTAGGGTCCTCTCGCCTAAGTTGATCACCTGTTACCGGCAACCTGGACTGCCTACCCTAGTATGCGTCAGGAGATCCGAGACCCACAGGTGCATCATCAACTGCAGTAGGATCTGGTGGAGCACCTATGGAGGATCCAGGGCGACGCCTAGCTCGTGTGTGATGAAATATGAGTTTCTATTTGTTGAACTATATAATTGGTATTGAACTATTTGTTGTTGCACTATTTTGTTGAACTATTTGATTGTCTGTGATGAACTGTGTGATAAAATTTTTATTTATGTTGAGAATTTAATGCCGAACCAAGACGAACCACGCCGAATATGGGCCGTTTCTCGCTGATATCGGGCCATTTTTCGCCGAAAGTGCGCCGACAAGCGGCTAGGAATGGGCTGATATCGCCGCCTCGGGGCGACGGCTGGATGCCCAACCGCCCTAGAGCCGATTCTACCTTCGGCTCGCCCCCAGGCGGCGATTTTTATGCCTCCTGGGGGCCAACGGCTGGAGATGCTCGAAGGATATCGCCCCTGAGCTTTACTCCTTTGCTCCGGATCAACACTTTTGAACGAGACTTGGATCAGTGACCTCCGAGGGGCTCCCAATTCAGGCAATTGTTGAGTATTTCGATGGTGACTATGACGATATGGGTGGAGAGTAACACCCGAATATTTGACAAGAAGGTCAGCGGACAGCAACACGCGGGCATTAGCGAAACATAGAGTTACCATGGTTGCTTGTAGTTCGAAAAAAATGCAAGAACGGCGGCAGCTCTGGCGCAGTTCTGGGATCAGAACGTCAACCATCAACCTGATCAACAGCGTTTGCGCAACATACACTAGAGAGAGAGAGAGAGAGAGAGAGAGATAAAGAGAGAGAGATGAAAAAAATAACACTTCTTCTTCGGTACAACCCTCTGGACACATCAACGGCCCAGATTAGAAGATACCTGACGGTGTCCTGGACTAGGGGGTACTAACCACGTCATCTCCTGACCAGCTGGATCGGGCCGAGGACCGCCATGGCGGTTCACTCATGGGCCACTTTGGGCAGCCCATACCGCATACAAGGAGGTTTCTACAAGACTTGGCGCCCAAGCCAAGGACTCTCCTAAACACTAGGCCTATGGTGCATATACAAACCGAGGCCAGCCTAGTCAATAGACAATCTAATATTCATTACTGCAATCTCGTGGTAGATACTTGTACTCTGTACTACACCCATATGAAAACAATCAAAAGCAGCATGTAGGGTATTATTTCTTCAAGAGAGCCCGAAGCTGGCTAAAACCCCGTGTCGATGTTACCATCGCTCCAAGACGGCTAACTTAGGACCCCTACTACGAGGTACGCCGGATATAGAACCGACATTGGTGCTTTCATTGAGAGTCGGCAGAGTTTTCGACACGGATCGATGGGACGATCAGGTGATGCTTTTCTAATCAGATCTGTTTTGTACAAGTTAGTTTTTGTGAGAATTATCGCTGGTTCGCAAGCTTCATCTACAGATTAGGTTGAGATCAAGGTCTATAAAATCCGTACTGCGGTCTCCGGATCGGCTGATGGCAGCGTTTAATTGATCGTCAAACTGGTCTCTGACCTCGCACGCGATGCTTGATCATAGAGCCGAAGACAAATCCACAACGGACAGCGATCGCCTAGGGAGATTCCTTCCCTTATTCTATTTCTTTTTTCCTTATTTAGCACCCAGGCAGCCATCGGTCGTCCACTGGTAGATTTTTATTGTTCGCTGAAGTTTACTTAGACCAAAGTACTGACGTGATTAAGTACTAGTTTTGCATCGGAGCTCCATGCAGATAAGCCGCCACCGCGGTGACCAGTCGGAAGTCCCAAGGAAAATGCTGTGGCCGATCTCTACTGTGACTCACCTAAAAGTGAATCCCCTCCACGCGAGGAGAAGAGCTAAGTACAACTCCCCATTAATTATTAGTAAAAGGCCAAACATAGACTAGTACATCTAGTACTTGTTGCTACAGTTTTTTGCATGAAGTTTTAAAGTTGTCCGATTGGTATTAGTGCCTGTACAACTCTCTAGATTAGATTGTTTTTCATGGATTCTTCATGTGGGTTGCTGCAAGCGCTTGCACTGCAGATTTTTTCTTCCTCGGACTGCTATGTTTGACACGCACAGGCAATCAGCTTACCACTACCTCGCATAAAGCTGGGGCGTCGCGTCTATTGATGTGAAGCCGATGGATACTCAGTATCTCTCGTCTGGTCTAGTTTGTTGCAAGCTGACCCACTCCATGCACACAATCCGGAAACTCTGCAGCTCGACCGTAGTAGTCAGCCTCGTGGTCGCAACCCGGTTGGACGGTTCCTGTCAAACTGCCCGTACACTACCATCAGTACGGCCAATGTTCGTGTCCGCTGCTTGGCGATACCTCGGATCTGCATACATCGGATATGGACTCAATCTGACCGACGAGCGATCCAGCCAAAGAGATACTGCGGAAGCAGTACCCTAACAGGGACTTGGCTCCGTGGCAGGACACCAGCGGGGAGATTTAATTATTTTTCCCTTTTTAATTCACCTCTTCGTCGGCCGCTGGCAGTTCCTAATAATCCTTTTCGAAAAATGCATCGACCTAGAGTATTTCTAACCTAATTGAATACTTGTTTTGCAAGCACGGTCCTTGTGATCTAATGTACAAACACTACTTCACGTATTGATGATTTCTAGCAGTCCAACTAGCATTACTTTGGGCAACGATCAAAGTTCGACCGATGTTTCTTTATTTGTTATGGTCCTCCACAATCATCGTCGTCTAGGTTTATTTTTCTTAGCTATTTGTTTAGCACGTAAATTATTATATAGAGAATATTTTCTGTTCCTTTGTGCTGCATTATTTTTGCAGAGAAAATTTACCGACCCTCGTACATGGCGTCGGTCTGACCAATCTTAGCGCAGTCACTGGGAGATTTGATCTTTCTTTTCTCCATTATTTAATTAAGTTTGAAGGCCGTCTACACTTTCACTAATGTTTTCACTTTTATGTGCTTCCCAGATGCAATTAGCACTGCCAGTTGCTTCGCGTCCATCGAGATTGGATTGATGCGACAAGCAGCTTACGTGGTACCTTCCACATGAAAGTTGCATGAGTACTTTGGGGGCGTCTCTTTCACAATAATTGCTACATGCGGATTAGGCCGACAGCCACCGGACCGACAGACACCTCCGCACAATGAGTTCGGATCATACCAGGCCGATGTTGTCGCCCCGCGCATGCCGACCTGCATCGACGGGTCCGCGCTGCCACTCCGTCGAACCAACCCCGGTGCACAGGCCAAACTTACCTCATGATTCACTTCACATATATTAATTATGCAATTTATTATTTCAATTATTATTTTTTCCTTGCGCTGTTTTATGTGTGCAGGTAATCGATTTTGACTGCGTTACGCGGTCACTTGGGCATCACCAGCCGACCTGTATGATACTTCGGCATCCGCCGATCACAGCTTCGCCATGTTAACTGGACCGAGAACTTCATCTCGCCACATCGGCCGTGCAGCGTCGTTGCTTCATCAAACTGACGTCCACCATGCCGAACAGGTCGACTCGCGTGGGGGCTTCATTGTCACCTTGCCGACCAACTCAGCCAGCTCAGCTAGACTGGGGGCTTCGCCTTACCACATCGGCCAAGCCGTGTCACTACTCCAGAGTGCCGAACTCCTTGCTCGGACACCTCGGGCTTGGGGGCTGGGACCTCGGCCACGCCGAGGACTGCGGACCTTGTCGGATCTGTCACAGATCAATGGGCGTCTTCGTCCCGCCACAAGCCCGAATCGCGTCATCAACATCGAACACATTAACCAGCTAAGTCACTTTCATGCTCAAAAACTTTCAGTTTTAAATTTTGTTCGGTTCGACCAAGCATTTTACTTTTTTGGCAAAAAATTGTTTGTGAAAAACTTCCTTGTCAAAACTTTATTTGTGACACACAAATTCAAATACCCCGTTTACTTGGGGGCTTCCTTTATGAAGCCTTTCCTCTTGCATATTATTATACTTGTATTGCTTCGTTCCTTGTTCGTGTATTACGCCACAATATGCACCATGTTGACTTAAGTGTTCTGCAAGATGGGTTGCCTTGCTCCTGTGTTTACCCCTACGCTCCCGATTGTTCGGCTAGGGAGTAGAGGGAGCACCTCTGTGATTGTCACGACCGGGTTATCCGAGCTCGGACCTCAGACTGGGTGAAGCCGAAAACTAGCGCTATTATTGTTTTCAATCATGGTCGGCACACAACGGAACTCATGAGTACAAAAAGTTTATTGCACCAGTCTCATAGTAATAATGAGCAACCGAAGAAAGGTATCGGTGAGGGTACTATTTTGTTCGAAGATGCTTCTTACACTTCGTCAGTAATATACCATATGTTCCCTGAGCGTGCTTTGTCTGTTACAGCCTTATCGCCTGATTGCCTGGTTATCGGAAACACCGTCGATATTTTCGACAGGTGGAGAACATAACACTTTTTGGCCCTTAACCGAAGAGGGAGAAGCCGACGGTCGGTTAAGAAGTGTTTAAAGTTCGGGTGAACACAGATATGATATAAGTACTTCGCTACATACAATCATTATACATAAAATTGTTTTACCCAAGTCACATGGCGGATCTTAAATTAGTATGAGCCATTTTTGTTAGTCGCTGCACAGTCTTTTTCTACCACTCCTTTCTCGACTCAGGTGTATGATCAATAGCCGGGTAGCCTGGTTTCTCTCTAAAGCCGCTCGCGTTTAGTTCGCTAAACTGGCCTGAGAAACAGTCCGTCTTCGGGATAGGGAGGTTGAAGCCGAAGGCTGATCCACTTGAAGTCTAGATATCAGTTGTGTCATGTCAAAGCACGACGAAAGTACAATTTTAAGACCAATTTCATATTGGCACCAAAACAGCTTGATTCAATCTAGACGTAAAGTTTTTTACGCACGTTTGTTTGCCTTTTTTTGAGCTTATAACATCTTTCACCTATTTTATGTTTCAGGAAACGGGACATTCTCTTGGTTCAGATGTTCGGCGTGAAACCCTTTTCTAAAACTACAGTTCGGCATCTTTCATACTGAACTTCACCTCGGTATTGTCAAAACATACATGACAGTTGAACTTGTTCCCGAGGAGGTACGATCCTAGGGTCGGCCATTTTGCCCAACCCAATTCTCGGGGGCTACTGCATTGACAATCCAATGCAGAAAATTTAAAGTGCAATATAGTTTTCGAGGAGATTATGATCCTCAGGTTGGTCGGCCGCACCCAACCTGAGTCTCGAGGACTTTGCACACTCCTTTTTGTGTCCCGAAGTATTCTGCCGAGCTAGGAGTTGATCCTCAGGCCGATTTTGCGAATCAACCAGAGTCTCAGGGGATACTAGGATCAGCGGTCTTATGTCATCCTTCAGGTGCATCTCGGGTTTTAGACCGATACACACCTTGAGGGCTACTGGCTATATATCTCGGCAGAGAATAAATGGCACCAATCGAAAATATTGACAAAAAATCGGCCCGTAGTAGGGGTGGTCCACCATCTCGGAAGCAGTCCAGCATAAAGCTCGGGCGCCAGTGGCCGGCTCTATAGAGGGCATTTCTGGCATTAAGCTTGGCTAAACTCCTTCGACTTTTTTCGAGCCAAGGTGATCTATGACACCTCAGATATAGCCCGGCGTTGGAGCTCGGTTACTCTCCGGCATTGGAGCTTGGATACAGTCCAGCGTTGGAGCTTGGATACAGTCCGGGGTTGGAGCTCGAATACAGTCCGGCGTTGGTGCTCGGCTACAAAGGATACCTCGAATGCAGTCCGGTGTTGGGGCTCGGATGCAAGAGAACACCGTCGCACGGGAACAATTTCAAACCCGAGGTGTGGCTTAAAAATAATTAGGCATTGTTAAAGGCCGAAGACTTAAAGGGGCTCCTCGGATACCCGACGTGTAAACTCTTCGGATTCACTTCGGCGATCCTCAAGATTAAAGATGAGAAGATTTGTTGAACCAGTTTTCAAGACCGATGACCGAAGATGAAGAACAGTTCGGAAGAATAGAAGAGCGTCCCCAACTAGAAGACAGGTTCAGGGGGCTACTGAAGGTGTCCTGGACTAGGGGGTACTCACCACGTCGTCTCCCGACCAGCTGGATCGGGCCGATGACCCCCATGGCGGTTCACTCATGGGCCACTTTGGGCTGCCCATACCGCATACAAGGAGGTTTCTACAAGACTTGGCACCCAAGCAAAGGACTCTCCTAAACCCTAGTCCTACGGTGCATATATAAATCGAGGCCAGGCTAGTCAATAGACAATCTAATATTCATTAATACAATCTCATGGTAGATACTTGTACTCTGTACTACACCCATATGAAAACAATCAAAAGCAGCATGTAGGGTATTATCTCTTCGAGAGAGCCCGAAGCTGGGTAAAACCCCGTTGCCATGTTACAATCGCTCCAAGACGCCTAGCTTAGGACCCCTACTATGAGATACGCCGGATATAGAACCGACAATACCCATTCGTGGGGAAGGGTAGGATAGGAAATCCCGGTGGGCGCGGTGTAGAGCGGCGTACCGCGGCGTAGCGAGGCGCGCGGCCGTATGGTCCACTGTACGCCCGTACGTGGCAGTGTACGCCACGTGAGGAGGAGGTGGGGCCGACGCATACTTAGCCCTAACCATCGCCGCCCGCACGCATTAATCCGGCACGGATTACGCGAAGGCCATTAACGCCGGCGCAGTGGCGCGTCCCATCGGCGGCACAGTGAGGAGTCCAATCGCCGGCGTCGGTCCACGTGCGGCGTCGATTCACAAGCGACCGCCTGACCGCCTGCCCCTCGCCAACCGCTCGCCTGCACACGCCACCGTTTTGACCGCATGCGCACGCCGCCCGCTCGCCTGCCGGCATTAAAGGCCGTCGTCGGTCCGCCTGCGGCACCGATTCCCACGGAACCGCCTAAAGTTCTGCGCCTCGCTGACCGCTTTGACCGCCCTGTGCATGCCGCCCCCTCGCCCGCCTGCATTAATCGCTGACACCCACCCCCGCTCCCTCCAGACGCCCTATAAAAAGCCGCCCACGCCCGCCGTTGCTGGCACCACTCTTGCCTCCCCCTCTCCTTCTCCCTCTGTCATCGGCGTCGCTTCTCGCGCCCTTCCTCTCCCTCTCGTCGGCGATGGCGCGCCCCAACCTGACGCTGGAGGAGGCGGAGGAGCTCGCCCACTTTGTCATCCCCGTCGCGCCCGACGTGCGCCTGCCGGCGAGGTGGCGGCTGAGTGTCGACGGCATGCCGGTGGCGCCGGAGCCCGAGGTCGACACCCACATCTTCGCCTGCACCGTCGGCCTCTATCGGGCGCGGCTGTCGCCGGAGGAGCTGGAGGACCCGTAGTAAGCCCCCAACCACCCCGGGTGGGCGGACCGGCTCACCGACGACCACGAGCGGCGCCTGTACGCCTACGCCTACGCCGGCCCGCGCCCGCCCGTGAAGCACAACCGCACACGGCGGCACCACCTCTGGGACGGGCGTACCTTCGAGGAGGTCGCCGCACCGTACCGCGCGCCGGCGGCCGCCGTCGCCGCGCCCGCCCCGCCGAGCTACGGCTATGAGCTCTTCCGGCGCGGCGAGGTGCGCTCCACCCGCGCCCGAGTCGACTTCGCCGCCGGCGCGCTTGACGCCAGCCCAGGCGGTGACCGCGGTGCTGTCCGCATCGACCCGAAGAACGCCGCACCGTGGGCAGGAACGGCGCCGGGCCCAGCCGCGCCCCTCCGCAAGAGCCCGAGCAACAGCCAAAGCTGGCATTGGTGGCGGAGTACAGGCGGTTGGCGGCGGAGGCCGGCGACCCGGACGACGTGCCGGGTTACCTGACGGCGATCCGGGAGACGGAGAGCGTGCCGCAGCCATCCCCGCTCGTCCAGGAGTACATGCAGATCGCCCCGGTCGCCGTCCACCCGGAGGACCCGCCGGACTTCCCTGGCTAACACGCCACGGTGGAGGACTCGATGGCTGTGCCGGCCGCGCCCGCAGCGCCCGTGGAGCCCCTCGACGACAGCAGCAGCAGCGACGACGACGACATGCTCTATGATGAGGCAGACTTCGGCAACGTCGAGGACAAGTAGTTTAGTTTCGAAATGTCGTTTAGTTAAGTTTAATTTCTAGTACTATCTAAATATTTCTGAAAACTAGAATGAAACATCTAGTGTTTGA
The DNA here is from genome assembly GCF_002575655.3 of Aegilops tauschii subsp. strangulata. Classification (NCBI taxonomy): domain Eukaryota; kingdom Viridiplantae; phylum Streptophyta; class Magnoliopsida; order Poales; family Poaceae; genus Aegilops; species Aegilops tauschii. The sequence goes on from NC_053039.3 coordinate 474,385,722, forward strand.
ATGGATGGTGTTAAAAAATTGTTTAAATATCGAGTGTTTGAATGGATACCGTTATTTACAATTGTTTAATTTTAAATAATTATTGTAAAAAATTAAAAAACACAAAAGAACGAAACACAATAGAATTAAACTTGAAATGGAAAAAAAATTAAAAACACAAAAGATAGATTACATAAGTAATAAACATTGAAAATTAGAAAAGTAAATAAAAAATGAAACAACGAAAAAATTTAATTAATATTAGCAAAAAAGAATCAAAAGAAATTAAAAAAAAGACCGGCGGCCCGGAGCCGAGCGAGGTGTAGTAGGCCGATCCCGATAAAGTCGACGACGAAAGGGAACGCTTTTCGGCCCCGCAATGCCCACGGGCCCAACGAGGCGGCAAAGAGAGAGTAGGCGAGGCAGTGTTTTTTTAGGAGTACGGCGGGGTAGGGCGGGGCGTGCTATTTAAGCCGGTGCGGGCGAGCTCCGGTAGGTGAGGTGAGACTAAAATTAGACCTCGCCTCCCGCAGCGCTGCACGTACTGCCGAGATGGGCCGAAGTCGGTGGGCCGCGTGGGCCGCCTGGAGGGCGCGCGTGCGAGCGGTTGAGGGCGCAGGGGTGGTGGGACGCGGTACAGTGGAGGCACACTTGTTTAGTCCCACCTCGCCCGCCGAAGGACGCCCCGACCGGCTTAAATAGCCGCGTTCGTGCACCCTGGCAGCTCTGCCCGGGCAGCTACGGCAGTGCTGTTAGGATAGTGTAAACTCAAATCATATCATTAGTATCTATCTTATTTTTGACAGTTTGCCACTCTACGCAAGTTTGTCTCACCTCACTCAAATTACATCATTAGTATCTATACACAAAATTTCATCGTGTTCCGAGCACAAACTCATGTCGCGTCACGTCCGAGGAGTGTGTTTCGGTTTCAGAGCGGGGAAAATCGTAGAAAATTCTCGGAGGTTGGGAATGCCCCGAAACTTGACATGCTTGCTTGCCATGAGTGTACAAACGTATGAAAAGAATTGGGTCCATTTGAAGGATGTCGAAAAAAACCTCCGTCGGGACGGGGCCTTCGCTCCTACCAGAACGGCGTGCGCAGAGGAAGGTCATTTTTTGGCAATCTTCAGAACGACCCCAAGTTTTGCGACAGGGTAGGCATGCCCACCGTAGGACCCCACGCAAAATTTCATTGTGTTCCGAGCACACACTCATGTCGCGTCACGCCCGGGAAGTGTGTTTCGGTTTCAGAGTGGGGAAAATCATAGAAAATTTTCGGAGGTCGGAAATTCCCCGAACCTTGACATGCTTGCTTGCCATGAGTGTACAAACGTATGAAAAAAAAATTGGGTCCATTTGAAGGATGTCGAAAAAAACCTCCGTCGGGACGGGGCCTTCGCTCCTACCAGAATGGCGTGCGCAGAGGAAGGTCAGTTTTTGGCCATCTTCAGAACGACCCCAAGTTTTGCGACAGGGTAAGCATGCCCACCGTAGGACCCCACGCAAAATTTAATCGTGTTCCGAGCACACACTCATGTCGCGTCACATCCGGGGAGTGTGTTTCGGTTTCAGAGCGGGGAAAATCGTAGCAAATTCTCAGAGGTTCGAAATGGCCCGAAACCTGACATTCTTGCTTGCCATGAGTGTACAAACATATGAAAAAAATAGCGTCCATTTGAAGGATGTCGAAAAAAATCCGTCGAACGTGTAAAAAAGTCTTTCAGCGTGGATAGTCATACCTTGCAACACTGATGCAGGTCATGCAGTATCACTCCAAAACGATTGTGGAGTGACAGAGCAGAACCTGCATAAGCATAGTGAGGTATGGCTACCACGATTAAAGACTTGATGTCATATACGGATGCAGCTATTTAAACACATTATTCGTCGTCAAAACTAGCAATGTCGGACTAAAAATAGAGCACTGTCGGGGGTTGCGGCGCACATACGAAGGCCCGCCCCACCATGGCCCGTGCGCGTCATGGGCTGCCCCGTGCGCGCCTTTTCTGGCCACTATAGGCTAACTTCTTTTTATAAATGGTTTTATCACCACATTGATTGTGGAGACTCATATGTAGTGGTTTAAATAGTCACACAAAATTTTAACGTCCAGTAATTATTGCTTTATATTACATGTATACGGATCCAGATGGTGTAGGTGTTGCTTATCAACAAGCAAAGCAACACGTACATCATCCCTTCTGGGTAAGTATACCTGTGCTATGATGCAATTTTTTTTATTGTTTTTGTATAGTTGTGAAATTGTGAGATAAAATCTAGAATGGGCGGATGTGTTGAGACGATCAGGATATTAAATTTTCTGTCCGGGTTGAGTGACGATGATCTGCCGGCACCCGCAGCCAGTCCGGGTTGAGTGTAAAGTCAAGTCATATAGATTAGACATGACATTTGACTATTTTGGAACATCAGAAAGGATTAAAAAAACACAAGAATAAAAAATCCTGTAGTGTGGATGGATTTACCTCAGAAGACTAATGTAAATTTTTGCTGTGACACTCCATGATTTTGGAGTGCCACAGCATCATTTACAATTGCCTAGTGAGGAAAGGCCGCCAAACTAAAGGATTCAACATTATACGTAGAGAACGGTATTTAAACAGGTGATTAAGCGTGCCCAGAAGCAATGTGGGACTAAACGATTAGCAGGTTGGGCGGTCGCCGCCGTGGCTTTTGCTTAATGGGCCCTCACGTGTGCGCCGCAAACGGCGCCCAAGTGGACACCGTGGGGGGCCTATCCTGGCCCGGCCATGTGCGTCACGCGCGCGGGCAGTTGTAAAAAAAATTATCTTTGGCAAACAAACCAATGTATACTGTTTTGTGTTCTTTAATGAAGAAATTCATATAAAACGAATGTAATGCCGAAACGCGACCAGCTTTTGCATGCACGTGTGAGTGGCCCCCACCGTCGCCCACGCCAAATTTCAACGGAATCGGAGTATGAACGGACGTTATGTCACGTCCGGAGACCCTTTTTTGGTATTTTCACGGAGAAAATCATAGTAAATGCATCGAGTGTCGAAACGAACCGAAATTTTGCATGTGTGTTTTTGTTGCACACTGTAGCATTTGAAAAAAATGGTTCCGTTTCATGACTTTGCGAAAGGGAACACCTCATGGATGCCCGTCCCCCCTAACCGATACCTCAGGTTTCTACTGCAACTACATGTCGACATGGACGAAACGCACCCAACTTTTGCATGCGCGTGTGAGTGACCCCCACCGTCACCCATGGAAAATTTCAACGGAATCGGAGTACGAACGGACGTTCCGTTACGTCTGGAGACCTTTTTTGGTATTTCACGGAGAAAATCATAGTAAATGCATCGAGTGCCGAAACGAACCGAAATTTTGCATGCGTGTTTTTGTTGCACACTGTAGCATGTGAAAAAAATGGTGCCATTTCATGACTTTGCGAAAGGTAACACCTCGTGGATGCCCGTCCCCCCTAACCGATACCTCAGGTTTCTACTGCAACTACATGTCGACATGGACGAAACGCACCAAACTTTTGCATGCGCGTGTAAGTGCCCCCACCGTTGCCCACGCCAAATTACAACGGAATCGGAGTACGAACGGACGTTGCGTCACGTCCGAAGACCCTTTTTTGGTAACGGAGAAAATCATAGTAAATGCTTTGACTGTCGAAACGAACCGAAATTTTGCATGCGTGTTTTTGTTTCACACTGTAGCATGTGAAAAAAATGGTGTCGTTTCATGACTTTGCGAAAGGGAACACCTCGTGGATGCCCGTGCCCCCTAACCGATACCTCAAGTTTCCACGCAAAAAATTCATGATACAAGAAGAAACTGGCTGTAAAGGTCTTATTTCACTTAGACCGGACGATGTGTTTTCAATATTTGGATTTAAGAATGAAGGTGGGGATGTTTTTTGCATTCTTGTGACGGAAGGAAAAGAGTTAATAAACAAAATTCCTATTCAGTAAATTCACAAAAAAAATGGTCAGATAATGATAGATGACTTGATCAAAAAAATTGTGAGGAATAAATCCGCCGACGATGAGTTTCTTCGGATGGCTGTTCTTGTTTTGTTGGGACTATTATTGCACCGATGTCGGTTGTCTCCATACCAAAGGACTACTAGGCATTGGTGCATGACGTGAAGCGGATCAGCACGTTGAACTTTAACGTGTTTACTTCGCGAACTTGTTTGACGGAGATTGATAAACTTAAGTAGGACGGCCGTGTGAGGCAATGGCCATGTGGCAACCTAGCCCTACTCCAGGTATGGTATTAATTAATGCTACTTAATATTCCTTCATGTTATGCGTTCATAATTTATTTTGTCATTTGTTTTGTAGTACTTATATTGGGAGAAGGTGCAGCCAACCGCCGGCCCGAAATATGACCCGTTGTCGTTGCAAAGTCCCCTAATGAAAAACTGGACTGAATCTAAAGCGGAGAAACGAGAAAAGTACGACCTAGACAATGGTGGTGGTCATGGATTGGTAATATTCTAATGTTTATTTAACTCTACGTTGATGATCCATTCAAATAGTTATGTACTAATATTTTCATTACATACTCACTTTGCAGATAGATGACTGCATTACGAACGAGTATAGAATGAAAAAACTTGCATATCAACATGCTGAAATCAGTAAGAAACCTAGTAGCCGAAAGTCATCCGATCCGTTACGGGAAAGAGAAAAGTGGATAGTGTGTCCGAGGTCCCTCCTAACCTAAAGCGTTTTATGAACCGGGTTATGAATGATATGAAGGAAATTCGTAAGGAATTGCTTCGTATGCCGGAGGTATGCGCACACGTAACAATTGGGCAACTCTATTAAATTCGCTAAATTGACAAAAAGTTATAACATGTTACTGTGGTTACTTTTGTAGATTTTGTTAGAGAAAATGAATAAAACAGGTGTGCGGTACAAATCAGGCACAATGGCACAGGAGGAAGAAAATTTGTATGGACAGAATAGTGAGTCCAAGTATGAAAACAAGTATCCTAATAAAGAATTTCAGTACGATGACATACACACACCTAATGGCCAAAATGGCAGTGGGAATTATGATTTGGATTCTGAAGGAGGGGATTCGTTCAAACTCAGTACTGGTCACTTGAGTAGCTATAAGGGTGAGAAGGATGATCCTATAGATGTCCTAGAGCAGTCGGAAAAAAGAGAAGCATCATATCTAAAAACAGATGAAATAGAAGTAACAAGATGGGAAGTGGAAACAAATGAGCAAGAAGTGTCACAGGGCATGTCAGATGATAATAGCGAGATAGAAGATAAGAAGGAGGTGATTCTAGGGAAGCGAAGGCGGACTGTGTCAAAGTACCAGAAATCTCCTTATGTTAAAAAGACTCCGAAAAAACGTGCGAAACGTTCCGCGAAAGCGAGTAAGTTAAACACGGTATGAATATTTCTTTGATAATTATATATTCAAAAATTGTACTATAACTTTATTTACTTGTGTTGTAGAACTGCTTAATGAAACAAGCCCTCAGTTTGATCATTCTGTGGATGATGTGGTGCGTGCAGCTGTGCAGTACGTGAAAGCGTACGATCACTCACCAAAACATAAGAACCATGAAATATTCAACAATGGTAAAGATGAAGGACTATCTGCGGCAAGAGCTTGCCAGATAATTAACCATGCATGGTTATCAGGTGATGTATGTACTTTAATTGTCATGCTTATTTCATGTGCTAACTATAATGCATCCATGTTAATTTTACTCATCTATTTCAGGTAATTGACGCTTATGTGACGTACATATCGGATTCAAGTATCGCCAAGGATAGGTATCTTGTACCCACACATAGGTCTTACTGGTTACAGCACACTCGCCCAAAGTTAGTGAGACGAGGGAAGTCGATAAACGATCCACAAGGTTTAGCACATGCAAATGAACCTCTCAACAGATGCATGACAGAATATTTTGCAAAACCTAAGGTATCGTTTGCAATGCAGAATTGTTTTTACATGACTATCATATGTGAAAGGCGAGCTTAGTAACAATATTTGAATTTTAAAATAGGCTTATTTTGCTTTAAATAATGATAAAAACCATTGGATTACATCTGTTATGCACACTGGAAAGAAAGAGTTCCAACTTCTTGATTCAGGAAACTCGTTGAAAATTTTGTAAGTTTCATAATCATGTGTGTACAATTAAGCTTATAATTGTTTACCGTATGTACTCAACGTGTTTGTATCATTTTTTTATTTTCAATGAGAACAACTTGCACGAGATATCCAAGATGCAAATGATAGTGCAATTATGTCGTTCCCGGATGTGTCCGCATGTCCTTTAGTCCCGTACGACATGCTTCAACAAGATGGCAGAGTTACATGTTGCACGTGCTTTCAAAATAAATTAATTGATTCAGTGTTGTCTTACTTAACATGCTTTGAAAATTGCACTTGTGGTTTTCGAGCAAAGGAACTCATGTGGGTCGTTCATCCTTCGCTGTTTTCAATACTGGGACGGAGAAAAATTTATAAGCGCTTTTTCTCAGGTGGGTACATTTTCAGTATGAAAAATATTACATCATACTATATATAAGTGTTAAATTAAAATAATTTTAATTGTTTTTCAGGAATCTATTGATAGTTCGAGAGAAAGAATGATAGCTGGAATTATTTTGTCCCCAGAAAATAAGCTTACAGAAGTGAAGAACAAAGTTATTCGACTTGCAAAGAAGAAAAAGAAATAAAAATCTCACACCAGAGTACTACGCGGGCTTCGAATTTACTTGAATGCCTATGAAACATGATTGAAGATTGTGTGTGGATGTTTTATTTTTTTTATGTGAGTTCTAAACATTTTTCACATGTCAAGATTATGTCGCGTGACTGATTTATTTAACATAGATTCCAAACATTTGAAATTTACAAATTTATTTTAGATTTTGCGTTGAATGAGTGTTCGCGCGAATGTATGAAGTCGGGGCTTTAAAATACCCTGTTGACACATCGGGATCACGTGTCGAAGGCGAGCGTCGCCCGCGCCGCGCGTCCGGTGCTCGCCTGGAGATGGCCCGCGACTGTGGTCGCCGAGAGAAGGCGAGCGTCGCCCGCGCCGCATGTCACGTGCTCGCCTCGTGCTACTCAAATGGCGCCACGTGCTCGGCGCGAGATGGCCCGCGTGGGGGCGCGTCATCTCGCGAGCCGGCCCACGCCGCGCATCGCTCCCGGGTTGGACGGTGCGGCCCCGATGTGGATTCGCCCTCTGCCCACCTGCGCCCTCTGCGCCTGAGGGCGCTGTAGCCTCAGGATCGCCATCGGCGGCGGCACCTGAATCATCCTCGTGCGTTGCGCCCCTTAGCGCCGACTGGCGCCACTCGCGGCCCAGCGGCTGTTAACTTTTTTAAAAAACGAAGCAACCGGCGGCTGTAGAACGCTTCTGATCGCCCAACATCCAAGATTTATTTATTTCTAAAGAAAAATGTGTATATCACATATCATATTAAAAACAATGACTATAGCGCCAACAAATATATATTCTAAAGTAAAAATGTGTATGTCGCATATCATATTAAAAACAACGAGCATAGTGCCAACAAATATGACATAAGTACACCGATTACAAGTCTCCCGTAGCGATGTGCCGAAACAAATTTGTAAGTAAAATTCTTTATTACAACCAAATAAATCATCAACTCTATTCAGAACTTGTTCCACGTATTCAAACAATCCGTGTTATCATCGTCATGCCATGTTTCTGCATGGAAAGATCATAATATATGTCAAAATTTTGTAAACAATAAACTAAACAACAAAAGTATGTTAAAAACATGTGTCCACATACTTTGGATTCTGAGGACAATCGTTCTTGAAATGACCTTTTGTTCTGCATAAACCGCATAGGCGTACAGGAGGTTTCTCATTGAAACAGTCTACTGTATTTAGTCTCACCAGGTTCCTTACCACGGCCTTTGTTATTCTGCTCTTTCATTGCTCCTTTCGTATTGACTTTCTCTGGATCACCAACAAAAACATAATCTTGATCCAGCACAAAAGCATCGTCATGCGCAACCCTATGCTATCTCACATAATCTTCCTCCTCAACGTCGTTGTTTGCTATCACATCCTCGAGAGCAGCCTTGAGTTTGTCAAATAGAAATGGTCTATGACATGCCGCATGAGATGCTTCCGCAGACAAAATAGTCAACTCACTGTACTTAGTTCTATCCTCAGTACCTGCCCATCCCCATGCGAAGAGATCGCTAGTGCACTTCACGGGCAGTCCACCTCTAGCATTCTTGGTGAATCTTCGCAGCACTAAGCACTTAGGTAAGTCCTTCATGTTCAATCTGGCCAAAACATAAAGAACATGCTTGCATGGGAGACCTTTACGTTTCATACTATCACAACTACACTTCACTGTTTCTTCTGAGTTAGTAGGTGTATAGTCCACTTTGAATCTCAGTTGCCTGTTATTTTTCCATGCCACTATGAATCTCTGACTGACGGCTCCACTGAGTCTATCTATGATCTCAAGATCCGCTGCCTTCTTCATTTCTTTCTGCAAGAGGTAAAAGTTCACCCCAGTGAAGTCACGGGCAGCGGATTTCTCAATGCATTTGAACTCGTCAAGTACTGGTACAGGGAGTGTCTGTGTGGCCATGCAGTCGTCGTATGACTCGTTCTCACGGAGCCGAACAATGCAGTTCTCATAATGCACAACCATATCAACAATTGTCATGCCAGAGTCAAGATGTAGATGAAGGCAAGAGTTTAGACTCTCGCTCCTCTGGTTATTCCGCATAACAAGGAGGAACCCACCGGTGAGATATGACGCAGCCCAAAGCCTTTTCTTCCTATACATCCTACGCAACCATGTTTCAGTTTTCCCCGACTCCCATTTAGCTTTAAAAGCTGCCCATCTCGCCTCAAACTCATCATGTGTAGTAGCATAGTAAATAAGAGACCTGAAATCCTTAAGGGACTTGTGGTGGAGGTGTTTCTGCATGCTCTTCTCTATATGCCACGAACAAAGTCGATGCCACACGTCAGTAAGGACCTTCCTGATGGCCCTTATCATGGTTGCGTCTCTGTCAGTAATTACAGACCTCGGCTTCTTCTGATAGTGAGCTCTCAAGAAGGTCTGCAACACCCAAACATATGTATCCTCGGTCTCATCTGACACAACAGCACAACCGAACACAGTGGTGCAACGATGATTGGTTAGACCAACAAAAGGTATGAATGGCATTCCGTACCTATTCATCTTATAAGTGATGTCAAAGACGGTTACATCACCGAAGTCAAGGTAATCCCGACGTGACTGAGAATCACACCAAAACATGTTCTTCAGCTTGCCTTCTGCGTCAACAGTGTGCTCAAAGAAAAAGTCTGGATCCCTTGCCTTACTCGTCATCATGATCCCAATCACAGTGTCTGCATCACCCTTTGCTAGCAACTTCATTTTCTCCCTATAACACATGTTATAAAGCTTCCTCCTCCCGAAACCAGCCCTTGCATATGATCCAATGTTTTCTGATCCCAGCACCTGCCATTGCTAAGATCTCGAGCTTCTATTATTCCTTTATCTGATTATGAGACTGAAGATATATAACTTCATCCGGTCTAGCAAGAGTGTGACTATGATCATCGCTGAAACTGCTGACATACCAAATGGAGCGCTCTCTATCAAGCTTCATAGTTAGATGGGCCTCGCAATAACACCGACTCTACACTCTCAGCCCGCGCTTCTTCCCTTCCATGGTACAAAACTTGGCATGTCGTTTCCCAGCCCTCGAACAGAGAAACCTCCTCAAGCGCCTACGCGCGTCGACACCCTTCACATATTTCAAGTTGTCCCTCCTAATGCAGAATCCACACTTTTTCGCATAGTCGTTATAGAAATCATATGCCTCCTCGTCTGTCCTGAACGTCGCGGACATCACCATCCAATGCCTGTCCAGTGATTCTTGCTGGTATTCATCGCACCCAGTGTCAAAATTGCACTCATCACCATTGGCATCGTCATCATTTTCGCACGGGCCACCAACCTCTCCCTGAAAAAAATGCAAACAACCTTATATGTCAGTAAGTTGTTGTATGAGGACTATCATATGTATTCACTTTGCACTACTTACTTTGGTCGAGCTGTCATTATAAGATGCATCGATATCGTTTTCGTCATTGGCATCATCGAAGAAATTCCACTCATAGTACCCTTCCACATCCATCTGCGCAAATTTTAAATATGATATGTAAGATTTGATGCGTTTTTCATGTCACTTTAAACTAACTAGCATAATTTTAAACTTACATGGCTACCGCTTTCAGCATATGAATCATCTACATCCATATCCTCATTGTCATCATCCCCTCCTACCTGTGCAAAGTCAAACAAGTACATGTTAGTGTCATCGTGGATGCTTGTATTTAATATGCTTGACAACATGCAGACCACTTACATTGCCACTGTAAGACTCATCCAAACTCATATAATTTTCCCCGTCATGTTCGTCTTCATCCAATGACAATGATCCGTCCTCGCTACCGCCATCATCACCATAATATCTGATTTTCGCCTCCATCTATACACGTTTATATATAATCAAAGATCCATTCAAACAACACGTAACATCGTCGCAACTAAAATCCGTTTTTAAATCACTATGCCAGCAGCTCGCGTACCTCATTGCCTTCGTCAGACATGACAATAGCGTTGAGATTCGCCGGAGGCTTGAGGGCGAACAACACGCCAAGCAGACGACGGCGGCGGCGTCTGCCTGACCTAGGTGGTTGTCGGCGTCGAGTCGCGCACAACGCCTCGATATTACTAGGTGATGCCGGCGACTTTTTCTCCCGTCGGCCAGGTACTGCTGGAGATGGCGGCGGCGGCCGAGGCGAGGGGAAGATAGGGTTCGCCCGATCAGGCTTTTTTTCCACTCAAACCACATGGGCGTGCGCAGAGGGCCGGCGAGCAGGCGGGCTCTCGTACACCGGACGGGGGCGCGGACGGGCGGGCGTACGCGACAGGCTCGTACGGCAACGCGGGCGGGCGTACGGCGGGCGGGTGTTTTAATACGAGGTGTGAAATGACCCCTTATACGTTGGGGGGGGGGGGGTTGTACGGAAGGGCACCTCCAAAAATAAAACCGTAGAAGACGATGGGAGCGGATGTAAAGAGAGACGTAGAACCTACATGTGTGGCCACACCGGCCGCGCTGGCCTCCCAGAAGTATGATGATTAAAAATTGTTGAGAGTTGATAAACTTAGTTTTGGTCATCGTTGCAATTAATAGGAAGTAATAAGGAAAGAGAGGTTTCACATATAAACATACTATCTTGTACATCTTTTATGATTGGGAGCACTCATTAAAATATGACATGCTAAAGAGTTGATGTTGGACAAGGAAGACAACGTAATGGGTTTTGTTTTCTTATATCTGAAATAAAGTATATTGTCATGGATCATCTAACATGTTGAGCTTGCCTTTCCCCCTCATGCTAGCCAAATTCGTCGCACTAAGTAGAGATACTACTTGTGCTTCCAAATACCCTTAAACCAGTTTTGCCATGAGAGTCCACCATATCTACCTATGGGTTGAGTAAGATCCTTCAAGTAAGTTGTCATCGGTGCAAAGCAATAAAAAATGCTCTCTAAATATGTATGATTGATTGGTGTGGAGGAACTAAGCTTTATACGATCTTATGATGTGGAAGAAATGAAAGTGACAGACTGCATAATAAAGATCCATATCACAAGTGGCAATATAAAGTGACGTTCTTTCGCATTAAGATTTTGTGCATCCAACCCTGAAAGCGCATGGCAACCTCTGCTTCGCTCTGCGAAGGGCCTATCTTTTACTTTTATCTTCTACCTTATGCAAGAGTCATGGTGATCTTCACCTTTCCTTTTTACATTTTATCCTTTGGCAACCACAGTATGTTGGAAAGATCCTGATATGTATATCTAATTGGATGTAAGTTAGCATGAGTTATTATCGTTGACATTACCCTTGAGGTAAAAGGTTGGGAGGCGAAACTATAAGCCCCTATCTTTCTCTGTGTCCGATTAAAATTCCGTAACCACAAGTATTGCGTGAGTGTTAGCAATTATCACTACTAGGAAAAGGGCTATAGATGGAATGGCCACTAATGGCGCACTGTACATGTGGTGCGCCATTACTAAATACTAATGGCGCACCATGTGTCGGTGCGCCATTAGTAAATTTTTTTTTTTCAAAACTACTAATGGCGCACCGTGGGATGGTGCGCCATTAGTAGTTCAACTAGTAATGGCGCACCATCCCACGGTGCGCCATTAGTAATTATGTTTCAAATTTTTTTTTTATTTTTTAAACTACTAATGGCACACCGTGGGACGGTGCGCCATTACTAGTTCAACTACTAATGGCGCACCACTCCCACGGTGCGCCATTACTAGTTGAACTACTAATGGCGCACCACTCACAGGTGCGCCATTAGTAATTTTGTTACAAATTTTGTTTCAATTTTTTTTTTTGAAAAACTACTAATGGCGCACGGTTGGGGTGGTGCGCCATTACTAGTTGAACTACTAATGGCGCACCACCCCAACGGTGCGCCATTAGTAACTTGGCCCATTCCACCGAATGCACCCCCCCCCCCCGTGGACCACCTTTTCAGTTTTAAAACAAATAAAAGAAAATGATGGAAATGTCAAAAAAATAAAATAAAATAAGATTCCCATGTGATATGTGGTCTAGTTGTTGGGAAAATTAACAAATATGAATTTCGACTTTATTTGCAAAATCTCTCTGGAATTTCTTAAAATGGGCATAACTTTTGCATACGAACTCGGATGAAAAAGTTTTTTATATGAAAAATCATCTACTCGAAAACCCCGTTAAACATTTTCAAAATCCTCAAAAACCTAACAGAAAAAAGATACGGGGCTTTCAAGATCTGGAGGCAAAAAAATTCAAAAAATTTCAAACTTACTAGTGGCGCACCGGTTGCTAGGTGCGCCACTAGTAACAGAAAAAAAATATTGGTTTTGAATTTTTTTTGGATTGTTTTTTCAAAAAATGATTCGTAATATGACAGGGAAGTTTGAAATATTTTTCAAAATTTCATCATAGTCATGAATATGAACAAAGTCCTAGACATCAACAAGGTTTAATAGGATTGATATGATAGATATATCAACAAGTGGCTGTTAAGTGAGGTGGTGCTGGGGTTGGATAGAACCGCGAAGTTAAGCGTGCTCGGGCTGGAGTAGTCTTAGGATGGTTGACCTTCCGAGAAGTTTGACCACTTAGTGCGATTTGACTTGAAATTAAGCATATTGACCTGAGATTAAGCCATAGTGACCAGAGATTAAGAAAAAATATTTCTGAAAAAAAATAAAAAAAATCTGAATTTTTTTTTTAATATTTCTGAAAAAATATTTGAAAAAAATTGTTACTAATGGCGCACTTCTATGTGGTGCGCCATTACTAAGTCCGATAGTAATGGCGCACCATGGCATATACTAATGGCGCACCACTGGTGCGCCATTAGTATACCAGATACTAATGGCGCACCAGCGGTGCGCCATTAGTAAAAAAATCTAGTGGCGTGATGCTAGTGGCGCACCAGTAGTGCGCCATTAGTAGGCAAAACTGATGCGCCACTAGTAGGCCTTTTTCTAGTAGTGTATGAAAGACTAAATGATAGTTGAGTATGTGGACTTGCTAAAAAGCTCTGACATAGGCTCTTTCTGATGTTATGATAAATTGCAATTGCTTCAATGAATGAGATTATAGTTTGTTGGTTCTCAATAAAGTTTGCATTGTGAATTGATTATTACTTGAGCGTAAGAGTTCATATGACAATATCCATACATGTTGCTGTTATGAGAATAATCATGATGCCCTCATGTCCGTATTTTATTTTATCGACACCTCTACCTCTAAACATGTGGACATATTTATCGTTATCAGCTTCCGCTTGAGGACAAGCGAGGTCTAAGCTTGGGGGAGTTGATACGTCCATTTTGCATCATGCTTTTATATCGATATTTATTGCATTATGGGCTGTTATTACACATTATGTCACAATACTTATGCCTATTCTCTCTTATTTTAGAAGGTTTACATAAGGAGGGAGAATGCCGGCAGCTGGAATTCTGTGCTGGAAAAGGAGAAAATATTAGAGATCTATTCTGCACAACTCCAAAAGTCCTGAAACTCCACGAAAGTTGTCTTTGGAAATAATAAAAAATACTGAGTGGAAGAAATACCAGTGGGGGCCCACACCCTGGCCACGAGGGTGGGGGCGCGCCCTACCCCCCTGTGGGCGCCCCCTACCTCGTGGGCCCCCTGTTGGCCCTCCGGTGCCCATCTTCTGCTATATGAAGTCTTTCGTTCGAAGAAAAATCATAAGCAAGCTTTCGGGACGAGACTCCGCCGCCACGAGGCGGAACCTTGGCGGAACCAATCTAGGGCTCCGGCAGAGCTGTTCTGCCGGGGACACTTCCCTCCGGGAGGGGGAAATCATCGCCATCGTCATCACCAACGCTCCTCTCATCAGGAGAGGGCAATCTCCATCAACATCTTCACCAGCACCATCTCCTCTCAAACCCTAGTTCATCTCTTGTATCCAATTCTTGTCTCCAAGTCTGGGATTGGTACCTGTAGGTTGCTAGTAGTGTTGATTACTCCTTGTAGTTGATGCTAGTTGGTTTATTTGGTGGAAGATCATATGTTCAGATCCTTTATGCATATTAATACCCCTCTGATTATGAACATGAATATGCTTTGTGAGTAGTTACGTTTGTTCCTGAGGACATGGGAGAAGTCTTGCTATTAGTAGTCATGTGAATTTGGTATTCGTTCGATATTTTGATGAGATGTATGTTGTCTATCCTCTAGTGGTGTTATGTGAACATCGACGACATGACACTTCACCATTATTTGGGCCTAGAGGAAGGCATTGGGAAGTAATAAGTAGATGATGGGTTGCTAGAGTGACAGAAGCTTAAACCCTAGTTTATGCGTTGCTTCATAAGGGGCTGATTTGGATCCATATGTTTCATGCTATGGTTAGGTTTACCTTAATACTTTTGTTGTAGTTGCGGATGCTTGCAATAGAGGTTAATCATAAGTGGGATGCTTGTCCAAGTAAGGACAGCACCCAAGCACCGGTCCACCCACATATCAAATTATCAAAGTACCGAACGCGAACCATATGAACGTGATGAAAACTAGCTTGACGATAATTCCCATGTGTCCTCGGGAGCGCTTTTCCTTATATAAGAGTTTGTCCAGGCTTGTCCTTTGCTACAAAAAGGATTGGGCCACCTTGCTGCACTTTATTTACTTTTGTTACTTGTTGCTCGTTACAAATCATCTTATCACAAAACTATCTGTTACCTATTATTTCAGTACTTGCAGAGAATACCTTGCTGAAAACTGCTTATCATTTCCTTCTGCTCCTCGTTGGGTTCGACACTCTTACTTATCGAAAGGACTACGATAGATCTCCTATACTTGTGGGTCATCAGCCATCGAGCCCGTAGCGCCGAAGTTCAACCTGTGGTCGGCTTTCCCAATCACCTTCGACCGCAAGGACCATCTGACCAGTATCCGTCAGGGAGGTTCAGCGGCCCTGGTACTGGACCCCATTATCGATGGGTACCACCTCACAAGAGTCGTAATGGACAGGGACAGTAGCCTCAGTCTAATCTACGCAAACACAATGAGTAAAATGGGGATCGATCCGTCAAGGATCAAGCCTAGCAACACCACCTTCAAGGGGGTTATTCTGGGCGTACAAGCCCGATGCTTAGGCATGGTAACTTTGGAAGTGGTATTCGGCTCACCGGAAAACTTTCGAAGTGAATACTTGATCTTCGGCATAGCCCCATTCTGCAGTGGCTATCACGCCCTCCTTGGCTGAACGGCATTCGCCAAATTCAGCGCCGTCCCGCATTATGCATACCTCAAGCTGAAGATGCCTGGTCCTGCGGGTGTCATAACGATCAATGGAAACATGGAGCGCTCGCTCCGGATTGAGGAACACACTGCGGCCCTGGCAGCCGAAAGCCAGTCCGTCGCTAATAGGCCAAGGCATCAGCCCGCCGTAAAGGGAAAAGATACACTTAAATGGTCTCGAGCCCGATCCCCGTCATGGGAACCTGCCTTCGTTCGCCGCAAATATGGATATGCTCCCCACGGCACGCCCGCCTTCACCGCGCTTCAAGTGCCTCCTACGCACAACTTCGCGCTCAAGATACCATGGGCGCCCGTGGGGGCTTATAACACCATCTGTTCGGCTCAACCAAACTATGGAATCACCACGTCCTTGGACGACAACAGGCAGGACTCCAGACTCGCTTAGCATCAAGCTATAACGGTAGGACTACATCTCAAGGTCCCTATTGAAGGCACTCCTCGCCAGCACGCGGCGTTCTAAATGGATGTCCAATTCACTCCCCTCCACCTCGCAGAAGGAAAGGCGCAGACGTGCAGCAGGGCACAGTTGAGGCTTCGATCCACACATCAAGGCCCTTCCTCTGTAAAATTTTCTTTTCTTCATTATTATAAACAGCTTAGCAGTTCGAATTGTACGGATACACGTCCAGAGTTTATCGAAAATAAAAACATCTTTTACGGTGTTCGAGCATCCGCATTATTAGGCCATCTTTCTTTCCTTTCTCGTTTTTCTTGCTCTTCGAACAGCTGGGCATCCACACATTGTGTAATAACTACAAATCGGTTAATTGACCAAAGGCCTGATTTTCCCATCAGATCTACATATTAAGTCCGGCACCACTTCTCGTTGAGTGTTCGGCGTCTCGGATATTGCACTATATGCATTAGTTCCGAACTATGTATTGGGTCAATAGTTGGGTTGCCCGGCTCCTGTTCTTGCCCTCTTACGGTCCGCACATTCAGCTAAGAAGGTAAAGAGAGAACCCCTGTGATTGTGCTTCTGGCTAGTCCAGTCAAGCACCTCAGGGAAGAAAGCCGAAAACTGGCCGTCATAGTAAGCGAGAACTGGTCAGCGATTGGACGACAATTGTTAAACTAAGAAATCATTGGCGATTTATCCGTATCATACGTAGGGTTCGTCCTAGCACAAACCATATGATTATAAAGGCACAACTTGGCTCTCACGTACATCACAAACACCTGGGGGCTAGTCACTAGCCCTCTCCATCAAGCTCCTATGGCTAAGTGAAAGCGATAAAGCCGTATAGTCTGATTGCCTAGGCTCTCTCTCGCACTACCGCCTTGGGGCACCGAGACGTCTGCTAAGAGTAACAGTGCATAGACGAAACACCCCTCGTAACATTCACTTGGGGGCTGAAGCCGATGAATGGTAACTTTTAAAATAATAAACGACTGCACAGGAGTCAAAACAAACACAGCATAATATCCAAATGAACCGCATTATAAATCAAAAGGGTTTGATCGACAATTTACACATTCACTCAATGATTACATCCTTGGAACACTGGCCCTCTATCGCCCGAGCACCATCCATAACCTGTGCAAAGTACAGTTTGGGGCGGCAGTGCTCCTTTCCAACTGGCGGAGGACCAGTGGCCATATCCATCGGCTTGATCTTCAGTAAGTACTTCTTACCATTTGCGATTTGCCCCATTTGGCGGAGCTCCTCCCGGACACCCCGCACCTCCGTTCTGGCCTCCTGGAGCTCTTTCTCCACCTTGGACAACTTGGAGGACTGCTCCTTTTGCTTTTTCTCAAGGGCCTCACACTTCGTGACGGCATCCTTGAGCTCCACCTGCACTTCGGCCACTCTAGCCTCATGCTTCTCTCTCGTAGTCTTCGGCTTCTCAAGTTCGGCAGTCGCCTTTTCGGCAGCCGCTTTCTTCTTGGCCGCTTCGGCCTCGGCCTTCTTCAGCGTCGCCTTCAGACTCTCAACCTCCGCGGCGGCAGCTGCACGAACCAAACACCATATGCTCAGCATACAGTCTGGACCGTAAGTATCCGACAGTGTTCACTATGTACTTCGACAAGAGCTTACCTTGTGCCTCATCAAGCCGCTTGTTGACAAGGTCAAGCTCTTCATCGGAGCGTTCAAGCTTCCGATCCATCTCCTCCAGGACAGAGGCATTAGCAGCCGCGTCCAAGGATGCTGCCTGAGATATCAAATCAATCACGACACTTTAAAAGCTGGCCTACGGATATTTGACTCTCTGCAACGTTTTTTTGCAAACCTCACATAGTTTCGGGGGCTGATATACGGTCTGCTCATAGTTTGACTAAAAAAATGTAAGGAACATTTTCTTGGGAAAGGTACATTACCTGACTCACCTCAACACCTATTAGAAGGCCTTGGACGGCGTCGTTCAGTCCGAATTGGACTGACCGAACACCCTGTAGAACCACACCCATGTGGGTGCGGTGCTCGTTGACGATGATGGAGTTGTGTACCAGCTCCTCCAGTACGCCCGGCCAGCCCGTCACAGCCTGGTGGTTGGCGTCCAGCGTGGGTGGCGGGATCAGCACCGTTCAAGGCCTTTGGGGCTCAGGTGTAGTCTACTAGGAGGGTCCGGATGGACCGGACCCACCTCCCGCATTAGCCAGGAGGAACGCAACCTCCTGGTCTTCGGTGACCGAGGCGTCAGCCTCGGCCATGGTGGCATCACCCTCCTCCCCCGTGCTCGGGGTCCTTCGGGACAACACTTCCCCAGCCTCTTCAGGGATCAAGGGACGTGCGGAGCGCGCCGTGGATCCGGTGTCCGCCAATTTGGCGGGTGGAGACGTCCCCTCCGAGGTCTGCTCGGTGGCGTGGCCGCGTGGTGGGCTGTGACATCACGCAATCGGCTTCCATGAGTAAGGGACTGTTAAAAATAAAGCAACTAAAAATGCCAAAGTACGTACCTGGCAGTAGGGGGCTTGACCAGGCTCCCTATCCGGAACATTCTTTGACGCCACGGACTCCTCTTTGGAGTCTGAACTATCGGACAGGACCAGCTTGGGCCGGCACCCCCTCTTCTAGGCCTGAGGAGGCTCCGCCTCCTCGACACCTCCAGACGCCTCCAGACGCCGCCCTCTTCTTGGAGTGGGAGGAGATGCTCTCCTGCTTGTCCCCCTCCTCATCCCCATCTTGGGCAGACAGGGCAGCAGTGTCTCCGCACTTGGTGTCCGGACGACTTCTTCGGTGGAGGCCCTCTCTGGCCTTCAGTAAATCCTTCATCTTCTTCCCTTTCTTTTCTGGTGCCTTGTAAGGCACCACGACCAGCAGCCCCTCTAGTTGGGCCGATCGAGGCCCTTCGGGTAGAGGAGCCAGGCTACTGATCTTCTCAGACTTTTCAAGCCAGCCCTGTAAAAACCATGAACAGACATTTAGACCGGACTCTATGCAGTACGCCCTCCCAAATATGGACAGGGAAAGAGGTCAATTACCTTCTTCGGCTGGGTTGCGGCGTCGAGGCCGATGTCTTCATTCTCGGCTAGCCAGTCCTCCTGGGACTTGAACAGTTGACCCCATACTTTGTCATGGGTTGTCCGTAGAGGTACTGCATGGTGGCCGGGTCATCCGACTTGTAAGACCACATGGGGCTGGCCCTTTGCTGGCAAGGAAGGAGCTGGTGCCTAAGCATTATCTAGACCAGGCTGGTCAGCTTGGCACCGGTCTCCATCACGCTGGCGCCGCGCTTCTGCATCATCTTCACTTCATTGGCGGACCCCCAGTTAGGGCCCTTTTGGGACCACGAGGTCAATCTCGCTGGGGGGCCGGATCTGAATTCGGGAGCAGCCATCTAGGCCGCATCCCTTGGTTCCGTGATGTAGAACCACTCCTTTTGCCACACCTTGACGGGGTCAATAAACCGACCGTTCGGCCATTGTACTTGGGTCAGCTTACTGATCATGGCTCCGCCGCAGTCCACCTGGGCGCCGCTGACCACCTTAGGCTTGATGTTGAACACCTTCCGCCACAGGCCGAAGTGCGGCTGAACCCGCAGCAGGGCCTCACAGACGATGATGAAGGCCGGAATATGGAGGAGGGAGTTGGGGGCTAGATCATGGAAATCGAGCCCGTTGAAGAACATCCACCCCCCCCCCCCCCGAGAAGGTGTGTAGAGGAAATCCCAGCACCCGGATAAAATGGTGAAGGAGTACTACCCTCTCGCCGGGCATGGGCGTGGGGATGATTTGGCCCTCCTCGGGGGCCCGATGGGCGATGTCGGCCGATATGTGGCCGGGGCGCTTCAGCTCCACGATGTCGTCGTTGGTACGGTGGAGGCGTCCGACTTGCCATTTGCGCTAGATCCGGCCATGGCTGGGGCTAGGGAGGAGCTAAAAGGGAATCACCGCGGAATAGCAAAGCAGGGCGCTAGAGCTCTAGAGATTGCAAGGACAACGGCGGGTGGTGGAAGAAGGTGTGAGGCGTTAACTATAGCTGATTCCCTCTTTATAAGCCACGGAGGAGCCAAGCGTCCCCCTTTTCACGTCGTGGGCTTCTCCACTTCCTGATATACACGCAACGTTGTGCACGGGTGGGGGAATCGAAATCATTGATCATATCCCCTAAAAATGGGGCACGATCTCTGCTTTGATGAGACGTGTCAATGGAGGGGCGGCCTCTATCCGCGCATCAAGAACTGCCAGTCGTTCGACATTATGACCGGCCACCACCCTTCGCTAAAGGTTGTTAGGCGTGAGCACTGTTCACACTTGAGCACTTTGGCCTTCAAGTCTAAGTAAAGTAGACACTTCAGATTCCGAACACCATCAAAACTCCGAATACGCACACGACAAAATGAAGAACTCGGCACACAAGACGAAGACCATGATATGTGCGGACATCGGATACAAGCCCTGGAGTTGGAGGCTAGTTCGGGGGCTATTGAGGGAGTCCTAGACTAAGGGGTCCTCGGGCCGTCGACCTATTACATATGGGCCGGACTGATGGGCCACCACGTGGCCATGCTAGAGTGCGGACTCGTGACCAGACATGAGATCTTCGGAGTCGTGATGTGCCCTCCAAGTCAAGATCAGCGTGACCTTTCCTTCATTGTAAACAATCGAATGTAACCCTAACCCTAATGGTGTCTATATAAACTAGAGGGTTTGGGGCTTTAGGGCTAGAGCTACATCCTTCACCTCATCACCCTAGGGTTTAGCTCGTCTGATCTCGAGGTAGATCTACTCTGTAACTATACCATACATCAAATACAATCAAGAAGGACGAAAAGTTTTACCTCTTCGAGAGGTCCTGAACCTGGGTAAACACCGTGTTCATCGTCCCTTGTTTCCCATTGATCCTAAATCCACAGCTCGGGACCCCCTACCCGAGATCCACCGGTTTTGACACCGACAGTAAGATCTTGAACCGATATACATATCTCTCCTAGTTCTTTCCTTGCTGTATAGTATTAATTGTATATCCAATCAAGCAGATGCATGAAGAGCAAGGACTCTCATTTTGCTAAGGAACACAGTTCATGTTGTCTTATTTTGGGCTAGGAAACATGGTTCATATTACCTGGTCGATAAGATCATGTTCATATACTAATTACTTATGCCAGGCTGCCCCCTCCTAATTAATTGCCATAATTTTTTGCTACTTATTCCCTCAACCTTGGGCTATATATGTTCGTATACAGCAAAGCCGAATCATATAATCACATCAAAAACTATAAAAATAGAGGACAAATAATGGTCAACTCGTCAAAGCAACCAATCTGAGAGAACCAACGGGTCGAAGATCCCCTCGATGAAAACCCTCCAGTGCTGATTCATCTCGAAATGGGAGAGGCGTATGACTCACCGACCAACTCGTCCACGAACACAAAGGACGAGGTGATTCATGAGGGCATGAGAGAGGTGATAACCCACAAGTATAGGGGATCGCAACAGTTTTCGAGGGTAGAGTATTCAACCCAAATTTATTGATTCGACACAAGGGGAGCCAAAGAATATTCTCAAGTATTAGCAGCTGAGTTGTCAATTCAACCACTCCTGGAAACTTAATATCTGCAGCAAAGTATTTAGTAGCAAAGTAATATGGAAGTAACGGTAACGGTAGCAAAAGTAATATTTTTGGGTTTTGTAGTGATTGTAACAGTAGCAACGGAAAAGTAAATAAGAAAAGAACAATATGTGAAAAGATCGTAGGCATTGGATCGGTGATGGAGAATTATGCCGGATACGGTTCATCATGTAACAGTCATAACATAGGGTGACACAGAACTAGCTCCAATTCATCAATGTAATGTAGGCATGTATTCCGAATATAGTCATACGGGCTTATGGAAAACAACTTGCATGACATCTTTTGTCCTACCCTCCCGTGGCAGCAGGGTCCTAATGGAAACTAAAGGATATTAAGGCCTCCTTTTAATAGAGTACCAGACCAAATCATTAGCACATACTGAATACATGAACTCCTCAAACTATGGTCATCACCGGGAGTGGTCCCGACTATTATCACTTCGGGGTTGCCGGATCATAACACATAGTAGGTGACTATAGACTTGCAAGATAGGATCAAGAACTCACATATATTCATGAAAACATAATAGGTTCAGATCTGAAATCATGGCACTCGGGCCCTAGTGACAAGCATTAAGCATAGCAAAGTCATAGCAACATCAATCTCAGAACATAGTGGATACTAGGGATCAAACCCTAACAAAACTAACTTGATTACATGATAGATCTCATCCAACCCATCACCGTCTAGCAAGCCTACGATGGAATTACTCACGCACGGCGGTGAGCATCATGAAATTGGTGATGGAGGATGGTTGATGATGACGACGGCGACGAATCCCCCTCTCCGGAGCCCCGAACGGACTCTAGATCAGCCCTCCCGAGAGGTTTTAGGTCTTGGCGGCGGCTCCGTATCGTAAAACGCGATGAATCCTTCTCTCTGATTTTTTTCTCCCCAAAAGTGAATATATGGAGTTGGAGTTGAGGTCGGTGGAGCGTCAAGGGGCGCATGAGGTAGGGGGGCGCGCCCAGGGGGCAGGCGCGGCCCCCACCCTCGTGGACAGGGTGTGGGCCCCCTGACGTGGATTTTTCTTCTAGTATTTTTCATATTTTCCAAATAGATGTTCCGTGGAGTTTCAGGTCATTCCGAGAACTTTTGTTTCTGCACATAAATAACACCATGGATAGTCTGCTGAAAACAGCGTCAGTCCGGGTTAGTTCCATTCAAATCATGCAAGTTAGAGTCCAAAACAAGGGCAAAAGTGTTTGGAAAAGTAGATACGACGGAGACGTATCAACTCCCCCAAGCTTAAACCTTTGCTTGTCCTCAAGCAATTCAGTAGATAAAATGAAAGTGATACAGAAAAACTTTTACAAACTCTGTTTGCTCTTGTTGTTGTAAATATGTAAAGCCAGCATTCAAGTTTTCAACGAAGATTATGACTAACCACATTCACAATAACTCTTAAGTCTCATGTTTACTCATATCAATGGCATAATCAACTAGCGAGCGATAATAATAAATCTCGGATGACAACACTTTCTCAAAACAATCATAATATGATATAACAGGATGGTATCTCGCTAGCCCTTTCTGAGACCGCAAAACATAAATGTAGAGCACCTTTAAAGATCAAGGACTGACTAGACATTGTAATTCATGGTAAAAGAGATCCAGTCATAGTCATACCCAAATATAAATTAATAGTAATGGATGCAAATGACAGCTGCGCTCTCCAGCTAGTGCTCTTTAATAAGAGGGTGATGACTCAACATAAAAGTAAATAGATAGGCCCTTCGCAGAGGGAAGCAGGGATTTGTAGAGGTGCCAGAGCTCGGTTTTGAAGCAGAGATAAATAATATTTTGAGCGGCATACTTTCATTGTCAACATAACAACCAAGAGATGGTGATATCTTCCATGCTACACACATTGTAGGCGGTTCCCAAACAGAATGGTAAAGTTTATACTCCCCCTCCACCAACAAGCATCAATCCATGGCTTGCTCGAAACAACGAGTGCCTCCAACTAGCAACAGTCCTGGGGGGAGTTTTGTTTGCAATTATTTTGATTTGATTTGCATAAAGCATGGGACTGGGCATCCCGGTGGCCAGCCATTTTCTTGTGAGTGATGAGCGGAGTCCACTCCTCTTGAGAATAACCCGCCTAGCATGGAAGATACGGACAACCCTAGTTGATACATGAGCTATTCGAGCATACAAAACAGAATTTCATTTGAAGGTTTAGAGTTTGGCACATACAAATTTACTTGGAACGGCAGGTAGATACTGCATATAGGAAGGTATAGTGGACTCATATGGAATAACTTTGGGGTTTAAGGGATTGGATGCACAAGCAGTATTCCTGCTTAGTACAAGTGAAGGCTAGCAAAAGACTGGGAAGCGACCAACTAGAGAGCGACAACAGTCATGAACATGCATTAAAATTAATAGACATTGAGTACGAGCATGAGTAGGATATAATCCACCATGAACATAAATATCGTGAAGTCTATGTTGATTTGTTTCAACTACATGTGTGAACATGTGCCAAGTCGAGTCACTTAATCATTCAAAGGAGGATACCACCCCACTATACCACATCACAACCATTTTAATAGCATGTTGGCACGCAAGGTAAACCATTATAACTCATAGCTAATCAAGCATGGCATAAGCAACTATGATCTCTAATTGTCATTGCAAACATGTTTATTCATAATAGGCTGAATCAGGAACGATGAACTAATCATATTTACAAAAACAAGAGAGGTCGAGTTCATACCAGCTTTTCTCATCTCAGTCAGTCCATCATATATCGTCATAATTGCCTTTCACTTGCACGACCGAACGAAGTGAATAATAATAAGAGTGCACGTGCATTGGTCTAAGCTGGAATCTGGGAGCATTCAATAAACAGGAGAAGACAAGGCAATATGGGCTCCTGGTTAAATCAACAATAGTGCATATAAGAGCCACTTCAACAATTTTAATTATGGTCTTCTCCTATCGACCCCCAAAGAAAAGAAAAGAAATAAAACTATTTACACGGGAAAGCTCCCAACAAGCAAAAGAAGAATGGGAAATATTTTTGGGTTTTCTTTTTAATTATTACTACTACAGCAAGAAAAATAAACTAACTAAAGGCTACACTAATTATTTTGTTTATCTTAAGGCTTAACAAACACACAAGAAGAAAGCAAGAAAAAGAAAATAAACTAGCATGGATATTACAGTGAAAAAGTATGAGCACCGACATCTAGCAATGAGTGTGTGAACATGAATGTAATGTCGATGGGAAATACGTACTCCCCCAAGCTTAGGCTTTTGGCCTAAGTTGGTTCATTGCCACGGATGGCCTGGCGGATATCCATAGTTGTAGTTGGGGTCGTACTGAGATGGAGAAGACTCTGACTGCCACTGGTTGGCAATCATATCCGGATCCCACTGGTAGTTAGACTGTCGTGGAGGTTCAAATTGTGGTTCCGGCTCTGTGGCTGGTGTAGGGTTCCGGTAGGCATGAATGGCCGCCAACGGAACGATATACGGACCTTCAGATAAATTAAACAAGGAGGGAGCAGGCAAGGTAATAGTCTCAGGGTGATTTTTATCAAAGAACAATTTGTATTTAAGCGCTGCTTCCCTATTCTTAACAATAAAGTCATGCGCTACCATACTCTTATAATCTAAATAAGCAGTGGGCAGCAATTTTCTTCTTTTTCATAGTGCCTAATAGGTATGTTATAATGTGCAGCAAGGCGTGAAGCATAAATACCTCCAAAGATGGGGCCCTTTGTATGGTTCAAACTTAACCGTTTAGCAATAATACTGCCCATACTAACAGTGTTATCGCAGAATAAACCATGGAACAAAATAATAATATCAGAAACACTAAGGTTTCCACAGTTTCCGCAACCAATTAAGCAACGACTAGCAAATATGGCAAAGTAGCGTAAAACAGGAAAATGTATGCTAGTGATTCTTGCATCGGAAACCTTCCTGGTTTCCCCCACAGTGATAGTGTCAATAAACCCATCCACATCTTTACGATGTGGTTCATCTAAACTACCCTCAAAAGGTATTTTGCAAACCTTGCAAAATTCATCTAGTGGCATCTTCTTAACAACATCATATAAATTAAACTCTACTGAACGAGGTGTTTCCTTAGGGTAATAGTAGAAGTTTTGCACAAAAGTATTGGTGAGTAAGAGATACTGATTGCGTTGGTCGCCGAGGAAGTCGGTGAGGCCTGCATTCTCAGCCAATTCATAAAAATCATCATAAATCCGGCTTCTCTCAAGAATTCATTGGAAGGCCATTCACACGGCCAGACCTCCGCGGTGCGAGGAAAATTATATTTGGGCCTCTGTGCTTCTTCACTTTGCTTTTCCTTCGAGCTTCGGCTCGATGAGCCCCTCAAAAATCTCTTCATTATTTTCTGAAATTTTTAGCAACTTCAAATAAAAGTGAACCAAGCTCAGCAAAATTGATAGCAACTACTCCTACAAGTGCCTAGAGCCTATATCATGCATTAGAACTACTTGGAACCATATAAATTTGGCATGCAAGCTGAAGAACATGGTCACCTAGGCAGCACAAATTTGCAATGAATAAAGCACTAGAACAAAAACTAATTGGACCAATGGAGGAGTCACATACCAAGGAACAATCTCCCCAAGCAGTTTTGTGAGAGGTGCTTTGAGCAAGGAGATCGAAAATCGCAGCAAAATGAGCTAGAACTCGTGCTTGAGCTGGATGGTGATTTTTTGGGAGGAAGGAGTGTGTGGGTGCAGGAATAAGTGGAGGGGAGCCACCATGGGCCCACGAGGCAGGGGGACGCACCCTGGGGGGTAGGGCGCGCCCTCCACCCTCATGGCCAGGTGCTTGCCCCTCCTGCTGTGTTCTCAGTGCCAGATATTCTCAAATATTCCATAAAAAATCATATTTCATTTTCAGGGCATTTGGAGAACTTTTATTTTCGGGGTATTTTTATATTGCACGGATAAATCAGAAAATAGACAGAAAAATACTATTTTTACTTTATTTCAACTAAATAAAAGAAAGTAGAAAGAAGGTACAGAAGGTTGTGTCTCCTAGTTTCATCCATCTCATGCTCATCAAAAGGAATCCACTAACAAGGTTGATCAAGTCTTGTTAACAAACTCATTCCGAATAACATGGAACCGGAGAGATTTCGAATAACACTATGTTACCTCAACGGGGATATGCACATCCCCTATAATAAGAATATCATATTTCTTCTTGACAGTAGGAAGAGGAAATTCAAAACCTCCAAATATAATCGATGGAATTTTTCAAATAGAATTGATACTATGAACTTGAGGTTGTTTCCTTGGAAAGTGTACCATATGCTAATTACCATTCACATGAAAAGTGGCATTGCCTTTGTTGCAATCAATAACAGCCCCTGCAGTATTCAAAAAAGGTCTTCCAAGAATAATAGACATACTATCGTCCTCGGGAATATCAAGAATAACAAAGTCCGTTAAAATAGTAACGTTTGCAACCACAACAAGCACATCCTCACAAATACCAACAGGTATAGTAGTTAATTTATCAGCCATTTGCAAAGATATTTCAGTATGTGTCAACTTATTCAAATCAAGTCTACGATATAAAGAGAGAGGCATAACACTAGCACTAGCTCCAAGATCACATAAAACAGTTTTAACATAGTTTATTTTAATGGAGCATGGTATAGTAGGTACCCCTGGATCTCCAAGTTTCTTAGGTATTCCACCCTTAAAAGTATAATTAGCAAGCATGGTGGAAATTTCAGCTTCCGGTATCTTTCTCTTATTTGTAACAATATCTTTCATGTACTTAGCATAAGGATTCTTTGAGCATATCAGTTAATCGCATAAGCAAAAAGATAGGTCTAATCATTTCAGCATAGCGCTCAAAATCCTCATCATCCTTTTTCTTGGATGGTTTGGGAGGAAAAGGCATGGGTTTCTGAACCCATGTCTCCCTTTCTTTACCATGTTTCCTAGCAACAAAGTCTCTCTTATCATAACGTTGATTCTTTGATTGTGGGTTATCAAGATCAACAGCAGGTCCAATTTCTACATCATTATCATTACTAAGTTGAGCATCATCATGAACATCATCATTAATATTTTCACTAGGTTCATGTTCATCACCAGATTGTGTTTCAGCATCAGAAATAGATATATCATTTGGCAGGTGGTTCAGCAATAGGTTCACTAGAAGCATGCAAAGTCCTATCATTTTTCTTTTTCTTCCTTTTAGAAGGACTAGGTGCCTCAATATTATTTCTCTGAGAATCTTGTTCAATTCTCCTAGGGTGGCCTTCAGGATACAAAGGTTCCTGAGTCATCTTACCAGTTCTAGTAGCCACTCTAACAAAATAATCATTATTCTTACTATTTAATTCATTGAGCAAATCATCTTGAGCTTTAAGTACTTGTTCTACTTGAGTGGTAACCATAGAAGCATGCTTGCTAATGAGTTTAAGTTCACCTTTAACATTAGCCATATAATCACCCAAGTGTTCAATCATATAAGCATTTTGTTTTAATTGTCTACCAAAATAAGCATTAAAATCTTCTTGCCTAACCATAAAGTCATCAAACTCATCCAAACATTGGCTAGCAAACTTAGTACGAGGGATTTCAGCTTTATCATATCTATAGAGATAATTTACCTTTACTACCTGTGTCGGGTTATCAAGACCATGAGCTTCTTCAATAGGTGATGAATTAAGATCATATGTTTCTTCAACAGGCGGTAAATTAAGACCATGTATTTCTTCAATAGGAGATAAATTCTTAACATCTTCAGCTTTAATACCCTTTTCTTTCGTAGATTTGTTTGCCTCTTGCATATCTTCAGGACTGAGAAATAGAACACCTCTTTTCGTCGGAGTTGGTTTTGGAATAGGCTCAGGAGCTGGCCAAGGAAGTGTCCAATTATTTTCATTTGTCAACATATTATTCAATAGAATTTCAGCTTCATCCGGTGTTCTTTCCCTGAAAACAGAACCAACACAATTATCCAGGTAATCTCTGGAAGCATCGGTTAGTCCATTATAAAAGATATCAAGTATTTCATTTTTCTTAAGAGGATGACCAGGCAAAGCATTAAGTAATCGGAGAAGCCTCCCCCAAGCTTGTGGGAGACTCTCTTCTTCAATTTGCACAAAATTATATATTTCCCTTAAAGCAGCTTGTTTCTTATGAGCAGGGAAATATTTAGCAGAGAAGTAATAAATCATATCCTGGGGACTACGCACACAACCAGGATCAAGAGAATTAAACCATATCTTAGCATCACCCTTTAATGAGAACGGAAATATTTTAAGGACATATAGGTAGCGAGATTTCTCATCATTAGTGAATAAGGTGGCTATATCATTTAATTTAGTAAGATGTGCCACAACAGTTTCAGATTCAAAGCCATGAAAAGGATCAGATTCAACCAAAGTAATTACATCCGGATCAATAGAGAATTCATTATCCTTATCAGTAACACAGATAGGTGAAGTAGCAAAAGCAGGGTCAGGTTTCATTCTAGCATTAAGAGATTGCTGCTTCCATTTAGCTAATAACCTCTTGAGCACGTATCTATCTTTGCAAGCTAAAATTGCTAAAGCAGCTTCTTTTTAAAAAACATAACCCTCAGGAACAACAGGCGATTCATAATTATTAGGGGGAGAGTCTTCATCATCACTTTCGTCAATGTTATCAGTTTCAGTAATTTCATTCTCTCTAACCCTAGCAAGTTGTTCATCAACAAATTCACCAAGTGGCATAGTAGTATCAAGCATAGAAGTAGTTTCATCATAAGTATCATGCATAGCAGAAGTGGCATCATCAATAACATGTGACATATCAGAATGAATAGCAGAAGCAGGTTTAGGTGTCGCAAGCTTACTCAGAACAGAAGGTGAATCAAGTGCAGAGCTAGATGGCAGTTCCTTACCTCCCCTCGTAGTTGAGGGATAAATTTTTGTCTTAGCGTCTTTCAAGTTCTTCATAGTGACCAGCAGATATAAATCCCAAGTGACTCAAAGAATAGAGCTATGCTCCCCGGCAACGGCGCCAGAAAATAGTCTTGATAACCCACAAGTATAGGGGATCGCAACAGTTTTCGAGGGTAGAGTATTCAACCCAAATTTATTGATTCGACACAAGGGGAGCCAAAGAATATTCTCAAGTATTAGCAGCTGAGTTGTCAATTCAACCACACCTAGAAACTTAATATCTGCAGCAAAGAATTTAGTAGCAAAGTAATATGGAAGTAACGGTAATGGTAGCAAAAGTAATATTTTTGGGTTTTGTAGTGATTGTAACAGTAGCAACGGAAAAGTAAATAAGCGAAGAACAATATGTGAAAAGCTCGTAAGCATTGGATCGGTGATGGAGAATTATGCCGGATGTGGTTCATCATGTAACAGTCATAACATAGGGTGACACAGAACTAGCTCCAATTCATCAATGTAATGTAGGCATGTATTCCGAATATAGTCATATGTGCTTATGGAAAAGAACTTGCATGACATCTTTTGTCCTACCCTCCCGTGACAGCTGGGTCCTAATGGAAACTAAGGGATATTAAGGCCTCCTTCTAATAGAGTACCGGACCAAAGCATTAGCACATAGTGAATATATGAACTCCTCAAACTATGGTCATCACCGGGAGTGGTCCCGATTATTGTCACTTCGGGGTTGCCGGATCATAACACATAGTAGGTGACTATAGACTTTCAAGATAGGATCAAGAACTCACATATATTCGTGAAAACATAATAGGTTCAGATCTGAAATCATGGCACTCGGGCCCTAGTGACAAGCATTAAGCATAGCAAAGTCATAGCAACATCAATATCAGAACATAGTGGATACTAGGGATCAAACCCTAACAAAACTAACTCGATTACATGATAGATCTCATCCAACCCATCACCGTCCAGCAAGCCTACGATGGAATTACTCACGCACGGCGGTGAGCATCATGAAATTGGTGATGGAGGATGGTTGATGATGACGACGGCGACGAATCCCCCTCTCCGGAGCCCCGAATGGACTCCAGATCAGCCCTCCCGAGAGGTTTTAGGGCTTGGCGGCGGCTCTGTATCGTAAAACGCGATGAATCCTTCTTTCCGATTTTTTCTCCCCGAAAGTGAATATATGGAGTTGGAGTTGAGGTCGGTGGAGCGTCAGGGGGCCCACGAGGTAGGGGGCGCGCCCCCACCCTCGTGGACAGGATGTGGGCCCCCTGACGTGGATTTTTCTTCCAGTATTTTTCTTATTTTCCAAATAGATGTTCCGTGGAGTTTCAGGTCATTCCGAAAACTTTTCTTTCTGCACATAAATAACACCATGGAAAGTCTACTAAAAACAGTGTCAGTCCGGGTTAGTTCCATTCAAATCATGCAAGTTAGAGTCCAAAACAAGGGCAAAAGTGTTTGGAAAAGTAGATACGATGGAGACGTATCAAGAGGAGGAAGAACCAACGAGTAAGTACCTGTCCAATAACCTCAAGAAAAAGACAAGAAAATGCATTGGAAGGAGGTTGATGTGCCCATCTTGTTGAAGGAACTCAAATCACACAAGAACGGGGAGTGGAAGGTCCTCGTCAATAAAACAGAAAATTGCATGACAGACTTGTTCTCCGATCCAAATCTGGGATGAATACCAAACTAATTTATCTGTCCATCATATTTGATTGATCTTAGAAGTACATAGCTATAGGGTGTGTGTGTATGTACTTCCCCTGCAAGGTACGAGTGTGGTCATAGAATTCACATAGGTAGGCAGGTGAGATCCGTTTCCATGGACGCGCCGGTCATGGGCACAAAGGCCGTCTATTGTTTCTCGCGGTGGCGGACCCTGGATGCTAGCTACCTATCGTGCCGACCAGCGATCCCATCCGTGTCGGTTTGTCACCTCCGCTGCCATAAATGAAGGGTAATCATCCATTAATCCAATTCTGTGGTTGAATCGAGAAGATAAAGCCATCTACTGGACGAGGTGTTCCTCCGGTAAAAGTTTTAATTTCCTTGCTAAAGAAACCGTGTGCATGTGCTCATACAGTATATACATACAGCAGTAATTTGAAGGTGCTCTGCTTCAGTGAGGTTGTAATTTCTCCTCGCAGTCATAGTTCACATGCACTTCCATCGGTTCCTCCTGCTTATATATCCACATAGAATATTTTTACAACTGACCTTGATGTTGTTTATCTGATTTATCCTACAGAGAAAGAAAATCCTCGTGCGTTTCTCAAAAAAATAATCTCATGTGACATTAACTTAGATGATCCAGTTCAGCCACAAACTGATCTCAACCAATAAATTTTAAGTACAAACAGTAATTTCTTATTCATACCTAATTACAGTGTTACCTCAACGGAAAACTGGCGCTTCATCTTAACCAATGGCTTCTTCTATTTTATCAAACCAATCAACCCCTTTTAAGTGCATTGAAAAAGATAATAGCAAAAAGGTTGTATTCCAATATACAATACATGATAGAACAACAAAGTTGCTCCCACCAAGTTCCGCGAGCTCGTTGTCGCGATGTCCGTGCTCCACGGCCGCTCTTGTGGCCACCTCTACGGTGCGCACTCCAGATATGCCACTCAGGCCCCCATCGGCCAAGGCCCCGGCCGCTGTCTCCGTACGCCGGGTGGCCCTCTCGTCGTCCGAGCTCAGTATCCCGGACATTCACTTCATGGAGGAATTCATCTTAGGAGCCTGAGAAGGAGAGAAGGCTGGTGCAGGTCGAAGTGGCAATTCCTATTTTGGAAAAAGATCTAAATCACGCCGGCGCCGCATCATCTAGGGCGGTCTTGATATTCAAAGTTCCCTCGGGCAAAATTCAAAGTAGGGCCCATGAAATATGGGCTGAACTTGCATTCTACAGTGCATGCTATACAAAATACATGTTGAATGGGCCCCTAATTAGCTTGGCCTTGATTGGGCCGTCGCACCCAATGCCCTGCCCCAGGACCGGCACAGGCGCTGAAATTACTAATTGATGACTACTCATAGCCAAGATCACTCCCGTCTCCTCATGTTGTGACAAGTGGCACGCTGCATGTGCGTCACTTGTCGCAGACGGAGAGTTTTCCCTTTTTCGTAGATCCGTTTATTCAAAATGTTTTATCTCTTAAACCGTGCGTCCAAATTTCAAACCGTTTTCACCGTTGGAAATCTCGCGATGAGATCTTCAAAACTAGAACCCTTGTTGATAGGTTTTGATGAACTTTTTTTAACAAAAAAACAGGATGAAAAAACCGAACCGGCAGCATGGTTGTTTCCCTTTCCGAAAGAGGCACGGCCGTGCCTCTTGCGAAGCACACCCGTGCCTCCCGAGGAAGCAAAACCCTGCCCCTCGTGGAAGGAAAAAAAGAAGCGCGTTTGTTTTTTCTGTTTCCGAGAGGCACGGCCATGCCTCTTGCGAAAGCACAACCGTGCCTCTCGCGAAAGGAAAACCGTACCTCTCGCGGCAGGAAAAAAATAGAAAACGCATTTTTTCCTGTTTCCGAGAGCCACGGTCGTGAAAGCACAACCATGCCTCTTGTGGAAGCAAAACCGTGTCTCTCGCAGATGAAAAATAACAGAAAACGCGATTTTTTGCCCGTTTCCGAGAGGCACGGCCATGCCTCTCGCGAAGACAAAACTGTGCCTCTCGCGGAAGCAAAACCATGCCTCTCGCAGAAGAAAAAAAACAGAAAACATGTTTTTTTTCGTTTCCGATAGGCATGGATGTTCCTCTCGCGGAAGCAAAAAAATGCATTATTTCGAGCAATTTTTTTGGTACAGAAGCTAAGCAAGACCGATGGAAAACCCAAAAGTCGAAAAAACCCAGAAAAAACCGTTAAAAAAGCCAAAACCGCGTGCGGAAAAACAAAATAAAAACAAAATCTGGAGGGAGCGCCCACGTAGCGGCGCATGCTCATAGCCCACCAGCAAATGATTTTTGCGAGGCTCCCGAAGAAGCGCTCATCAACTAGTTGCTCTCCATAGCCGCCGTCTCATCACTTGATCATGATTTGGACTGGGCTACGCTGCAAGCGTTCATATGGGACGCCTACCTCTGCCTATCTGTTTGTATGCAGACACTTTGGAGGCTATGGCAGCGGCACGGGGTTTCTCCAGAGTAGCTACAACGCACGCGGCTATGGCTGAGCGCCAACGAGAACGCCGGCAATGCAAAGCAAATGCGGCGCAAGGTGGCCGCCCAGACCGCAGCATGCAGAAGTGCTATGAGCATCTCCAGCCGCGCCCCCAAAGTGGCTCCCCAGGCGACTTTTTCCGCGCCAGCGCCGAAAAAACGCCCCAGTCGCATCCCCAGGAAGCCGAAATCCGCCGCCTCGGCCCATTTTTGGGCCCGCGATCGCGGGCCAAACCCGGCGCACTGGGGGCGCTCGGGGGCTCCGGCGCAAGGGAAAACCACGTCTGGAACACCCCGTCAGGAGAAAATTCAAGCCTATCTTGCAGATTCGCCTCGCTCCCTCGCCCGCGCTCCGGCTGATCCCGGCGCAGCCCACCGCCCACCACCGCTAGATAGCCCATTCCTCGCCAGAAAAAGAGCAGAGGTTTCGCCGAGGCAGCCTCTCCACCACCGGCTGGGCGATTTTTTCGGCGTTCCGGCCGCGGAGGTGCAGTGTAGCGGCGGGTGCGCGCCCACCGCGCCCACAAGGTGTTCGGCAATTTGCCTGCCTCAGCAATGGACTCGGAAAACAAGGAGGCGCTCGTCGCGCTGCTGGAGCAGGAAGCGGGGGCCGACGTCCAGGAAGAGGAACATCTCATGGTCCTTGCCGCCCTCGCCGGCCTGCTGGCGAGCAATGAAAATCCACGACGAGGTGGCTCGGCGCCAGGGCAGATGAAAGCAAAGAACCGACATTGTCTCGAAGGCTACTGCATGCTCTAATCCGACTACTTCGCCCACACTCCACTGCATGGAGACAAAGTATTTCGGCGTCGTTATCGGATGAGTCGGAAGCTTTTCCTCAGGATTATGAATTCCATCCGGGAGTTCGACAGCTACTTCAAGTGCAAGAAGGATTGCACCGGCAAACTTGGATTCACCTCAATCCAGAAGTGCACGACACCGATGACGATGCTTGCATACGGAGCTCCCGGTGATTCACTAGACGATTATGGGCGCATGGCCGAGTCCACCACCATTGAGTGTTTCTACAAGTTCTGTCGGGCAGTGGTGGCAGTGTTTGGACTGCACTACTTGCGAACACCCAATGCGGAAGACACTGCTCGGATCCTAGCATAGAATGCAGCAAGAGGATTTCCTGGGATGCTTGGAAGCATCGACTGCATGCATTGGAAATGGAAGAACTGCCCATTTGCTTAGCAGGGGATGTACAAAGGCGCCAAAGGCGGTTGCAGTGTGGTACTTGAGGCAGTGGCCACACAGGACCTCTTGATTTGGCACTCCTTTGGTATGCCAGGAACTCACAATGACATCAATGTGTTGCAGTGCTCCCCTGTCTTTGCCAAGCTTGTTGAAGTTCACTCTCCTCCGGTGAACTTCGTGGTCAATGGGCGGCAGTATAGCAAGGGGTACTACCTAGCTGATGGCATCTATCCGAGATGGTCTACATTTGTGAAGACTATCTCAAACGCTGTGCCAGGAGGCAAGAAGTCCCACTTTGCCAAGGTGCAGGAGGCTTGCAAGAAGGATGTCGAGCGGGCATTTGGTGTGCTCCAATCTCGATTTGCTGTTGTCCGGTACCCTGCTCATACCTGTTCGAAAGATCAAATGTGGGAGATCATGACTTGTTGTGTCATCTTGCACAACATGATCATCGAGAGCGAGCAGGAAGAGCCAGTGTTTAACACTGAACCATACTACAGGTAGGGTCCTCTCGTCTAAGTTGATCACCTGTTACCGGCAACCTGGACTGCCTACCTCAGTATGCGTCAGGAGATCCGAGACCCACAGGTGCATCATCAACTGCAGCAGGATCTGGTGGAGCACCTATGGAGGATCCAGGGCGACACCTAGCTCGTGTGCGATGAAATATGAGTTTCTATTTGTTGAACTATATAATTGGTATTGAACTATTTGTTGTTGCACTATTTTGTTGAACTATTTGATTGTCTGTGATGAACTATGTGATAAAAAATTTATTTATGTTGAGAATTCAACGCCGAACCAAGACGAACCACGCCGAATATGGGCCGTTTCTCGCTGATATCGGGCCATTTTTCATCGAAAGTGCGCCGAAAAGCGGCTAGGAATGGGTCGATATCGGCGCCTCGGGGCGACGGTTGGATGCCCAACCGCCCTAGAGCCGATTCTACCTTCGGCTCGCCCCCAGGCGGCGATTTTTATGCCTCCTGGGGGCCAACGGCTGGAGATGCTCTAAGGATATCGCCCCTGAGCTTTACTCCTTTGCTCCGGATCAGCACTTTTGAACGAGACTTGGATCAGAGACCTCCGAGGGGCTCCCAATTCAGGCAATTGTTGAGTATTTCGATGGTGACTATGATGACATGGGTGGAGAGTAACACCCGAATATTTGACAAGAAGGTCAGCGGACAGCAACACGCGGGCATTAGCGAAACATAGAGTTACCATGGTTGCTTGTAGTTCGAAAAAAATGCAAGAACGGCAGCAGCTCTGGCGCAGTTCTGGGATCAGAACGTCAACCATCAACCTGATCAACAGGGTTTGCGCAACATACACTAGAGAGAGAGAGAGAGAGAGAGAGAGAAAGAGAGAGATGACAAAAATAACACTCTTCTTCGGTACAACCCCCTGGACACATCAATGGCCCAGATTAGAAGATACCTGACGGTGTCTTGGACTAGGGGGTACTAACCACGTCATCTCCTGACCAGCTGGATCGGGCCGAGGACCCCCATGGCGGTTCACTCATGGGCCACTTTGGGCAGCCCATACCGCATACAAGGAGGTTTCTACAAGACTTGGCGCCCAAGCCAAGGACTCTCCTAAACATTAGGCCTATGGTGCATATATAAACCGAGGCCAGGCTAGTCAATAGACAATCTAATATTCATTACTGCAATCTCGTGGTAGATACTTGTACTCTGTACTACACCCATATGAAAACAATCAAAAGCAGCATGTAGGGTATTATCTCTTCGAGAGAGCCCGAAGCTGGGTAAAACCCCGTGTCCATGTTACCATCGCTCCAAGACGCCTAGCTTAGGACCCCTACTACGAGGTACGCTGGATATAGAACCGACATTGGTACTTTCATTGAGAGTCGACTGAGTGATCGACACGAATCGATGGGACGATCAGGTGATGTTTTTCTAATCAGATCTGTTTTGTACAAGTTAGTTTTTGTGAGAATTATCGCTGGTTCGCAAGCTTCGTCTACAGATTAGGTTGATATTAAGGTCTATAAAATCCGTACTGCGGTCTCCAGATCGGCTGATGGCGGTGTTTAATTGATCGTCAAACTGGTCTCTGACCTCGCACGCGATGCTTGATCATAGAGCCGAAGACAAATCCACAACGGACAGCGATCGCCTAGGGAGATTCCTTCCCTTATTCTATTTTTTTTTCCTTATTTAATTCAGCACCCAGGCAGCCATCGGTCGTCCACTGGTAGATTTTTATTGTTCGCTGAAGTTCACTTAGACCAAAGTACTGACGTGATTAAGTACTAGTTTTGCATCGGAGCTCCATGCAGATAAGCCGCCGCCGCGGTCACCAGTCGGAAGTCCCAAGGAAAATGCCGTGGCCGATCTCTACTCTGACTCACCTAAAAGTGAATCCCCTCCATGCGAGGAGAAGAGCTAAGTACAACTCCCCATTAATTATTAGTAAAAGGCCAAACGTAGACTAGTACATCTAGTACTTGTTGCTACAGTTTTTTGCATGAAGTTTTAAAGTTGTCGGATTGGTATTAGTGCCTGTACAACTCTCTAGATTAGATTGTTTTTCATGGATTCTTCATGTGGGTTGCTGCAAGCGCTTGCACTGCAGATTTTTTCTTCCTCGGACTGCTATGTTTGACACGCACAGGCAATCAGCTTACCACTACCTCGCATAAAGCTGGGGCGTCGCGTCTATTGATGTGAAGCCGATGGATACTCAGTATCTCTCGTCTGGTCTAGTTTGTTGCAAGCTGACCCACTCCATGCACACAATCCGGAAACTCTGCAGCTCGACCGCAGTAGTCAGCCTCGTGGTCGCAACCCGGTTGGACGGTTCCTGTCAAACTGCCCGTACACTACCATCAGTACGGCCTATGTTCGTGTCCGCTGCTTGGCGATACCTCGGATCTGCATACATCGGATCCGAACTCAATCTGACCGATGAGCGATCCAGCCAAAGAGATACTGCGGAAGCAGTACCCTAACAGGGACTTGGCTCCGTGGCAGGACATCGGCGGGGAGATTTAATTATTTTTCCCTTCTTAATTCACATCTTCGTCGGCCGCTGGCAGTTCCTAATAATCCTTTTCGAAAAATGCATAGACCTAGAGTATTTCTAACCTAATTGAATACTTGTTTTGCAAGCACGGTCCTTGTGATCTAATGTACAAACACTACTTCACGTATTGATGATTTCTAGCAGTCCAACTAGCATTACTTTGGGCAACGATCAAAGTTCGACCGATGTTTCTTTATTTGTTATGGTCCTCCACAATCATCGTCGTCTAGGTTTATTTTTCTTAGCTATTTGTTTAGCACGTAAATTATTATATAGAGAATATTTTCTGTTCCTTTGTGCTGCATTATGTTTGCAGAGAAAATTTACCGACCCTCGTACATGGCGTCGGTCTGACCAATCTCAGCGCAGTCACCGGGAGATTTGATCTTTCTTTTCTCCATTATTTAATTAAGTCTGGAGGCC
This sequence comes from Aegilops tauschii subsp. strangulata, assembly GCF_002575655.3. Taxonomy (NCBI): domain Eukaryota; kingdom Viridiplantae; phylum Streptophyta; class Magnoliopsida; order Poales; family Poaceae; genus Aegilops; species Aegilops tauschii. Next base: position 474,424,436 of record NC_053039.3, read on the forward strand.
GTCTACACTTTCACTAATGTTTTCACTTTCATGTGCTTCCCAGATGCAATTAGCACCGCCAGTTGCTTCGCGTCCATCGAGATTGGATTGATGCGACAAGCAGCTTACGTGGTACCTTCCACATGAAAGTTGCATGAGTACTTTGGGGGGGTCTCTTTCACAATAATTGCTACATGCGGATTAGGCCGACAGCCACCGCACCGACAGACACCTCCGCACAATGAGTTCGGATCATACCAGGCCGACGTTGTCGCCCCGCGCATGCCGACCTGCATCGACGGGTCCGCGCTGCCACTCCGTCGAACCAACCCCGGTGCACAGGCCAAACTTATCTCATGATTCACTTCACATATATTAATTATGCAATTTATTATTTCAATTATTATTTTTTTGCTTGCGCTGTTTTATGTGTGCAGGTAATCGATTTTGACTGCATTACGCGGTCACTTCGGCATCACCAGCAGACCTGTATGATACTTCGGCATCCACCGATCACAGCTTCGCCATGTTAACTCGACCGAGAACTTCATCTCGCCACATCGGCCGTGCAGCGTCGTTGCTTCATCAAACTGACGTCCACCATGCCGAACAGGTCGACTCGCGTGGGGGCTTCATTGTCACCTTGCCGACCAACTCCTCCAACTCGGCTAGACTGGGGGCTTCGCCTTACCACATCGGCCTAGCCGTGTCACTACTCCAGAGTGCCGAACTCCTTGCTCGGACACCTCGGGCTTGGGGGCTGGGACCTCGGCCACGGCGAGGACTGCGGACCTTGTCGGATCTGTCACAGATCAATGGGCGTCTTCGTCCCGCCACAAGCCCGAATCGCGTCATCAACACCGAACACATTAACCAGCTAAGTCACTTTCATGCTCAAAAACTTTCAGTTTTAAATTTTGTTCGGTTCCACCAAGCATTATACTTTTTTGGCAAAAAGTTGTTTGTGAAAAACTTCCTTGTCAAAACTTTGTTTGTGACACACAAATTCAAATACCCGGTTTACTTGGGGGCTTCCTTTATGAAGCATTTCCTCTTGCATATGATTATACTTGTATTGCTTCGTTCCTTGTTCATGTATTACGCCACAATATGCACCATGTTGACTTAAGTGTTCCGCAAGCTGGGTTGCCATGCTCCTGTGTTTACCCCTACGCTCCCGATTGTTCGGCTAGGGAGTAGAGGGAGCACCTCTGTGATTGTCACGACCGGGTCATCCGAGCTCGGACCTCAAACTGGGTGAAGCCGAAAACTAGCGCTCTTATTGTTTTCAATCATGGTCGGCACACAACGGAACTCATGAGTACAAAAAATTTATTGCACCAGTCTCATAGTAATAATGAGCAACCGAAGAAAGGTATCGGTGAGGGTACTATTTTGTTCGAAGATGCTTCTTACACTTCGTCAGTAATATAGCATATGTTCCCTGAGCGCGCTTTGTCTGTTACAGCCTTATCGCCTGATTGCCTGGTTATCGAAAACACCGTCGATATTTTCGACAGGTGGAGAACATAACACTTTTCGGCCCTTAACCAAAGAGGGAGAAGCCGACGGTCGGTTAAGACATGTTTAAAGTTCGGGTGAACACAGATATGATATAAGTACTTCGGTACATACAATCATTATACATAAAATTCTTTTACCCAAGTCACATGGGGGATCTTAAATTAGTATGAGCCGTTTTTGTTAGTCGCTGCACAGTCTTTTTCTACCACTCCTTTCTCGACTGAGGTGTATGATCAATAGCCGGGTAGCCTGGTTTCTCTCTAAAGCCGCTCGTGTTTAGTTCGCTAAACTGGCCTGAGAAACAGTCCGTCTTCGGGATAGGGATGTTGAAGCCGAAGGCTGATCCACTTGAAGTCTAGATATCAGTTGTGTCATGTCAAAGCATGATGAAAGTACAATTTTAAGACCAATTTCATATTGGCACCAAAACAGCTTGATTCAATCTAGACGTAAAGTTTTTTACGCACGTTTGTTGGCCTTTTTTTTGAGCTTATAACATCTTTCACCCATTTTATGTTTCAGGAAGAGGGACATTCTCCTGGTTCAGGTGTTCGGCGTGAAACCCTTTTCTAAAACTACAGTTCGGCATCTTTCATACTAAACTTCACCTCGGTATTGTCAAAACATACATGATAGTTGAACTTGTTCCCGAGGAGGTACGATCCTAGGGTCGGCCATTTTGCCCAACCCAATTCTCGGGGGCTACTGCATTGACAATCCAATGCAGAAAATTTAAAGTGCAATATAGTTTTCGAGGAGATTATGGTCCTCGGGTTGGTCGGCCGCACCCAACCTGAGTCTCGAGGACTTTGCACACTGCTTTTTGTGTCCCGAAGTATTCTGCCGAGCTAGGAGTTGATCCTCAGGCCGATTTTGCGAATCAACCAGAGTCTCAGGGGATACTGGGATCAGCGGTCTTATGTCATCCTTCAGGTGCATCTCGGGTTTAGACCGATACACACCTTGAGGGCTACTGGCTATATATCTCGGCAGAGAATAAATTGCACCAATCAAAAATATTGACAAAAAATCGGCCCGTAGTTGGGGTGGTCCACCATCTCGGAAGCAGTCCAGCATAAAGCTCGAGCGCCAGTGGCATTGTTAAAGGCCGAAGACTTAAAGGGGCTCCTCGGATACCCGACGTGTAAACTCTTCGGATTCACTTCGGCGATCCTCAAGATTAAAGATGAGAAGATTTGTTGAACCAGTTTTCAAGACCGATGACCGAAGATGAAGAACAGTTCGGAAGAATCGAGGAGCGTCCCCAACTTAAAGACCGGTTCAGGGGGCTACTGACGGTGTCCTGGACTAGGGGGTACTCACCACGTCGTCTCCTGACTAGCTGGATCGGGCCGAGGACCCCCATGGCGGTTCACTCATGGGCCACTTTGGGCTGCCCATACCGCATACAAGGAGGTTTCTACAAGACTTGGCGCCCAAGCAAAGTGCTCTCCTAAACCCTAGTCCTACGGTGCATATATAAATCGAGGCCAGGCTAGTCAATAGACAATCTAATATTCATTAATACAATCTCATGGTAGATACTTGTACTCTGTACTACACCCATATGAAAACAATCAAAAGCAGCATGTAGGGTATTATCTCTTCGAGAGAGCCCGAAGCTGGGTAAAACCCCGTGTCCATGTTACCATCGCTCCAAGACGCCTAGCTTAGGACCCCTACTATGAGATACGCCGGATATAGAACCGGCAATACCCATTCGTGGGGAAGGGTAGGATAGGAAATCCCGGTGGGCGCGGTGTAGCGCGGCGTACCGAGGCGCGCGGCCGTATGGTCCACTGTACGCCCGTACGTGGCAGTGTACGCCACGTGAGGAGGAGGTGGGGCCGACGCATACTTAACCCTAACCATCGCCGCCCGCCCACATTAATCCGGCGCGGCTTACGCGAAGGCCATTAACGCCGGCGCAATGGCGCGTCCCATCGGCGGCACAGTGAGGAGTCCAATCGCCGGCGTCGGTCCGTGTGCGGCGTCGATTCACACGCGACCGCCTGCCGCTCGCCAACCGCTTGCCTGCACACGCCACCGTTTTGACCGCCTGCGCACGCCGCCCGCTCGCCTGCCGGCATTAAAGGCCGGCGTCGGTCCGCCTGCGGCACCGATTCCCACGGAACCGCCTAAACTTCTGCGCCTCGCTGACCGCTTTGACCGCCCTGTGCACGCCGCCCCCTCGCCTGCCGGCATTAATCGCTGACACCCACCCCCGCTCCCTCCAGACGCCCTATAAAAAGCCGCCCACGCCCGCCGTTGCTCGCACCACTCTTGCCTCCCCCTCTCCTTCTCCCTCTGTCATCGGCATTGCCTCTCGCGCCCTTCCTCTCCCTCTCGTCGGCGATGGCGCACCCCAACCTGACGCTGGAGGAGGCGGAGGAGCTCGCCCACTTTGTCATCCCCGTCGCGCCCGATGTGCGCCTGCCGGCGAGGTGGCGGTTGAGCGTCGACGGCATGCCGGTGGCGCCGGAGCCCGAGGTCGACACCCACCTCTTCGCCCGCACCGTCGGCCTCTATCGGGCGCGGCTGTCGCCGGAGGAGCTGGAGGACCCGTAGTAAGCCCCCAACCACCCCAGGTGGGCGGACCGGCTCGCCGACGACCACGAGCGACGCCTGTACGCCTACGCCTACGCCGGCCTGCGCCCGCCCGTGAAGCACAACCGCGCACGGCGGCACCACCTCTGGGACGGGCGTACCTTCAAGGAGGTCGTCGCACCGTACCGCGCGCAGGCGGCCGCCGGCGCCGTGCCCGCCCCGCCGAGCTACGGCTACGAGCTCTTCCGGCGCGGCGAGGTGCGCTCCACCCGCGCACGAGTCGACTTCGCCGCCCGCGCGCTTGACACCAGCCCAGGCGGTGACCGCGGTGCTGTCCGCATCAACCCGGAGAACGCCGCACCATGGGCAGGAACGGTGCTGGGTCCAGCCGCGCCCCTCCGCAAGAGCCCGAGCAGCAGACAAGCTGGCATTGGTGGCAGAGTACAGGCGGTTGGCGGCGGAGGCCGGCGACCCGGACGACATGCCGGGTTACCTGACGGCGATCCGGGAGACGGAGAGCGTGCCGCAGCCATCCCCGCTCGTCCAGGAGTACATGCAGCTCGCCCCGGTCGCCGTCCACCCGGAGGACCCGCCGGACTTCCCTGGCTAACACGCCACGGTGGAGGACTCGATGGCTGTGCCGGCCGCGCCCGCAGCGCCCGTGGGGCCCCTCGACGACAGCAGCAGCAGCGACGACGACGACATGCTCTATGACGAGGCAGACTTCGGCGGCGTCGAGGACGAGTAGTTTAGTTTCGAAATGCCGTTTAGTTAAGTTTAATTTCTAGTACTATCTAAATATTTCTGAAAACTAGAATGAAACATCTAGTGTTTGAATGGATGGTGTTTAAAAATTGTTTAAATATCGAGTGTTTGAATGGATACCGTTATTTAAAATTGTTTAATTTTAAATAATTATTGTAAGAAATTAAAAAACACAAAAGAACGAAACACAATAGAATTAAACTTGAAATGGAAAAAAAATTAAAAACACAAAAGATAGATTACATAAGTAATAAACATTGAAAATTAGAAAAGTAAATAAAAAATGAAACAACGAAAAAATTTAATTAATATTAGCAAAAAAGAATCAAAAGAAATTAAAAAAAAAGACCGGCGGCCCGGAGCCGAGCGAGGTGTAGTAGGCCGATCCCGATAAAGTCAACGACGAAAGGGAACGCTTTTCGGCCCCGCAATGCCCACGGGCCCAACCAGGCGGCAAAGAGAGAGTAGGCGAGGCAGTGTTTTTTTAGGAGTACGGCGGGGTAGGGCGGGGCGTGCTATTTAAGCCGGTGCGGGTGAGCTCCGGTAGGTGAGGTGAGACTAAAATTAGACCTCGCCTCCCGCGGCGCTGCACGTACTGCCGAGATGGGCCGAAGTCGGTGGGCCGCGTGGGCCGCCTGGAGGGCGCGCGTGCGAGCGGTTGAGGGCGCAGGCGTGGTGGGACGCGGTACAGTGGAGGCACACTTGTTTAGTCCCACCTCGCCCGCCGAAGGACGCCCCGACCGGCTTAAATAGCCGCGTTCGTGCACCCTGGCAGCTCTGCCCGGGCAGCTACGGCAGTGCTGTTAGGGCAGTGTAAACTCAAATCATATCATTAGTATCTATCTTATTTTTGACAGTTTGCCACTCTACGCAAGTTTGTCTCACCTCACTCAAATTACATCATTAGTATCTATACACAAAATTTCATCGTGTTCCGAGCACAAACTCATGTCGCGTCACGTCCGAGGAGTGTGTTTCGGTTTCAGAGCGGGGAAAATCATAGAAAATTCTCGGAGGTTGGGAATGCCCCAAAACTTGACATGCTTGCTTGCCATGACTGTACAAACGTATGAAAAGAATTGGGTCCATTTGAAGGATGTCGAAAAAAACCTCCGTCGGGACGGGGCCTTCGCTCCTACCAGAACGGCGTGCGCAGAGGAAGGTCATTTTTTGGCAATCTTCAGAATGACCCCATGTTTTGCGACAGGGTAGGCTGCCCACCGTAGGACCCCACGCAAAATTTCATTGTGTTCTGAGCACACACTCATGTCGCGTCACGCCCGGGAAGTGTGTTTCGGTTTCAGAGTGGGGAAAATCATAGAAAATTTTCGGAGGTCGGAAATGCCCCAAACCTTGACATGCTTGCTTGCCATGAGTGTACAAACGTATGAAAAAAAATTGGGTCCATTTGAAGGATGTCGAAAAAAACCTCCGTCGGGACGGGGCCTTCGCTCCTACCAGAATGGCGTGCGCAGAGGAAGGTCAGTTTTTGGCCATCTTCAGAACGACCCCAAGTTTTGCGACAGGGTAAGCATGCCCACCGTAGGACCCCACGCAAAATTTAATCGTGTTCCGAGCACACACTCATGTCGCGTCACATCCGGGGAGTGTGTTTCGGTTTCAGAGCGGGGAAAATCGTAGCAAATTCTCGGAGGTTCGAAATGGCCCGAAACCTGACATTCTTGCTTGCCATAAGTGTACAAACATATGAAAAAAATAGCGTCCATTTGAAGGATGTCGAAAAAAATCCGTCGGACGTGTAAAAAAGTCTTTCAGCCTGGATAGTCATACCTTGCAACACTGATGCAGGTCATGCAGTATCACTCCACAACGATTGTAGAGTGACAGAGCAGAACCTGCATAAGCATAGTGAGGAATGGCTACCACGATTAAAGACTTGATGTCATATACGGATGCAGCTATTTAAACACATTATTCATCGTCAAAACTAGCAATGTGGGACTAAAAATAGAGCACTGTCGGCGGTTGGCGCCCCTAGCGGCGCACATACGAAGGCCCGCCCCACCATGGCCCGTGCACGTCATGGGCTGCCCCGTGCGCGCCTTTTCTGGCCACTATAGGCTAACTTCTTTTTATAAATGGTTTTATCACCACATTGATTGTGGAGACTCATATGTAGTGGTTTAAATAGTCACACAAAATTTTAACGTCCAGTAATTATTGCTTTATATTACATGTATACGGATCCAGATGGTGTAGGTGTTGCTTATCAACAAGCAAAGCAACACGTACATCATCCCTTCTGGGTAAGTATACCTGTGCTATGATGCAATTTTTTTTTATTGTTTTTGTATAGTTGTTAAATTGTGAGATAAAATCTAGAATGGGCGGATGTGTTGAGACGATCAGGATATTAAATTTTCTGTCCGGGCTGAGTGACGATGATCTGCCGGCACCCGCAGCCAGTCCGGGTTGAGTGTAAAGTCAAGTCATATAGATTAGACATGACATTTGACTATTTTGGAACATCAGAAAGGATTAAAAAAACACAAGAATAAAAATCCTGTAGTGTGGATGAATTTACCTCAGAAGACTAATGTAAATTTTTGCTGTGACACTCCATGATTTTGGAGTGCCACAGCATCATTTACAATTGCCTAGTGAGGAAAGGCCGCCAAACTAAAGGATTCAACATTATACGTAGAGAACGGTATTTAAACAGGTGATTAAGCGTGCCTAGAAGCAATGTGAGACTAAACAATTAGCAGGTTGGGCGGTCGCCCCCGTGGCTTTTGCTTAATGGGCCCTCACGTGTGCGCCGCAAACGGCGCCCAAGTGGACGCCGTGGGTGGCCTATCCTGGCCCGGCCGTGTGCGTCACGCGCGCGGGCAGTTGTAAAAAAAATTATCGTTGGCAAACAAACTAATGTATACTGTTTTGTGTTCTTTCATGAAGAAATTCATATAAAACGAATGTCATGCCGAAACGCACCCAGCTTTTGCATGCGCGTGTGAGTGACCCCACCGTCGCCCATGCCAAATTTCAACGGAATCGGAGTACGAACGGACGTTGTGTCACGTCCGGAGACCCTTTTTTGGTATTTTCACGGAGAAAATCATAGTAAATGCATCGAGTGTCGAAACGAACCGAAATTTTGCATGTGTGTTTTTGTTGCACACTGTAGCATGTGAAAAAAATGGTGCCATTTCATGACTTTGCGAAAGGGAACACCTCATGGATGCCCGTCCCCCCTAACCGATACCTCAGGTTTCTACTACAACTACATGTCGACATGGACGAAACGCACCCAACTTTTGCATGCACGTGTGAGTGACCCCACCGTCACCCATGGAAAATTTCAACGGAATCGGAGTACGAACGGACGTTCCGTTACGTCCGGAGACCGTTTTTTGGTATTTCACGGAGAAAATCATAGTAAATGCATCGAGTGCCGAAACGAACCGAAATTTTGCATGCGTGTTTTTGTTGCACACTGTAGCATGTGAAAAAAATGGTGCCGTTTCATGACTTTGCGAAAGGTAACACCTCGTGGATGCCCGTCCCCCCTAACCGATACCTCAGGTTTGTACTGCAACTACATGTCGACATGGACGAAACGCACCAAACTTTTGCATGCGCGTGTAAGTGCCCCCACCGTCGTCCACGCCAAATTTCAACGGAATCGGAGTACGAACGGACGTTGCGTCACGTCCGGAGACCCTTTTTTGGTATTTTCACCGAGAAAATCATAGTAAATGCTTCGACTGTCGAAACGAACCGAAATTTTGCATGCGTGTTTTTGTTTCACACTGTAGCATGTGAAAAAAATGGTGCCGTTTCATGACTTTGCGAAAGGGAACACCTCGTGGATGCCCGTCCCCCCTAACCGATACCTCAAGTTTCCACGCAAAAAATTCATGATACAAGAAGAAACTGGCTGTAAAGGTCTTATTTCACTTAGACCGGACGATGTGTTTTCAATATCTGGGTTTAAGAATGAAGGTGGGGATGTTTTTGGAATTCTTGTGACGGAAGGAAAAGAGTTAATAAAGAAAATTCCTATTCAGTAAATTCACAAAAAAATGGTCAGATAATGATAGATGACTTGATCAAAAAAATTGTGAGGAATAAATCCGCCGACGATGAGTTTCTTGGGATGGTTGTTCTTGTTTTGTTGGGACTATTATTGCACCGATGTCGGTTGTCTCCATACCAAAGGACTACTACGCGTTGGTGCATGACGTGAAGCGGATCAGCACGTTGAACTTTAACGTGTTTACTTCGCGAACTTGTTTGACGGAGATTGGTAAACTTAAGTAGGACGGCCGTGTGAGGCAATGGCCATGTGGCAACCTAGCCCTACTCCAGGTATGGTATTAATTAATGCTACTTAATATTCCTTCATGTTATGCGTTCGTAATTTATTTTGTCATTTGTTTTGTAGTACTTATATTGGGAGAAGGTGCAGCCAACCGCCGGCCCGAAATATGACCCGTTGTCGTTGCAAAGTCCCCTAATGAAAAACTGGACTGAATCTAAAGCGGAGAAACGAGAAAAGTACGACCTGGACAATGGTGGTGGTCATGGATTGGTAATGTTCTAATGTTTATTTAACTATACGTTGATGATCCATTCAAATAGTTATGTACTTATATTTTCATTACATACTCACTTTGCAGATAGATGACTGCATTACGAACGAGTATAGAATGAAAAAATTTGCATATCAACATGCTGAAATCAGTAAGAAACCTAGTAGCCGTAAGTCATCCGATCCGTTACGGGAAAGAGAAAAGTGGATAGTGTGTCCGAGGTCCCTCCTAACCTAAAGCGTTTTATGAACCGGGTTATGAATGATATGAAGGAAATTCGTAAGGAATTGCTTCGTATGCCGGAGGTATGCGCACACGTAACAATTGGGCAACTCTATTAAATTCGCTAAATTGACAAAAAGTTATAACATGTTACTGTGCTTACTTTTGTAGAGATTGTTAGAGAAAATGAACAAAACAGGTGTGCGGTACAAACCAGGCACAATGGCACAGGAGGAAGAAAATTTGTATGGACAAATAGTGAGTCCAAGTATGAAAACAAGTATCCTAATAAAGAATTTCAGTACGATGACATACACACACCTAATGGCCAAAATGGCAGTGGGAATTATGATTTGGATTCTGAAGGAGGGGATTCGTTCAAACTCAGTATTGGTCACTTGAGTAGCTATAAGGGTGAGAAGGATGATCCTATAGATGTCCTAGAGCAGTCGAAAAAAGAGAAGCATCATATCTAAAAACAGATGAAATAGAAGTAACAAGATGGGAAGTGGAAACAAATGAGCAAGAAGTGTCACAGGGCATGTCAGATGATAATAGCGAGATAGAAGATAAGAAGGAGGTGATTCTAGGGAAGCGAAGGCGGACTGTGTCAAAGTACCAGAAATCTCCTTATGTTAAAAAGACTCCGAAAAAACGTGCGAAACGTTCCGCGAAAGCGAGTAAGTTAAACACGGTATGAATATTTCTTTGATAATTATATATTCAAAAATTGTACTATAACTTTATTTACTTGTGTTGTAGAACTGCTTAATGAAACAAGCCCTCAGTTTGATCATTCTGTGGATGATGTGGTGCGTGCAGCTGTGCAGTACGTGAAAGCGTACGATCACTCACCAAAACATAAGAACCATGAAATATTCAACAATGGTAAAGATGGAGGACTATCTGCGGCAAGAGCTTGCCAGATAATTAACCATGCATGGTTATCAGGTGATGTATGTACTTTAATTGTCATGCTTATTTCATGTGCTAACTATAATGCATCCATGTTAATTTTACTCATCTATTTCAGGTAATTGACGCTTATGTGACGTACATATCGGATTCAAGTATCGCCAAGGATAGGTATCTTGTACCCACACATAGGTCTTACTGGTTACAGCACACTCGCCCAAAGTTAGTGAGACGAGGGAAGTCGATAAACGATCCAGAAGGTTTAGCACATGCAAATTAACCTTTCAACAGATGCATGACAGAATATTTTGCAAAACCTAAGGTATCGTTTGCAATGCAGAATTGTTTTTACATGACTATCATATGTGAAAGGCGAGCTTAGTAACAATATTTGAATTTTCAAATAGGCTTATTTTGCTTTAAATAATGATAAAAACCATTGGATTACATCTGTTATGCACACTGGAAAGAAAGAGTTCCAACTTCTTGATTCAGGAAACTCGTTGAAAATTTTGTAAGTTTCGTAATCATGTGTGTACAATTAAGCTTATAATTGTTTACCGTATGTACTCAACGTGTTTGTATCATTTTTTTATTTTCAATGAGAACAACTTGCATGAGATATCCAAGATGCAAATGATAGTGCAATTATGTCGTTCCCGGATGTGTCCGCATGTCCTTTAGTCCCGTACGACATGCTTCAACAAGAAGATGGCTGAGTTACATGTTGCACGTGCTTTCGAAATAAATTAATTGATTCAGTGTTGTCTTACTTAACATGCTTTGAAAATTGCACTTGTGGTTTTCAAGCAAAGGAACTCATGTGGGTCGTTCCTCCTTCGCTGTTTTCAATACTGGGACGGAGAAAAATTTATAAGCGCTTTTTCTCAGGTGGGTACATTTTCAGTATGAAAAATATTACATCATACTATATATTAATGTTAAATTAAAATCATTTTAATTGTTTTTCAGGAATCTATTGATAGTTCGAGAGAAAGAATGATAGCTGGAATTATTTTGTCCCTAGAAAATAAGCTTACAGAAGTGAAGAACAAAGTTATTCGACTTGCAAAGAAGAAAAGGAAATAAAAATCTCACACCAGAGTACTACGCGGGCTTCGAATTTACTTGAATGCTTATGAAACATGATTGAAGATTGTGTGTGGATGTTTTATTTTTTTATGTGAGTTCTAAACATTTTTCACATGTCAAGATTATGTCGCGTGACCGATTTATTTAACATAGATTCCAAACATTTGAAATTTACAAATTTATTTTATATTTTGCGTTGAATGAGTGTTCGCGCGAATGTATGAAGTCGGGGCTTTAAAATACCCTGTTGACACATCGGGATCACATGTCGAAGGCGAGCGTCGCCCGCGCCGTGCGTCCTGTGCTCGCCTGGAGATGGCCCGCGACTGTGGTCACCGAGAGAAGGCGAGCGTCGCCCGCGCCGCATTCATGTGCTCGCCTCGTGCTACTCAAATGGCGCCACGTGCTCGGCGCGAGATGGCCCGCGTGGGGGCGCGTCATCTCGCGAGCCGGCCCACGCCGCGCATCGCTCCCGGGTTGGACTGTGCGGCCCCGAGGTGGATTCGCCCTATGCCCACCTGCGCCCTCTGCGCCTGAGGGCGCTGTAACCTCGGGATCGCCATCGGCGGCGGCACCTGAATCATCCTCGTGCGTTGCGCCCCTTAGCGCCGACTGGCGCCACTCGCGGCCCAGCGGCTGTTAACTTTTTTTAAAAACGAAGCAACCGGCGGCTGTAGAACGCTTCTGATCGCCCAACATCCAAGATTTATTTATTTCTAAAGAAAAATGTGTATATCACGTATCATATTAAAAACAATGACTATAGCGCCAACAAATATATATTCTAAAGTAAAAATGTGTATGTCGCATATCATATTAAAAACAACGAGAATAGTGCCAACAAATATGACATAAGTACACCGATTACAAGTCTCCCGTAGCGATGTGCCGAAACAAATTTATAAGTAAAATTCTTTATTACAACCAAATAAATCATCAACTCTATTCAGAACTTGTTCCACGTATTCAAACAATCCGTGTTATCATCGTCATGCCATGTTTCTGCATGGAAAGATCATAATATATGTCAAAATTTTGTAAACAATAAACTAAACAACAAAAGTATGTTAAAAAATGTGTACACATACTTTGGATTCTGAGGACAATCGTTCTTGAAATGACCTTTTGTTCTGCATAAACGGCATAGGCGTACAGGAGGTTTCTCATTGAAACAGTCTACTGTATTTAGTCTCACCAGGTTCCTTACCACGGCCTTTGTTATTCTGCTCTTTCGGTGCTCCTTTCGTATTGACTTTCTCTGGATCACCAACAAAAACATAATCTTGATCCAGCACAAAAGCATCGTCATGCGCAACCCTATGCTATCTCATATAATCTTCCTCCTCAACGTCGTTGTTTGCTATCACATCCTCGAGAGCAGCCTTGAGTTTGTCAAATAGAAATGGTCTATGACATGCCGCATGAGATGCTTCCGCAGACAAAATAGTCAACTCACTGTACTTAGTTCTATCCTCAGTACCTGCCCATCCCCATGCGAAGAGATCGCTAGTGCACTTCACGGGCAGTCCACCTCTAGCATTCTTGGTGAATCTTCGCAGCACTAAGCACTTAGGTAAGTCCTTCATGTTCAATCTGGCCAAAAACATAAAGAACATGCTTGCATGGGAGACCTTTACGTTTCATACTATCACAACTACACTTCACTGTTTCTTCTGAGTTAGTAGGTGTATAGTCCACTTTGAATCTCAGTTGCCTGTTATTTTTCCATGCCACTATGAATCTCTGACTGACGGCTCCACTGAGTCTATCTATGATCTCAAGATCCGCTGCCTTCTTCATTTCTTTCTGCAAGAGGTAAAAGTTCACCCCAGTGAAGTCACGGGCAGCGGATTTCTCAATGCATTTGAACTCGTCAAGTACTGGTACAGGGAGTGTCTGTGTGGCCATGCAGTCATCGTATGACTCGTTCTCACGGAGCCGAACAATGCAGTTCTCATAATGCACAACCATATCAACAATTGTCATGCCAGAGTCAAGATATAGATGAAGGCAAGAGTTCAGACTCTCGCTCCTCTGGTTATTCCGCATACCAAGGAGGAACCCATCGGTGAGATATGACGCAGCCCAAAGCCTTTTCTTCCTGTACATCCTACGCAACCATGTTTCAGTTTTCCCCGACTCCCATTTAGCTTTAAAAGCTGCCCATCTCGCCTCAAACTCATCATGTGTAGTAGCATAGTAAATAAGAGACCTGAACTCCTTAAGGGACTTGTGGTGGAGGTGTTTCTGCATGCTCTTCTCTATATGCCACGAACAAAGTCGATGCCACACGTCAGTAAGGACCTTCCTGATGGCCCTTATCATGGTTGCGTCTCTGTCAGTAATTACAGACCTCGGCTTCTTCTGATAGTGAGCTCTCAAGAAGGTCTGCAACACCCAAACATATGTATCCTCGGTCTCATCTGACACAACAGCACAACCGAACACAGTGGTGCAACGATGATTGTTTAGACCAACAAAAGGTATGAATGGCATTCCATACCTATTCATCTTATAAGTGATGTCGAAGACGGTTACATCACCGAAGTCAAGGTAATCCCGACGTGACTGAGAATCACACCAGAACATGTTCTTCAGCTTGCCTTCTGCGTCAACAGTGTGCTCAAAGAAAAAGTCTGGATCCCTTGCCTTACTCGTCATCATGATCCCAATCGCAGTGTCCGCATCACCCTTTGCTAGCAACTTCATTTTCTCCCTATAACACATGTTATAAAGCTTCCTCCTCCCGAAACCAGCCCTTGCATATGATCCAATGTTTTCTGATCCCAGCACCTGCCATTGCTAAGATCTCGAGCTTCTGGTATTCCTTTATCTGATTATGAGACTGAAGATATATAACTTCATCCGGTCTAGCAAGAGTGTGACTATGATCATCGCTGAAACTGCTGACATACCAAATGGAGCGCTCTCTATCAAGCTTCATAGTTATATGGGCCTCGCAATAACACCGACTCTACACTCTCAGCCCGCGCTTCTTCCCTTCCATGGTACAAAACTTGGCATGTCGTTTCCCAGCCCTCGAACAGAGAAACCTCCTCAAGCGCCTACGTGCGTCGACACCCTTCACATATTTCAAGTTGTCCCTCCTAATGCAGAATCCACACTTTTTCGCATAGTCGTTATAGAAATCATATGCCTCCTCGTCTGTCCTGAACGTCGTGGACATCACCATCCAATGCCTGTCCAGTGATTCTTGCTGGTATTCGTCGCACCCAGTGTCAAAATTGCACTCATCACCATTGGCATCGTCATCGTTTTCGCACGGGCCACCAACCTCTCCCTGAAAAAAATGCAAACAACCTTATATGTCAGTAAGTTGTTGTATGAGGACTATCATATGTATTCACTTTGCACTACTTACTTTGGTCGAGCTGTCATTATAAGATGCATCGATATCGTTTTCGTCATTGGCATCATCGAAGAAATTCCACTCATAGTACCCTTCCACATCCATCTGCGCAAATTTTAAATATGATATGTAAGATTTGATGCGTTTGTCATGTCACTTTAAACTAACTAGCATAATTTTAAACTTACATGGCTACCGCTTTCAGCATATGAATCATCTACATCCATATCCTCATTGTCATCATCCCCTCCTACCTGTGCAAAGTCAAACAAGTACATGTTAGTGTCATCGCGGATGCTTGTATTTAATATGCTTGACAACATGCAGACCACTTACATTGCCACTGTAAGACTCATCCAAACTCATATAATTTTCCCCGTCATGTTCGTCTTCATCCAATGACAATGATCCGTCCTCGCTACCGCCATCATCACCGTAATATCTGCTTTTCGCCTCCATCTATACACGTTTATATATAATCAAAGATCCATTCAAACAACACGTAACTTATCGCAACTAAAATCCGTTTTTAAATCACTATGCCAGCAGCTCGCGTACCTCATTGCCTTCGTCAGACATGACAATAGCGTTGAGATTCGCCGGAGGCTTGAGGGCGAACAACACGCCGAGCAGACGGCGGCGGCGGCGTCTACCTGACCTAGGCGGTTGTCGGCGTCGAGTCGCGCACAACGCGTCGGTATTACGAGGTGCTGCCGGCGACTTTTTTTCCCGTCGGCCAGGTACTGCTGGAGATGGCGGCGGCGGCCGAGGCGAGGGGAAGATAGGGTTCGCCCGATCAGGCGTTTTTTTTTTCACTCAAACCACATGGGCGTCCACAGCGGGCTGGCGAGTAGGCGGGCTCTCGTACACCGGACGGGGGCGCGGACGGGCGGGCGTACGTGACAGGCCCGTACGGCGACGCGGGCGGGTATTTTAATACAAGGTGTGAAATGACCCCTTATACGTTGGGGGGGGGGGGGGGGGGGGGGAGGGGGTTGGTACGGAAGCGCACCTCCAAAAATAAAACCGTAGAAGACGATGGGAGCGGATGTAAAGAGAGACATAGAACCTACATGTGTGGCCACACCGGCCGCGCTGGCCTCCCGGAAGTATCCCTTGCAGAGTGGCCACGTCAAGCAGGCGGCGAGCGCTGCCAGCTGCACGCGCGATACCCCAGGCGGTTATTTTCTTCGTACATCTACACCGAGCTATGTACAATTTATATTCTGAACTGTCTTCCTGTTTTGTTTTTAGATCTTTCTTTTCTGTTCAGAACCAGGTCATCATTCCAAGTCTTGAATTCTGACAAAGCAAGAGGCGGTAAAGAGAGAAGCGAGTTAGGGTGGGACCGAGACTGTTGTGTTCGCGAAGTACGTGGAAAACAGGGTAGCACGCGTGATATTGTTATGCATCTGAATTAAGCGGGACATGAGAAGCTAATTTGGTGAGACCGTTGCACATTTGAAATTCACGGGAAAGAGAGAACAACTCGGGCGAAACCATTTTGTATATGAATTCTTCGGTTTATTTTTTTGACTGGTGATGAAAGCGCAAAACCTCGTATGTGCCAAACCTGGTGACACCATGCATGCTATTTATTGCACTTAATGAGTACAAAAAATAGGTCCAATTTGTTAAATCGGTTACATTATGTAACGGCTCGATCCACTCCAATAATTACTTTATGATATTGATGATGAATATTTGTTTGCTTTGATTATAACATAGATTTCTTACAAAGAAGAAAGTAGGAATACCATATTTTGCACAAGTAAGTAGAAAATTAGGCAGAAAAGAGAGAAGTAAGTTTGGGCAAGACCATCATGCATATGAAGCGCGTGTAAGTGAAGTACACCCGGAAAAGGAGGGGAGAGGTCAGGCGAGACTGTTGAGTAGGCATAGGACCTTACCACATAATTGTTACTAATGCATGCCAAATATAGATCCAAATACATTTAAATCAGTACAATGAGTGTGACTTTATACTAGTATATCTCTTTCTAGCAAAACTGGTCCTCGTTTAATGAGGTCCCTCATTTACTCGGCGCAGTCTTATTGGGCGAAAGAAAGAAAAGGAAGAGAAGTACTCCCTCCATTCCACAATGTAGTGCCTATAAATTTTTGTAGAAGTCAAACTTTGCCAACTTTGATCAAGTGTATAGAGAAAATTGTTTACATCTAGAGTACCAAACATGTACATTCTGAAAATATAACTCATAATGTATCCAATGATGTGCATTTGGTATTCTAGATGTACCTACTTTTCATTATAAGTACGGTCAAAGTTTGTAATGCTTGACTTTTGCAAAAATCTATAGGCACTACATTATGAAACGGAGGGAGTAGAGTGCATGAAGGAAATGGGGGGACCCCACTCGCTAGCGGTTACAAATCTAGAAATCAAAGTTTGCCAGGGTGAACCTTTGAGGACAAGAAAATTTGTAGGAACCAATGCAAGTTTATTTAACCAAAACAATGAAATTTAACAACTAAAAACATGAAAAGGCATAAAAAGTCTTGCAACCTTTTCTTAGTACTAAAATTGAGTGGGCTAGCATTTTTTTGTGTTCCTATTAAACCGACATATTAGATGGACTAATTAAACAAAAGGAAACATATATAACTGCAAGTTGATGGCCTAATCATTTCTGATTGTAGTTGGTTGATGTGTCGTTGCCATGCCTTGCCGCTTCGGTGCCATTTCTAGCTGCAAGCCTACAACGCTTTCTCTATGGCCTGTTCACAGCGCCATCACTTTCTCCGGTGGCTGGCAGCCATCTTCAAGTTCAAAGTAGTCGGAGGATGAAAGCGATGAAAGTTTGGAACGGGACGAAATCCCATGCATTGAAAAGACTTGGGAATTCGCACGAAACCAGTGGCGACTCTTCTGGGATAAGGAAGTCGCATCAAACGCCATCACCACTACAGGAAAACATATTAAGCCAAGTGCGCAAACCACCCGGCGGAGGTTAAATTCACCTGGGCCACAGCTACGCCGAGTCTGACACTCAGCAAAACGCACTCGACCTACATCCGGTCGGTATACATATGTAAACCGAGTGCCTTTTATTGGTGCTCGACAAACATTTAAGCAGATGTGAAATCAGCAGCTCACGGCAAAAGAAGGAGCTCCTTGGAGCGGAGCTCAAGCTCTATTTTTCATCTTCGGTAAATTAGCAAGTAGCAGCAATATAACAAGAGTATATACTTGACTTGAATCTCGATTGAGAACCCAACCAAGAAGTGGTGCTGTAGTAGTAGCTCCAAGCTCATTGATCAAGTGGTGCAGCATGTGGTGATCATCCTTCTGGACTCCACAGCATGTGGTGCAGCCACTTTGTAAAAAAAATTGTGTAGTCACATTTTATTTAAGAATGTGGTGCGACCACATTTTATTTAAGCATGTGGTTTCTTTCAGCTGCCATTGTGGAGAAAATGTGAACGTCGCGGGAAGTTCAGCGCCAACCCAAACTGCTGGCGAGGTGCAGCGTACACCGCGGAGGCCATAATTTTTGCTTCAGGGTACTTTTTGTCGTACACCTATGCCGAGCTATGCACGGTTTGTATTCTAAACAGTCTTCCCGTTTTATTTTTGAAGAAGAAAATCTTTTTCCTGTTCAGGACCAGGACATTCCAGTTTTCATTGATTCCATGTTGTAGACAAAGACTCATCTTTTGCGCGGGTAAGTCTTGAATTCTCACAAAGCAAGTGACGGTAAAGCGAGAAGTGTGTTATGGTGGGACCGAGACTGATGTGTAGGTGGAGCGCGTGGGAAAGAGAGAAGTGAGTTTTGTGGGAAACCATTGCATACGCGAAGTACGTGGAATACGGGGGAGCGCAGATGATACCATTATGCATGTGAATTACGTGGGGAAGAGAGAAGCAATTCTGGAAGCTATAATCGTTTCCGGGTGCTTCCGGCCTTGTGGTGTTACCGGTCTGCTCAAAAAACTTCTCTTGGATACATCTTGTTGTCGATGTAGAAGGATATATCTTGTCTTGACAAAAATCTGCATGCTGCCATGGACTCCAGGGTGATGGTCTTGACAAAGATCTGCATACGAGCACAAATCTGGACTCCACTGTGATGGTCTTGCTGGAACGTTTACTTGTTATCCTTCCTGGCAAGGAGGCTACTGTGGCCCATGTACAGTTGGGTGAGTGAACTCAATGATTATGATACCGACAAAAGCCCAAACATGGATCGAAATTATAATTTAGAAAAACACAAGCAAAATGGAGAAGGAATGGAGAAAATCGATGACGCAACAGCTATCCAAAGCGTAAAGCTAACGTCTGGTACGAGCGCTTGTGTTCGTACCAGGTCCAGACAGTACCAGGATGTCCGCCCCAACAACATTTATAAAGGGCCCCATACCAGAATCACAATAGAGGATGGCAAAACGACGAGGACAGCATCCAAAACACCATAGAAGCCATCTTCCAACACAAGACCTCACCATCACTGCAACATCTACCTTTCAAGTTAGCCATACTTGTAATCGTGTATCGCATCGGGCAACCATTGTAAGACGTATTATCTATAAGCATTCATTTCTTTATGTCTTCTATGATGATTTCTTATTGCAATCCGTTCGTCACGTGTGAGTAATTTAGTAAGGCAATGGGTTGAGGCATATCCTTGCAACCCAACGTATTTGTATGAGGATTGATGGAATGACTTTGAATAATTAACATCATGTGTGTGTTTGATTGTTATGGAGTTGTCCTAGAGAACACAACAAGGTTGCGCATATTTTAGCTACTGGAGCAAATGTCAATGTCTCGCATCAGTAACCTCTAGGTTTTATTTTAGTGCAATTAGTTGATGATGCCCGAAAGACCATACGAGGCACAAGATCGAGTCAAGATGATCGCGAAAATAAGCCTGCGGAAGCTCACCCTGGTCAGCAATTTCTCCCCCACCAATGGTTTTTATCCTGCTCGGGAAGACAAGGCAGTGGTAGATAGTTGAAGATAGAATAAGGTCCTTCCTGCCTAGTCCCGTTCCGGCGATGCATCCAGCGTCATCAGAGGGCGTGTGGAGGTGTGTTTCTTACGGACCTTGCAAGATTCGCTCGGTGTTTGTCTTATTCGTGTGTTTACAGGTTGGATCCTTCTGATCTATGTTTCTCTTCATTGCCGACGATTGGTATTCTGGTGTGCTTGTCCTATTTGGTCTTAGCACGATGACTTTCAGACTATCCACTACAACAAGGTTTGCCTGGCTCCAATGAGGGAGGGGCGATGACGGCGGCGTACCATCGGCTCGTTCCAGTGCCGGTAGTCGTAACTAGGTCTTCTATGGACCTGGATGTAATATTTACTTCTAGTATTCTTTGTACTACCTTGACAGTTGATGAATAGTTTGAAAGTTTTTCTCAAAAGAAAAACTGATGATGTACTTCTCGTATACCTTGCAAGAAGGGAAGTGTTTGTGGCCGGGGCGCCAGCCCAAGCGTTGGGTCGGTCGCATGCGCGTCGCCTGATGCGCCAGATCGGACGCTCACATTCCCTCCGCAGCCACACTCGCGTCCACGTGCTGGCCGGGTCCACACACCGCTTTGGCCGCAGCGTTATCCCTTCGCTCGCGTCGCCTCCTCCATTCTCCACCATTCGTTCTTCTTTTTCCCATCCACTTCCGCTTCTTGCTACTGCACTGCGGCGACCCAACACGGAGATGCGAGATTTTGGTGGGGAAGCACCGGCGACCGGCGCGGTGTAGATGCCACAGCGTGCGTCTTTTTGTTGGCCGGAGCTGAGCGGGGCTGCAACCGTGACAGTGCTGCAACTAGCGCTCGTTGCCATGGCCGCCCGCAGCTGATTTGCGCTCCTCTCCATGGCCGCCAGAGCAAGATTTTTGCTACAACCATGTCTTTTTTTGCTGGAACCAACCCATGTTTTTGCTACCACCCACTCACCCCAAAATCTGCTCCCGTGGTGATTTTTGCTGGAACCGGCGAACCATTTTGCTACAATTGTTTTGAGTTTTTGTTACTACCCTTGTTTTGTGGATTTTTTGCTACATCCATCTCCATGACACACTAGTAGAAAAAGGGCCATTTGTCCCAGTTCGTAAGGCCCATCTGTCCTGGTTACTGAACCGGGACTAAACGGTCGTTACTAAAGCCGGGACAGATGTGCCTCCACGTGGCCGGTGCGGCGAGCCCAGGCAGGAGGGCCTTTGGTCCCGGTTGGTGGCACCAACCGGGACCAACCGGGACCAATAGGCATCTACAAGTCAGCAGCTCGCAGGAGCTGAGGTTTTTGTTTTTTTCTGAAAGGGGGTGGTTTAGGGGGTAATTTAGGGTGTGTTAGCTAGCTAATAGAGAGAAGTGTCCTCTCTTATCTTCATGCTTGGTTTACCAACGCTACTGCTATGCCTAAACATGGCTTAGATTAAAGTGAAGGCAACATGTGGTGCATGTCGAAAGTAATACTAATCCTAACTTGATCAAGTTTGGATTAGTACTACTTACGACATGCACCACACATGCATGTTGCCTTCACTTCAATCCAATCCATGTTCATTTCACTCACTGATACGTATATAATAACTCTTCATGCTCGCATCATGCATCATCATAATAATAAGTCCTACTAATCATCATCATACAACTTTCTACTCGTTATTAATAACAAGTCATACGATCATCATCCTCATATTCATCGAACCGACCCGACTTAATTGTTCTTAGCACATGATCATCAGTATTAGGTAGGACCTAAATACCCTCTTTAAAGTACAATAAAATAAAACAATATAGACCCTGACTCTCCATTATGGAAAATGGAGATCATCCTGTCTCCAATTCTTGCGCTTCGCTTCCTTTTGCTTCCAAGAACCTCCTTACGACTGTCCATACATTTTTTCCATTCTTTGATTTTCATGTCTCCACTTCTTTTAGAAATCTGGTATGGACAGTTGAGATTCATAGGATGACCTGGCTGTACGTTCAAAACATCAAGGCTACCATTCTGATACATCAAATGAGGCACACAAGCCATCGAGATTCTCTGTTGAAAAACATAGTAATAACTTCATAGTTAGCAATGATGTACTAGTTTGATGAACGAATGTCGTAATAGTAAAAAAATCTTACCAGGGCATCTCCATGGAAGTTACCGTAGTTCAACACGTGCACTAGTGGCACATATTGACCATAATGTTGAGGAGTTTGATTGTAGATATTGTAATTCTGAAGATCATTACAAAATGCGATCAGATGATTTTTATCCTGATAAGTTAATTCAGAGTCTTCGGTG
Source organism: Aegilops tauschii subsp. strangulata (assembly GCF_002575655.3). Taxonomy (NCBI): domain Eukaryota; kingdom Viridiplantae; phylum Streptophyta; class Magnoliopsida; order Poales; family Poaceae; genus Aegilops; species Aegilops tauschii. The sequence goes on from NC_053039.3 coordinate 474,446,670, forward strand.
TAGTAGGTTATGTCTACCATCTTCCGCACATTCTTTGAAGAATGAAAATAAGTTGTCAATGCAAATAAGCTGTCAACTATTTTGAAATAAACAATATAAATTAGCTAATAACTATGTTTGAGAAACTCACATAGCGGTAGAATTGGAGGCGTATCAACAAGGACCCAAATGTCCATATTGTCTTGCTCGATTTCAGGATCACCAAGATCCATGGTGACAAGCATACCCTCATCAAAACCATACATCTTGCAAAGTGCTTCCCATTTTTTGCAACCAAAATGGGTTACGCTCTTAGAATTGTACAGCTTCACTTCAAAATCCACACCATGATGGGTCCTTAGGTGAATTTTCATTGTTTCGAAACTTTCATGGTCTTCAAAACCCATCCTCTCCAAGACATAGCGTCTTGCATGGCATGGGATAAGCTAGTCAAATTGTAAAAGATGAAAAGTACACGTTGAAATATTTGAAGTCATGCTTATTTACGAAAAAATAATAGTTGTCGTCGTTGCGTACCGTTTCAACATCGAAGGTCTCCTCCAGCTTAATGCTGAAGCGCCGATCTTTGTCCAGGTGAGGCCTGTCGCACAGACCTCGGTCGTCGTGGCACCAGTTGTACTCCCCCGGGAGACTTTCGTCGTCCGAGTACGACATTTCCTATGTTCATAATTCAAATATTAAACTTGTACAATTAAATATATGTACTAAAAAAACCTAAATTAGATCATTATTATTCATCACGGGTTGACTACCGGTCTGTCGAGTCTTTTCTTGAAAACAATATGAGCTCACGTGGTGTACATATTCGACCGTCGGTGATGGTAGCTCCTCCTTTCATTCCCGAGTGCATTACACCAAGTTGTCTAGCACACGGGAATGAAGGAGAAGCTACCCCCACGACAACAGTCGGGATTCTTCGTCCTATCATATATATATGGTGGAGACTCTCCCTCACTGATTCCTCTCTGACATTTGCGACCGTCGTTGATGGTAGCTCCTCCTTTCGTTCCCGAGTGCATTACATCAAATTGTCTAGCACACGGGAACGAAGGAGAAGCTACCCCCACGACAACAGTCGGGATTCTTCGTCCTCTCATATATGGTGGAGACTCGACAGACTTAAAGTCAACCCGAAATATCGTTTAATTATCTTTCTAAAAAAGGACATATCGAGCGCCTAAAATTTGCCGGAACAAAAATATACATGTTTTTATCTACATCATATGAGCATTCAAGTTTGATGGAAATTACATTTCAATAGTTGAAAATATGAGCAAAAACATTTCAAAATATCTTATAGGACTCATATTGACATGGAGATTTGGCTGGTCTCACCTCGAGGTCGGAGGGGGGTCGGTGACTGGGACGGCGGCGGGGATGATGGAGGGGGCTCCTAGATTTCTGCAAAAACAAAAACCCTATAAGCTATCAACTAATCAAATGCATACGCCTTGCATAGTGCTCTCCAATTTTAGCATTCAAAGTAGGAGTAGTTTTCCAATTTGAGCATTCAATAAGCAAAACCAAATCGTAAAATAAAGTAGTATTCAAATTAGCATGCATTCAATTATAAGCAAAACTACATCATCTCTTGCGTCCGTACATTATCGAATATTATCACTAATACACCTCGAATACTATCATACATATAGCATCGCTAATACAGCTAGAACCGTAGCGCCCGACGGGTATCGGCGCGGGCGGTGGACACCCAAAGAGAAGGAACTATCACATGATCACTCCAGTGAGATCCCTGATGAACCTGCCAGGTATTATCGAACCTTCCCTCCAACGCAACCATGTAGCGACGGACGTGCTCGTCCTCGTCGCTGACACGGTGACGTACCACCTCCGCGGTGTCCGAAAGCCTCGGCACCGTCACTAGCCCACGCGATCGCCACCAAACAAGGATCGGGTCAATGACGGGTTGGCTCCTCACCAACCTACGCCCCCTCGGAAGGTAGCACCTCCCAATACCAGCCCGGCAGAGCCCAGTCCCGGACATGGCCCCTCCGATCAAGCACGCCTCCTCCGCCGAGTCGACGACGAGGATGCGGGATAGGCATCGTCGACGTCGATGCGGGAATAATTGCTTGAACTAAAAAATAAACTAGTTCTATTAATTTACTTGCTAAAAATAAACTACTTCTATAGTAAAATAAAGTAGTTTTATTAAATAACCTGGTTCAACTACTAAGCACTTACTATAAATAAAATAAAGTAGTACTTACTAAAAATAAACTACTTCTATAGTAAAATAAAGTAGTTTTATTAAATCAACTAGTTCAACTACTAAGGACTTACTAAAAATAAAATAAAGTAGTATTTACTAAAAACAAACTAGTTTAACTAGTTATATTATTTTTCTAACTAATTATATTAAATCGGAGAGGGGGGTATATCGAGAACGACATACCCGATAAAAAATAGGAAGAGGAAGAAGAGGAAAAAAAGAGGAGAAGAAGAAAGGAATAGAGGAGGAGATCGAAGAAAAAAGAAGAAAAAAAAGAGGAGAAGAAGAAAGGGAATAGAGGAGAAGAAGAAGAAATAGACTAATATTCCTTCTTCTTCTCCTCTTTTTTCTTCTTCTTTTTCATCTTCTTATTCATTTCACCTCTTCTTCTTCTTCTCCTTCTTCCTCTTCTTATTTTCCTTTATCCTCTCCTACTTTTTCTTCTAAATATGAACATATACATAAATGACTTTGATCATTCACAATTTTCCTATACATACACAATATGAACATATACATAAATTGACAAAGAAAATTCGATGAACAAAAAAAATCATAAAAATTCCATGAACAAAATTACAACGGAAAAAAATCATAAAAAGTGTATGAACAAAATAAAAATTCTATGAACAAAATTACAACAGAAAAAAATCATAAAAATTCTATGAAATAAATTGACATATTCTTTGCATATGAACATACAAACATTTGCATATTCAACAATAATATCATCAAAAAATCTATGAACAGAAAAAAATTATAACTTCTGCATATTCTTTTATGAACAAATTACAACAACTAAACATCTAAATTAATACAACTACACATCTAAATTAATACAACTACACATAACTTTATTAGCTAGAAGGCAGGGGGCGGCGACGAGGAGGATGAGCTCACTGCAGGGGGGCGGCGACGAGGAGGCAGGGCATGGGGACCGCGATGAGGAGGCAGGGCACGGGGACGGAGACGGCGACGAGGAAGCACGGCACGGCGACGGCGACGGTGAGGTAGGGGCGCAGCGACGGGCGACGAGAGGAGGCAGGGCCGGCGGCGTCGGGGCAGGGGTGGCGCGGAGCGGTGACGGCGTCGGAGGCAGGGGCGACGACGGCGACGGCGGGGCAGCCTGGCGGCGTGTGTCGGGGCGGGATCGAAGAATTGAACGGAAATTTTCACAAGTGTTGATTATATAGACGGAGCATTGGTCCCGGTTCGTGCCACCAACCGGGACCAATGCCCCCTGTAGTCCCGGTTGGTGCCACCAACCGGGACTAAAGGTCTCTTTTCAGCCCAAAGGGCGGGAAACAAAGACCTTTGGTCCTGGTTGGTGCCACGAACCGGGACTAAAGGGTGGCATTGGTCCCGGTTGGTGGCACAAACCGGGACCAAAAGTGGGTATTGGTCCCGGTTGGTGCCACCAACCGGGACGAAAGGGGGTGCTTTAGTCCCACCTCGCTAGTTGAGAGGGGCTCGGAGTGGTTTATAAGCCCCACTCCCACTGCCCTCTTGAGCTCCTTTCGAATGCAGGCTTACGGGCCTAAACACACTGTATCTGCCTGTGGGCCTACTGGGCCTTCCGCGGGCCTGAATCTTGGCCCATGGATGGGTTTCTAGTCATATTCAGGTCGTGGTGGCCCAGTAGGTGGCCTTTTTTATTATAGTTTATTTTATTTTATTTTATTTTGTTTCTACTTATTTATTTTATAAAAGTTTATTTTATTTTATTTTGTTTCTACTTATTTATTTTATTTTATTTTGTTTCTACTTATTTATAGAAGTTTATTTTGTTTATACTTATTTTTTTATTTTCTTTTTGCTTTTCGTATTTATTTTATGAAATTTTTTTCTTTTAAAGTTTTGAGCAAAATATACTTTGATAATTTTAGTTGCATAAATTCTATATAATTTTAGTTTCAATAATACTAGAGGTTTATAAAAGCTTTTTAGTTGATTCCTTTAGTACCGGTTCTAAGGCTGTTACAAAGGCATTTCATTTGGTACCGGTTCTAAGGCCGGGGCCCCACGAGCACCTTTAGTACCGGTTCGTGGCATGAGCCGGTAAAAGAGTTTCTTAGTTGATTCTTTCTGTAGCTGTTTTTTAGTCCCACCTCGCCAAGCGAGAGGCACTCGCAACGGTTTATAAGCCATGAGTGCAAAGACGATGAAGGAGAGGCGCAATGCTCACCTGCACGTTGCTTAGCTTCAGGCCTTGAGGAAATGGTGTAGACTGCACGGAGCTATCAGGGTTTCGGACGAAAACTACACATAACTCCGTGCAGCCTACACTATTTCCTCAAGGCCTGAAGCTAAGCAACGTGCAGGTGAGCATTGCGCCTCTCTTTTATTTTTAATAACTTATTACAACTCCGGACTTCTTGTGTGTTCAAAATGCAACATTCAAAGCCACATCATCAATTTTCAACCCTTTCTGACTTCATTTGTTATTTTTCATGCATTTACTGATTTTTTTGAGCTATAAGACCCTGAAATTGAAAAGCATTTCAAATAAACTACGAAAAGGTTGAAAGTTGGCATGGTATCATCATTTCACCCACATAGCATGTGCTGAAAAGTTGAGAGGGTTACGGCAAAAACTGGATGCACTTCGTTTACAAAACGGACAATCTGTTTCGAGATATCAGGGTTTCATACGGAAACTCGTTTGTTACAACATGCATTTCAAATGAACTACGAAAAGGTTGAAAGTTGGCATGGTATCATCATAATAGTTGTGGAGAGAAAGTCTTCACTTTGTCTTCGCTTGTGTCCTTTGCTTATTGCGCCGTAACCATGGATAATCTTCATCGTTTATCAGGATGCTTGGGTCAGCCTTGACTTTGAAGGGAGGAATTTCATGAAACTTTTCATAATCTTTAGACATGTCTGTCTTGCCCTCCACTCCCACGATGTCCCTTTTTCCTGAAAGAACTATGTGGTGCTTTGGCTCATCGTATGATGTATTCGCTTCCTTATCTTTTCTTTTTCTCGGTTTGGTAGACATGTGCTTCACATAGATAACCTGCACCACATCATTGGCTAGGACGAACGGTTCGTCAGTGTACCCAAGATTGTTCAGATCCACTGTTGTCATTCCGTACCGTGGGTCTACCTGTACCCCGCCTCCTGACAGATTGACCCATTTGCGCTTAAACAAAGGGACCTTAAAATCATGTCCGTAGTCAAGTTCCCATATGTCCACTATGTAACCATAATATGTGTCCTTTCCCCTCTTGGTTGTTGCATCAAAGCGGACACCGCTGTTTTGGTTGGTGCTCTTTTGATCTTGGGTGATCGTTTAAAATGTATTCCCATTTATCTCCTATCCTTTGTAAGTTAATACAGTCGAAGATGGTCCCCTAGACAACGAGTACAGCTCATCACAAACAGTGTTGTCACCTCTGAGACGTGTTTCCAACCAACTGCTGAAAGTCCTGATGTGTTCACATGTAATCCAGTCGTCACACTGCTCCGGGTGTTTGGAGCGCAGGCTGTTCTTGTGTTCATCGACATACGGGGGCACCAAGGTAGAGTTCTGTAGAATTGTGTAGTGTGCTTGAGACCAAGAATGCCCGTCCCTGCATATTATTGAGTCCCCTCCAAGCGTGCCTTTTCCAGTCATTCTCCCCTCATACCGCGATATAGGGAGACCTATCTTCTTAAGGCCAGGAATGAAGTCAACACAAAACCCAATGACATCCTCTGTTTGATGGCCCATGGAGATGCTTCCTTTTGGCCTAGCGCGGTTACGGACATATTTCTTTAGGACTCCCATGAACCTCTCAAAGGGGAACATATTGTGTAGAAACGCGGGGCCCAGAATGACAATCTCGTCATAATATTGAAGAAGGATGGTGGGAACACCAGCTCGAAACTAACAAGACATTGCGCGACATCACTTCTTAGCCTTGGTATGATTTCTGGATCGATCACCTTTTGAGACATTGCATTGAGGAATGCACATAGCTTCACAATGGCTAATCGGACGTTTTCCGGTGGAAGCCCCCTTAATGCAACCGGAAGCAGTTGCGTCATAATCACGTGGCAGTCATGAGACTTTAGGTTCTGGAACTTTTTCTCTAGTATATTTATTATTCCCTTTATATTCGACGAGAAGCCAGTCGGGACCTTCATACTGAGCAGGCATTCAAAGAAGATTTCCTTCTCTTCTTTGGTAAGAGCGTAGCTGGCAGGACCTTCATACTACTTTGGAGGCATGCCGTCTTTTTTGTGCAAACGTTGCAGGTCCTCCCGAGCCTCAGGTGTATCTTTTGTCTTCCCATACACGCCCAAGAAGCCTAGCAGGTTCACGCAAAGGTTCTTCGTCACGTGCATCACGTCAATTGAAGAGCGGACCTCTAGGTCTTTCCAGTAGGGTAGGTCCCAAAATATAGATTTCTTCTTCCACATGGGTGCGCGTCCCTCAGCATCATTTGGAATAGCTAGTCCGCCGGGACCCTTTCCAAAGATTACATGTAAATCATTGACCATAGCAAGTACGTGATCACCGATACGCATGGCGTGCTTCTTCCGGTGATCTGCCTCGCCTTTGAAATGCTTGCCTTTCTTTCGACATAGATGGTTGGTCGGATGAAATCGACGATGGCCCAGGTACTCATTCTTCCTGCATTTGTCCAGGTATATACTTTCGGTGTTAGCTAAAAAGTGCGTGCATGCGTGGTATCCCTTGTTTGTCTGTCCTAAAAGGTTACTGAGAGCGGGCCAATCGTTGATGGTTACAAACAGCAACGCGTGCAGGTTAAATTCCTCTTGTTTTTGCTCATCCCACACACGTACATCGTTTCCATTCCACAGCTGTAAAAGTTCTTCAACTAATAGCCTTAGGTACACATCAATGTTGTTGCCGGGTTGCTTAGGGCCTTGGATGAGAACTGGCATCATAATGACCTTTCACTTCGTGCACATCCAAGGAGGAAGGTTATACATACATAGAGTCACAGGCCAGGTGCTGTGATTGCTGCTCTGCTCCCCGAAAGGATTAATGCCATCCGCGCTTAAACCAAACCATACGTTCCTTGGGTCACCTGCAAACTCGGCCCAGTACTTTCTCTCGATTTTTCTCCACTGTGACCCGTCAGCGGGTGCTCTCAACTTCCCGTCTTTCTTACGGCCCTCTCTGTGCCATCGCATCAACTTGGCATGCTCTTCGTTTCTGAACAGACGTTTCAACCGTGGTATTATAGGAGCATACCACATCACCTTCGCAGGAACCCTCTTCCTGGGGGGCTCGCCTTCAACATCACCAGGGTCATCTCGTCTGATCTTATACCGCAATGCACCACATACCGGGCATGCGTTCAAATCCTCGTACGCACCGCGGTAGAGGATGCAGTCATTAGGGCATGCATGTATCTTCTGCACCTCCAATCCTAGAAGGCATACGACCTTCTTTGCTGCGTACGTACTGTCGGGCAATTCGTTATCCTTTGGAAGCTTCTTCTTCAATATTTTCAGTAGCTTCTCAAATCCTTTGTCAGGCACAGCATTCTCTGCCTTCCACTGCAGCAATTCCAGTACGGTACCGAGCTTTGTGTTGCCATCTTCGCAATTGGGGTACAACCCTTTTTTGTGATCCTCTAACATGCGATCGAATTTCTGCTTCTCCTTTTGACTTTCGCACTGTGTCCTTGCATCAACAATGACCCGGCGGAGATCATCATCATCGGGCACATTGTCTGGTTCCTGATCTTGATCTTCAGCAGCTTCCCCCGTTGCAGCATCACCGTACTCAGGGGGCACATAGTTGTCATCGTCCTCTTCTTCTTCATTGTCTTCCTTCATAACCCCTATTTCTCCGTGCCTCGTCCAAACATTATAGTGTGGCATGAAACCCTTATAAAGCAGGTGGGTGTGAAGGATTTTCTGGTCAGAGTAAGACTTCATATTCCCACAACTAGGGCATGAACAACACATAAAACCATTCTGCTTGTTTGCCTCAGCCACTTTGAGAAAATTATGCACGCCCTTAACGTACTCGGAGGTGTGTGTGTCACCATACATCCATTGTCGGTTCATCTCCGTGCATTATATATAATTAGACAAGTATCTATCTAAAGTAAGAATTCTTTTTTTCAGAAAGAAGATAAGAACAAGAGGCTCACCACGGTGGTGCCGGCGACGAGATCGGCGCGGGCGATCGACGGCGGTGAAGACGGGGACATGACATGATGGACCGCTAAACCTATGCAAATCTCGGGGAAAAATGGAGCTTGGAGGTCGAGCTTCGAGAGGAGAAAGCTTAACTAGTGTGGCTCGGGCATTTCATCGAACACCTCATGTGCATAGGAGGTGAGCTAGAGCACCCAAATGCCCTTCCCTCGCCGGCCAGAAAAAATAGAGCACTGTGGAGTGCTCTGCTGCGGTGATGGGGTATATATAAGCAACTCATTTGTCCCGGTTCGTGGCTGGAACCGGGACTAAAGCCCACCCGTCTGTCCCAGTTCGAGCCACGAACCGGGACAAATGTATGTGGGCCAGGAGCGAGGCCTATTGGTCCCGGTTCGTGCCAGGAACAAGAACAAATGGGTCCAGACGAACCGGGACCAATGCCCACGAGGCCCCGGCCAGCCCCCTGGGCTCACAAACCGGGACGTATGCCCCCATGGGTCCCGGTTCGTGACTGAACCGGGACGAATGGGCTGGCCAGGCCCCAACCAAAGCCCTGTTTTCTACTAGTGACATCGCATGTTTTCTTTCAGTCGATCTTTGCAACAACCATACTTTGATTTGCTGGAACCGAAGATAATTTTTGTTACAACCGTATTTTCATTTTGCTGGAACCGAAGACAATTTTTGCTACATCCACCCACGGCGGTGTTGGTCGATGGCGGCGACGGCTTTTTTTTGCTGCAACCGTCTCGGATTTTTGCTACTACCGGAGACGCCATTTGCTACTACCAGAGTCTTGCTGGAAGCATCAGGAGTTTTTGCTACCACCCCTAGTTTTTTTTTTGATTTTAGTTGAACCAGCCAAAAAATTGCTACCACCGTCTTTCGATTTTGCTGGAACCGGCATTTTTTTTGGCTTCGCCGGCGGTGGTGAAGGCGGGTCCTGTTTTGCTTCGCCGGCGGCAAGCAGGGGTAGCGGTGGTCCAAACGAGGGCAACGCGGGCCAGCGTGCGGGATCCCGCGAGTGGCGGCGGTGCTCCCTTTTTTTCTCCTCTTTTTTCCCGTGGGGTAGATGACGAAAGGGGATGCGGTGCGGGACAGATCTGACGGTTATGCGCTTCCAAATCGAACGACGCTGGGTGGACCGGCCCTAACTTGCGCCAGTGCGCCGGCGCAGAGTACTGCCCTTGCAAGAACCCACCGTGGTAGCTGTCTAAGATGGATATTCCTTACTCAGATTAAAGTTTAAACCAAATACCAGAACTTTTTAAAAAATATCACCTTCTTAGATACCCCGCGCGAAGAGTAGTAGTCTTTTGACCAGATCACGGCTAATTCACGACCTTGTACAAAATGGGAAAATAAACAAAATTATCACATACACAGGAGCAATTTTGTCTCTAGATTCTTGTCATAACTATAATACAAATAATGTAGTCAAGGTAAACGTTCAGATTTTTGTCTAGCAACTCTATGCTAATACTAAGCTCTTTTACGCCCCCTCTCTTCACACAGTCCAAAAAAAGAATGAGAAATATGCCAATTGATGGACAACGATGTTGAGCAGATCACGGAGACGGAGGAGCTAGCAGCAAAAGGTTCTCTTATTGTAGCTTAGGTGCTGCAATGGCATGGCAGGGAGGCTGTCTTCATCCTGCAGCAGAGAGACTTGGACCCCAGGCACCGACGGTAGCACCCACCGGCCTCTGGACCTTGTCCTTCGGTTTGCAGCTCAGCCATTGCTTGAGGAGGCCATGCAGTGTCGTCGAGGGGCAGATCGACTTGTCATTGGATAAAATCTCCACCTGCATTTTACACAAGTACCCAATATATAGAGGGTTCAGGCCAAATAACACATTCAGCATTGTCCATAGGTATACATATTTCTCGGCTTACATGCTCGATAATAGGAAGAATGATAATGATGCAACTAATTTGTGCTAGGTCAACATCGAAGTATACAAATTCAGCAGGGTGCTTCCTTTTAATGGAAATCGATGGGGAGATTGGCCCCTTCACTATTTCTGAAAAATGAAATCTACAATGCAGCAAACTGCAAATTTATTGATGATCTAATTCTAATACTTGGAAGCAAGCACCTTGACAAGAGGCCTATCACAACAGTCAAAATGAAAGTACAAAGACATGTAAAAAGCTCACCTTAACGTCACTTGCTAGCTCAAGTTTTTTAATAATGACCTTCTGGATGGAGGAGACCTCCATAGTTCCCTCTCTGAAAGAAGAAGGAAAATCCATATTGAACAGAATGTATTAAATTCTTAGAATTGAAACAAACTTTTGCCCAGGTTGAAAAAGAAACGTGAAGATTAAAGGGGAATTCACTTAATTCTGCATAGTGCTTTCATATTGAACAAGTGGATGCTAATTAAAGTGTGAGAGGCCTTTATCATTCTTGACAAAGAAACTTCAAGATTAAAGGGGACCTCACTAAATTCTGTAGAAATTATTTTTTATCTGAGGCAGCCGTTTAGCTTTTGCCCTGCAAAACAGTTTTCATTTTGACACGAGGACACAACAATACTGGTCCATCGGAATCAGTAAAAACATTGACTGTGCTGCAATCTTACTGTTTTGGTGCAGTCAGTAGTGAAAACCAGACTGGGGTCAATGTACAGATATTCCATCATGCGAGTCTGCTTCTGGGCTTTCCCTCAAACTATCCTTTGTGGTTGTTTTATTTTTGCGACTTCCCCTTAGAAAAGAACTTGATTTTTGTGATTTCTTCGCACCTGAACCGACTAAACTCCTTAGGAGCTTATAAAGCTCTTCCTTGTCAATCATCTCGCGACTCTTTCCATCCTCAGAAATATCTGTACTATTCTGTTTCGGATGGAAGTGTAGTTAGAATAAGCAAATGTTACAAGACAATTGGAATCACTTTCTGATAATACTTTGATACTACCTTCTTTTATTTGCAGATATTTTCATCTTGGTTGATTTTGGTGCCATCTTTGGGGTTTCAACCAAGGAATAAATGGAGCTCTCTTCTCTCTGGCAATGTAATAGTTGGAGCCTCAGTAGGATCCACTTCTCTCTCAGGTGGAAATACACTGTCCACCCAAGTAACAATCATTCATGTTAGGTAGCAACAAATAGTAGATTACCTGAGTCAGAGATCACAGGAGAAAAAGAATATATTGGCTGGAATTCTAAGCTTTTGTTTCACAAAAGAATAATGTATATAACTATATATACATAGATAGTTTCTTCTATACACAGAAACATATAGCTTATAATTACACTTATATTGAATAACTACGTATGTGTACTTATATACATAGATCTAAAGAAAATGATAATTGATAAGTTGAAAAAAAACCAATGTTGTACAGAACTATATAGATAACCTTGGTAATTTAACAATTACTGCTTACTTGAGTTTCTCTTCAGGAGCAATCCCAAGAGCAGCGACGCATACGGGGCAGGATTCGATCTCCTCGTATCTATTTCCTCATGATACATTCCCGGCAAACTGCTTATGCAAAAATGCGCTCACAAGAGGAACTCCACAGGCAGGCACACAAGTTTCATATAGAGATTTGAAAGACCAAAACTTTACGCGATCGACAAGCGAAAACAATATTAGGGATAAATTAGTTAGTAGCAACAATGCAACAAGACAAATCTGACAAATTGCTAAATGTTGGAACCTCATACTGAAAGAATAAATTAGTTACCGCTATGAAAATGTCGCCTCATACTGAAAGAATAATCCGACTAATTGTTAAATGTTGGTACAAAAGTTTATATGCAATTAGGCATGGTAATTTACAAATGAAATTCAACCTAAATTTGAAGTACATAATAAGGTAGAAATTGGCGTAGCTATTTGATCCAGCCCATAACAGTGAATTTGTAGTGACGGATAACCAATGTGATTTTAATACACGTCACAATGTATCGACATGCAGGTTTTGCTCTAATAAATAGATGTTTATGGATTCATAAAAAAGGTCAAAAGGAGTGCAATACATGAGCTATAATTTTGCATGGTGATCCATCACCCACAATTCCTTCTGTCTTATGTAGTCACAAACCAAGGTTGATAATACTCTTAGCGGAGGAAAGGTTCAATCATCCTTGTGATGATGCTTCATAGTGGTAAATTTAGTGAAATAACAGTTTGTTTGGCGTTAATACCTGGCTGATGAAAATTACAAAACAAGATTTTGTATTTCATATATTGGCTACAAACTTTATTGAAACTCAAAATTGCACACAATTGACTGCCATCGTCTCGGTGTTAATATAAGAATATGCAAACCACAAATTAATTTAACGACGTTGAACAAATCTAACCGCACAAATATGTGGATAAATCCACTAGTTTATATAATACAGAGGAAGACCATGCACTGGGATGTAACTGTGGCGAGTGGAATGACAACTATACATGAAGTTTATAGAGAAATTTATCTAGAATGTTAGTCCATATTGGTTAGCAGGTATAAATATAAAATTGTAATGTCACTTAAATTAGGCATATGGGAGTCCACACAATTAATTATTTCTGGGCATTTGTAGTAGTCGATGATATTCAAATATCCATTAGACGAATGCTATGCCATACAATGTGATACAATCAGATAATAAGTACAATAAATGAGCTAGCATAACAGGAAAAGCAAAAATAAAATGTACTCTCTCCGTAAAAAACGCTCTTATATTATGGGACGGAGGGAGTACTATATTATGGGCAGGGTACAAATAGTAGTAAATCTGAACATTAATTCGGGGCTACACAAAACTGATTTAATAAGCCAGATAAAAGACAGTGTTTCATCATATGTAATTCAAGCTTCCACTACAATGGGAATTAGGAAGCATCAAATGATTCTATAATGTTAACACTTAAGACAGACAGTGGGCAGCCGTCCATTGAAACCTGTACATTTTCTATCTCGAGAAATTGGTTACAGGCTTAAAGCTCAAATGCCCAATGTTTCATCATATGTAATTCAAGCTTCCACTACAATGGGAATCAGAAAACATTCCACAAATGTTCAAGTCGTCAAAACTGGCATAACTTACTAACACAACTTTTTGACATATTTTATTTAGAAAGCAAAAGTCCGCTAGTATTTTTTTTAATACAATCCAGATTTGTGCACCTCTAGCACACACAATTGTGATTCACTTGCAGTTTAGTCACCAGTTTATACCTCTGGAAGGTCTGGTATAACCTCGCCATCTTGTTGGCAGGGTGATCCGTTTTGTTTGCAGACATCTGGGGTACATCACAAGACTAGATACTTAACTTGCATCCAGATTGCATTGAGAGCGCAAGTAGTGGTGCAGCAGTAGCGCGAGGCTTATGGATCAAGTGGCTCAGCCACATTTTAATTAAGTGCACTCTACATAATGTGGTGCAGCCACTTTGTCAAACAAAAAAGTGGTGCCACCACAATTTATTTAAGAATGTGAAGCCCGGCTATACCAAAACACAGAACTGAAATATATACTTCCTCGACACAAATTACTACTCTCTCCAAACATTACTACGTACTCCACCCCACCTCTAAACTTGTGCAAAATGGACACAAGGAAGCAGACTGCACGTGCGCGGCTGAATACGAATGAAATGGACACAACATATCGGAATGGACTGTTGCGTGAGAGTACGGGCAAAGAAACTACGGCCGACCAGGAGCACGTGGTGATGGCTGCTCGCGTGCTTGTTTCCCCTCTACCCTACCTCTAAACTCAATCTTCTCCGCCATGGCCCGCCGCCCATCCCCAAACACACCGCGGCGTGTCCCACTCCCAGCACCGTGTTGTATTGTAATTGTATGTGGCCAACTGCAGGCCGGCGATGGGGCTAGCCCACGATGACATTGGCGCGACCTTTGACGCCTTCGGGCAAGTCGTGGGAGTTAGGACCACCGTCAACTGCAGAGCACGCGTCATCTCTGGTTCCGCGAGGAGCCATTCCCTTCTCATAGAATCGCCACTGTCAAAACTGTCAGAACACTGTAATATATTGGACCCTCGTTACTGATTGAAGAAGCACGGAATCCCATAAAATGTCAGAACATTGTAATATATTGGTCCCTCATTCCCGAATTGCCGCCGCCCCGGCAGTCCGCTCCATCCACTGTCTCCTCACTGTCGCTAGCCTTGACGCCCTCCTCTTCTGCCATATCAGCAATGTGGTGCAGCCACTTTGTCAAGGAAAAGTAGTGCAGCCACATATTATTTAAGAATGTGAAGTGCGGCAACACAGAAGTGAAAATATATATACTTTCTCAACACAATTCACAACTCTCTCCAAACAATACTACATACTCCACACCACCTCTTAACTCGTGTGCCAAAATAGAGAAGAAAACAGAGTGCACGCGACTGAATAAAAATGAAATGGACACAACACGTATCCGAATGGACTGCTGCGTGAGAGTAAGGGCGATCGAAGAAACTACAGCCGACCGGGAGCGCGTGCCAAGTTGCTCCTGCCGATGACTGCTCGCGTGCTTGTTTCCCCTCTACCCTCCTCTAAACTCCATCTTCTCTGCCATGGCTCCACAGACGGCGACGTCTGGGTACACGCGCCCACCGCCCATCACCAAAGACGCTGCGGCATGTCTACTCCCACTCCCAGCGCCGCGTTGTATACTTGTATTGTATGTGGCCAACTACATCTTCGTTATTTGATTGTGTGAGAGAACCTTATTTGGCTGTGTGCATCTTCGTTATGCAGAGGCCAGGTGTAATGCTTAGACATTTTAAGTAATAAAGCGCCCTTTTTCGAAAAATGTGGCCAAATGCAGGCCGGCGCCGGCACTGGCCCACGATGACATATGGCGCGACCTTTGACGCCTTCGGAGCTATAAAACAAGAACAGACCCGTGGTTTTGCTCTCCTCTCATGGAAGGAACTATGGGCCGACGGCACAAACAGACACACCGCAATGTAAATACTGTATCTACAGAAATTATGGAGTAGAAAGTAGTGCATGCAGTGCACACACGCGCGAGGGCAGAGCGCCTTCCACCTCTGGACCGCAAGACTTCCACCCCCTCTCCTCCTATAAAAAGCCCCCTGCATCCTCCAGACCTCTCACCTCTACAGTCCTCTCAAATCCACATTGTTCAGTTCTTGCTGCCTCGTGGAAGCCATTGTACGTAGGAGGTGGGAAACTCAGGGATCTAATAGAGGTTTTGGGTTGTGCTCTTAGGTTGTTGCGGGGATTGTATTGGTTAGCGCCCGTTGTTTTTATTTAGTCTTTTCTTCATGGCATTTGCCTTGCCAGGTGGGAAGAATTTCGAAAAACATGGCGGCTATGGGTGGGGGCAAAAGGCAGAGGATGGAGGCTCCGGCGGAGGACAAGTTCCCGGAGGGCTTACGCGTTCTTGCCGTCGACGACGACTGCGTCTGCCTCAAGGTAATGGAGGCCGTCCTGCGCCGCTGCAAATACCAGCGTGAGTCTCCCTTGATCCCTCATAGTCAGGTTCCGCGAGCAAGCCGACCCGAGGGCCGCGATGGCCGCGCTACAGGGACGCCCTTGAGAGCGCGTACTGCACATACGGTACTTGGCCATTGCCCAGGACACCGTTTCCGTCCCCCCCTGACATAAGGCCTCGAGGAATTCATCCTAGGCGGAAGCGGCTCAATGAAGCAATTCTATTGGAAAAAGACCGGCCGATTTCAACGCCCGCGTCGGCCACGCGCTGCGCCGTCTGATCATCGCGATTTCGCCTGGGAATCACGGCCTCGCTCGGTGGCTGCGGCGGCGGTACGGGGTCTCTGCTGGGTAGCTCTGGCGTTCGCGGCTACAGGAGAGGAAATGTCTCGGCCGCAAGGTGGCTGCCACGGCCAGACCGCAGCGCAGGCAATCAAAAGCTCGGGGTTTCTTCTAGATCAGGAAGTCGTACCAAATTAACGCCAACCAGGGAAGACCGACCGAGAACAGATGACACGGGACTGTAGAGGACGGCATTGGGCATTAACCTTGCATCACAACGGTCGGGGGGAGGGGGGGCGTCTGCGGGGTGCAGGAATGCCGGCCGCGGCGCGACACAAAATAGTAGAGAAAGGGAGGCGGGGACGAGGGTAGGAACAGAACTCATATGTGTGGCCACAGTGGTTGAAGGCGCTGGCCTCCCGGAAGTAGCCCTTGCAGAACGGGCACGTCAAGCACGGGGCGAGCGCCGCCCGCGGCACGCGAGCTACTCCCGGCGCGCGCCCCATCTCTCGTCAGAACTCGGGGCATCGGGAGGCGGTGAATCAGAAATACATGGCGCCGGGCGTTGGAATCGAGGGCAATGGCCGGCCGGGCGAAGGGAGAAGCGCGGCGGAGCTCCGGCGAGTCACGGGGAGTTTGGCGGGACCATGGAGTAGCAAAATCTTTCCTTTTGTTGGTAGAAATAGAAGAGTGTGAGGAGATTGCCTGTTGGCGGCGCCCGGTGCGCGTGGCCGGATCGGGCCCAGGAGAATGTCTAGGTCAGGGCACTTTTCCTAGAAAGGAACGATCTATGTGCGCCCGTCTTCCTGTATTGTTTTGAGTGGTCATTGCTTTTCATCTTTTGTGCGGGTAAGTAGCGAGTCCTTACAAAGCGAGAGGCGGTAAGAGGGAAGCCGGTCCCTTCACTATTTCTGAACAAGAAGTGGATGCCAATTAAACTATGAGAGGCCTTTATCATTGTTGACAAAGAAACTTGAAGATTAAAGGGGAACTCACTAAATTCTGTAGAAATTATTTTTTTTATCTGAGGCAGCCGTTTAGCTTTTGCCCTGCAAGAACAGTTTTCATTTTGACTTGAGCACACAACAAACATGGTCCATCAGTGTCAGTAAAAAACATTGAATATGCTGCAATCTTACTGTTTTGGTGCAGTCACTATTGAAAACAAGACTGGGCTTTCCCACAAACTATCCTCTCTGGTTGTTTTATTTTTGCGGCTTCCCCTTAGACAAGAACTTGATTTTCGCAATTACTTTGCACTTGAACCAACTAAACTCCGTAAGGGCTTATAAAGCTTTTCCTTCTCAATAGTCTCACAATTCTTTCGATCTTCAGAAATATCTGCAGTTTTCTGTTTTGCATGGAGGTTTAGTTAGAGTAAGCAAATGTTACAAGACAATTGGCGTCACTTGCTGGTAATACTTTGATACTACCTTCTTTTTATTTGCAGATATTGTCATCTTGGTTAATTTTGGTGCCATCTTTGGGGTTTCAACCAAGGAAGAAATGAACCTCTCTTCTATCTTTGGTATTTTAACAAATACCGCTTACCTGAGTTTATCTTCAGGACCAATCCCAAGAGCAGCCTCGCATACAGGACAGGATTCGATCTCCTCCTCGTCTATTTTTTTCATGATACACTCCCGGCAAACACTGCTTATACTAAAATACGGTCACAAGAGGAACTCCACACACAGGCAGGCAATTTTCATATTGAGATTTGGAAGAAAAAAATGTTTCGCGATCGACAAGTCAAAACAATACTACGAGTAAATTAGTTAGTAGCAACAATGCAACAAGACTAGATACTTGACTTGCATCCAGATTGCATTGAGAGCGCAAGTAGTGTTGCAGATGTAGCGCCAGGCTTATGGATCAAGTTGCTCGGCCACATTTTATTTAAGTGGACTCTACATAATGTGGTGCAACCACTTTGTCAAAGAAAAAAGTGGTGCCGCCACAATTTATTTAAGAATGTGAATCGCGGCTATACCAAAACAAAGAACTGAAATATATACTTCATCGACAGAAATTACTACTCTCTCCAAACATTACTACGTACTCCACCCCACCTCTAAACTCGTGCAAAATGGACACAAGGAAGCAGACTGCACGTGCGCGGCTGAATACAAATGAAATGGACAGAACATATCCGAATGGACAGCTGCGTGAGAGTTCGGGTCGGGCGAAGAAACTACGGCCGACCGGGAGCACGTGGCGATGACTGCTCACGTGCTTGTTTCTCCTCTACCCTACCTCTAAACTCCATCTTTTCTGCCATGGCCCGCTGCCCATCCCCAAATACACCACGGCGTGTCCCACTCTCAGCGCGGTGTTGTATTGTAATTGTACGTGCCCAACTGCAGGCCGGCGGTGGGGGCTGGCCCACGATGACATCAGCGTGATCTTTGACTCCTTCGGGCAAGTCGTGGGAGTTAGCTCCACCATAAACTACGGAGCGCGCTTCATCTCTGGTTTCGCGAGGAACCATTGCCCTTCTCATGATCCGTCTCATAGAATCGTCACTGTTAGAACACTGCAATATATTGGTCCCTCGTTACTGATTGAAGAAGCAGGAATCGCATAAAATGTCAGAACACTGTAATATATTGGTCCCTCATTCCTGACTCGCCGGCGTCCCGACGATCCGCTCCATCCACCGTCTCCATGCTGTCCCTAGCCATGACGCCCTTCTCTTCTGCAACAAATTAGAACAAATTAAAGCTGCAGCTGGACGTATTTCCTTTTCGTGGGAAGCTGGTGAGCAGCTGGTTTTGGCACCGTCAGGGGGACGCTATTGACTTAAGGCGGCCCAGTGCAGGTTTGATCCCATTCGCACATATCACATCGGGTAGTTTCCAATTGCGGACGCCGGCTTACCATTTACTCACATCGGACAGTAGAGGGTTCGTCTGTCATCCTTACCCAGCAGCCAACACTCTCTCCTCAGAAGCTCCCCCCGTCCTGCTCCGATCCCTACCGAGGTCCACCACCAAACCTAATTTTCCTCACGGCCGGACTAGCAGCCGCCTTTGGCAATGGAGATGGAGGCCGGCGGTAGTTGTTTTTTTTTTTGAAAAGGAGGTTAAGACCCCCGGCCTTTGCATCAATCGATGCATAAGGCCATCTTTATTTATTATTCCACAAAGGTCTAACAAGAATATATATCAAGCCAGTCGAAGCCATTACTCACACCTACAAAAACTCAATAATGTGGAGTGCTCTCACACACCAAATCTAAATTCGGTTTCGTCGGCGATCCATCCACATAACGTATCAAAATCAACTGCCGGTGCAGCAGACCTAAAGCGTATACCACATGCACATGTTCTAGACGCCGCCATCTTCACCGGACCACTGACCCATCTTCAGGAGAGAGATCCGCATCATTCTTGCCAGTCCGTCCATCCGTCGACACCACCACGGCACCCAACGGCGCCACCGCACCGCGCTCGTCCATCCAGACGTGAAGATTCTAAAAGATCTATCGTGTGTAGCACCTGCCGAC
Source organism: Aegilops tauschii subsp. strangulata (assembly GCF_002575655.3). Taxonomy (NCBI): domain Eukaryota; kingdom Viridiplantae; phylum Streptophyta; class Magnoliopsida; order Poales; family Poaceae; genus Aegilops; species Aegilops tauschii. The sequence goes on from NC_053039.3 coordinate 474,466,239, forward strand.
CGGGCATAACACAATGTAGCACCTGTCGGTCAGGCATGACTTGACATCTCCACCGAAAGCTCCGTGCAAGACAAAGCCGCTACACCTCCTGCTTCTGTCTTCCAGCGCTGCTCCACAAACTATGCTCCTAAGAGAGAAAACGACACTGTAGTACCGCCACCGTCTGATATGGAAGACCAGATCCTAGGGTTTCCCCGCAAACAGCATGAGTGGGTCAACATTAGTCACACGGCGATGCTTTCATCAAGGTAACGACACAGAACACCGACATCGCCTGCCATCGGCTTGGTTTTCACCGGCACCTAGCAGCTGGAGCTAGATGCCAGATCTCGAGATCTGCACATCCAGCGTCAGGCCGACCAACTCCGGCGAAGGAGATGGCCAAGCCGCTTGATGTCGCCGGGTCAGCGGAGATGCATGATAGCGTGTGGAGCGGCCCGTTGAAGCCCATCTGGGACCCGATCGGGCGCCCTAGCCGCCGCTGCAGAGATCTCACCGTCGCAGGCTCCAGCACGCCGTCCCTGGTCGTCGCCGGCCTGCGCCACCGCACTTGATCCGGCCAGAGTAGAACGACGCCACCCAGATCCAATCGTGGGCCGTGGAGGATTGCCGCCGCCGCTGCTGCGGCCCGCAGGCTTAGCCTGCGACGCCCTCAACGACGGTGGCGGGAGGTGGGGGGCCGTTGGTGGCGACTAGAGGCGGCCGACTGTAGTTGTAGGTGTTCGACTACGAGGAAGAGCAAATCAGCCGAGGGCGAGGGTTATCTAGCTGCGGCGCCGGCGGCAGCGGCCGATCTCGGAGCGGCTGAACATGATGGATGCAGAAGTGGACGAGATCTCCACCACATCACAAACTTCATTGCCTCCCCGACGACATGCGCCAGAAGATAATTTCGGTCCTCCCCATCAAGCAATGTGGTTGCTCGTCAGAACTCGGGCATCGGGAGGAGGTGAATCAAAAATACACGGTGCCGGACAATGGAATTGAGGGCATTGGCAGGCCGGGAGAAGGGATAAGCGCGGCGGAGCTCCGGCGTGTCACGGGGGGTTTCGGGGGACCGCGGAGTAGTAAAATATTTCCTTTTCTTTGTAGAAAACTAGAAATATAAGAGTATGAGGCGATTGCGTGTTGGCGGCGCCGTGTGCGTGTTGCCGGACCGGGCCTTGGAGAATGTTTAGGCTAGGGCACTTCTCCTACACGGAACGATCTTTGTGCGACAATTTGTATTCGGACCCATCTTCCTGTTTTTTTTTTTCAAATCTAATGTTTTTTCTGTTCAGAACCAGGCAATTCCAGTTTTTCATTGCCTCCATACTGTGGATCAATATTCAACTATTGTACGGGTAATTAGCGAGTTTATTACGAAGCAAGATGCGATAAGAGGGAAGCGAGTTCAGATAGGACCAAGACCGTTGTGTGGGTGAACTGGGCTGCAAAGAGAGAAGTGAGTTTGTTGGAAAACCATTGCGTACGTGAAGTGATGTGGGAAACAGTAGAGCGAGCCAGATGATACCATTATGCATGCGAATTACGCTGGAAAGAAAGAAGCGAGTTCGATGAGACCATTGCTTTCACGCAGGAAAGGGGGGACTGACTTGGAGGAAATCATTTTGTATGTGAATTCTTCGGTTTATTTTCTGACAGGCGAGAAAAGTGCAAAACCTCATCTGTAGCAAACCTGGAGACACCATGCTATTTATTACAGTTAATGAATACAAAAAAGACAGACGACTATTTAGAGCAGTAACCTTATGTGTGACAGCTCATGACAACCTATTTTAATCATTAATTTATGATATTGATGATGAATATTTTTGTGCTGAGGTAAATAATGATTTATGACAAAATGAAATTTAACAATGCAAGTTGATGCCCTAATGCAGTTGGTTTATGTGTAGGTACCAATGCAAGTTTATTTAACATAAACACTGAAATTTAACAACTCAAAACATGGAAATGCATTAAAAAAAGTCTTGCAACATTTTCTTAGTACTGACATTTACTGTGCTAGCATTGTTTTGTGTTCCTATTAAACCAACATATTAGATGGACTTATTAAACAAAATAATATATATGTATAGTGCAAGTTGATGCCCTAATCAAGTCTTATTGCAGTTGGTTTATGTGTCGGCGCCATGTCTTGGGCCTTGCCGCTTCGGCCGCCATTTATAGCTGCAAGCCTGCAACGTTCTCTCTATCAACTGGAGACGAGAACAGGGAACGAGTCTAGGGTGAAGTAGTTGGTGGAGCGATGGATTTGGAGCGACGTGGAGAGATAATTGGGTTGCCTTGTGTTACAACTTACAATCGCCCAATTAAGCCCATTTAATCTTTCTTCTACCTCGTGTGCATACCCTTTCATGGTTTCACACAAAAACAACGCCTCGCCACCCCAGCTTCAACTTCTTGTCAGCGCTGGTACTTGTTCCACCATCAAAAAACCAGCGCGACTGCCCCAGCTCGCCCCAATGGTAGAGCAGCGGTGGATCTACCATTGGGTCTTCCGATGTTATACGAAATCTATATATTTTGTACACCAAAGCCCCAACCCCTCAATTTTAGGTTTTTATCAGGCGGCTGACTACTTCAACAACCACTTCCTCTCTACTAACTCGACAACTTCATTAGGGAAATCCAAAATAGTTTGGTGAGCCAGCTATTTGCTAGAACCTTAACCAGGTAACCCAAGGCTTGGTACCAGGTCGAATGACGCTCATGCTGGCAGACACGAGGCTCTTTGTAGGTGAGGCTCTCCACATTTGGTGGCGAACATGTCTAGACCGCCCCATTTTCAACTCAAATATGTGATGGGTCACAAAATTATAACGTTGAATTCACATTTGAAAGGAGTTTCTAATGTCATAATTTTATTAGTGTACAGCGCATATATTATTGATCTTATAGGTAGTCAAAGTATCCTTGGAGCTACCCGTAAGTGAGCAAACCCCCTGGGCAGGAGGAATTTTATGAAGAAACATTTTCTATGGAGACTTAGATTTAAAAACTTTATATTTTTGCCCCCTCGATCATTGTTCTGTAGCCCCGTCACTGTTCAAAGTTAATCTTGAAATATGTATTAGTCCCCGGCGACCCACCACCATGCGCACACCACCGCGAGAGTTCCAGCACCGACCCCCCCCCCCCCCCCCCCCAAACCAACCCTCCGTCCACATCAAGAGTAACAAAGTCGCCCCTCCGCCGGTTCTGCTGGGGCTTCACTTGATGGATAACGCCGATGATATCGAAGGAAGGGAGGGCCGGGGAAGGATCCGTCACCACCCATGTTATCAAGGGGGAGGTGGCGAAATGGGGTTCAGTTTACGGTGATGCATCTTCAAATTTCAGTACCTAACTTTCATTTACTTGCACTTTATAACCTTTCAACTATCTCCTTTGCACTTGCTTATTAGAGAGTCTAGGTAAAGCAGACGTTTGGTGTACAAAAGGTTTTATCAGTGGAAGATAGAACCTGAGGGAGTAAGATTCCTAACAATACATCCTGTGGGATATAAACATTCTGTACTTGCAACTCCACATTGGAACGTGCTACAACAATTCCACCCAAGTCCCTTCTTGGATGAGGGATAACACCCAAGTCCCTTCTTGGCCGAACAATCCTTTCGATTGCTCAAATAGTCATGAAGATTCTTTTCACCCGGATACAAGACACAAGGGCCTTCCCTAGTTGAGTGTTCAACTTCTTATTCTCCTCCATGAGAGATGCATAGTCAAATGAAGAATTAGTAGTATAAGCATCATCATTCATACTAATGGGAGGAGCGGTGGTGAGTAAATTTTAGTACTAAAATTGAGTGTGCTAGCATTTTTTGTGTTCCTATGATACCGACATATTAGGTGTACTAATTAAACAAAAGGAAATATATATAACTGCAAGTTGATGCCGCTGGTGTTGCTCCACCCTCGAAGAACCAACGCGACCACCCCAGCTACATCCTCTCGTCATAGGGACGTAAGCTCAGTGCCTTTTGTCGGGGCCTCGGCAAACATATAATAAGAGGTGAAATCAGCAACCCACAGAAAAAAATCAGCTCCATGGAGCTCGAGCTCTGTTATGCATCTTCGGTAAATTAGCAAGTAGCAACAATGCAGTAAGAGTAGATACTTTACTTGCATCCTGATTGAGAGCACAACCAAGAAGAGGTGATGCAGTAGTAGCGCTAGGCTTATTGATCATGTGGTGATCATCCTCCTGACCTCTACAGCGTGTGCTGCAGCCACATTGTCAAAAAAGTAGCGTAGTCACATTTTATTTAAGAATGTGGTGCAGCCGCATTATATTTAAGCTTGCGTATTCCTCCGGTGGCCACCGTGGTGAAAGTATCCACGTCGCAGGAATACCGGGCGCCTGCCGAAACTGCTGGTGAGCTGCAACGTGCGGCCACGGAGACGCGACATAGAAGACACCCATAAAGGCGAAAGGCTTCAAGTGTTCGCTGCATTGTCGACTGCAGAGAAGAAGGGTGGCATGCACTGCTGCGTCAGAGCACGGGCGAAGAAGCTACATCAGACCAAGAGCCCTTGTGGCCATCTCTACGGGCGCATCCTGCACATACACTACTCGGTGGCCACCTTGGTAAGGTCCCGGCCGCATATTCATTCCCCTGGTGGTCCTCTCATCGTCGGAGCTCAGTATACCGAATATTCACTTGGTCGACGAAGAGCGATTCATTTAGAAATTCGTGCGGGATGCATGCCTCTACGTGTTCACATGCGTTCACTTCCAACCAAGGCCGCACTCGGTTTCTGTGGCACTTGTTTGTTCCGGAGTAGCTCCGGCGTAAGTGGCTACCACAGAGGAAACACCATCAAAAGTCTTGGCCGCAAGGTGGAATCACGCCTATGGAGAATCATGGAACATGCCATGCTGTCCGAGATACATGAGATACTAAGATATGCAACTCCTATTGGGGCTACTAATCTAGTGTTGGGGAACGTAGTAATTTCAAAAAAATTCATACGCACACACAGGATCATAGTGATGCATAGCAACGAGAGGGGAGAGTATTGTCCACGTACCCTCGTAGATCGAAAGCGGAAGCGTTAGCACAACACGGTTGATGTAGTCATACGTCTTCACGATCCGACCGATCCAAGTACCGAACGTACGGCACCTCCGAGTTCAGCACACGTTCAGCTCGATGACGTCCCGCGAACACCGATCCAGCAGAGCTTCACGGGAGAGTTCCGTCAGCACGACGGCGTGGTGACGGTGATGATGTTGCTACCGACGCAGGGCTTCGCCTAAGCACCGCTACGATATGACCGAGGTGGAATATGGTGGAGGTGGGCACCGCACACGGCTGGAAATAGATCAACAGATCAACTTGTGTGTCTAGAGGTGCACCCATGCCCCCGTATATAAAGGATCAGGGGGAGAAGGCCGCCGGCCAGGAGGAGGGCGCGCCAGGGAGGAGTCCTACTCCCACCGGGAGCAGGACTCCCTCTTTTCCTAGTTAGAGTAGGAGGGGAAAAGGAAGGGAAGGTGAGAGGAGGAAGGAAAGGGGGCGCCGCCCCCCTTCCTTGTGCAATTCGGACTAGAGGGGGAGGGGCGCGCGGCCAGCCCTAGCCGCCCCTCCTCTTCTCCACTAAGGCCCATTAAACTCCCCGGGGGGTTCCGGTAACCCCCCCGGTACTCCGGTATATGTTCGAAACTCCCCGAAACCATTCCGGTGTCCGAACATAGTCATCCAATATATCGATCTTTACGTCTCGACCATTTTGGGACTCCTTGTCATGTCCGTGATCATATCCGGGACTCCGAACTACCTTCGGTACATCAAAACACAAAACTCATAATACCGATCGTCATCTAACTTTAAGCGTGCGGACTCTACGGGTTCGAGAACTATGTAGACATGACCGAGACACGTCTCCGGTCAATAACCAATAGTGGAACCTGGATGCTCATATTGGCTCCTACATATTCTACGAAGATCTTTATCGGTCAAACCGCATAACAACATACGTTGTTCCCTTTGTCATCGGTATGTTACTTGCCCGAGATTCGATCATCGGTATCTCAATACCTAGTTCAATCTCGTTACCGGCAAGTCTCTTTACTCGTTCCGTAATACATCATCTCGCAACTAACTCATTAGTTACAATATTTGCAAGGCTTATAGTGATGTGCATTACCGAGGGCCCAAAGATACCTCTCCGACAATCGGAGTGACAAATCCTAATCTCAAAATACGCCAACTCAACATGTACCTTCGGAGACGCCTGTAGAGTACCTTTATAATCACCCAGTTACGTTGTGACGTTTGGTAGCACACAAAGTGTTCCTCCGGTAAACGGAAGTTGCATAATCTCATAGTCATAGGAACATGTATAAGTCATGAAGAAAGCAATAGCAATATACTCAACGATTAAGTGCTAAGCTAACGGAATGGGTCATGTCAATCACATCATTCTCCTAATGATGTGATCCCGTTTATCAAATGACAACTCATGTCTATGGCTAGGAAACATAACCATCTTTGATCAACGAGCTAGTCTAGTAGAGGCATACTAGTGACAATCTGTTTGTCTATGTATTCACACAAGTATTATGTTTCTGGTTAATACAATTCTAGCATGAATAAAACATTTATCATGATATAAGGAAATAAATAATAACTTTATTATTGCCTCTAGGGCATATTTCCTTCAGTCTCCTACTTGCACTAGAGTCAATAATCTAGATTACACAGTAATGACTCTAACACCCATGGAGCCTTGGTGCTGATCATGTTTTGCTCGTGGAAGAGGCTTAGTCAATGGGTCTGCAACATTCAGATCCGTATGTATCTTGCAAATTTCTATGTCTCCCACCAGGACTTGATCCCGGATGGAGTTGAAGCGTCTCTTGATGTGCTTGGTTCTCTTGTGAAATCTGGATTCCTTTGCCAAGGCAATTGCACCAGTATTGTCACAAAAGATTTTCATTGGACCCGATGCACTAGGTATGACACCTAGATGGGATATGAACTCCTTCATCCAGACTCCTTCATTTGCTGGTTCCGAAGCAGCTATGTACTCCGCTTCACACGTAGATCCCGCCACGACGCTTTGTTTAGAACTGCACCAACTGACAGCTCCACCGTTCAATGTAAAGACGTATCCGGTTTGCGATTTAGAATCGTCCGGATCAGTGTCAAAGCTTGCATCGACGTAACCATTTACGACTAGCTCTTTGTCACCTCCATAAACGAGAAACATATCCTTAGTCCTTTTCAGGTATTTCAGGATGTTCTTGACCGCTGTCAAGTGATCCACTCCTGGATTACTTTGGTACCTCCCTGCTAGGCTAATAGCAAGACACACATCAGGTCTGGTACACAGCATTGCATACATGATAGAGCCTATGGCTGAAGCATAGGGAACATCTTTCATTTTCTCTCTATCTTCTGCAGTGGTCGGGCATTGAGTCTGACTCAACTTCACACCTTGTAATACAGGCAAGAACCCTTTCTTTGCTTGATCCATTTTGAACTTCATCTAAACTTTGTCAAGGTATGTGCTTTGTGAAAGTCCTATCAAGCGTCTTGATCTATCTCTATAGATCTTGATGCCTAATATGTAAGCAGCTTCACCGAGGTCTTTCATGGAAAAACTCTTATTCCAGTATCCTTTTATGCTATCTAGAAATTCTATATGATTTCCAATCAGCAATATGTCATCCACATATAATATTAGAAATGCTACAGAGCTCCCACTCACTTTCTTGTAAATATAGGCTTCTCCAAAAGTCTGTATAAAACCATATGCTTTGATCACACTATCAAAACGTTTATTCCATCTCCGAGAGGCTTGCACCAGTCCATAAATGGATCGCTGGAGCTTGCACACTTTGTTAGCTCCCTTTGGATCGACAAAACCTTCCGGTTGCATCATATACAACTCTTCTTCCAGAAATCCATTCAGAAATGCAGTTTTGACATCCATTTGCCAAATTTCATAATCATAAAATGCGGCAATTGCTAACATGATTCGGACGGACTTAAGCATCGCTACGGGTGAGAACGTCTCATCGTAGTCAATTCCTTGAACTTGTCGAAAACCTTTAGCAACAAGTCGAGCTTTGTAGACAGTAACATTACTGTCAGCGTCTATCTTCTTCTTGAAGATCCATTTATTCTCGATGGCTTGCCGATCATCGGGCAAGTCAACCAAAGTCCACACTTTGTTCTCATACATGGATCCCATCTCAGATTTCATTGCCTCAGGCCATTTTGCGGAATCTGGGCTCACCATCGCTTCTTCATAGTTCATAGGTCCGCCTTGGTCAAGTAACATGACCTTCAAAATAGAATTACCGTACCACTCTGGTGCGGATCTTACTCTGGTTGACCTACGAGGTTCAGTAGTAACTTGATCTGAAGTTTCATCATCAATATCATTAGCTTCCTCACTAATTGGTGTAGGTGTCACAGGAACCGGTTTTTGTGATGAACTATTTTCCAATAAGGGAGCAGGTATAGTTACCTCATCAAGTTCTACATTCCTCCCACTCACTTCTTTCGAGAGAAACTCCTTCTCTAGAAAGGATCCATTCTTAGCAACGAATGTCTTGCCTTCGGATCTGTGATATAAGGTGTACCCAACAGTTTCCTTTGGGTATCCTATGAAGACACATTTCTCCGATTTGGGTTCGAGCTTATCAGGTTGAAGTTTTTTCGCATAAGCATCGCAGCCCCAAACTTTTAACAAACGACAACTTTGGTTTCTTGCCAAACAATATTTCATAAGGCGTCGTTGATAACCCACAAGTATAGGGGATCGCAACAGTTTTCGAGGGTAGAGAATTCAACCCAAATTTATTGATTTGACACAAGGGGAGCCAAAGAATATTCTCAAGTATTAGCAATTGAGTTGTCAATTCAACCACACCTGGATAAGTTAGTATCTGCAGCAAAGTATTTAGTAGCAAAGTAGTATGGAAGTAACGGTAACAGTAGCAAAAGTAATATTTTTGGGTTTTGTAGTGATTGTAACAGTAGCAACGGAAAAGTAAATAAGCGAAGAACAATATGTGAAAAGCTCGTAGGCATTGGATCGGTGATGGAGAATTATGCCGGATGCGGTTCATCATGTAACAATCATAACATAGGGTGACACAGAAGTAGCTCCAATTCATCAATGTAATGTAGGCATGTATTCCGAATATAGTCATATGTGCTTATGGAAAAGAACTTGCATAACATCTTTTGTCCTACCCTCCCGTGGCAGTGGGGTCCTAATGGAAACTAAGGGATATTAAGGCCTCCTTTTAATAGAGTACCGGACCAAAGCATTAACACATAGTGAATACATGAACTCCTCAAACTATGGTCGTCACCGGGAGTGGTCCCGATTATTGTCACTTCGGGGTTGCCGGATCATAACACAATATAGGTGACTATAGACTTGCAAGATAGGATCAAGAACTCACATATATTCATGAAAACATAATAGGTTCAGATCTGACATCATGGCACTCGGGCCCCGGTGACAAGCATTAAGCATAGCAAAGTCATAGCAACATCAATCTCAGAACATAGCAAAGGCCCCTAACATATATCTCATCCAACCCATCACCGTCCAGCAAGCCTACGGTGGAATTGCTCACGCACAGCGGTGAGCATCATGAAATTGGTGATGGAGGATGGTTGATGATGATGACGGCGACGGATTCCCCTCTCCGGAGCCCCGAACGGACTCCAGATCAGCCCTCCCGAAAGAGTTTAGGGCTTGGCGGCGGCTCCGTATCGTAAAACGCGATGAATCCTTCTCTCTGATTTTTTCTCCCCGAACATGAATATATGGAGTTGGAGTTGAGGTCGGTGGAGCTCCAGGGGGCCCATGAGGCAGGGGGCGCGCCCAGGGGGCAGGCGCGCCCCCACCCTCGTGGCAAGGGTGTGGGCCCCCTGGCCTTGATTCTTTCGCCAATATTTTTAATATTTTCCAAAAATAAGCTCCGTGGAGTTTCAGGTCATTCCGGAAACTTTTGTTTCTGCACATAAATAACACCATGGCAATTCTGCTGAAAACAGCGTCAGTCCGGGTTAGTTCCATTCAAATCATGCAAGTTAGAGTCCAAAACAAGGGCAACAGTGTTTGGAAAAGTAGATACGACGGAGACGTATCAACTCCCCCAAGCTTAAACCTTTGCTTGTCCTCAAGCAATTTAGTTGATAAACTGAAAGTGATAAAGAAAAACTTTTACAAACACTATTTGCTCTTGTTGCTGTAAATATGTAAAGCCAGCATTCAAGTTTTCAGCAAAGATTATGAGTTAACCATATTCACAATAACTCTTAGGTCTCAGTTTACTCATATCGATGGCATAATCAACTAGCGAGCAATAATAATAAATCTCCGATGACAACACTTTCTCAAAACTATCATAATATGATAGAACAAGATGGTATCTCGCTAGCCCTTTCTGAGACCGCAAAACATAAATGCAGAGCACCTTTAAAGATCAAGGACTGACTAGACATTGTAATTCATGGTAAAAGAGATCCAATCATAGTAATACCCAATATAAATTAATAGTAATGAATGCAAATGACAGCCGTGCTCTCCAGCTGGTGCTTTTTAATAAGAGGGTGATGACTCAACATAAAAGTAAATGGATAGGCTCTTCGCAGAGGGAAGCAGGGATTTGTAGAGGTGCTAGAGCTCGATTTTAAAGCAGAGATAAATAATATTTTGAGCGGCATACTTTCATTGTCAACATAACAACCAAGAGATGGTGATATCTTCCATGCTACACACATTATAGGTGGTTCCCAAACAGAATGGTAAAGTTTATACTCCCCCTCCCCCCACAAGCATCAATCCATGGCTTGCTCGAAACAACGAGTGCCTCCAACTAGCAACAGCCCCGGGGGAGTTTTGTTTGCAATTATTTTGATTTGATTTGCATAAAGCATGGGACTGGGCATCCTGGTGACCAGCCATTTTCTCGTGAGTGAGGAGCGGAGTCCACTCCTCTTGAGAATAACCCGCATAACATGGAAGATACGGACAACCCTAGTTGATACATGAGCTATTCGAGCATACAAAACAGAATTTCATTTGAAGGTTTAGAGTTTGGCACATACAAATTTACTTGGAACGGCAGGTAGATACCGCATATAGGAAGGTATGATGGACTCATATGGAATAACTTTGGGGTTTAAGGGATTGGATGCACAAGCAGTATTCCCGCTTAGTACAAGTGAAGGCTAGCAAAAGACTGGGAAGCGACCAACTAGAGAGCGACAACAGTCATGAACATGCATTAAAATTAATGAACATTGAGTGCAAGCATGAGTAGGATATAATCCACCATGAACATAAATATCGTGAAGGCTATGTTGATTTGTTTCTACTACATGCGTGAACATGTGCCAAGTCAAGTCACTTGAATCATTCAAAGGAGGATACCACCATATCATACCACATCACAACCATTTTAATAGCATGTTGGCACGCAAGGTAAACCATTATAAACTCCTTAGCTAATTAAGCATGGCACAAGTAACTATAATCTCTAATTGTCATTGCAAACATGTTTATTCATAATAGGCTGAATCAGGAGCGATGAACTAATCATATTTACAAAAACAAAAGAGGTCGAGTTCATACCAGCTTCTCTCATCTCAATCAGTCGATTATATATCGTCATAATTGCCTTTCACTTGCACGACCGAACGATGTGAATAATAATAATAGTGCACCTGCATTGGACTAAGCTGGAATCTACGAGCATTCGATAAATAGGAGAAGACAAGGCAATAAGGGCTCTTGGTTAAATCAACAATAATGCATATAATAGCCACTTTAACAATTTAATTATGGTCTTCTCCTATCGACCCCCAAAGAAAAGAAAAGAAATAAAACTATTTATACGAGAAAGCTCCCAACAAGCAAAAGAAGAACAGGAAATCTTTTTGGGTTTTCTTCTAATTATTAGTACAACATGAAAGTAAACTAGCTAAAAGCTACAACTAATTTTTTTTAGTTTTTCTAAAGGTTTATCAAACACACAAGAAGAAAGCAGGAAAAAGGAAAATAAACTAGCATGGATAGTACAGTGAAAAAGTATGAGCACCGACAACTAGCAATGAGTCTGTAAACATAAATGTAATGTCGGTGATAAATACGTACTCCCCCAAGCTTAGGCTTTTGGCCTAAGTTGGTTTATGGCCACGGCTGGCCTGGCGGATATCCAAAGTTGTAGTTGGGGTCGTACTGAGAAGAAGAAGCCTCTGGTTGCCACTGGTTGGCAATCATCTCCGGATCCCACTGGTAATTAGACTGTCGTGGAGGATCAAATTGTGGTTCCGGCTCTGGTTCTGTGGCTGCTGTAGGGTTCCGGTAGGCATGAATGGCCGCCAGCGGAATGAGATACTGGCCTGCAGATAAATCAGACAAGGAAGGAGCAGGCAAGGTAATAGTCTCAGGGTGATGTTTATCAAAGAACAATTTGTATTTAAGCTCCCTTTCCCTATTCTTAACAATAAAATCATGCGCTACCATACTCTTATAATCTAAATAAATAGTAGGCAACATTTTTTCTTCTTTTTCATAGTGCCTAATAGGTATGTTATAGTATGCAGCAAGGCGTGAAGCATAGACACCTCCAAAGATGGGGCCCTTTGTACGGTTCAGACTTAACCGTTTGGCAATAATAGATCCCATACTAACAGAGTCATCACGGATAAAGCATGGAACAAAATAATAATATCAGGAACACTAAGGTTTCCATAGTTTCCGCGACCAATTAAGCAACGACTAGCAAATATTGCAAATAGCGTAAAACAGGAAAATGTATGCTAGTGATTCTTGCATCGGAAACCTTCCTAGTTTCCCCTATAGTAATAGTATCAATAAACCCATCCACATCTCTACGATGTGGTTCCTCTAAGCTACCCTCGAAAGGTATTTTGCAAACCCTGCAAAATTCATATAGTGACATCTTCTTAACCATATCATATAAATGAAACTCTACTGAAGGAGGTGATTCCTTAGGATAATAGTAGAAGTTTTGCACAAAAGTATTGGTGAGTAAGAGATACTGTTCGCGTTGGTCGCGGAGGAAGTCGGTAAGGCCTGCATTCTCGGCCAATTCATAAAAATCATCATAAATCCCGGCTGCTCTCAAGAAATCATCGGAAGGCCATTCACATGGCCGAACCTCCGCGGTGCGAGGCAGATTATATTTGGGCCTCTCTGCTTCTTCACTTTGCTTTTCCTTCGAGCTTCGGCTCGCTGAGCCCCTCAAAAATCTCTTCATCGTTTTCAAGGAACAATCCCCCAAAGCAGTTTTGTGGGAGGTGCTTTGAGCAAGGAGATCAAAAATCGCAGCAAAATGAGCTAGAACTCGTGCTTGAGCTGGTTGGTGATTTTTTTGGGAGGAAGAGGAAGTGTGTGGGTGCAGAAATAAGTGGAGGGGAGCCACCATGGGCCCACGAGGCAGGAGGCGTGCCCTGTAGGGGCGGACGCGCCCTGGACCCTCGTGCCCAGGTGCTTGCTCCCCCTGCTGTGTTTTCAGTGCCAGGTATTCTCAAATATTCCGGAAAAAATCATATTCCAATTTCAGGGCATTTGGAGAACTTTTATTTTCGGGGTATTTTTATATTGCACGGATAATTCAGAAAACAGACAGAAAAATACTATTTTTACTTTATTTCAACGAAATAACGAAAAGTAAAAGGAGGGTACAGAAGGTTGTGCCTTCTAACTTTATCCATCTCATGCTCATCAAAAGGAATCCACTAACAAGGTTGATCAGGTCTTGTTAACAAACTCATTCAGAATAACATGGAGCCGGAGAAATTTCGAATAACACTAGGTTACCTCAACGGGGATATGCACATCCCCAATAATAAGAATATCATATCTCTTTTTGACCGTAGGAAGAGGAAATTCAAAACCTCTAAAAATAATCGATGGAATTTTTCCAATAGAATTGATACTGTGAACTTGAGGTTGTTTCCTCGGGAAGTGTACCGTATGCTCATTACCATTAACATGAAAAGTGACATTGCCTTTGTTGCAATCAATAACAGCCCTTGCATTATTAAAAAAGGGTCTTCCAAGAATAATAGACATACTATCATCCTCGGGAATATCAAGAATAATAAAGTCCGTTAAAATAGTAACATTTGCAACCACGACAGGCACATCCTCACAAATATCGACAGGTATAGCAGTTGATTTATCAGCCATTTGCAAAGATATTTCAGTAGGTGTCAACTTATTCAAATCAAGTCTACGATATAAAGAGAGAGGCATAACACTAACACTGGCTCCAAGATCACATAAAGCAGTCCTAACATAATTTCTTTTAATGGAGCATGGTATAGTGGGTACTCCTGGATCTCATAACTTCTTTGGTGTTCCACCCTTAAAAGTGTAATTAGCAAGCATGGTGGAAATTTCAGCTTCCGGTATCTTTCTTTTATTAGTAACAGTTTCTTTCATATACTTAGCATAAGGATTCATTTTGAGCATATCAGTTAATCGTATACGCAAAAAGATAGGTCTAATCAGTTCAGCAAAGCGCTCAAAATCCTCATCATCCTTTTTCTTGGATGGTTTAGGAGGAAAAGGCATGGGTTTCTGAACCCATGGTTCTCTTTCCTTGCCGTGTTTCCTAGCAACAAAGTCTCTCTTATCATAACGTTGATTCTTTGATTGTGGGTTATCAAGATCAACAGCAGGTTCAATTTCCAAATCACTATCATTACTAGGTTGAGCATCATCATGAACATCATCATTAACATTATCACTATGTTCATGTTCATTACAAGATTGTGTTTCAGCATCAGAAATAGAAATAACATTTGGATTCTCAGGTGTTTCAGCAATACGTTCACTAGAAGCATGCAAAGTCCTATCATTTTTCTTTTTCTTCTTTTTAGAAGGACTAGGTGCATCTAAGTTATTTCTCTGAGAATCCTGCTCAATTCTCTTAGGGTGGCCCTCAGGATACAAAGGTTCCTGAGTCACTTTACCCCCTCTAGTTGCAACTCTAACAGCTAAGTCATTATTCTTACTATTTAATTCATTGAGCAAATCATTCTGAGCCTTAAGTACTTGTTCTACTTGAGTGATAACCATAGAAGCATGTTTACTAATGAGTTTAAGTTCACCTTTAACTCTAGACATATAATGACCCAAGTGTTCAATCATATAAGATTTGTGTTCTAATTGTCTACCAACATAAGCATTGATGTTTTCTTGTTTAACAATAAAATTACCAAACTCATCTAAACATTGGCTAGCAGACTTATAACGAGGAATATCACCTTCATCAAATATATAGAGAGAATTTACCTTTACTACCTGTGTCGGGTTATCAGGACAATGTATTTCTTCAACGGGCGGTAAATTAAGACCATATATTTCTTCAACAGGAGGTAAATTCTTAACATCTTCAGCTTTAATACCCTTTTCCTTCATAGATTTCTTTGCCTCTTGCATATCTTACGGACTGAGAAATAGAACACCCCTTTTCTTCAAAGTTGGCTTAGGAGTTGGTTCAGGAAGTGTCCAATTATTTTCATTGGTCAACATATTGTTCAATAGAATTTCAGCTTCATCAACAGTTCTTTCCCTGAAAACACAACCAGCACAACTATCCAGGTGGTCTCTGGAAGCATCACTTAGTCCATTATAAAAGATATCAAGTATTTCATTTTTCTTGAGAGGATGATCAGGCAAAGCATTAAGTAATTGGAGAAGCCTCCACCAAGCTTGTGGGAGACTCTCTTCTTCAATTTGCACAAAATTATATATTTCTCTTAAAGCAGCTTGTTTCTTATGAGCAGGGAAATATTTAGCAGAGAAGTAATAAATCATATCCTGGGGACTACGCACACAACCAGGATCAAGAGAATTAAACCATATCTTAGCATCACCCTTTAATGAGAACGGAAATATTTGAAGGATATAAAAGTAGCGAGTTCTCTCATCATTAGTGAACAGGGTGGCTATATCATTTAATTTAGTAAGATGTGCCACAACAGTTTCAGATTCATAACCATAAAAAGGATCAGATTCAACCAAAGTAATTATATCAGGATCAATAGAGAATTCATAATCCTTATCAGTAACAAAGATAGGTGAAGTAGCATAAGCAGGATCATATTTCATTCTATCATTCAGAGTTTTTTGTTTCAGCTTAGCTAATAATTTCTTAAGATCACTTCTATCATTGCAAGCAAGAAAGTCTCTAGCAGTTTCTTCATCCATAACATAGCCCTCAGGCACAACAGGTAATTCATATTTATTGGGAGAACCTTCATCCTCACTTTCATCAATATTATCAGTTTCAATAATTTCATTCTCTCTAGCCCTAGCAAGTTGTTCATCAAGAAATTCACCAAGTGGCACAGTAGTATCAAGCATAGAAGTAGTTTCATCATAAGTATCATGCATAGCAGAAGTGGCATCATCAATAACATGCGACATATCAGAATTAATAGCAGAAGCAGGTTTAGGTGTCGCAAGTTTACTCAAAACAGAAGGTGAATCAAGTGCAGAGCTAGATGGCAGCTCCTTACCTCCCCTCGAAGTTGAGGGATAAATTTTTGTTTTCTCGTCTTTCAAGTTCTTCATAGTGACCAGCAGATATAAATCCCATGTGACTCAAAGAATAAAGCTATGCTCCCCGGCAACGGCGTCAGAAAATAGTCTTGATAACCCACAAGTATAGGGGATCGCAACAGTTTTCGAGGGTAGAGTATTCAACCCAAATTTAATGATTCGACACAAGGGGAGCCAAAGAATATTCTCAAGTATTACTAGTTGAGTTGTCAATTCAACCACACCTGGATAACTTAGTATCTGCAGCAAAGTATTTAGTAGCAAAGTAGTATGGAAGTAACGGTAACGGTAGCAAAAGTAATATTTTTGGGTTTTGTAGTGATTGTAACAGTAGCAACGGAAAAGTAAATAAGCGAAGAACAATATGTGAAAAGCTCGTAGGCATTGGATCGGTGATGGAGAATTATGCCGGATGCGGTTCATCATGTAACAATCATAACATAGGGTGACATAGAACTAGCTCCAATTCATCAATGTAATGTAGGCATGTATTCCGAATATAGTCATACGTGCTTATGGAAAATAACTTGCGTGACATCTTTTTTCCTACCCTCCCGTGGCAGCGGGGTCCTAATGGAAACTAAGGGATATTAAGGCATCCTTTTAATAGAGTACCAGACCAAAGCATTAATACATAGTGAATACATGAACTCCTCGAACTATGGTCATCACCGGGAGTGGTCCCGATTATTGTCACTTCGGGGTTGCCGAATCATAACACATAGTAGGTGACTATAGACTTGCAAGATAGGATCAAGAACTCACATATATTCATGAAAACATAATAGGTACAGATCTGAAATCATGGGATACTAGGGACAAGCATTAAGCATAGCAAAGTCATAGCAACATCAATCTCAGAACATAGTGGATACTAGGGATCAAACCCTAACAAAACTAACTCAATTACATGATAAATCTCATCCAACGCCTCACCGTCCAGCAAGCCTACGATGGAATTACTCACGCACGGCGGTGAGCATCATGAAATTGGTGATGGAGGATGGTTGATGATGACGACGGCGATGGATTCCCCTCTTCGGAGCCCCGAACGGACTCCAGATCAGCCCTCCCGAGAGAGTTTAGGGCTTGGCGGCGGCTCCGTATCGTAAAACGCGATGAATTCTTCTCTCTGATTTTTTTCTCCCCGAACACGAATATATGGAGTTGGAGTTGAGGTTTGTGGAGCTCCAGGGGCCCACGAGGCAGGGGGCGCGCCCAGGGGGGCAGGCGCGCCCCCCACCCTCGTGGCAAGGGTGTGGGCCCCCTGAACTTGATTCTTTCGCCAATATTTTTAATATTTTTCAAAAATAAGCTCCGTGGAGTTTCAGGTCATTCCGAGAACTTTTGTTTCTGCACATAAATAACACCATGGCAATTCTGCTAAAAACAGCGTCAGTCTGGGTTAGTTCCATTCAAATCATGCAAGTTAGAGTCCAAAACAAGGGCAAAAGTGTTTGGAAAAGTAGATACGACAGAGACGTATCAGTCATCTCAACGGATTTCGATGGTGTCCTATTTAACGTGAATGCAGCCGTCTCTAAAGCATAACCCCAAAACGATAGAGGTAAATGAGTAAGAGACATCATAGATCACACCATATCTAGTAAAGTACGATTACGACGTTCGGACACACCATTACGCTGTGGTGTTCCGGGTGGCGTGAGTTGTGAAACTATTCCGCATTATTTCAAATGTAGACCAAACTCGTAACTCAAATATTCTCCTCCACGATCAGATCGTAGAAACTTTATTTTCTTGTTACGATGATTTTCCACTTCACTTTGAAATTCTTTGAACTTTTCAAATGTTTGAGACTTATGTTTCATGAAGTAGATATACCCATATCTGCTTAAATCATTTGTGAAGGTGAGAAAATAACGATACCCGCCGCGAGCCTCAACATTCATTGGACCACATACATCAGTATGTATGATCTCCAACAAATCAGTTGCTCGCTCCATAGTTCCAGAGAACGGCGTTTTAGTCATCTTGCCCATGAGGCATGGTTCGCAAGTACCAAGTGATTCCAAAAGTCCATTAGTATGGAGTTTCTTCATGCGCTTTACACCAATATGAGCCAAACGGCAGTGCCACAAATAAGTTGCACTATCATTATCAACTCTGCATCTTTTGGCTTCAACATTATGAATATGTGTATCACTACTATCGAGATTCAACAAAAATAGACCACTCTTCAAGGGTGCATGACCATAAAAGATATTATTCATATAAATAGAACAACCATTATTCTCATATTTAAATGAATAACCGTCTCGCAGCAAACAAGATCCAGATATAATGTTCATACTTAACGCTGGCACCAAATAAAAATTAATTAGGTCTAATACTAATCCCGAAGGTAGATGTAGAGGCAGCGTGCCGACGGCGATCACATCGACTTTGGAACCATTTCCCACGCGCATCGTCACCTTGTCCTTAGCCAGTCTTCGCTTAATCCGTAGTCCCTGTTTTGAGTTGCAAATATTAGCAACAAAACCAGTATCAAATACCCAGGTGCTACTGCGAGCTCTAGTAAGGTGCACATCAATAACATGTATATCACATATACCTTTGTTCACCTTGCCGTCCTTCTTATCCGCCAAATACTTGGGGCAGTTCCGCTTCCAGTGACCAGTCTGCTTGCAGTAGAAGCACTCAGTCTCAGGCTTAGGTCCAGACTTGGGTTTCTTCTCTTGAGCAGCAACTTGTTTGCTGTTCTTCTTGAAGTTCCCCTTCTTCTTCCCTTTGTCCTTTTTCTTGAAACTGGTGGTGTTTGTTGACCATCAACACTTGATGCTCCTTCTTGATTTCTACCTCCGCAGCCTTTAGCATTGCGAAGAGCTCGGGAGTTGTCTTATCCATCCCTTGCATATTATAGTTCATCACGAAGCTCTTGTAGCTTGGTGGCAGTGATTGAAGAATTCTGTCAATGACACTATCATTCGGAAGATTAACTCCCAGTTGAATCAAGTGATTGTTATACCCAGACATTTTGAGTATATGTTCACTGACAGAACTATTCTCCTCCATCTTGCAGCTGTAGAACTTATTGTAGACTTCATATCTCTCAATCCGGGCATTTGCTTGAAATATTAACTTCAACTCCTGGAACATCTCATATGCTCCATGACGTTCAAAACGTCGTTGAAGTCCCGGTTCTAAGCCGTAAAGCATGGCACACTAAACTATCGAGTAGTCATCAGCTTTACTCTGCCAGACGTTCTTAACGTCGTCAGTTGCATCTGCAGCAGGCCTGGCACCCAGCGGTGCTTCCAGGACGTAATTCTTCTGTGCTGCAATGAGGATAATCCTCAAGTTACGGACCCAGTATGCGTAATTGCTACCATCATCTTTCAACTTTGCTTTCTCAAGGAACGCATTAAAATTCAACGGAACAACAGCATGGGGCATCTATCTACAATCAGCATAGACAAGCAAAATACTATCAGGTACTAAGTTCATGATAAATTAAAGTTCAATTAATCATATTACTTAAGAACTTCCACTTAGATAGACATCCCTCTAATCATCTAAGTGATCACGTGATCCAAATCAACTAAACCATGTCCGATCATCACGTGAGATGGAGTAGTTTTCAATGGTGAACATCACTATGTTGATCATATCTACTATATGATTCACGCTCGAACTTTCGGTCTCAGTGTTCTGAGGCCATATCTGCATATGCTAGGCTCGTCAAGTTTAACCTGAGTACTCTGCGTGTGCAAAAACTGGCTTGCACCCGTTGTAGATGAACGTAGAGCTTATCACACCCGATCATCACATGGTGTCTCGGCACGACGAACTTTGGCAACGGTGCATACTCAGGGAGAACACTTTTATCTTGAAATTTAGTGAGAGATCATCTTATAATGCTACCGTCAATCAAAGAAAAATAAGATGCATAAAAGATAAACATCACATGCAATCAATATAACTGATATGATATGGACATCATCATCTTGTGCTTGTGATCTCCATCTCCGAAGCACCGTCATGATCACCATCGTCATCGGCACGACACCTTGATCTCCATCATAGCGTCGTTGTCGTCTCGCCAACTATTGCTTCTACGACTATCGCTACCTCTTAGTGATAAAGTAAAGCAATTACAGGGCGATTGCATTGCATACAATAAAGCGACAACCATATGGCTCCTGCCAGTTGCCGATAACTCGGTTAAAACATGATCATCTCATACAATAAAATATAGCATCATGCCTTGACCATATCACATCACAACATGCCCTGCAAAAACAAGTTAGACGTCCTCTACTTTGTTGTTGTAAGTTTTACGTGGCTGCTACGGGCTGAGCAAGAACCGTTCATACCTACGCATCAAAACCACATCAATAGTTCATCAAGTTAGTGTTGTTTTAACCTTCTCAAGGACCGGGCGTAGCCAGACTCGGTTCAACTAAAGTTGGAGAAACTAACACCCGCCAGCTACCTATGTGCAAAGCACGTCAGTAGAACCAGTCTCGCGTAAGCGTACGCGTAATGTCGGTCCGGGCCGCTTCATCCAACAATACCGCCGAACCAAAGTATGACATGCTGGTAAGTAGTATGACTTGTATCGCCCACAACTCACTTGTGTTCTACTCGTGCATATAACATCTACGCATAAAACCAGGCTCTGATACCATTGTTGGGGAACATAGTAATTTTAAAAAATTTCCTACGCACACACAGGATCATGGTGATGCATAGCAACGAGAGGGGAGAGTGTAGTCCACGTACCCTCGTAGACCGAAAGCGGAAGCGTTAGCACAACGCGGTTGATGTAGTCATACGTCTTCACGATCCGACCGATCCAAGTACCGAACGTACGGCACCTCCGAGTTCAGTACACGTTCAGCTCGATGACGTCCCGCGAACTCCGTTCCAGCAGAGCTTCACGGGAGAGTTCCGTCAGCACGACGGCGTGGTGACGGTGATGATGTTGCTATCGATGCAGGGCTTCGCCTAAGCACCGCTATGATATGACCGAGGTGGAATATGGTGGAGGGGGGCACCGTACACGGCTGGAATAGATCAACTTGTGTGTCTAGAGGTGCCCCCCAGCCCCCGTATATAAAGGATCAGGGGGAGGAGGCCGCCGGCCAAGAGGAGGGCGCGCCAGGGAGGAGTCCTACTCCCACCGGGAGTAGGACTCCCTCTTTTCCTAGTTGGAGTAGGAGGGGAAAAGGAAGGAAAGGAGAGAGGAGGAAGGAAAGGGGGCGCCGCCCCCCCTTCCTTGTCCAATTCGGACTAGAGGGGGATGGGGCGCGCGGCCAGCCCTAGCCGCCCCTCCTCTTCTCCACTAAGGCCCCTCTTGGCCCATTAAACTCCCCGGGGGGTTCCGGTAACCCCCCGGTACTCCGGTATATGTCTGAAACTCCCCGAAACCATTCCGGTGTCCGAACATAGTCATCCAATATATCGATCTTTACGTCTCGACCATTTCGGGACTCCTCGTCATGTCCGTGATCATATCCGGGACTCCGAACTACCTTCGGTACATCAAAACACAAAACTCATAATACCGATCGTCATCTAACTTTAAGCGTGCGGACCCTACGGGTTCGAGAACTATGTAGACATGACTGAGACACGTCTCCAGTCAATAACCAATAGCGGAAGCTGGATGCTCATATTGGCTCCTACATATTCTATGAAGATCTTTATTGGTCAAACCGCATAACAACATACGTTGTTCCCTTTGTCATCGGTATGTTACTTGCCCGAGATTCGATCGTCGGTATCTCAATACCTAGTTCAATCTCGTTACCGGCAAGTCTCTTTACTCGTTCCGTAATACATCATCTCGCAACTAACTCATTAGTTACGATGCTTGCAAGGCTTATAGTGATGTGCATTACCGAGAGGGCACAGAGATACCTCTCCGATAATCGGAGTGACAAATCATAATCTCGAAATACGCAAACTCAACAAGTACCTTCGGAGACACCTGTAGAGCACCTTTATAATCACCCAGTTACGTTGTGACGTTTGGTAGCACACAAAGTGTTCCTCCGGTAAACAGGAGTTGCATAATCTCATAGTCATATATAGGAACATGTATAAGTCATGAAGAAAGCAATAGCAATATATTAAACGATCAAGTGCTAAGCTAACGGGATGGGTCAAGTCAATCACATCATTCTCCTAATGATGTGATCCAGTTAATCAAATGACAACTCATGTCTATGGCTAGGAAACATAACCATCTTTGATCAACGAGCTAGTCTAGTAGAGGCATACTAGTGACAATCTGTTTGTCTATGTATTCACACAAGTATTATGTTTCCGGTTAATACAATTCTAGCATGAATAATAAACATTTATCATGATATAAGGAAATAAATAATAAATTTATTATTGCCTCTGCAGCATATTTCCTTCATCTAGGAATCGCCACCCTGTCCCATGACACGACTCCCTAGGTACCGCATGAAGAACAACAGGTCATGGATAACGTGGTGCTCCATGATAAGGGTTTTCCTTTAAAGAAGAGGAAATGGGTTGCATTCTCTTTCGCTAAAATAACAAAATTATACCACTACAACCGATCTCGATTAGTGCTTCTCCAACTCCAAGGATTTCCGACAAACATGGTCCATCTCCTCACCCCACATCAGGAGAATTTGTGGAGGAGGAGATTCCGTTCAAGAAGAGGAATGCCAGTGTGGTTGAAGTAACTGACATTACCGGTGATGATAGTGTTGTCCCAGTCCCACCGACCTAGATCTTGGGGACTATCCTCAAGAAGAAAGTGGCTATGGGAGGCAGCCGCAGTCACGGCATGGTCCTAGTCCTGGTCGTGGTCGTGGACGCAGACGCCAAGAATGCTCCGTAGGCAAGTCGGTGCAGGCTGCTTCGTCCTCACAAGGCAACCGGTGTTGGCTGATATAGTGCCCTCTTCTCTACTGTCTAACATGTTCCTGTTCACAGCGCCATCACTTTCTCCAGTGGGCCATCTTCAAGTTCAAAGTAGTTCGGACGATGAAAGTAATGAAAGTTTGCAAGTTGACAAATTCCCACACATTCAAAAGGCTCGGCAATGTGCATGAAAACAGCGGCAGACCAGGAGGTCGTATCAAACGCCATCCCACTAGAGGAAAACATATTTAGCCAAGTGTGCAAACATTCCGGTGAAGGCTGAATTCACTTCGGCAACAGCTACGCCTGGTGTGACACTCGGCGAAATGCACTCGCCCTACATCCTATAGGCATATGGATGTAAGCCGAGTGCCTTTTGTCGGGGCCTCGACAAACATATAAGCAGAGGTGAAATCAGTATCTCACGACAAAAAAACGAGCTCCATGGAGTGAAGCTCGAGCTGTATTTTGCATGTTCGGTAAATTAGCAAGTCGCAACAATATAATAAGAGTCGATACTTGGCTTGACTCCCGATTGAGAGCGCAGCCAACAAGTGGTGATGCAGTTGGTGCTCCAGGCTCATCGATCAAGTGGTGCAGATGTTGTGATCATCCTTGTGAGTTCTACAGCATGTGGTGCAACCAGTTTGTAAAAAAAGTGGTGCAGTCACATTATTTTTAAGAATGTGGTGCAACCACATTTTATTTAAGCATGTGGTTTCTTCCGGCGGCCACCGCGCAGAAAGTGTGGACCTCGCAGGAAATCCCAGTGCCTGCCCAAACTGCTGGTGAGCGGCACCGTGTGCCCATGGTGACGGGACATGGAAGACACCCATAAAGGCGAAAGGCTACAAGTTTGCAAACAGAAGACACCCATAAAAATGCGAACAGAAGTGAAATACTTCTGCAACCAAACTGCCACTAATTGCGCCCTATATTAGTTTGTATATCATTTATTACTGCAAATCTGTAGTCAATGTAAGATCTTGAACCAATATAAGATCTTGAACCGATATACATATCTCTCCTAGCTATTTCCTTGCTGTATAGTATTAACTGTATATATATCCAATCAAGCAGATGAATGAAGAACAAGGACTCTCATTTTGGTAAGGAACACACGGTTCACGTTGTCCTATTTTGGGCTAGGAAACATGGTTCATATTGCCTGGTCGATAAGATCATGTTCATATACGTACTAATTACTTGTGCCAGGCTGCCCCCTCCTAATTAATTGCTATAATTTGTTGCTAGTTATTCCCTCAACCTTTGGCTATATATGTTCGTATATAGCAAAGGGGAATCATATAGCCACAGCCCAAACTACAAAAATATAAGAGAAAGAATGGTCAACTCGTCAAGCACCCAATCTGAGAGAACCAGCGGGCCAAAGATCCCCTCGACGAAAGCCCTCCAGTGTGATTCATCTTGAAATGGGAGATGCGTACGACTCACTAACCAACTCGTCCACGAACACAAAGGACGAGGTGATTCATCAGGGCATGAGAGAGGAGGAAGAACCAACGAGCAAGTACTTGTCCAATAACCTCAAGAAAAAGCCAAGAAAAATGCATTGGAAAGAGGTTGATGTTGCCATCTGGTTGAAGTAACTCAAATCATAGAAGAACGGGGAGTGGAAGGTCCTCATCAATAAAAGAGAAAACGGGACGACAGACTGGGTAAGTTGTTCTCAGATTCAAATATGGGCGAGAATAGCGAACTAATTTATCTATCCATTGTATTTGATTGATCTTATTAGAAGTGCATAGCTATAGGGTTTGTGTTTATATACTTCCCCCCGCATTTCGCAGAAAAAAATATATACTTCCCCTGCAAGGTACGAGTGTGGTCAAAGAATTCACATAACTAGGCAGGGGAGATCTGTTTCCACGGACGGGTCACTCATGGGCACACGGCCGTAATTTTTCTCTGTGGCGGCGCACCCTGGATGCTAGCTACCTATCGTGCCGACCAGCGATCCCGTTCGTGTCGGTCTTTCACCTCCGCTGCCATAAATGAAGGGTAATCATCTATTGACTCACTGTGGTTTAATCGAGAAGATAAAGCCATCTACTGGACGAGGTGTTTCTCCGGTAAAAGTTTTAATTTCCTTGCTAAAGAAACCGTGTGAAGTTTCAATTTCCCAACAGTAATTAGAAGGTGCTCTGGTTCAGTGAGGTTGTAATTTCTCCTCGCAGTCATAGTTCACATGCACTTCCATCGGTTCCTCCTGCTTATATATCCATAAAGAATATTTTTACAACTTACCTTGATCTTATTTATCTGATTTGTCCTACAGAGAAAAAAAAATCCTCGTGTGTTTCTCAAAAAAAAAATCTCATGTGACATAAACCTAGATGACCCGGTTCAGCCACAAACTGATCTCAACAATAAATTTTAAGTAGACACTCTAATTTCTAATTCATACCTAATAATGGTGTTACGTCAACTGTAAATTGGAGCTTAATCTTGACCAATGGCTTCTTCTATTTTATCAAACCAATCAACCCTTTTAACTGCATTGAAAAAGATAATAGCAAAAAGTTGTATTTCCATTTACAATATACCGGTAGCACGACAAAGTTGCTCCTACCTGGTTCCGCGAGCTCTCTGCCGCGATGTCTGCGCTCCACGGCGCCACCTCTCCGGGTGTACACTGCACATATGCTACTCAGTGCCCGCCTCGGCCAAGGCCCCGGCCGCCCTCTCCGTTCCCCCGGTGGCCCTCTCGTCGTCAGAGCTCGGTATCCCGGACATTCACTTCATGGAAGCAGTACTAGAGAAAGGCTATAGGTAGATATTTAGCAGTAGCGATGGGTGACAAACCAGTGCTACTGTTAAGTAGCAGTAGCGCGGGCGTAAGACCGTCGCTACGAGTATATGTTAGTAGTAGCGCTTGGTTGCCCAATAGCCGTTGTTGCTATGCCGGACCCAAGTACCCCGGGTCGAGCATTACTAGCAGCTCGAGCTCTACACCATGCGCTACAACAAATCATATAGCTAGCACGGGCCACTGGCCCCATGCTGCTACAACGCTTACACGGGCTAGCTCGTGGGCCTCAAGTAGCAGCAACGCTGGACCGCCTGCCCCCACTGCAGGTACTTCTATTAGCAGAAGCGCCTGTCTTCAACCCGCGCTACTTCTAAGCGGCCCCATTAGCAGTAGTGCCCGTCACGCTCCCTCTTCATTCTTCACGTTCTTACTCACTTTCGTTGCTTCGGTGACCTCCCTTCCCGATCTCGTCTAGCCCTCCCCGCGCGGCCGCCCTCCCCCGTCCCGGTCCTCCCCGCGCGGCCACCCTACCCATCCCAGCCATCCGCGCGCGGCCGCCCTACCCCGTCCAGGCCCTCCCCCGCACGGCTGCCCTCCCCCGCTGCCCCTCCATCTTTCCAAGTCCCCTCCGTCGCAGGTAGCCTCCCTCCTTTGCCTTTCTTCTTCTTTGTTTTAATTTCTAGGGTGCATATGTTCTAGGGCAACAAAGATTTTTCTGTAGTATTTTTTCTCCAATATTGGATGATAATGGGTAGACATGGCATTGTATAGTCAAATTATTATTTAGTTTTATTTAGGCCCATTTTTCTTTAGTATTTTTTGCTAGATTTAATGTTATTATATTTAAGATTATTTGTTTGTTTTTGCTATATTTAGGGTTATTCCGACTATGTTTAGGTTTTTTAGGCTAGATTCTTTTATACATTGAATATATAATGATTCACAAAAGAATAAATGTTGCTATTGATCTAGGAAACACATTACGAAGAAACCATATTTGTTTATGGCTAAAAGATAACTGCTAATATGTAGTTAAATGAGAAGATCATTGCCTTTCAACTTTCCGAATCAATACCAATCACCTAGGGTAGACAAGGCAGCAAAGTATATGCACACTACAAGTAGACATGAAAATGACCAACATTTATATACAAAGTTGTATGAACTTGAGTTGTTGTGTATGTGGTACAAAAGTTGGCCACATATGTCTCTTTCTATTGCAGGGAAACTCCGAGTGGCCTATGTTTTGCCGAAATGTTGATTCATTTCTGTTCTGGCAAATTTCAGGCGTTCGATATGTCCTGTTTTTAGCAATGGTCATGCTGAAATTTTCCATGAATTTTGGCATGACTAGTGCTAGAAAGTAGGACATATCGAGTGCCCGTCATTTTCCGGAATGGGAATTAAAGGACATTCCGGCAAAACATAGCCCATTTTAATGTCATTGCTCCATATATGTAACGAGCTGGCTTTCAGTGTGCTTGTCCTCCAAGTGTGA
The DNA here is from genome assembly GCF_002575655.3 of Aegilops tauschii subsp. strangulata. NCBI lineage: Eukaryota > Viridiplantae > Streptophyta > Magnoliopsida > Poales > Poaceae > Aegilops > Aegilops tauschii. The sequence goes on from NC_053039.3 coordinate 474,493,958, forward strand.
CTTTCAGAGAGGAAGAATCCCGACTGTTGTCGTGGGGGTGGCTTCTTCTTCTTTCACAGGTGCTAGACATTTTGGTGTAATGCACTTTTGAAAGAAAGGAGGAACGACCATCACCGACGGTTGAAATATCTGTGAGGAAGTGTCCAACATATACTGTCGAAATATCAAAAAGGAAGAATCCCGACTGTTGTCGTGGGGGTCATTTCCTCTCCTTCTTCTCATGATATACATTGGTAATGCACGAGAGAAGGAGGGGAAGCGAAATATCTATGAGGGAGTGTCCACCATATACTGTCGAAATATCATAGAGGAAGAATCCCGACTGTTATCGTGGGGGTCGCTTCTCCTTCGTTCCCCTGTGCGAGACATTTTGGTGTAATGTACTCAGGAACAAAGGGAGGAGCGACCATCACCGACGATCGAATATATCAGAGAGGGATTGCCCATCATATACACCACATGAGAAGGGAGTTTTTAAGGAAGACATAACAGACTGAAAGTCAACCCGTGCTGAATAGTGATATGTGTGTTGAATTCTTGGTAATTGCTGTCGATTTATAGTCTTTGAATTTTGAACACAGGAAATGTCTGACGACGATAGGATCCCTGAGTGTGATTACTGCGGCGACGACCGGGGTATGTGCGACATGCCTCACCTGGAAAATGGTAGGTTCTTCACCATCAAGCTGGACGAGACCTGCGATGTTTTTACGGTACATAACGATGACAAGTATTTTTTCATAATTAATCATGACTTGTGCTTCTTTGATTTAACGTGTAATTTCCGTTTTTTACAATTCGACTAGTGCATCCCCTGCCATGCAAGACGGTATGTCTTGGAGAAGCACAGTTTTCAAGATATTGAGGATATGAAGACGTGGAGAGCTCACCTTAGGACTAAACATGGTTACACTTTTCGGGTTAAACTCTACAATGCAGTTAATGACTCACATTTTTGTTGCTCAAATTGGGGAGCTCTACCGAAGGCCTATGGATTTGAGGAGAATATGCAAATAACCTTCGATATTCGTCCACAAGATGATATTGAAGATAAATATGAACATTTGGGTGGATGTGGAGATATGCTTCCAGTTCTACCTGTATGTGAGTTTGTCAAACAAATTTGTTAAGTTATTTATATTGTTTATTTGAAATATTTGGTCTTCAGCCCTACTAAACATGTTTATTTATAATTGACAACTTAGTTCCTTTCTCCAAGAAATACTTGGAAGGTTGTATACAAGACATACTACACTTATGGCCCCGAGCAAACTTGTGAGGAGAAAGGATCTTTTGTCTTGCTTATAAATGATGCCGAGACTTTTATGACCAATTATCAAATTAGCCAAATTATAGTGGATATGTGCCACTAGTCCATGAGTTGCATGATGGTAATTTCATTGCAAAAGATATGGTATAATTTTGTTAACTATGGTTGCATACATTCTTCTTAAGTAAACTACATTGCTAACTATATATGTTACTATTATGTTCTTAAACAGAAGCTCCCGAAGGAGGTTTTGCGTGACATGATATTTACCGAAGGTCATATACATATGGTTAGCTTACGGCCGACTACGCACGCGGCTTACCACAATGCATACTCGATTTCTCTAAAACATGAAAGGCTCGATATGAAAGACTGGAGCAAAGTAATGAATGCGCGCAGGCAACCAATTGAAGACAACATGAATGTGGGCAAGCCACAAGTTGGGGACATCCATTATGGAGATGGATCGGTTTACCTGTTTTATGTTATTTTACTTAAGAGAGAGGAGTAGGTCCTAGTTATTTACTTTAGGATGACTACCCCTAGATAGTGTTGGTTAACTTGTCATGATGGTCAGTTATTATATGACTACGATGATCATGATGACACGGTCGTACTACTTCTCATGTGCTAGAATAATGACGAGTTATTATTTATATATATATATATATATATATATATATATATATATATATATATATATATATATATATATGACTACGGATGATGAGTTGATGTATGACTACGGAAGATGTTGAAGAGTTATTATTATATGAATGTTGGTCCGTCGCACTCAATGCTATAGATAATAGATAGGTATTAATGGAAATAATACTAGCATTATTTTACAGCTCATAACCCCCGTTTATATATGCCTATAAAAGGAGTGCCGTGCGTGTAACCCGTCTAGTTTTCACTGCAGGCACGCAAGGAAACAGTCAGGAGCCTCGCCATCCCTTCGCCGCATGTAAACAGTGAGGTGGTTCCCAGTCTTGCAGCGGAGGGCTGTGCGTATGTCTGCGCCTACGGTCACGCCAAGCAGAATAGGGGAGGTGAGCCAAGGTAAGATCAAAGCCCAAGATAATATGAGCAACGCCAAGGCCAAGATCATAAAGAGCAGAGGGACGAAGCAGGTTCCCCGGCACGACCCTTGCCGGGGCAGCCTCAGCAGCCCTGGCAAGATCCTTGCCGGGACAGCTCATCCCACACCAATACAGTGAGCCACCCTTGAGCCCACGGTCCCCAACGCCATCATCCACGTTGGGCCAGGGCTCGGGAGGCACCTCCGTGGTGGCATGCAGATCTTTGTGAAGACATATTCAAGATCAGATGAGGATTAGAAGACGACGATCCTCGGCAAGATCCTTGCCGAGGAAGACCACCAGACCCTCGGCAAGGCCCTTGTCGAGGACGACAGCGCGCCACGGCAAGACCCTTGCCGGGCCACCCGGCAAGGCCCTCGCCAAGGACGCCAGCAGGGCCACCGCCAGGCCCATGCCAACCAAACTTCCACCGCCGTTCACATGCAGCTGCCAGCCCAACCAGCTGGGCGGGCACCTGCGTGGCAACATGCAGCTCCCACGCCAACTCATCGAGCACCAGCGTGGCGGCATGCAGATCTTCGTGAAGGCTCCGCCACTGCGCCACCTCAGCTGCCTACCGGCCTACATGGCACCACACGCCTCACTGGCCAGGGCGCGTGTCAAAGCGAGGAGGAGCGGCGACGGACGGGACGGGCCTCGCCCCCGTCCCCTATAAAGCAAGGGGACACCTAAGCTACGCATTAAATGCGTCTTGTCCTGTAATACGAGCGATAAGCTCGGGGCACTGTACGCCTTTCCACCTCCTGTGTGCCACTGTGGCAGCCCCTTTCGACTATAAAAGGAGGCCCATGGCATACTTGAGAAGGATTGGGCTCTTTCGAACCACGCACTGACCACAGCTAGTTCGAGAGCTCAAAAACTCTCTGAAATACACCCACGAAAGTAGGACTAGGGTTTTACGCATCCTCGCGGCCTGAACCTGGGTAAACGATCCTTGTGCTGGCTACTAACCCTGCTCTTCTCGCAACCCCGCGCCCCGGCAACCGTAGTAGGGATTCTTGTGACCCCATAGGTGTCGTTCCACACCGACATCTTTGGCGCGCCAGGTAGGGGGCGTGCGTAGTTGTGAGAATCTGGTCTAGTAATCAACCTAGCATTTCTTCATCGCCCTGGCTCCTGAGAAGAAGGCGGCCGGAAGAACGACGCCGGCGCAGCAACAGAAAAGCTAAGCCATTCAGAGCTTTGAGTTATTTCCTTCTTTCTATAAGGTTATCGTCCTCGGAGATTTTGCCTATGTGTGAGAAACCTGCACGCATGGGGGCCCTCCCGCGATTGGCAACGCCCTTGTCCTGTTTCGAGTCCGCTCAACAGCTCAAGCGGCCGCGTCGAGAGTGGCGGGGTAGCCTTCCGCGCCTGGCAATGCTCCCGATTCTGACTCGAGTCAAGCTCGACAGTTCGGGTGGCCGCGCTAAGGGCGGCAAGGTGGTTTGCCCGGCTGCAAGCACACCCGACAGGCCAATGGGGATCCGTCCCCAAGACGCTACCCTGGGTTTACGCGCCGGCGAACCTACCCAATTAACGTAGGGTGAACACACACAGAAAAATCAAACAGGAAAATAACATGCATAATACTGAAAGTGCTGCAGAGTTATATTACATCGAATTATTGTTGTCGTTCTAACTAGAGATAGCGATTGTCTTGGTTGTGAACCTGCAGCGGCGATAAAGAACGGGATGCCTAATCCCGGCGCTGGCCCTCCACCCTCTGAATTTCGCCGACTCAGCTGATGATGGGCTTGATGCGCTCCCTGAGCGGCGCGAGGTCAGTACCCTCCGGCAAGCTCTCCAGCGCGGCGTCGAAGTCGAGGTCGGGGTACCAGTGCGCCACCTTGGTGAGAACCTTGGTCATGGCACCCTGGGAAAGCCTCCGGGACTCGTCGGCCAGTGAGGCCGCCGGGTTGGCGTGGAGCCGCTCCAGAGCGCCGACGACCTTCTCAAAGAACATGGTCAAGCTGCAATTGGCGCTCACGCTCCGCTCCGGGACATACCTCACGTCCGGCATCCCCATGATGGCCAGCTGCGCGGCGGCCTGGTTGGCGACGGTGGCGAGGCGATCGAACCAACGGTTCTCGCCCTCCACGTGATCCGCGAAGTTGAGGCCCTCGTTCTTCTGCAACTGCTTCTCGGCCTCCAGCTCCTTGGCCAGGGTCCTTTCTCGGGTTTTGGCCTCCGACAGCACCTTCTCGAGACCCTCCAGCTTCAGCTTGAGATCTTTGATGGAGTTGTTGGCCTCGGAGAGCTCCCCAGCCTTGCTGATGACCGCGCCCTGCGCCTCTGTCAGGGCACTGTTAAGCGTGTCCTTCTCCTGGGACAGCTTCAGGGCCTGCTCCTTCAGCCCGTCGCGCTCCACCTCCAACTCCTCCACCTTGCCGGCGTGAACCTGGGCCTGGGCATTGAGTGCCTCTTTGTGCCTCTGCTCCAGCTCACTGGTCCGCTGCAAGACAAGCTCCTCCACCTCTGCATCCTTGCCGCGAAGCATGACGGCAAGCTTCTCCTCGCGTGCAGCGAGGTCCTCCTCCTGGGAGTTCAGTGCGGCCTCATGCTGGGTCCGGGCGGCTTCGGCGGCCGTGGCCAAGTTCCTCGCCGTCTCTTGAGCTTTCTCGACGTCGGTGAGCTTCACGGTGAGCTCCACGTCGCGCTTGGCTAGCTCGCCCTGGGCAGCCTTGAGCTCCTTGTGGGCCTCGCGGAACCAGTCCTGCGTCTCGGCAACACGCTTCTCGAGGTCCGCCTCCGCCTTCTCCACCACCGCCGTCCTGGACTTAGCCTTGTCCAGGCGGGCGCGGTGGAGCACCTGGAGCTTCCGGAAGCTGGCGCCCATGGCGTGGAGGAGCCGCTCTTCCTGCGAACCGTCGCCACCAACGATCGGCTCGTCGACGACTTCAAGCCCGGCAGCGGCAAGCACTTCGTCGTTGAACACCTCTCCCTCAACGGGTGTCCTGGTGCTCGACGCGCCTGGAAGGTGGACGAACAAGTCGTCGCTCATCCTATGTGGCTATCGTACGCATGATGAATAGCAGTTCTGACGACTGCGATGATACTCTATATACCGCTCCAAGAGCATCAATCTCATGACACCATTAAAAGTTGGATGCTCGTCCCGATCTCAAGGAACGAGAAAGCTTGTGTTCGCGACATATGGGCAAGCACAATGGGAGTTGTCCGTGTTTGACACAGACGGATGCGAAAAGCTCGTGAATGTTGCCGGTGAAGTGTCCGAAGAAGGTACCACGACCGTATGAGTTGCACGATGCTCACGGAAGAAAAAAACTATTCTCCATATTTTTTGTTGATCGTGTTAGTACTATTATTAATTTAGGTGTTGTATGGCAGGTTCCAAATGTACCAGGTACAAGTATGCGTAAATGTACCAGATACAAGTATGCGTGAATGTACCAGGTACAACTATATGATTGTCCTCTTAATGTACTAGGTACAAATATGCCTGAATATACCAAGTATAAGTATACAGTTGTCCACTTAATCTATCGGATACAAGAGTATCCTTGTGGTGGCCGAATGTACCAAATCCAATTATTGTTCGAGGATTTTACCAAGTACATGTATGTTTGTGATGGGTTCATGTACCAGGTACAAGTTATGAGTAACAACTAATATTACTGCCCAACATAGTGCATCTCATCTTAGTAGTCCTCCTTGCCGGAAGAGTCGTCGGACGACTCAACATGGTGCTTGTATATTTACTCCATATTCGAATCCATTGTTTAAGATAGAAAAGGAAAAGAAAATTTAGCACCTGGAGCTTCCGGAAGCTGGCGCCCATGGCGTGGAGGAGCCGCTCTTCCTGCGAACCGTCGCCACCAACGATCGGCTCGTCGACGACTTCAAGCCCGGCAGCGGCAAGCACTTCGTCGTCGAACACCTCTCCCTCAACGGGTGTCCTGGTGCTCAACGCGCCTGGAAGGTGGACGAACAAGTCGTCGCTCACCCTCAGGTACTTGCCGGAACCGGAAGCAGCAGAAGAGGAAGGTTGGTCATCAGCCACCTCCTCCTCCTCGGTAGCGGCCCCGCCGGCCTCTCCGGCGGGCCCCTTGCCGGTCTCCTCAGCGGCAGCCCTGCAGGCCTCCCCGGTAGGCCCCTTGGCGGCGTCCTCGGTAGCGCCCTTGGCGGCCTCCTCGGCAGCGATCTTCTCGGCGTCCGCCTCGGCGGCCTTGGCGACGTCCTCGATGACGGCGTCCACGTCCTCTGGGTTCACCGAGGAGGAATCTGGACGCCGAAGAAGGGGGTGAGGCAAGGCTTGGACCAAGAGCCGGAAAGAAAAAGAAGCAGGGACGAACGGCAGACGACTTACCTGTGCCAGTACCTGGCTGGGAAACGGAAGTCCCCTCCCCGCCAACATTTGGCGTCGAGGCAAAGCCGCCGGCGCCCAAGTTCTCCTCCTCGTCCTCCATGTGCGTGGGCTTGGTGCCTGGCACCCTTGCCGGGGACGCCCCTCGGGGCGGCGTGGTTGATGGGGGCGGCGTGTTGGGAGTAGCCCTCTGTGGCTCCTCCTGCTGCTGCTCTCCTCCTGCATACCTGGCAAGGTCAGCACCAAAGTGTCGTGCCCCTGACACATGTCGACGGGGGAAGAGTGATGAACTTACGTTGGGGGCTATGCCGGGGGCTGCTGTCCGGACTGCTCAACACCACCAGTGGTGCCCTCGAAGTACCAACTGGGGGATGGCCACCCGCCGAGACTTGGCCCTCTTCACTCTCTGGGCCAGCATCTCCACGTCCCTGCAAAGATGAAGACAAGTCAAGACGAGCAACACAGATTGAGGAGGCAGAGATAACGAAAAGGAACCAGATACTTACTCGTCGTCCGCCTCCTCCTCTGTTGTTTTCCTCTTCCTCCTCGGGCTGAGGGATCCATAATCGAAAGTAACCTCCGTATCAACATCCGCCGGAGGAGGAGAAGGAGGTGGTGTCTGGACACACGTGGATGAAGAAGGGGCGGCTGTCTTCTTCTTCACCGCGACCTTCACCGGCTTCTTTGCCGCTGCGGCTCTCGTGTGACGCCCGGACCCCTCCAAGGTCAGTTGTGGCCGCGCAGCCCTGCCGGGCCGGACCGGCTCGCCGGAACTGGCCCGCCGCAGGACTCGCCCTCTCCCCATAGCCGTCGTCGGGCCTGCGGTCTCGGCCTCCTCCGACGATGACTCGCCGGTCACATCTTCTACCAGAGGAGGCTCGGTGCCGGCGCTGCTGGCTCCCCCGGCGGCCGCCGCCCACCGGGCGAGCTCCTCCTCCTCCACGGCCGTCGCGGCCTTGTCCTCCACACTGCCGGGCCCACGCCAACCAAACTTCCACCGCCGTTCACATGCAGCTGCCAGCCCAACCAGCTGGGCGGGCACCTGCGTGGCAACATGCAGCTCCCAGGCCAACTCATCGAGCACCAGCGTGGCGGCATGCAGATCTTCATAAAGGCTCGCCACTGCGCCACCTCAGCTGCCTGCCTGCCTACATGGCACCACACGCCTCACTGGCCAGGGCGCGTGTCAAAGCGAGGAGGAGCGGGGACGGACGGGACGGGCCTCGCCCCCGTCCCCGATAAAGCAAGGGGACACCTAAGCTACGCATTAAATGCGTGTTGTCCTGTAATACGAGCGATAAGCTCAAGGCACTGTACGCCTTTCCACCTCCTGTGTGCCACTATGGAAGCCCCTTTCGACTATAAAAGGAGGCCCATGGCATACTGGAGAAGGATTGGGCTCTTTCGAACCACGCACTCTGACCAGAGCTAGTTCGAGAGCTCAAGAACTCTCTGAAATACACCCACCAAAGCAGGACTAGGGTTTTACGCATCCTCGCGGCCAGAACCTGTGTGAACGATCCTTGTGCTGGCTACTAACCCTGCTCTTCTCGCAACCCCGCGCCCCGGCAACCGTAGTAGGGATTCTTGTGATCCCATAGGTGTCGTTCCACACCGACATGGAGAATCAGCAAAGCACGCCACTTGGTGATGGAATCGAGTGCCTTGGCCGGCTGGGTGAAGGGAGAAGCAACGGCAGAACTCCGGCGAGTCACGGGGGGTTTGGGGTTGGGGGGACCGAGGTGTAACAATGCCTTTCCTATTGCGGGACTGCCCGTAGAAAAAGAAGGGGCCAATAGCTCCTGTGCGACGTTTTTTGTGTGAATTGGAAGGAGTGCGACGTTGTTGGAATGAATGGCTGTGATGCGACAGATTTGAGCGTGTAAATAGCCCAGGGCCACATGGGGTGTTAAATGTGGTTAAATTGGTCGTGAACCAAGCCCGCCCGTTTATGTTAGGACATGTGGGCCCAACTTAATTGTTCCTGAAAACAGCTGACCGTGCCCTGCCGCTCGACCGTGCCGGGCCCGCCACTCTGCCCCCTTCTTCTCCGGTGGCGGCGGATCTTGCATTCTCGGTGGCGGCGGCGGAGCCCTCGTTCTCAACGGCGGCGGAGCCTTCGTCCTCAGAAAATGGTGAGTGAATTCGAACCCTAGTCGCCCTCCCGTCCTCTCTCGGGCCCGTAGATCTCAGCTCGTTTCCTCTGTTTTCGCTTGTTGAATCGATAGGTTGTGAGGGGATCCCATGGGCATACTGAGATGGAGCCGCCAGATTCAACTTCGAATAGGTAATGCGCCCCTCTCCGATCCAATTTTGCATGCAATTAGGGCCTCATCTGCTCTTTCTCACGGGCTCACACTGTCCGCCACTGACAGAGGGGATGATGTCGCTCGGACCTTCGAATTGACAGTCAATTTCTTTCCATCAAAGGCGAAATTAGTTGATGGTAGCATACAAAACATTGAGAGAGACACAATTGTTAAATGGGAGGTTGAGTTTACAGAGATTGATCCACAAGTTCTAGAGAACATGGGAGAGAAGGAAGTGAAGAAATGGGTGGAAAAAATTGGGGAGAATATTGTTTGGGGTCGAGAGCAAGAAGTATCACTGTTGCGGTTTGATGACTCGAAAGGAGAGTATGTGAGAATAGAAGATGGTGAACAGATTGTTGAAGAAATCGATCGGCAAAACGGCTGGACAAGCAAACGGGCTAATTTTTTTGCTGAGCTCGTTGATCTGAACATTTTCTCGAAGGTTGGATATGTGCCATCACAATTGGCTGCGCAGATGGTAGATGATGATTGGGCTACACAGAGGCCATTGATTCCCATGTGTACTGAACTTACAGTAATATCCGAAGAGGGACAGGTGACTGGAACTGAAACTGAAACTGCAGCAACTGTTGATTGGAATATAGTTGAATTAGATGAGCCTACTGAGTTGGTCATTGCACCAATGCCTGACATTGAGATGGCCAAACTTTTTGGCATTCCAGTCGATGACGGAGATAAGCAGGAGAGGGGCGAATCTAGTTTGCCTGCTAATGCTGATGAAGATGTAGATGGACAGTTGATGGAACAAGCTGCAGATGAAGTAGATGATGCACATGATGATGAGCTGGTGCATGTGTATGACAAAGAAAACCCTGTCATTGAAGTAGGCAAGTTGTTCCCAAGCATGAAGGAGTTTAGGATGTGTTTCAAGACTTATGCAGTGAAACATGAGTTTGATGCCAAGACTGTTTGGACTGATAGAAAGAAGTTTTATGCGAGGTGCAGAGGATTTGATGGTAGTGTGAAGCCTTGCAAGTGGTACATATCTGCTAGACTGCAACCTGATGGAAGTACTGTCAGGGTTAACCAAATCCCCAATCAACATACTTGTATTAAAGTTCACAGAGAGTATCAACCATGACATCACAACTTTGGGTTGCAGAAAAGATCACCCCAATTTTAGCCAAAACATCAAACGCTACTGCCAAGAAACTCAAAGTAGACTTGGAAAAGATGTACCCCATTAAACTGAAATATACCACAGTGTGGAAGGCAAAAGAAAGGGCAATGAAAAATTTATATGGTGATCGGGCAAATACATTTAGGATGCTTTACAACTTCAAAGCAGAGGTGGAAAAGAGGTCACCTGGCAGTGTTGTGGAGATAGATACAGAGGTATCAGCCGAAGGTGAAGTCAAGTTCTCCATGTTTTTTACGGCTTTGAAGCCTTGCATCGATGGGTTCAAAGCAGGGTGCCGTCCATATTTGAGCATAGACTCATCATTTTTGACAGGCAAGTGGAATGGTCAGTTGGCAGCATGCAATGCTCTAGATGGACACAACTGGATGTTTCCTATTGCTGTTGGCTTGTTTCAGTCAGAAACAGAGGCTTCATGGACATGGTTCATGATCCAGTTGAAAAGATGCCTAGGGCCAGTGTCACCTTTGGCTATACACACAGATGCAAGTAAGGGGCTTGAAAATTCAGTGAAAAATGTTTTCCCACATACTGAGCAGAGGGAGTGCTTTGGTCATTTGTGGATGAATTTGATAAAAGAATTTAGAGGGGAAGAATTTGGGCGCATGTGGCCAGCAGCAAGATCTTACACTAGACAGACACACAAATATCATCTTGATAAGATAATGGCAGCATGTGATGAGTTTGGTCCATGGCTGAACACCTACCATTCTTTGTTATGGTACAGGTCAGCATTCAACACTGCCATCAAGTGTGACCACATCAACAACAATTTGGCAGAGAGTTTCAACAACAAGGTGAAGGAGTTAAAAGATTTGCCTGTGCATGACATGGTTGACCAAATCAGGATCATGCTCATGCGGTTGTGGGAATTGAGAAGGAGGATAGGTGATTGTCTACAAGGTGATAAGCTTCCAGCAGTGGTACAACAGGTGGTCAATAGGAGCAGATGTCTTTCACATTTGTTTGTTGAAAAATCTTCACCTTGGGGTGCTGAAGTTAGAGATAACAAAACTGGAAGGAGACATGTTGTTAACACTGAATTGCATGATTGCACTTGCCTCGAGTGGCAACACACTAGTAAACCATGTGAGCATGCCATTCTTTTCTTAGCATCCCAACCGAAGATAAACATGCACCCATATTTGCATGAATATTATTCGGTAGCAAGATTCAAAGCTGCATATGCTACGCCAATTCCAGCACTTACAGATCAGTCTCAGTGGCCTGAAGTGGACATTGAACTTTCCATGTGTCCTCCCTCGACGAAAAGAAAGGCTGGCAGGCCTAAACATAGTAGATTCAAGGCATGGTTTGAGAAAGGTGGGAGTAGTAAGAAGGGAAGAAAGATGGAAAGCCAAAAAGGGCCCAAAAAGGTAGCAAAAACAGATGCAAGTTGTGCCAGGAACTTGGGCACAGAGTGGGATCTGTCAAATGCCGTTACACTCCTGATAAGCCAAAGTATGTTCTTGTTTATTTGTCTGTGTTTTGATTTGGTGCTTTTTTCCAATTACTATATCTATAACATTTTCCCAATGGCCAGGAGGAAGCGAGCAAGTCAACCCCTTGTTGTTGAACAGTGTTGGCCAACAAAAAAAGCAAGAGTCAATGGCTGTAGAAATAAGAGAAGTGTGCCTGAGCCTGAGCAGACTGAAGAAAATCCTGCTGCAGTCAACATTCAGACTGAAGAAACTGATGTGGAGGTGCACACCGAAGAAACTGAAATTGCAGTCAACATTTAGACTGAAGAAACTGCTCTCGAGGTTGAAACTGAACCTGAGTGTGTCGAGGTTCAGACTGAAGAAACCCATGTTGAGGTACACACATAAGAAACTGAAACTGCTGTCAACATTGAGACTGAAGACACTGATCACGAGGGTGTTGGCGAGGTGTTGAAAAGACCAGTGAAGAAAACCAAGATGATCAGTGAACTTGTGTGTGTAGTAGAACCAAAAACAAAAAGTGCTAAGGCGAAGAAGGGCACGCGACGTGGTAGGAAGAGGTAGAACAGAGAACAGTTTGAAAATTTGGGGCATGTAATAATATTTGTAACTTGGTGCGTACTGTTAGTCACTATGTATCCCCGTATTTCTATTCGAACTTGTTTGTTGGTACCTTGTCTAAACTAGCCAAATAAAATTCAAATATAAATTCAAATTTGGGCTCAAATTTGAATTAGGGATGGGGTATTGATGTTTTAATGCTATCTAAAGTACCTCAACTGAAATATGTTTGCTTGCTGATCATTCCGAGCCCTTTTGGTAAGTTGAACTCATAGTCATGAAAAGTGTGTTTCAAATGACCTCCAAAGGTAGGGTAAATGGCTTCATATTTAAGCAAGTTTTTTTTGGCACCTTGTCTAAACCAGCCAAATAATTTTTGTACACATCTATTCTACCTATATAGTGTAAATCTAAAGTCTCACTATTTATTGAATTAATTTTCTATTATTTTCTTTTCTTTTTGAAAAAACAAGGTTTAATAGAAAATTATATATATAACAAGTTTAAAACATGAAAATGACAAAAGTAAGTTAAGATCTTTCTTAGTAAGTCCAAAATGAAGTTTTGGTGAGGTTTTCACACTTTTCATTTTCAAAACCCCACCTACTCTCGGGTGCTCATTACTCTCTCCCTTGAACTCCATACTACATTGTTCGAGGAATGACAATTTAGTGAAGGATTTTTCGTAATAATGTATGTAAACCATATTTATATTTTTTTCTCGTTACTATACGACATAATAAGACTAGGTGGGCAATTTTTATATTTTTTGATTTTTTTTGAATTAGTTATGCTCAACCCTAATCAGTCAAAACCCCTCAAAACCTCTCAAAACCCCTCAAAACCCTGCACACTATCGGGTCGTCGATCGTTGTGCATGGACGGTTGAGATCAGGCGCTAGGGTTAGCTACAGTGTGCATCGATCCGCACGAGACGCGCTGATTGGTTGAATCAGTGTGCATCGATCCGCATGAGACGCGCTGATTGGTTGAATCAGTGGGGTTTGGATCAGCCTCTCTCGTTGGGGCATCAGGACCGTTCACTTGAATCCAACGACACGAGTTGACGTGGTGCATGGACCAAGCCTACGCAGTGCCCTTTCCATCATTGCATGCGTGCCCGTGCCTACCCGCAGCATGCATGCCCACCCGCAGAACTGCGCCCGTGCGTTGCATGCATGCCCTCGATGTAGCCCTGCTCCGCCACCCCTATCGATGCAGTAAGCTGTCGCATGCCTACCATTAGAATCGATGCAGCGTCGCATCAAAGCATGCACCCGGCCACAATGCAGGAGCCCGATGAAGACAACCAAAAAGCCAACGGTGCATGGCGTGCTGTGCATGGCGTGCTCCTCTTTGTGGACACAATACTGGCATGATGGGTATCGATTCAGTTCAAACGGAGTGCTGCCCGTTACAAGATGGGCAAATGAAGGCGTCCATTATTGTTACGTCTCCCATCGACCGAACGTTGCCCTCTAGCCAGGCCCTAGCAAGATGGGCAAATTAATGGGCTACGGCATGCAGGCACGGGCGGCACACGCAGAGAACCCGGGGCAGGCGTGTCCCCTTGACCCACGATGGCGCAGATGCGTGCGTGAGACCGTCCCCCTTGACCCCCGACCGTTGGCACAGAAGCGTCGCAGCCCGTTTCCCACGCTCATGTACACCCTTTCATGGGGCGCCACCAAACGCCGCCCGCCCATTAATTCTACGGGGTGAAACCACGTCGCACTTGGGCTATTTAAGCCGGGCACTATCGTCTTCCTCTCCGTGTTGGGGATCGTAGCAGAAATTTAAAATTTTCTACACATCACCAAGATCAATCTATGGAGTCATCTAGCAACGAGGGAGAGGAGTGCATCTACATACCCTTGTAGATCGCGAGCGGAAGCGTTCAAGTGAACGGGGTTGATGGAGTCGTACTCGTCGTGATCCAAATCATCGATGACCGAGCACCGAACGGACGGCACCTCCACGTTCATCACACGTACGGAGCAGCGACGTCTTCTCCTTCTTGATCCAGCAAGGGGGGAGGAGAGGTTGATGGAGATACAGCAGCACGACGGCGTGGTGGTGGAAGTAGCGGGGATCTCGGCAGGGCTTCGCCAAGCACAGCGAGAGGGAGAGGTGTCACGGGAGGGAGAGGGAGGCGCCAGGGGCTGTGGTCGGCTGCCCTCCCTCCCCCCCACTATATATAGGGCCCCTGGGGGGGCGCCGGCCCTCGGAGATGCAATCTCCAAGGGGGGCGGCGGCCAAGGGGTGGCTTCCCCCCAAGCCAAGTGGGGGGCGCCCCCACCCCCAGGGTTTCCAACCCTAGGCGCAGGGGGAGGCCCAAGGGGGGGCGCACCAGCCCACCAGGGGCTGGTTCCCCTCCCACTTCAGCCCATGGGGCCCTCCAGGATAGGTGGCCCCACCCGGTGGACCCCCGGGACCCTTCCGGTGGTCCCGGTACAATACCGGTAACCCCCGAAACTTTCCCGGTGGCCGAAACTGGACTTCCTATATATAATTCTTCACCTCCGGACCATTCCGGAATTCCTCGTGACGTCCGGGATCTCATACGGGACTCCAAACAACTTTCGGGTTACCGTATACTAATATCTCTACAACCCTAGCATCACCGAACCTTAAGTGTGTAGACCCTACGGGTTCGGGAGACATGCAGACATGACCGAGACGACTCTCCGGTCAATAACCAACAACGGGATCTGGATACCCATGTTGGCTCCCACATGTTCCTCGATGATCTCATCGAATGAACCACGATGTCGAGGATTCAATCAATCCCGTATACAATTCCCTTTGTCAATCGGTACGTTACTTGCCCGAGATTCGATCGTCGGTATCCCAATACCTTCTTCAATCTCGTTACGGGCAAGTCACTTTACTCGTACCGTAATGCATGATCCCGTGACCAACCACTTGGTCACTTTGAGCTCATTATGATGATGCATTACCGATTGGGCCCAGAGATACCTCTCCGTCATACGGAGTGACAAATCCCAGTCTCGATCCGTGTCAACCCAACAGACACTTTCAGAGATACCTGTAGTGTACCTTTATAGTCACCCAGTTACGTTGTGACGTTTGGTACACCCAAAGCACTCCTACGGCATCCAAGAGTTACACGATCTCATGGTCTAAGGAAATGATACTTGACATTGGAAAAGCTCTAGCAAACGAACTACACGATCTTTGTGCTATGCTTAGGATTGGGTCTTGTCCATCACATCATTCTCCTAATGATGTGATCCCGTTATCAATGACATCCAATGTCCATAGTCAGGAAACCATGACTATCTGTTGATCAACGAGCTAGTCAACTAGAGGCTCACTAGGGACGTGTTGTGGTCTATGTATTCACACATGTATTACGATTTCCGGATAACACAATTATAGCATGAACAATAGACAATTATCATGAACAAGGAAATATAATAATAACCATTTTATTATTGCCTCTAGGGCATATTTCCAACAGTCTCCCACTTGCATTAGAGTCAATAATCTAGTTACATTGTGATGAATCGAACACCCATAGAGTTCTGGTGTTGATCATGTTTTGCTCTAGGGAGAGGTTTAGTCAACGGATCTGCTACATTCAGGTCCGTATGTACTTTACAAATATCTATGTCTCCATTTTGAACACTTTCACGAATGGAGTTGAAGCGATGCTTGATATGCCTGGTCTTCCTGTGAAACCTGGGCTCCTTGGCAAGGGCAATAGCTCCAGTGTTGTCACAGAAGAGAGTCATCGGGCCCGACGCATTGGGAATCACCCCTAGGTCGGTAATGAACTCTTTCATCCAGATTGCTTCTTGCGCTGCCTCTGAGGCCGCCATGTACTCCGCTTCACATGTAGATCCCGCCATGACGCTTTGCTTGCAACTGCACCAGCTTACTGCCCCTCCATTCAAAATATACGCGTATCCGGTTTGTGACTTAGAGTCATCCAGATCTGTGTCGAAGCTAGCATCGACGTAACCCTTTACGACGAGCTCTTCGTCACCTCCATAAACGAGAAACATATCCTTAGTCCTCTTCAGGTACTTCAGGATATTCTTGACCGCTGTCCAGTGTTCCATGCCGGGATTACTTTGGTACCTTCCTACCAAACTTACGGCAAGGTTTACATCAGGTCTGGTACACAGCATGGCATACATAATAGACCCTATGGCCGAGGCATAGGGGATGACACTCATCTTTTCTCTATCTCCTGCCGTGGTCGGGCATTGAGCCGTGCTTAATTGCACACCTTGCAATACAGGCAAGAACCCCTTCTTGGACTGATCCATATTGAACTTCTTCAATATCTTGTCAAGGTACGTACTTTGTGAAAGACCAATGAGGCGTCTTGATCTATCTCTATAGATCTTGATGCCTAATATATAAGCAGCTTCTCCAAGGTCCTTCATTGAAAAACACTTATTCAAATAGGCCTTTATACTTTCCAAGAATTCTATATCATTTCCCATCAATAGTATGTCATCCACATATAATAAGAGAAATGCTACAGAGCTCCCACTCACTTTCTTGTAAACACAGGCTTCTCCATAAGTCTGTGTAAACCCAAACTCTTTGATCATCTCATCAAATCGAATGTTCCAACTCGGAGATGCTTGCACCAGCCCATAGATGGAGCGCTGGAGCTTGCATACCTTGTTAGCATTCTTAGGATCGACAAAACCTTCCGGCTGCATCATATACAATTCTTCCTTAAGAAAGCCGTTAAGGAAAGCCGTTTTGACGTCCATTTGCCATATCCCATAATCATAGAATGCGGCAATTTCTAACATGATTCGGACGGACTTCAGCTTCGCTACGGGTGAGAAAGTCTCGTCGTAGTCAACCCCTTGAACTTGTCAATAACCCTTAGTGACAAGTCGAGCCTTATAGATGGTCACATTACCATCCGCGTCTGTCTTCTTCTTAAAGATCCATTTATTTTCTATGGCTCGCCGATCATCGGGCAAGTCAGTCAAAGTCCATACTTCGTTTTCATACATGGATCCTATCTCGGATTTCATGGCTTCTAGCCATTTGTCGGAATCCGGGCCCTCCATCGCTTCTTCATAGTTCGAAGGTTCACCGTTGTCTAACAACATGATTTCCATGACAGGGTTGCCGTACCACTCTGGTGCGGAACGTGTCCTTGTGGACCTACGAAGTTCGGCAGTAACTTGATCTGAAGCTTCATGATCATCATCATTAACTTCCTCCCCAGTCGGCGCAGGCACAACAGGAACATCTTCCCGCGCTACGCTACTTTCCGGTTCGGAAGGGGTGACTATCACCTCATCAAGTTCCACTTTCCTCCCACTCACTTCTTTCGAGAGAAACTCTTTCTCCAAAAAGGACCCGTTCTTGGCAACAAAGATCTTGCCTTCAGATCTGAGGTAGAAGGTATACCCAATGGTTTCCTTCGGGTATCCTATGAAGACGCATTTTTCCGACTTGGGTTCGAGCTTTTCAGGTTGAAGTTTCTTGACATAAGCATCGCATCCCCAAACTTTTAGAAACGACAGCTTAGGTTTCTTCCCAAACCATAATTCAAACGGTGTCGTCTCAACGGATTTCGACGGAGCCCTATTTAAAGTGAATGTGGTAGTCTCTAAAGCATAGCCCCAAAATGAGAGCGGTAGATTGGTAAGAGACATCATAGATCGCACCATATCCAATAGAGTGCGATTACGACGTTCGGACACACCATTTCACTGAGGTGTTCCAGGCGGCGTGAGTTGTGAAACTTTTCCACATTTCCTTAAGTGTGTGCCAAATTCGTGACTTAAATATTCCCCTCCACGATCTGATCGTAGGAACTTTGTTTTCTTGTCACGTTGATTCTGAACCTCACTCTGAAATTCCTTGAACTTTTCAAAGGTCTCAGGCTTGTGTTTCATTAGGTAGACATACCCATATCTACTCAAGTCATCTGTAAGAGTGAGAACATAACGATAGCCTCTGTGAGCCTCAACACTCATTGGACCGCACACATCAGTATGTATAATTTCTAATAAGTTGGTTGCTCGCTCCATTGTTCCGGACAACGGAGTCTTGGTCATTTTGCCCATGAGGCATAGTTCGCATGTGTCAAATGATTCATAATCGAGAGACTCTAAAAGTCCATCAGCATGGAGCTTCTTCATGCGCTTGACACCAATGTGACCAAGGCGGCAGTGCCACAAGTATGTGGGACTATCGTTATCAACTTTACATCTTTTGGTATTCACACTATGAATATGTGTAACATCACGTTTGAGATTCATTAAGAATAAACCATTAACCAGCGGGGCATGACCATAAAACATATCTCTCATATGAATAGAACAACCATTATTCTCGGATTTAAATGAGTAGCCATCTCGAATTAAACGAGATCCTGATGCAATGTTCATGCTCAAAGCTGGCAGTAAATAACAATTATTGAGGTTTAAAACTAACCCCGTAGGTAAATGTAGAGGTAGCGTGCCGACGGCGATCACATCGACCTTGGAACCATTCCCGACGCGCATCGTCACCTCGTCCTTCGCCAGTCTCCGCTTATTCCGCAGCTCCTGTTTTGAGTTACAAATATGAGCAACCGCACCGGTATCAAATACCCAGGAGCTACTACGAGTACTGGTAAGATACACATCAATTACATGTATATCACATATACCTTTGGTGTTGCCGGCCTTCTTGTCCGCTAAGTATTTGGGGCAGTTCCGCTTTCAGTGACCACTTCCCTTGCAATAAAAGCACTCAGTCTCAGGCTTGGGTCCATTCTTTGGCTTCTTCCCGGCAACTAGCTTACCGGGCGCGGCAACTCCCTTTCCGTCCTTCTTGAAGTTCTTCTTACCCTTGCCTTTCTTGAACTTAGTGGTTTTATTCACCATCAACACTTGATGTTCCTTTTTGATCTCCACCTCCGCTGATTTCAGCATTGAATATACCTCAGGAATGGTCTTTTCCATCCCCTGCATATTGAAGTTCATCACAAAGCTCTTGTAGCTCGGTGGAAGCGACTGAAGGATTCTATCAATGACCGCGTCATCCGGGAGATTAACTCCCAGCTGAGTCAAGCGGTTGTGCAACCCAGACATTTTGAGTATGTGCTCACTAACAGAACTGTTTTCCTCCATCTTACAACTGAAGAACTTGTCGGAGACTTCATATCTCTCGACCCGGGCATGAGCTTGGAAAACCATTTTCAGCTCTTCGAACATCTCATATGCTCCGTGTTGCTCAAAACGCTTTTGGAGCCCCGGTTCTAAGCTGTAAAGCATGCCGCACTGAACGAGGGAGTAATCATCAGCACGTGACTGCCAAGCGTTCATAACGTCTTGGTTCTCTGGGATGGGTGCTTCACCTAGCGGTGCTTCTAGGACATAATCTTTTGGCAGCTATGAGGATGATCCTCAGATTCCGGGCCCAGTCCGTATAGTTGCTTCCATCATCTTTCAGCTTGGTTTTCTCTAGGAACGCATTGAAGTTGAGGGCAACGTGGGCCATTTGATCTACAAGACATATTGTAAAGATTTTAGACTAAGTTCATGATAATTAAGTTCATCTAATCAAATTATTCAATGAACTCCCACTCAGATAGACATCCCTCTAGTCATCTAAGTGAAACATGATCCGAGTCAACTAGGCCGTGTCCGATTATCACGTGAGACGGACTAGTCAACATCGGTGAACATCTTCATGTTGATCGTATCTTCTATACGACTCATGCTCGACCTTTCGGTCTTCCGTGTTCCGAGGCCATGTCTGTACATGCTAGGCTCGTCAAGTCAACCTAAGTGTATTGCGTGTGTAAATCTGGCTTACACCCGTTGTATTCGAACGTTAGAATCTATCACACCCGATCATCACGTGGTGCTTCGAAACAACGAACCTTCGCAACGGTGCACAGTTAGGGGGAACACTTTCTTGAAATTATTGCGAGGGATCATCTTATTTAAGCTACTGCCGTTCTAAGCAAATAAGATGTAAAACATGATAAACATCACATGCAATCAAATAGTGACATGATATGGCCAATATCATTTTGCTCCTTTGATCTCCATCTTCGGGGCGCCATGATCATCTTCCTCACCGGCATGACACCATGATCTCCATCATCATGATCTCCATCATCGTGTCTTCATGAAGTTGTCACGCCAGCGATTACTTCTACTTCTATGGCTAACGTGTTTAGCAATAAAGTAAAGTAATTTACATGGCGTTATTCAATGACTCGCAGGTCATACAAAAAATAAAGACAACTCCTATGGCTCCTGCCGGTTGTCATACTCATCGACATGCAAGTCGTGATTCCTATTACAAGAACATGATCAATCTCATACATCACATATATCTCATTCATCACATCCTTTTGGCCATATCACATCACAAGGCATATGCTGCAAAAACAAGTTAGACGTCCTCTAATTGTTGTTGCATGTTTTTACGTGGCTTCTATAGGTTTCTAGCAAGAACGTTTCTTACCTACGTAAAACCACAACGTGATATGCCAATTTCTATTTACCCTTCATAAGGACCCTTTTCATCTAATCCGTTCCGACTAAAGTGGGAGAGACAGACACCCGCTAGCCACCTTATGCAACTAGTGCATGTCAGTCGGTGGAACCTGTCTCACGTAAGCGTACGTGTAAGGTCGGTCCGGGCCGCTTCATCCCACAATGCCGCCGAAACAAGATAAGACTAGTAGTGGCAAGAAAAATTGACAACATCTACGCCCACAACAAGTTTGTGTTCTACTCGTGCATAGAAACTACGCATAGGCCTGGCTCATGATGCCACTGTTGGGGATCGTAGCAGAAATTTAAAATTTTCTACGCATCACCAAGATCAATCTATGGAGTCATCTAGCAACGAGGGAGAGGAGTGCATCTACATACCCTTGTAGATCGCGAGCAGAAGCGTTCAAGTGAACGGGGTTGATGGAGTCGTACTCGTCGTGACCCAAATCACCGATGACCGAGCGCCGAACGGACGGCACCTCCGCGTTCAACACACGTACGGAGCAGCGACGTCTCCTCCTTCTTGATCTAGCAAGGGGGAAGGAGAGGTTGATGGAGATCCAGCAGCACGACGGCGTGGTGGTGGACGTAGCGGGGATCTCGGCAGGGCTTCGCCAAGCACAGCGAGAGGGAGAGGTGTCACGGGAGGGAGAGGGAGGCGCCAGGGGCTGTGGTCGGCTGCCCTCCCTCCCCCCCACTATATATAGGGCCCCTTGGGGGGCGCCGGCCCTGGGAGATGCAATCTCCAAGGGGGGCGGCGGCCAAAGGGTGGCTTCCCCCCCAAGCCAAGTGGGGGGCGCCCCCACCCCTAGGGTTTCCAACCCTAGGCGCAGGGGGACGCCCAAGGTGGGGGGGCGCACCAGCCCACCAGGGGCTGGTTCCCCTCCCACTTCAGCACATGGGGCCCTCCGGGATAGGTGGCCCCACCCGGTGGACCCCCGGGACCCTTCCGGTGGTCCCGGTACAATACCGTAACCCCCGAAACTTTCCCGATGGCCGAAACTGGACTTCCTATATATAATTCTTCACCTCCGGACCATTCCGGAACTCCTCGTGACGTCCGGGATCTTATCCGGGACTCCGAACAACTTTCGGGTTACCGCATACTAATATCTCTACAACCCTAGCGTCACCGAACCTTAAGTGTGTAGACCCTACGGGTTCGGGAGACATGCAGACATGACCGAGACGACTCTCCGGTCAATAACCAACAACGGGATCTGGATACCCATGTTGGCTCCCACATGTTCCTCGATGATCTCATCGAATGAACCACGATGTCGAGGATTCAATCAATCCCGTATACAATTCCCTTTGTCAATCGGTACGTTACTTGCCCGAGATTCGATCGTCGGTATCCCAATACCTTGTTCAATCTCGTTACCGGCAAGTCACTTTACTCGTACCGTAATGCATGATCCCGTGACCAACCACTTGGTCACTTTGAGCTCATTATGATGATGCAGTACCGGGTGGGCCCAGAGATACCTCTCCGTCATACGGAGTGACAAATCCCAGTCTCGATCCGTGTCAACCCAACAGACACTTTCAGAGATACCTGTAGTGTACCTTTATAGTCACCCAGTTACGTTGTGACGTTTGGTACACCCAAAGCACTCCTACGGCATCCGGGAGTTACACGATCTCATGGTCTAAGGAAATGATACTTCACATTGGAAAAGCTCTAGCAAACGAACTACACGATCTTTGTGCTATGCTTAGGATTGGGTCTTGTCCATCACATCATTCTCCTAATGATGTGATCCCGTTATCAATGACATCCAATGTCCATAGTCAGGAAACCATGACTATCTGTTGATCAACAAGCTAGTCAACTAGAGGCTCACTAGGGACATGTTGTGGTCTATGTATTCACACATGTATTACGATTTCCGGATAACACAATTATAGCATGAACAATAGACAATTATCATGAACAAGGAAATATAATAATAACCATTTTATTATTGCCTCTAGGGCATATTTCCAACACTCCCTCCTCGTCCACACCCCATCCTCTGCCTCCTCTGCCCTCCTTCTTCCTTCTTCTCCATCAAACCCGATCGAGCCCTCGAGCCACCCCGCCACCATGCAGTACAACGCCCCCACCTACCGCTCCCCCCAACCGTGTCGGAAAGGCTCTACCCGGCCGGAGTGTATGTAGTGAGAACCCTTAGGGTTTGGGCGATCTTGAGGTGGAGGGGCGCAAGGGAGTTAACGGAGTTCTTCCTTGCGGCCGGCTTCCGCCACCTCCCCCGCGGCTCTCCTCGGATGTACCATCTTGAGGAGGTCAACCACAACGGCGTTGTGGTTGGGCTCCTCATCACGTTCACTAACCCTTTCGATGCTTTCCATCTCCTCGGGCGAGCGTATTGGGTTGGTTGTGAGTTCATAGCTTTCACCACCTACAATATCTTCACCGACTTCAAGAGCATCTTCCCCAACAACGGCGTTATGCACACGCTCCCGTACCCCATCAACAACGGGGAGGAGTGAAGGGCGGCGCCCGGAGGAGCGAGGTGGCGTTGTTCACCCGGAGGAGGAGGAGGAGAAGAAGAACCCGAAGAAGAACCCGCGTTTGGTGCCCCACGATCTATTTAGCTTGCTATATATCTATCGTATTAGTTTTTTTAAGTTGTAATCGTTATGCTACTATTATTAAGTTGTATTAGTATTTTAAGTTGTAAGGCTATCATGGAGTTGTAAGGCTATCGTGGAACTATGGGTTGCAATCGTTATGCTTCTATATAATCGTTATGCTACTATATATATTGTGTGTTTCATGCTATTATTTGTGGATTGCTATGGGTTGTTCTTGCTTATTATTCATGTATTGCTATGGATTGCTACAGGCCCGGGTTGCTACACCCCAATCACCACACACACCATCTTCAAAATATTGGCCAAACAATGGAGATGCAACTAGGAGCCCCATGCAAACCCACTATGGACATGCAACTAGGAAATGCAAACTAATTTACTTCATGCAAGCATGCAACTCATTTAGTTCATGGAACCGTAGACATGCATAAAAACAATTAACATTTAGTTTTAGTGCATCAAAAAATGATCCATCACAAAATTTAGTGCAAGAAAAAGGCCAAAGTAAAAACAAGTAACATTTTATTTGCGGAAGTTAGAGGTGGGCTGGTGCCCCTACGTGGGTGGGCTGGTCTTGGGCATGGTTATTTTCTCAAGGCCCATTTTCTCACGGCCCAACATCTATTCGGCAGCCCAGTTTTGTTTTTTACTAGAAACTGAATTTGGGTGTGTACTCTGTTAACTCAAGAACAAAAACAGAGGAAACAGAGCATGAACACTTAATAGGGCCCCTGAGAATATCATTACAATAATTCAAGCAAGTTTTGCTTCACACAAATTCAAATTCATCTAACAAATGATCCCTGGCTAACTCAAACTACTGGGCACCCCTGAAACTAGCTGACACACTAACTGAAACTCTAACAAATTCTAGCGATTGATGAACATCAAGTAAAATAAACCCATAGCAATGACACAACCATAAAATGCTCCAGCCATCATATTTGCTTGCTGCTTCAAATCAATCAGATGCTTTAGTTGCTTGCCAATTTTCTTCAATTCACACTTCAGTTCTGCATTGTGCATCATCGGATTGGCTCTGTCCGCCAAATTGGGGGCTTGTTCCACGGCATGCCGCCCCCCAAAATTGAGCTCTTGGGTTCGGGTTGATCCCTCCAATTTCAACCTTTCAACATAGTCATCGAGCCACTCAAAATGCCCACATTTCTTCAGAACCTGAAAAACAGGGGGTCGGCGGCGCATAAATCCTAGATCCACCGCCCTAATTCGAGGAAAAAAGAAAGAAATCGGGAGAAATTAGACCATAGGATTGGTCAAGAACACAGATCTACACAGATCTAACCTGGCCCGGCTGTGGCTTGCTCAAGCATTTCACAAACTCGCACCCACGGTTGCCATTTTCTTCCCTCACACAAGTCAAACGCTTCAGAGGCTCCATGCGAGGGCAATCGGGGCATCTTGTCAACGGCAGTGGACCGTACTGCGTCTATGATTGGCGGGAGGCCGAAGTCGAGCTAGACATCACTCGCCGGCGGCGCGCTTCATTGCCGGAGCAGAGGAAGAAGAAGGTGGGAAAGGAAAGGGGCAGGGCAAGCAATGGAGGGCGCGGGGGAGGGGGGCTGGGCTGGCTCGGGCTCGTGGCTGCCTCGGGTCGGGGCACGCTGATGAGCACGGGCATGCTTGTGTGGATAAGTTGTGGGTCCCACCCGCATGCGAGTAGCTGCTGGGTCCCGCGTGTCATAACTCGAATCGCTAACCCCTCGTGTTTTTCATTTCATGGTTAAACAGAGCCATGTCGCATTGGAGCTATTGTTGGCTTCTAAAACGTCGCATCATAGCCATTCATTCGAACTACACCGCACTCCTGCCAATTTGCATGAAAAATGTCGCACAGGAGCTATTGGCCCGAAAAAGAAGAGTGAGAGCTGGGGGGTGCCCGTAGGTAGCCTGACCGGGGGGTGCTGAAGAATTTTTGGTCCAGGGTACTTTTCCTCATACATCTGCACTGATATTTTTTTTATTTTTGATTGAGAAATCTACACCGAGCTATGTACGATTTGTATTCTGAACTGTCTTCCTATTCTGTTTTTAGAAAGAAAATAAACCATTTTTTCTATTCAGAACCAGGTCATTCCAGTTTTCATTGCTTCCATGTTGTAGATAAATACGATTCATCTTTTGTGTGGGTAAGCCTTGAATTCTCACAAAGCAAGAGATGGTAAAGAGAGAAGCGAGTTAGGATGAGACCGTCACTGTGATGTAGCTGGAGTGCGCAGGAATGAGAGAACTGAGTTTGGGAGGAATCCGTTGCATACGCGAAGTATGTGGAAAACGGGGGAGCACGGATGATACCGTTATGCATGCGAATTATGCAGGAAAGAGAGAAGCGAATTCGGTGGGTCCGCTGCACATGTGAAAGTCGCGGGAAAGGGAGAACCAACTCGGGGTAAATTGTTTTGTACGTGAATTCTTCAGTTTATTTTTTGATAGGCAATGGAAGCGCAAAACCTCATATGTGTCAGACCTG
Source organism: Aegilops tauschii subsp. strangulata (assembly GCF_002575655.3). Taxonomy (NCBI): domain Eukaryota; kingdom Viridiplantae; phylum Streptophyta; class Magnoliopsida; order Poales; family Poaceae; genus Aegilops; species Aegilops tauschii. The sequence continues at coordinate 474,519,707 of NC_053039.3, forward strand.
GTGACACCATGCACGCTATTTATTCCAATTAATAAGTACCAAAAATAACTTCAACTTAATAAATCAGTTACTTTATGTGACAGCTCTATCCACTCCACCAATAATTACTTTATGATATTAATGACTAATATTTGTTTGCGTGGAATAATATTTATTTCTGATAAAGCAAAAGGCGGGGATATCATATTTTGCACGAGCAAGTAACGAATTACGTAGAAAAGAGAGAAGCTCGGGCAAGACCATTGTTCATGTGAAGTGTGTGCACGACGTACGCCGGAAAAAGGAGGGCAGAGGTTGGGCGAGGCCATTGTGTAGCTATCACACATAATCCGAAAACCAATGGTGTATGCATGTATGGTGATTTCGCAAGCTCAAATCGATGGCTACTAATTGCAGGCATGAGGATGATTTGGCTGGACCATAATACCTGGCTATTTGACAACAAGGTATGCTCGGCAGTCAGCGCCACCTCCTGCTCCTCGTCAATCCTTGTTGACCTCCTAGTCAAAAATTGGTGCCTACACGGCGTCGGGCAATGAAATCGTGGGCTTTGGCCGGCCGAGAGAAGGGAAAAGCGGCGTCGGAGCTCCGGTGAGTCATGAGGGGACATAGGGGGTAAGAAAGCCTTTCCTATTGTGCTGTATTTTTGTGGGTGGAAATAGAAGAGTGGGAGGGAGGCGATTACATGTTGCAGCGGGGGGTGCCCGACTGCCCGTAGCCGGACCGGGGTTCTAAAGAATTTTTTGTCCAGTGTACTTTTCGTTGTACACCTACACCGAGCTATGTACGATCTGTATTATGAACTGTCTTCCTTTTTTGTTTTTAGAAAAAAAAACTTTTTTCTGTTCAGGACCAGGTCATTCTAGTTTTCATTGCCTTTTGGTTTGGCCGATCTGCTCAAACAACTTATCTTGTACAAATATTGTTGTTGATGTACAAAGATATATCTAGTCTGAACGAAGATCTGCATTGTGCCACGGACTCCAGGGTGATGGTCTTGACAAAGATCTGCATACCACTGCGGATCTGGACTCCAGTGTGATGATCTTGACGGAACGTTCACCTGTTATCCTTCCTGGCAAGGAGGCTACTGTGGCCCATGTACAGTTGGGTGAGTGAACCCAATGGTCACAATACCGACAAGAGGCCAAACTTGGATGTAAATTATCACTTAGATAAACACAAGGAAAATGAAGAAGGAATAGAGAAAATCAATGATGCAACAGTCTATCCAGAGCACAAAGACGGCGTCTAGTACGAGCACATGTGTTCATACCATCGCTTCACCGCAACAACGTTTCTAAAGGGCCCCGTACCAGAATCTCAACAGTGGAAGGAAGAACAACGAGGAGAGGATCCAATAGCACTATAGAAGCCATCTTCCAACACAAGACGTCGCCATCTCCCATGTCATCTCCATAGTTGCCGCCATCACCATCACTGCAACATCTACCCTCTAAGTTAGTCATACTTGTAATCGTGTATCGCATCCGGTAAGCATTGCAAGATGTATGATCTATAAGCATTCATCTTTATGTCAAAAATCGATGATTTCTTCTTGCAATCCGGTCATCATGTATGAGTAATGAAGGAAAGCAATCGGTTGAGGCATATCCTTGCAACCCTACGTATTTGTATGAGGATTGGTGGAATGAATATGAATAATTAATGTCATGTATGTGTTCGATTGCTATCGAGTTTTCTTAGAGAAGACAACAAGGTTGTGCACATTTTTGCTACTGGGGCAAATGTCAATGTCTCGCATCAGTGACATCTAGGTTTTATTTTGGTGCAATTTGTTGATGATGCCCGGAAGGCCATGCGAGGCACAAGATTGAATCATGATGATATCGCGGAAATAAGCCCGAGGAAGCTCAGCTTACCCTGGCCTGCAACTTCTCCCCCACCAATGGTTTGTATCCTGCTCGGGAAGACAAGGCAGTGGCGGCTTTTTGAAGAAGGAATAAGGTTCTTTGCACTTAGTCCTCATTTTGGAGGTGCCGGTAGTGCAATAACGAACTCATCCGCCGGAGCCCCCACCGGCCTTTGGACTTTGTCCTTCGGTTTGCAGCTCAGCCATCGCTTGAGGAGGCCCTGCAGTGTTGTCGAGGGGCAGACTGACCTGTCATGGCATAAGATCTCCACCTGCATTTTACACAAGTACAGAATATATATACCGGGTTTTGGCCAAATAACACATTCAGCGTTCTCCATTTTTTTCGAAAAGGGGGATCTCCCCGGCCTCTGCATCAGAGTGATGCATACGGCCATCTTATTAATGAAATAAAAGGTTCCAACAAGGTTCCAAAGTCTCCGACTGAAAAGTAATAAAAAGACAGCTCACACAGAGCTAAAGAGGCTGGACACACAGACTAGCCAAGATAAGACGCCACAACCGGCTGGCTAAAGATAGATAGGTAAACTAATTGCCTATCCTATTACATGACCGCCATCCAAACCGGTTGAAGATATCCCGAGCTACCATCTCCCAGCGGATAGATCCAGTAACCAAATGCTCCCTGGCCTCCATCGGAGTGAGTAGCTACCATGAACGGATCACGGCCGTGGCTCAGAAAATAACCTGCAAAAAGTGAATACGTGATGTTCTGTTAAAAACCAAATCATTTCTGCAAGTCCAGATAGTCCACAACAAAGCGCAAACTCCAACACGAATATGTCTCGCTAATTCAGGCTCAATCCCAGTGAGCCATGTCCCAAATAACGTAGTGACAGAATTCGGTGGAGTAATATTAAAAGCAATGTGAACCGTCCACCAAAGTACTCTGGCAAACGGGCAATAAAAAAAGAGATGTTTGATCGTCTCGTCCCGATCACAGAAGCTACACCTCGTAGGTCCTGTCCAATTACGCTTAATCAAGTTATCCTTGGTTAAAATAACCTGTTTATGGACAAACCACATAAACACTTTTATTTTCAAAGGAACTTTGACAGCCCAAACATGCTTGGAGGTAGGAATGGAGCTCGAATTAATTACATCAATATACATTGATTTAACCGTGAATACTCCAGACCTAGTCAGTTTCCAGCGTAATTCATCAGGTTGTTGAGAAAGATGGACATCCATTAGTCTCCGAACTAGACGGAGCCAATCTTCCCAACGATTGCCCAATAACGACCGTCTGAACTGAATATTAAGGGGGATGGATTGAAACACCGTAGCAACGAACACCTCACGTCGTTGAACAATGCGATATAAAGACGGATATTGAATGGCCAAGGGTGTCTCGCCGAGCCAAGTATCCTCCCAGAAGCGTGTACTAGCGCCGTTGCCAATAACAACCTTTGTCCTATTAAACAGAAATTGTTTGACTTTCATCAGACCTTTCCAGAAAGGCGAGTCAGTTGGCCTGACTGTGATCTGGGACAAGGATTTTGTCTATAGGTACTTGCTGCGAAGGATTTGGGCCCACATGGCATCAGTCTGAAAAGAAAGCTTCCACAGCCACTTGCTAAGAAGGCATCTGTTCTTAACTTCAAGATTCTCAATACCAAGACCCCTCCATATGCATACATATTTTCTGGGCTTACATGCGGGATAATAGGAAGAATAATATGATGTAACTAAATTGTGCTAGGTCACCATCGAAGTCTACAAATGCAGCAGGGTGATTCCTCTTAATGGAAATGGATGGGGAAACCGGTCCCTTCACAATTTCTGAAAAATAAAATCTACAAATGCAGGAAACTGCAGATTTATTGATGATCTAATTCTAATACTTGGAAGCAAGCACCTTGACAAGAGGCCCATCACATATCAAAATGAAAGTACAAAGACTTGTGAAAAGCTCACCTTAACGTTACTTGCTAGCTCAAGTTTTTGAATAATGAGCTTTAGGATGGAGGCCACCTCCATAGTTCCGTCTCTGAAACAAGAAGAAAAATCCATATTGAACATAATGTATTAAATCTTTAGAATCTAAAGAAACTTCTGCCCTGGTTGAAACAGAAACATGAAGATTAAAGGGTAATTCACTTAATTCTATACATAATTTTTTTCATATTGAACAAGAAGTGTATCTAAGTAAACTATGAGAGGCCTTTATCATTGTTGACGAAGAAACTTGAAGATTAAAGGGGAACTCCTTAATTCTGTTGAAATTATCTTTTATCTGAGGCAGCCGTTGAGCTTTTGCCCTGCAAAAACAGTTTTCATTTTGACTTGAGGACACCACAAAATGGTCCATCAGAATCAGTAAAAGACATTGAATGTCCTGCAGTCTTACGGTTTAGGTGCAGTCACTAGTGAAAACCAGACTGGGCTTTCCCACAAACTATCCTCTGTGGTTGTTATATTTTTGCGACTTCCCCTAAGACAAGAACTTGATTTTTGCGATTTCCTCGCACTTGAACTGACTAAACTTTGTAAGGGCTTATAAAGCTCTTCCTTCTCAATCGTCTCACAATTCTTTCGATCTTCAGAAATATCTGCAGTGTTCTGTTTTGGATGGAAGTTTACTTAGAATAAGCAAATGTTACAAGACAATTGTCGTCACTTGCTAGTAATACTTTGATACTACATTCTTTCTATTTGCAGACACTACTAGAAAAAGGGGCTTTTGGCCGGTTGGTAAGGGCCTTTAGTCCCGGTTTTTGAACCAGGACTAAAGATTCGTTACTAATGCCTCCCCCTTTAGTCCCGGTTCTTACACGAACCGGGACTAAAGGCCGCGGCCACGTGGAGCTCCATCTTTAGTCCCGGTTGGTAACACCAACCAGGACTAAAGGAAATTTTATGAATTTTTTTTTGAATTTTTTTTTTAACTTTTTTTTTATTTTCAAATTTTTGAATTATTTTAACCTTTAATCTCTAATCACCACCCCTCATCACTGCTTAATTTATCCTCTAATCTCTAATCACCCCTCATCATTCCAAATCATCTAACTTTCCGAACGGTCACCCATCCTCCCACTCCCCCAGCCTGACTTTCGGGTTCTATTCTCCCTCGTTTCCAAGTCTGCACTTGTTGTTTTCCTGACAATAGTAAGATGTCAATCCTATTAACCCTCAGGAATTTAGCTTGAGCATGAAGTGACACATTTCACTGTTTGAGTTTGAAACTATTGTTTTAAAAAACAATAATTATTTAGTAACACTAATATTTCTTGAATAATTAGTTTGACCACAGTTTGACCATAGTTTGACCAGATTTGACCAAAATTCAAAAAAACTGAAATAATTATTTAGTAACACTAATATTCTAGAATAATTAGTTTGACCATTGTTTGACCACAGTTTGACCATAGTTTGACCACAGTTTGACCAGATTTGACCACATTTTTTCCAAATATAAAATTTGAAACTGTATTTTTTCTGTTACTAGTAAGTTTCCTACTAGTAAGTTTGAAATTTTTTGAATTTTTTCGCCTCTAGATCTTGAAAGCCCCGTAACTTTTTTTCTGTTAGGTTTTGAGGATTTTGAAAGTGTTTAACGGCGTTTCCCCGGTTAAATTCGGATGTGACTTTTCGAGTAGATGATTTTTCATATAAAAAACTTTTTAATCCGAGTTCGTATGCAAAAGTTATGCCCATTTTACAAATTCCAGAGAGATTTTGCAAATAAAGTCGAAAGTCGGGGGGGGGGGGGGGGGGGTTAGAGTTTGAAAATGGGACCTTTAGTACCGGTTCGTGCCATGAACCGGTACTAATGCCTCAAAGCCCATTAGTACCGGTTGGTGGCACCAACCGGGACTAAAGGTACTAATGGGCATCGCACTCTTTAGTCCCGGTTCGTGGCACCAACCGGGACTAATGCCTTAGCCGCACGAACCGGGACCAATGCTCACATTAGTCCCGGTTCATGACTGAACCGGGACTAATGTGAATATTGCCCTGTGACCAAAACCCTGTTTTCTACTAGTGAGATATTATCATCTTGGTTAATTTTGGTGCCATCTTTGGGGTTTCAACCAAGGAAGAAATGAACCTCTCTTCTATCTTTGCTGGCACTGTAATAGTTGCAGCCTCAGAAGCATCAACTTTTGTCTGAGGTGGAAACACATTGTCCCGGATAGCCTGAATTTTTTGCATCAGCCCTTCAAACGAAGAAACAACCAATGATGTTTGGTTGCAACATATAGTAGAGTACGCGAGTCGAGATCACAGGGAAAAAGTAATAAGTGGCTGGGATTCTAAGCTTTTGTTTCACAAAACAATAATGTATATATACATAGATAGTTTCTTCTATACATAGATACATTCTACTCCCTCCGTCCCAAAATGTAAGATCATTTTTGACATTGTCATAGTGTAAAAAATGATCTTACATTCTCACATTTTGGGATAGAGGGAGCAAGTATTTGTTTCTCACAAAAATAGTTTCTTCTGGTTATTAGGGAGATCGAGTTTATTAGCTTATAATTCACTTGTATTGCATAACTGCGTAGGTGTACTTATACGTATATTTAAAGAAAACGAGAATTGACAAGTTGAAAAAACAATGTTGTAGGGTACTATATAGATAACCTTGGTATTGTAACGAATACCGCTTACCTGAGTTTTCTCTTCAGGAGCAATCCCAACAGCAGCGTTGCATACGGGGCAGGATTCGATCTCCTCTTCATCTATTTTTTTTCATGATACACTGTTTGACACGAGAAAAATATCTAAGACTCCGGGACAAGGGAAGGGGAGTTTATTTCTCTCTTGCGCCAGGAAAGGGAAAAGTAAATATGCGGGCGTACCAGTGTACCGTAGTACACAAAGAAACAGGTACGGGAAACGAGTATTTCATTAACCTCATTGGAGTAATAAAATTACAAGATCCCATAGGGAAACAGATGCGCTCTGTGGCCTACTAGCGCGGCCAGCCTGACTGTGGCGATTGCGGTCTCCTGGTTCCCGGGGCCTCGGAAGGCTCCCGGTTAATTACTCCCGCGGGTTGCTCCACGGGATACCTCCGATTAAGCCATGTGATCGTCTTCGTCGTCTTCGCTTCGCGTTCTCCATGCATGATGATGGTGGTGTGTGTGGGCGGCAGCAGAACCCGTGTCCTCGTCGGTACACGCGCCGCATGTAGCGTGGCCTTAGCGGTGGCCATGCCCGCCCTCGCTGTCGTGCCTCGTCGGTCTTGTCGGCGTTGGAGTAGTTGGTGTTGGGGTAGCATGGGTCGCGCTCGGCTCAAACTTCTCGACGACCGGTTACTTCATCGGGGTGTTCAAGGGGCTACGCCTTGCGGGAGTAATAGTTTGGAGAGACCAGAAAACTGACGCGCGCTCACATTGGCGTGGCCGAGGTGGTTGTCACCTTGTCTTGGCTAGACGCCGAGTATTTGGCGGTCTGCCAAGACAAAGGGGCCGCCTCACGAGGCCGTGGAAAGGTGGCATTGTAAAGGCCACGTCGGCTTGGGCTAGTGCTACGCCAAAGGGTGACCTGTGCGCCGGCAATACAATGGACCTGTATGCTAAGGACCTGTCCGCCACAGTGGGTGCTCTTCTCAAAGGAGGGAACCGGTCTTTGACTGCAACGCTGTAAACTCCAGTTCAGATGAAGATCTGTACGCCATGAAGGAAAAGGCGAATCTCGGGTTGTGTCGTCAACGAGCTCCGGTTCAGACAAAGATCTGTGCGCCCACGAAGGAAAAAACGGGTCTCGGGCTGCGTCGTTGGCGAACTCCGGCTCCACCCCGCCGTCTCGTCTGAGAAGCACGACACCAAACCTGTGCACCGCTATGGGAACGCCATGGACTTATACACCGGTGGCCTGTTCGTTGTGACCTGTTCGCCGGGGACATGTAGACTGCCATGGTAGAGCACTGGGGCTGGAGGTTGGGCTGCGTCGTTGGCGAGCTCCGGCAGCTCCCGAGTCATCTCGGGCCAAGAACATGACACCTGAAAATAAAAGGCTTGGCGTAGACGATCTCCGGCGGTGTCGGTGCAGTCATCTCCGGCGACGGCGACGGGATCACACAAGTGTCGTCTCCAGTGACCGGCACGTACTCTCTGCGTAGCGCATACATGCTAGAGAGAAGGAGACAGAAGAAAATAGATGTATTAGATCAAAATCCCACCCTTCGGGAACATGAGCTTGGTGTCCATGTCGCTGGCGCCGGTGTTCTCGCCCGGCTGCATTGGCCCGTCGATGCGATCTGGTCTTCTGCCGGCTGCGTGGCCGCGTAGATGTATGATGGATGGGTGTGGGCGCTGGTGAATGGATGGATGTTGGAGGTGCGCGCGATGGATGTTTGCGTACGTGAGTTATTGTGGATGAGGTGCAGCGTGCTGGATGAATACTATCTGTGTGGGCGCTCGCGAATGGCTGGATGGGTAGCCTTGCGGCATGGGTTCTTCCTCTCTGGCCGTGCGTGGATGTGCAGGGCGGCGGCGTCTACGCGTGCGTCGTCAGCGAGCTCCGGTTTCGTCTCGCCGTCTCCTCCAGGAAGCAAGACACCAAACCTGTGCGCCATGATCGGAAAGGCATGGACCTGTACACCGGTAACCTGCATATAGTGACCTGTTCACCGAGGACATGTAGACCGCCATGGTAGAGCACTGGGGCTGGAGGTTGGGCTGCGTCGTTGGCGAGATCCGGCTGCTCCCGAGTCATCTCCAACCAAGAACATGACACCTGAAAATGAAAGGCTTGGCGTGGACAAACTCCCGCAGTGTCGATGCAGTTTTCTGTTCTGGTGAAGTCGTCTCCGGCAGCGGCGACAGGATCACACGAGCGTCATCTCCGGTGACCGACACGTACCCTCGGTGTGGTGCATGCATGTTGGAGGTGAGGGAGAGAGAGAAGAATCAAATTAGATTGTCATCTCACCGTCTGGAAACGTGAGCTTGGTCTGCTCCGGTTTCTTCATCTCCTCCTCCTGCGTCTGCATGCTCGCCATGGGCAGACCGCCGGCGTGGCCGACGTCTCTTCCTCCTCGGCTTGCCATCGTCGCCTCCTGGGCGTTCCTTCTGGATCCCTCCCGGTGCCTCCTGGTGCGAGGCCTCCGCTTCTGGGTGATGCCACCTGCGCCGTCGCCTCCTGGCCGCCTGCTAGACGAAAGCATACATATAGATCAAAAGAAGTTAGTCAGCAGGGTATGCATTGCTGCCCGTTCTTCATCTTGTCGGGTGCTTGCTTGCTTTGAGCGTGTCCAACTTCAGATCGTTGGCAACGCACTCCCGCCGCCGTCGCCGCCGTGGCGTGTTCTTCTTCTCTGCCGCCACGACGCCTCCAACACGGCGCCGCTGCGAGCAGCTCACGGCAGCGCACACGCAGTACGTGCCTTGCGAGTTGACACCGTCGCAGTCGGCTCGTCAGCGAGCTCGGGACGAAGCCAGCGCCACCGCCGGCGCGGGGCGCGTCTCCTCTTGGCCGCGTCCGCTGCGTGCCGTCTTGCGTCCCCCTGGTCCTGCCTCTGGTTTCCTGGCGTCCCGGGCGCACGCGCCGTGCGCGCTGCCGCGGGAGCCTCCTCTCCTCTATTGTTTGTGCCCTTTTTTCTTCCCGTCCTGCAAATGGCTTTGTGAGTCTATATATAGGCAGAGCAGGGTGCCGCGTCCCGCCGTCGCTGGTTGTTTTGTCATCCCGGATATCATGGGCCGTTTGAGCGGATAAACGTTGAGCTTTGACCCTCGCTCAAGTTGATCCGATGCCACCGTAGCCCATGGGCAAAATACATGACGTGCACGTCGGGCCTGGGTCTATGTACGACCTGGCCGCGGCGTCTACGGAGATGCGAACTGCACCGAGTCGTCTGCAGGGTTAGCTTAAATTCGTAGATGATCAATACGTGACTAGTGCAGGTCATAACATGCATGAGATAAATAAATAAATAAAACGTGTGGATGCATGCATCAGTACGTGAGGCAGTCACTAGTCACCGTGTATAGTGTATATACACGTAGGTGCACATGCAATTATCAAAAGTAGACATGCATAACCTGTACTCGGGAAATTCCTTCAAAACTAATAAAAAAACTTCCTGATAATATAATATTGCCAAAAACCCATCAAACACACTCCCGGCAAACTGTTTATACAAAAGTACGGTCACAAGAGGAACTCCACAGGCAGGCAGGTAAATTTCATATTAGGATTTGGAAGAACAAAATTTTACGCGATCGACAAATGAAAACAATAATACAAGTAAATTCGTTAGTAGCAACAATGCAAAAACTAGATACATGACTTGCATTCCGATTGCATTGAGAGCGCAAGTAATGGGTGCAGAAGTAGCGCCAGGCTTATGGATCAAGTGGCTCATCCACATTTTATTTATGTGGACTCTACATAATGTGGTGCAGTCACTTTGTCAAAGAAAAAAATGGTGCCGCCACAATTTATTTAAGAATGTGAAGCGCGGCTATACCAAAACACAGAACTAAAATATATACTTCCTCGACACAAATTACTACTCTCTCCAAACATTACTACGTACTCCACTCCACCCCACCTCTAAACTTGTGCAAAATGGACACAAGGAAGCAGACTGCACTCGCGCGGCTGAATACAAATGAAATGGACACAACATATCCGAATGGACTGTTGCGTGACAGTACGGGCAAAGAAACTACGGCCGACCAGCAGCACGTGGCGATGGCTGCTCGCGTGCTTGTTTCCCCTCTACCCTACCTCTAAACTCCATTTTCTCTGCCATGGCCCGCCGTCCGCCGCCCATCCCCAAACACAGAGCGGCGTCTCCCACCCCCAGCACCGTGTTGTACTGTAATTGTATGTGGCCAACTGCAGGCCGGCGGTGGGGCTAGCCCACGATAACATCAGCGCTACCATTGACGCCTTCGGGCAAGTCATGGGAGTTAGCACCACCGTCAACTGCAGAGCGCGCATCATCTCTAGTTCCGCGAGGAAAATTTGCCCTTCTCATGATCCTTCTCATATTGGAAACTAGTCCCGGGGTGCTATCATCTATTCTTGCCCCCGTGTCGCCCCCCGCTAGGGCGGCTCAGGCGGAACCCTACCCCCACCGCTGCCGGGCTCCCAACGCCTCCCTCCCCTCCCCTCCTCCGACGTTGGAGGAGGTCATCGGGCAAAGCCCCGGGCGGCTGACGGCGGCGGCGGAGGCCCCCTTCCCTCCCGCGTTCCTTTGGATGAGGCGGATCACCCAGGGCGCAGGGGTCCTCATCCCCGATCTGAGCCGTCGTCGCGGCGGCGCGGCCGATCTGAGTCCGCCGACGGCAACTTGGCGGCGTGGTGATGGGAGGAGGCGGCGGAGCGGCGGGCTTCGTGGAAGATCTGGTGGTGCCGGCTGCTCGGTGGGTGTGCTTGGTGATGGCGGCGGAGGTCGCAGTGGACGGTGGCTTGGCCGGTCGGCGGCGGCAGAACATGGCCGGTGGCAGCGACGATGTTCTGTCTGGATCCCGGGGCGGCGGCCCTGGAGGTAGGGTGGCGGCTGGTGAAGCTAGGGCCTCCCGCGGCGGCATGGCGTGGTGCAGTCCCTGTCCAAGGCAGATCTGTGACGGCAATCTGCTATGGATTGGTTCGGATCAGAGACGGTGATGAGCGCACGGGGTCCATCTCGGCGGCTCCCGCGGCTTGGTGAGGCGGGGTGGGAGCCCTCCTCCTAGGCTCTAGTGGTGGCACACTCAGGCAGTGGCCGGTGCTCCAGGGCTCCTACGGTGGCACTGTTGTTGCGGTTGGTCGTAGGATCTACGCGGCTGAATCTGGGGCTTTGAAGGCGGTCGAGACGGTGCACAGGTTGTCGGGTGGATTTCTTGGGACGGAACCGGGTGAAAACCTGGTTTTCGGTCGATGGCCGGAGCCAGCGATGACGATGCCCCTATCATCGTTTCCTTCATGAAGGTATCATCGAGGTGAAGCTCCCAACTCCACTCAATACCTCCGGGGGAATCCCTAGATCAGCTGATCGGATATTGGCGGCAAGCATGTGTCATTACCCCCTTGGGGGCGGCGTTCTTGGAGGTGCACTTGGCTTCGCGGGACCAGCAGACGGCATCTTTGGTGGAGCGGTGCTTCATCCTACACATTAATGGCGACGGATCTCGACGGCGTGGCGCAGTGTAGATTCGGAGTTCGATGTGCGAGGATGGACTCGCGCAGGAGGACGACGATGTCTAGCGTCGTGGTGGCGTCGATGGCAGAGAGACCTGGCATAGTAGATGCAACAGTACAGCTCTGAAGATGGATTGGTGGCAGGTGGCTGCGGTGGCCTCATACCCGGCAGACGTCCTGGTTGAGGAGTGCGCCAGACTGGTAGGTGCCCCATACGCGTCCTGGTTGGGACCTCAGGTCTTAGATGTTTAGGTTTGGCTGCGATGTCTGTTTCGTATTAGGCCCAGGCTATCAGCGCCCCTTCATCATTTGGATAGTAGTAGCGACAATTGTTGCTTAGACGGTGGCTTTAGTTTTACTGTTGTATGACTTTGTAAGGTCTTGTGAGAATAATTAATAAAATGGCCACATGCATCGCCCAGATGTAGAGGCCGGGGGTCTTCCTCCTTTTCTAAAAAAAATGATCCTTCTCATAAAATCGCCACTGTCAAAACTGTCAGAACACTGTATTATATTGATCCCTCGTTAGTGATCGAAGAAGCACGGAATCCCATAAAATGTCAGAACATTGTAATATATTGGTCCCTCATTCCCGACTCGCCGCCATCCGGGCAGTCATCCACCGTCTCCTCGCTGTCGCTAGCCTTGACACTCTTCTCTTCTGCAACAAATTAGAACAAATTAAAGCTGCAGCTGGACGTATTTCCTTTTTGTGGGAAGCATGCATCGACGCTACCTGGTGACCAGCGGGGTTTTGGCACCGTAAGGGGACGCTATTGACCTGGGGCCGCCCCAGTGCAGGTTTGGTCCCATTCGCACATGTTACATCAGCCAGTTTCTAATTACTCACGTCACCTTACCATTTACTTACATCGGACAGCGTAGGGTTCGTCTGTCATCCTAACCCAGGAGCCAACACTCTCTCCTCAGAAGATCCCCCCGTCCTGCTCCGATCCCGGTCGAGCTCCAGCACCAAACCTAATTCCTCACGACCGGACTAGCAGCCTCCTGTGCCAAAGGAGATGGAGGCCGGCGATTGTTGTAGGTGTTCCACTACGAGGAAGAGGAAATCAGCCGAGGGCGAGGGCTATCCGGCACCGGCGCCGACGGCAGTGGCTGGTCCCGGAGCGGCTGAACACGATGGAGGCGGAGGCGGACGAGATCTCCACCACATCAGAAAACTCAGCGACCTTCCCGACGACATGCTCTAGAAGATAATTTCGGTCCTCCCCATCAATCAACGCGGTCACTCTTCAGAACTCAGAACTCGGGGCCTCAGGAGGAGGTGAATCAGAAATACACGGCGCCGGTCGATGGAATCAAGGAGTCACTCGGGGTTTGGGGCGGCCGTGGAGTAGCAATATCTTTCATTTTGTTGGTAGAAAACTAGAAATAGAAGAGTGTGAGGCGATTGCGTGTTGGCGGCGCGGCGTGCATGTTGCCGGACCGAGGCCCACGAGAATGTTTAGGTCAGGGCACTTTTTCTACAACGAACTTTCTATGTGCGGTTTGTATTCGGACCCATCTTCCTGTATTGTTTTTTTAAATCTACTTTTTTTCTGTTCAAAATCTGGCAATTTCAGTTTTTCATTGCCTCCATACCGTAGATCAATATTCATCTTTTGTGCTGGTAAGTAGCGAGTTCTTACAAAGCAAGATGCGATAAGAGCGAAGCGAGGTCAGATAGGACCAAGACTGTTGTGTAGGTGAAGTGCGCACGAAAGAGGGAAGTGAGTTTGTGGGAAAACCATTGCGTACTTGAAGTAACGTGGGAAACGGTGGAGTGAGCCAGATGATACCATTATCCATGCGAATTATGGGGGAAAGAGAGAAGTGAGTTCGATGAGACTGTTGCTTTCACACGGCAAAGGGAGAACCGACTCGGAGGAAATAGTTTTGTATGTGAATTGTTTGGTTTATTTACTGACCGGTGAGAAAAGCACAAAACCTCATCTTTAGCAAACCTGGAGATACCATGATTTATTGCAATTAATGAGTACACAAAATACACCCGACTTTTTAGAGGAGTTACATTATGTGACAGCTCATGACAACCTATTTTAATCTTTAGTTTATGATATTGATGATGAATATTTTTGTGCCGTGGTAAATAATGATTTCTGACAAAGCGAAAGGTATGAATACTATATTTTGGGCAAGTAAGTAGTGAATTAGGCAGAAAATAGAAAAATAAGTTTGGGCAAGACCATCGTGCATACGAAGCACGTGTAAGTGAAATACACCTAGAAAAGGAGGGGAGAGGTCAGGCGAGACTGTTCTGTAAGCATGGGACATTACCACACAATTGTAACTAATGCATGCCAAATATAGATCCAAACACATTTAAATCAGTGCAACTAGTGTGACTTTATACTCGTATATCCCTTTCTGGCAAAAGTGGAACTCGTTTAGTGAGGTGCCTCATTTACTAGGCGTAACCTCATTGGGCGAAAGAAAGAAAATGAATATAAGGAGGGACCCACTCGCTAGCGGTGGCAGATCCATGAATCGAAGTTAGCCAGGGTGAACATTTAAGGTCAAGAAAGTTTCTAGGTACCAATGTAAGTTTATTTAACCAAAACATTAAATTTCACAACTAAAAACATGAAAAGGCATAAAAAGTCTTGCAATATTTTCTTGGGTACTATCCTCAAGAAGAAAGTGGCCACAGGAGGCAGCCTCGGTCGCGGCCATGGTCCTGGTCGTGGTCGTTGACACGGACCCGAATGGTGACCAAGGTTCTTTAGGTAAGTCAGCGCAGGCTGCTTCGTCCTCACAAGACAACAGGTGTTGGCTGATAGCGCCCTCTTCTCCGGTACCTAACATGTGCATATTCACAGCACCACCACCTTCTCGTGGTTGATGCCCGTCTTCAATTTCAAAGTAGTATGGAGGATGAAAGTGATGGAAGTTTTGATCTAGACAAATTCCCACACATTAAAAAGGTTCAGGAATTCAAACGAATACAATGGTGGCTCTTCCGCGATCAGAATGTCACATCAAACGCCACCACCACTACAGGAAAACATATTAAGTCGAGTGCAGAAGCCACCTGGCAAATGTTGAATTCACCACGTGGCAACAACAACATCGGGTGCATCAGTCACCGAAATGCACTCGGCCTACAAGCCAAGTGGCTTTTGTCGGGGCCTCAGCAAGCATATAAGAAGAGGTGAAATCAGCAACCCAGCAAAAACACTGAGTTCCATTGAGCTCGAGTTCTGTTTTGCATCTTCTGTAAATTATTAAGTAGCAACAATACAATTAGAGTAAATACTTGACTTGCATCCACATGAGAGGGCAACCAAGAAGTGGTGATGCAGTAGTAGCGCCAGGCTTACTAGTCAAGTGGTGCAACATATGGTGAGCATCCTCCTGGCCTCTATATGGTGTGGTGCTGCCACTTCGTAAAAAAAGTGGTGTAGTCACATTTTATTTAAGAATGTGGCCGGTTTCCTTGGGCAGCCACCGCTGAGAAAGTGTGCACGTCGTAGGAAGCCCCAGTGCCTTCCAAAACGGCTGGTGAGCTATAGCGTATGGCCATGGTGGCGCAACAAAGGCATGCGTGTCATCATTTGCTGGTTCCACGAGCCCGTCGCTCACGACCACCTCTATGGGCACATTCTGCACATATACTATTCGGTTGCTGCCTCGATAAGGTCTATGTCGCCAACCTGTCTGCAGGAAGAACAAAGAATCATGGAGAAGGTGGTCTTCGAGGATAAGGATTTGCTTTTCAAGAAGAGGAGATGGGTTGCCTTCGCTTTCACTAACAACAAGGAAATTATCCCACTGTAACCGATCCCAATCAGTGCTTTTGCAACTCCGGATTTCCGACAAACATGCTACATCTCATCAGCCCGTATCGGATGGATTAGTGGAGGAGATTCCGTTCAAGAAGAGGAATGTCGATGTGTTCGAAGTAATAGTTAGCGATAATGATAATGTCGTCTCATTCCCACCGACCAAGATCTTGGGACTACCCTCAAGAAGAAAGTGACCACGGAAGGATGCCACAATCACACCCGTGGTCCTGGTCGTGGTCGTGGACGCGGACACCGACCAAGCTCCGCAGTTAAGTCGGCACAGGCTACTTCGTCCTACAAGACAACTTGTGTTGGCTGATAGAGCCCTCTTGTCCGGTTCCTAAGAGGCGCATATTCATCGCGCCACCACCTTCTCCAGCGGATGACGGCCATCCCCAAGTTCAAAGTAGTTCAGAGGATGAAAGTGATGGAAGTTTGGAGCTGAATGAATTCCCACGAATTCAAAAGGCTCAAGAATTCACACGAAAACAACGGCGACTCTTCTAAGATCAGGAAGTCGCATCGAACGCCACGACCACTACAGAAAAACATATTAAGCAAGTGTGCAAACCACCCAACAAAGGCTGAATTCACCTCGGCAACACCTACGCTTGGTGTGATAATCGGCGAAATGCACTCATCCTACATCCTATCGACATACGGACATAAGACAGGGCCTTTCTTTGGGGCCTCGGGAAACATAAAAGAAGAGGTTAAATCAGCAACCCACGACAAAAGGAGAGCTCCATGGAGCTCGAGCTCTGTTTTGCAACTTTGTTAAGTTAGCAAGTAGCTACAATACAATAAGAGTAGATACTTAACTTGCATCCCGATTGAGAGCGCAACCAAAAAGTGGTGATGCAGTAGTAGCGCCAGGCTTATCGGTCAAGTGGTACAACAAAAAGTATCCCACTCCAGCTGATCCCGATCAGTCCTTCCGCAAGTCGAAGGTTTTCTGACAAACATGGTCCATCTCCTCAGCCCTTATCGGATGGATTCATGGGGGAGGAGATTATGTTCAAGAAGAGGAATGCCGATTGGGTCGAAGTAATTGAGGTACCGATGATGATAATGTCGTCTCAGTCCCACCAACCCAGATCTTGGGGACTATCCTCGTGTGTTTCTCAAAAAAAAATCTCATCTGAAATAAACCTAGATGCATGATCCGGTTCAGCCACAAACTGATCTCAACCAATAAATTTTAAGTACATACCGTAATTTCTAATTCATACCTAATTACGGTGTCACATCAACGGTAAATTGGAGCTCAATCTTGACCAATGGCTTCTTCTATCTAATCAAACCAATCAACCCCTTTTAACCGCATTGAAAAACGTAATAGCAAAAAGTGGTATTTCCATTTACAATAGACAGATACCACGACAAAGTTCCTACCGGGTTCCGCGAGCCCTCCGCCGCGATGTCCACGCGCCACGGCGCCACCTCTACGGGTGTGCACTGCACATATGCTACTCAGTGCCCGCCTCAGCTAAGGACACGGCCGCCGTCTCTGTTCCCCTGGTGGCCGTCTCGTCGTCGGAGCTCCGTATCCCGGACATTCACTTCATGGAGGTACTACTAGGGAAAATATTATCGGTAGATATTTAGTGGTAGCGATAGGTGATAGACCAGCGCTACAATTAAGTAGCAGTAGCTGCTACCTCTTGAGCACTGCGTTGGTTTTCCCTTAAAGAGGAAAGGGTGATGCAGCAAAGTAGCGTAAGTATTTCCCTCAGTTTTTGAGAACCAAGGTATCAATCTAGTAGGAGGCCACGCATGAGTCCCTCGCACCTACACAAACAAATAAATCCTCGCAACCAACGCGATAAGGGATTGTGAATCCCTACACGGTCACTTACGAGAGTGAGATCTGATAGATATGATAAGATAATCTTTTTGGTATTTTTATGATAAAGATGCAAAGTAAAGAAAGCAAAAATAAAGACGACGCTAGAAATAACTTGTTGATGGGAGATTAATATGATGGAAAATAGACCCGGGGGCATAGGTTTCACTAGTGGCTTCTCTCAAGAGCATAAGTATTACGGTGGGTGAACAAATTACTGTTGAGCAATTGACAGAATTGAGCATAGTTATGAGAATATCTAGGTATGATCATGTATATAGGCATCACGTCCGAGACAAGTAGACCGACTCCTGCCTGCATCTACTACTATTACTCCACACATCAACCGCTATCCAGCATGCCGCTAGAGTATTAAGTTCATAAGAACAGAGTAACGCTTTAAGCAAGATGACATGATGTAGAGGGATAAACTCATGCAATATGATATAAACCCCATCTTGTTATCCTCGATGGCAACAATACAATATGTGCCTTGTTGTCCCTACTGTCACTGGGAAAGGACACCGCAAGATTGAACCCAAAGCTAAGCACTTCTCCCATTGCAAGAAAGATCAATCTAGTAGGCCAAACTAAACTGATAATTCGAAGAGACTTGCAAAGATAACCAATCATACATAAAAGAATTCAGAGAAGATTCAAATATTGTTAATAGATAAACTTGATCATAAACCCACAATTCATCGGTCTCAACAAACACACCGCAAAAGAAGATTACATCGAATAGATCTCCACAAGAGAGGGGGAGAACATTGTATTGAGATCCTCTATCTAGCTAATAACTATGGACCCGAAGGTCTGAGGTAAACTACTCACACATCATCGGAGAGGCTATGGTGTTAATGTAGAAGCCCTCCGTGATCGATGCGTCCTCCAGCGGAGCTCCGGAACAGGCCCCAAGATGGGATCTCACGGGTACAAAAGGTTGTGGCGGTCGAATTAGGTTTTTCTGGCTCCGTATCTGGTAGTTTGGGGGTACGTAGGTATATATAGGAGGAAGGAGTACGTCGGTGGAGCAACAGGGGGCCCACAAGGGTGGAGGGCGCGCCCTGGGGGGGTAGGCGCGCCCCCCTACCTCGTGCCCTCCTGGTTGATGTTTTGACGTAGTTTCCAAGTCCTCTGGATCACGTTCGTTCCGAAAATCACGTTCCCGGAGGTTTCATTCCGTTTGGACTCCGTTTGATATTCTTTTTCTGCGAAACTCTGAAATAAGAAAAAAACAACAATTCTGGGCTGGTCCTCCGGTTAATAGGTTAGTCCCAAAAATAATATAAAAGTGTATAATAAAGCCCAATAATGTCCAAAACAGAATATAATATAGCATGGAACAATAAAAAATTATAGATACATTGGAGACATATCAAGCATCCCCAAGCTTAATTCCTACTCGTCCTCGAGTAGGTAAATGATAAAAACAGAATTTTTGATGTGGAATGCTACTTGGCATAATTTCAATATAATTCTTCTTATTGTGGCATGAATATTCAGATTTTATATGATTCAAGATAAAAGTTTAATGTTGACATAAAAACAATAATACTTCAAGCATACTAAGTAAGCAATTATGTCTTAGTAACATTATCCCTTCTCTCTTTCTCTCTCATTATTTTTTTATTTGCGCCTTTTCTCTTTTTTTTATGGCCTCTTTTTTCTTCTTTTTTTCTTTTTTTATTTAGTCCGGAGTCTCATCCCGACTTGTGGGGGAATCATAGTCTCTATCATCCTTTCCTCACTTGGGACAATGCTCTAATAATGATGATCATCACACTTTTATTTACTTACAACTCAAGAATTACAACTCAATACCTAGAACAAAATACGACTCTACATGAATACCTCCGGCGGTGTACCGGGATATGCAATGAATCAAGAGCGACATGTATGAAAGAATTATGAACGGTGGCTTTGCCACAAATACAATGTCAACTACATGATCATGCAAAGCAATATGACAATAATGGAGTATGTCATGATAAATGAAACAGTGGAAAGTTGCATGGCAATGTATCTCGGAATGGCTATGGAAATGCCATGATAGGTATATATGGTGGCTGTTTTGAGGAAGATATAAGGAGGTTTATGTGTGATAGAGCATATCATATCACGGGGTTTGAATGCACCGGCGAAGTTTGCACCAACTCTTAAGGTAAGAAAGGGCAATGCGCGGTACCGAAGAGGCTAGAAAATTGCGGAAAGGTAAGTGTGCGTATAATCCATGGACTCACATTAGTCATAAAGAACTCATATACTTATTGCAAAAATTTATTAGCCCTCGAAGCAAAGTACTACTACGCATGCTCCTAGGGGAAGGATTGGTAGGAGTTAACCATCGCGCCATCCCGACTGCCACACAAAGGAAGACAATCAACAAATAATTCATGCTCCGACTTCGTTACATAACGGTTCACCATACGTACATGCTACGGGAATCACAAACTCCAGCACATGTATTTTTCAATTCCACAATTACAACTAGCACAACTATGATATTACTACCTTTATATCTTAAAACAATTATCAAGCATCAAATTTCTCATGATATTAATTAAAGCAAATTGCCATGCTATTTTAAGACTCTCAAAATAATATAAGTGAAGCATGAGAGATCAATAGTTTCTATAAAACAAATCCACCACCGTGCTCTAAAAGATATAAGTGAAGCACTAGAGCAAAAACTATATAGCTCAAAAAATATAAGTGAAGCACATAGAGTATTCTAATAAATTCCGAATCAAGTGTGACTCTCTCAAAAGGTGTGTACAGCAAGGATGATTGTGGTAAACTAACAAATAAAGAATCAAATAATACAAGACGCTCCAAGCAAAACACATATCATGTGGTGAATAAAAATATAGCTCCAAGTAAAGTTACCGATGGAAGTAGACGAAAGAGGGGATGCCTTCCGGGGCATCCCCAATCTTTGGCTTTTAGGTGTCCTTAGATTATCTTGGGGTGCCATGGGCATCCCCAAGCCTAGGCTCTTGCCACTCCTTGTTCCATAATCCATCAAATCTTTCACCCAAAACTTGAAAACTTCACAACACAAAACTCAGCAGAAAATCTCGTAAGCTCCGTTAGCGAAAGAAAACAAAAGACCCCTTGAAGGTACTGTAATGAACTGATTCTTTATTTATATTGGTGTTAAACCTACTGTATTCCAACTTATATATGGTTTATAAACTATTTTATTAGCCATAGATTCATCAAAATAAGCAAACAACACACGAAAAACAGAATCTGTCAAAAATAGAACAGTCTGTAGTAATCTGTAACTAACACAAACTTCTGGAACTCCAAAAATTCAGCCAAAATAGGATGACCAAGACAGTTTGTTTATTGATCAGAAGCAATTGGAATCAATATTTTATCACGTTCTGGTGATTTTTAACAATTATTTTCGTGTACAGAAAGTTTCTGGAATTTACAGCAAGATCAAATAACTATTATCCAAGAAGATCCTATAGGTTTAACTTGGCACAAACAATAATTAAAACATAAAAACACATCTAACCAGAGGCTAGATCAAATATTTATTCCTAAACAGAAGCAAAAAGCAAAAAACTAAAAATAAAATTGGGTTGCCTCCCAACAAGCGCTATCGTTTAACGCCCCTAGCTAGGCATAAAAGCAAGGATAGATCTAGGTATTGCCATCTTTGGTAGGCAATCCATAAGTGGCTCTCATAATAGATTCATAAGGTAATTTTATTTTCTTTCTAGGGAAGTGTTCCATGCCTTTCTTTAATAGAAATTGGAATCTAATATTCCCTTCCTTCATATCAATAATTGCACCAATCGTTCTAAGCAAAGGTCTACCAAGAATAATAGGACATGAAGGATTGCAATCTATGTCAAGAACAATAAAGTCTACGGGCACATAGTTCCTATTTGCAATAGTAAGAACATCATTAATTCTTCCCATAGGTTTCTTAATAGTGGAATCTGCAAGGTGCAAGTTTAAAAAGCAATCATCAAATTCACGGAAACCTAATAAATCACATAAAGTTTTTGGAATCGTGAAAACACTAGCATCCAAATCACACAAAGCATAGCATTCATGATCTTTAATTTTAATTTTAATAGTAGGTTCCCACTCATCATAAAGTTTTCTAGGGATAGAAACTTCCAACTCAAGTTTTTCTTCATAAGATTGCATCAAAGCATCAACGATATGTTTGGTAAAGGCTTTATTTTCACTATAAGCATGAGGAGAATTTAGCACGGATTGCAACAAGGAAATACAATCTATCAAAGAGCAATTATCATAATTAAATTCCTTGAAATCCAAAATAGTGGGTTCATTAATATCTAATGTTTTGATCTCTTCAATCCCACATTTATCAATTTTAGCATCAAGATCTCAAAACTCCGAATTTCTGGAACGCCTTCTAGGTAAAGGTGGATCGTATTCAGTCCCATCATTATCAAGATTCATATTGCAAAACAACGATTTAATAGGGGACACATCAATAACTTTTAGATCATCTTTATTTTCATAGAAATTTGAAGAACACGCTTTCACAAAGCAATCTTTCTTAGCACGCATCCTAGTGGTTCTTTCTTTGCACTCATCAATGGAAATTCTCATGGCTTTGAGAGACTCACTGATATCAGGCTTAGGGGTAATAGATCTATGTTTTAAAGAATCAACATCAAGAGAAGTTCTATCAACATTCCTAGCCAATTCATCAACTTTAAGCAATTTTTCTTCAAGCAAAGCATTGAAATTCTTTTGCGAATTCATAAATTCCTTAACACTAGTCTCAAATTCAGAAGGCATCTTATTAAAGTTTCCATAAGCATTGTTGTAGGAACTACCATAATTATTAGAGGAATTACTAGGATAAGGCCTAGGATTAAAGTTTCCTCTATACGCGTTGTTACCAAAATTATTCCTACCAACAAAATTCACATCCATAGATTCATTATTATTCTCAATCAAAGTAGACAAAGGAATATCATTAGGATCAGAAGAAACACTCTTAGTAGCAAATAATTTCATAAGTTCATCCATCTTTCCACTCAAAACATTAATTTCTTCTATCGCATGCACTTTTTTATTAGTAGATCTTTCAGTGT
The DNA here is from genome assembly GCF_002575655.3 of Aegilops tauschii subsp. strangulata. Classification (NCBI taxonomy): domain Eukaryota; kingdom Viridiplantae; phylum Streptophyta; class Magnoliopsida; order Poales; family Poaceae; genus Aegilops; species Aegilops tauschii. Next base: position 474,542,432 of record NC_053039.3, read on the forward strand.
GCCATTGAGAATAATTAACCATAATATTATCTAGGAGTTTAGTAGCTTCTCCTAAAGTGATTTCCATAAAAGTGCCTCCCGTAGCCGAATCCAAAAGATTTCTAGAAGCAAAATTCAATCCGGCGTAAAATTTTTGTATAATCATCCACAAATTCAAACCATGCATAGGGCAATTACGTATCATTAATTTCATCCTCTCCCAAGCTTGTGCAACATGTTCATGATCAAGTTGCTTAAAATTCATAATGTCGTTTCTAAGAGAGATGATTTTAGCGGGAGGAAAGTATTTAGAGATAAAAGCATATTTGCACTTATTCCAAGAATCAATACTATTTTTAGGCAAAGATGAAACCAAGCTTTAGCACGATCTCTAAGCGAAAAAGGAAATAGCATCAATTTAACAATATCATTGTCCACATCTTTCTTCTTTTGCATATCACACAAATCAACGAAGCTATTTAGATGGGTAGTGACATCTTCACTAGGAAGGCCGGCGAATTGATCTTTCATGACAAGATTCAACAAAGCAGCATTGATTTCACAAGATTCAGTATCGGTAAGAGGAGCAATAGGAGTGCTAATAAAATCATTGTTGTTGGTATTGGTAAAGTCACACAATTTAGTATTATCTTGAGCCATCGTGACAAACAAGCAATCCAACACACGAGCAAACAAGAAGCGAGCGAAAAAGGCGAACTGAAAAGAGAGGGCAAATAAAATGGCAAGGGTGAAGTGGGGGAGAGGAAAATGAGAGGCAAATGGCAAATAATGTAATGCGGGAGATAAGGGTTTGTGATGGGTACTTGGTATGTTGTCTTTTGCGTAGACTCCCCGGCAACGGCGCCAGAAATGGCTCATTGTCGGGAGTCCAAATCTTGAATTGACCTTGCATAAGCCTCCCCGGCAACGGCGCCAGAAATCCTTGTTGCTACCTCTTGAGCACTGCGTTGGTTTTCCCTTGAAGAGGAAAGGGTGACGCAGCAAAGTAGCGTAAGTATTTCCCCTAGTTTTTGAGAACCAAGGTATCAATCCAGTAGGAGGCCACGCACGAGTCCCTCGCACCTACACAAAGAAATAAATCCTAGCAACCAACGCGATAAGGGGTTGTCAATCCCTACACGGTCACTTACGAGAGTGAGATCTGATAGATATGATAAGATAATATTTTTGGTATTTTTATGATAAAGATGCAAAGTAAAGAAATCAAAAATAAACACGACACTAGAAATAACTTGTTGATGGGAGATTAATATGATGGAAAATAGACCCGGGGGCCATAGGTCTCACTAGTGGCTTCTCTAAAGAGCATAAGTGTTACGGTGGGTGAACAAATTACTGTTGAGCAATTGACAGAATTGAGCATAGTTATGAGAATATCTAGGTATGATCATGTATATAGGCATCATGTCCGAGACAAGTAGACCGACTCCTGCCTGCATCTACTACTATTACTCCACACATCGACCGCTATCCAGCATGCATCTAGAGTATTAAGTTCATAAGAACAGAGTAATGCTTTAAGCAAGATGACAGGATGTAGAGGGATAAACTCATGCAATATGATATAAACCCCATCTTGTTATCCTCGATGGCAACAATACAATACGTGCCTTGCTGCCCCTACTGTCACTGGGAAAGGACACCGCAAGATTGAACCCAAAACTAAGCACTTCTCCCATTGCAAGAAAGATCAATCTAGTAGGCCAAACCAAACTGATAATTCGAAGAGACTTTTAAACATAACCAATCATACATAAAAGAATTCAGAGAAGATTCAAATATTGTTCATAGATAAAATTGATCATAAACCTACAATTCATCGGTCTCAGCAAACATACGGCAAAAGAAGATTACATCGAATAGATCTCCACGAGAGAGGGGGAGAACATTGTATTGAGATCCAAAAAGAGAGAAGAAGCCATCTAGCTAATAACTATGGACCCGAAGGTTTGAGGTACACTACTCACACATCATCGGAGAGGCTATGGTGTTGATGTAGAAGCCCTCCGTGATCGATGCCCCCTCCGGCGGAGCTCCGGAACAGGCCCCAAGATGGGATCTCACAGGTACAGAAGGTTGCGGCGGTGGAATTAGGCACTAGTAGAAAAGGGGGCTTTTGTCCCGGTTGGTCAGGGCCTTTAGTCCCGGTTTTTGAACCGGGACTAAAGGGTCGTTACTAATGCCTCCCCCCTTTAGTCCCGGTTCTTACACGAACCGGGACTAAAGGCCGCGGCCACGTGGAGCTCCACCTTTAGTCCCGGTTGGTAACACCAACCGGGACTAAATGAAATTTTATGATTTTTTTTTTGAAAAAAAATTTTGCGATTTTTTTTTGAATTTTTTTTTCAAATTTCTGAATTATTTTAACCTCCAATCTCTAATCACCACCCCTAATCACTGCTCAATTTATCCTCTAATCTCTAATCACCCCTCATCATTCCAAATCATCTAACTTCCCGGACGGTCACCCATCCTCTCACTACTCCAGCCTGAGCACGCTTAACTTCCGGGTTCTATTCTCCCTTGTTTCCAAGTCTGCACATGTTCGTTTCCTGACAATAGTAAGATGTCAATCCTGTTAACCCTCAGGAATTTAGCTTAAGCATGAAGTGACACATTTCACTGTTTGAGTTTGAAACTATTGTTTTAAAAAACAATAATTATTTAGTAACACTAATATTTCTGGAATAATTAGATTGACCATTGTTTGACCACTGTTTGACCACTGTTTGACCAGATTTGACCAAAATTCAAAAAAACTAAAATAATTATTTGGTAACACTAATATTCTATAATAATTAGTTTGACCATTGTTTGACCACAGTTTGACCAGATTTGACCAAAATTCAAAAAAACTGAAATAATTATTTAGTAACACTAATATTCTAGAATAATTAATTTGACCATTGTTTGACCACAGTTTGAATTTTTTTGCATTTTTTGCCTCTCCAGATCTTAAAAGCCCCGTAACTTTTTTTTTTCTGTTAGGTTTTTGAGGATTTTGAAAATGTTTAACGGGGTTTCCCCGGTTAAATTCAGATGTAACTTTTCGAGTAGATGATTTTTCATATAAAAAACTTTTTCATCCGAGTTCGTATGCAAAAGTTATGCCCATTTTAAGAAATTCCAGAGAGATTTTGCAAATAAAGTTAAAATTCATATTTGTTAATTTTCCCAACAACTAGACCACATATCACATGGGAAACTTATTTTATTTTATTTTTTTGACATTTCCATCATTTTCTTTTGTTTTTTCTAAAACTGAAAAGGCGGTCCACCGGGGGGGGTGGTAGAGTTTGAAAATGGGATCTTTAGTACCGGTTCGTGCCATGAACCGGTACTAATGCCTCAAAGCCCATTAGTACCGGTTGGTGGCACCAACCGGGACTAAAGGTCTAACCTTTAGTCCCGGTTGGTGCCACCAACCGGGACTAATGGGCATCGCACCCTTTAGTCCCGGTTCGTGGCACCAACCGGGACTAAAGGGCCCAGGTGAACCGGGACTAATGACTTAGCCGCACGAATCGGGACGAATGCTCACATTAGTCCAGGTTCGTGACTGAACCGGGACTAATAGTGTGAATACTGCCCTGTGACCAAAGCCCTGTTTTCTACTAGTGAGGTTTTTTGGCTCCGTATCTGGTAGTTTGGGGGTACGTAGGTATATATAGGAGGAAGGAGTACGTCGGTGGAGCAACAGGGGGCCCACGAGGGTGGAGGGCGCGCCCTGGGGGGGGAGGGGTAGGCGCACCCCCTACCTCGTGCCCTCCTGGTTGATGTCTTGACGTAGGGTCCAAGTCCTCTGGACTCCGTTTGATATTCTTTTTCTGCGAAACTCTGAAATAGGCAAAAAACAATTCTGGGCTGGGCCTCCGGTTAATAGGTTAGTCCCAAAAATAATATAAAAGTGTATAATAAAGCCCAATAATGTCCAAAACAGAATATAATATAGCATGGAACAATCAAAAATTATAGATACGTTGGAGAGACGTATCAGTAGCGTAGGCGTAAGACCATCGCTACCGGTATATGTTAGTAGTAGCGCATGGTTACCCAATAACCACCCGACAAAGGCTGAATTCACCTCGGCAACACCTACGCTGGGTGTGATACTCGGCGAAATGCACTCATCCTACATCCTTTCGGCATACGGACGTAAGACACTGCCTTTCTTTGGGGCCTCGGGAAACATAAAAGAAGAGGTGAAATCAGCAACCCACAACAAAAAAGAGAGCTCCATGGAGCTCGAGCTCTATTTTGCAACTTCGGTAAATTAGCAAGTAGCTACAATACAATAAGAGTAGATACTTAACTTGCATCCCGGTTGAGAGCGCAACCAAGAAGTGGTGATGCAGTAGTAGCGCCAGGCTTATTGGTCAGGTGGTACAACAAAAAGTATCCCACTCTAGCTGATCCTGATCAGTGCTTCTACAACTCGAAAGTTTTCTGACAAACATGGTCCATCTCCTCAGCCCTTATCAGATGGATTCATGGAGGAGAAGATTATGTTCAAGAAGAGGAATGCCGATGGGGTCGAAGTAATCGAGGTACCGATGATGATAATGTCGTCTCAGTCCCACCGACCCAGATGTTGGGGACTGTCCTCAAGAAGGAAGTGGCCGCAGGAGGATGCTGCGATCACGCCCGTGGTCCTGTTCGTGATCATGAATGCGGACGTGGACGCTGACCAAGCTCTACAGTTAAGTCGCCGCATGATACTTCACACTCACAAGACAACCGGTGTTGGCTGATAGCGCCCTCTTCTCTAGTGCCTAAGTGGTGTCTGTTCATAGTACCACTCCGTTCTCTAGCGGCTGACAGCCATCTTCAAGTTCAAAGTAGTTCAGAAGATGAAGCTTATGAAAGTTTGGAACAGGACGAATTCCCACGCATTCAAAAGGCTCGGGAATTCACACGAAAACTGAGGTGGCTCTCTGCGATCTGGAAGTTGTATCAAACCCCACCACCACTATAGAAAAACATATTAAGCCGAGTGTGCAAACCAACCGGCGAAGATTGAATTCACCTCGGCAACAGCTACGCCGGGTCAGACACTTGGGGAAACGCACTCGGTCTACATCTTATCGTCTTACGGACGTAAGCCGAGTGCCTTTTGTCGGGGCCTCGGCAAACATATAAGAAGAGGTGAAATCAACAACCCACGGCAAAAGAATGAGCCCCATGGAGCGCGTTTTTGCATCTTTGGTAAATTAGCAAGTAGCAACAATACAATAAGAGTGAATAGTAGACTAGCATCCCGATTGAGAGCGCAACCAAGAAGTGGTGATGCAGTAGTTGTTTCCGAGGCCTCTACAACATGTGGTGATCATCCTCCTGGCCTCTAAAGCGTGTGGTGCAGCTACTTTGTCAAAAAAAGTGGTGTAGTCACCCTTTATTTAAGAATGTGGTGCATTAACATTTTATTTAAGTATGTGTCTTCCTCCGGCGGCCACCGCAGCGTGCACGTCGTAGAAAGCCCCAGTGCCTTCCCAAACCGCTTATGAGATGCAATGTGCAGCCACTATGACGCTGACATGGAAGACACATGTAAAGGTGAAAGGCCTCAAGCTTCCGCTGATTATTGACTACAGAGAAGAAGGGTGGCTTGGACTGCTGCGTAAGAGCAAGGGCGAAGAAACTACAACAGACCAAGAGCCCTTATGGCCACCTCTATGGGCTTGTCCTGCACATACACTACTAGGTGGCCACCTTGGTAAGGTCCCGGTCCCGTCTCCGTTCCCCTGGTGGCCCTTTCGTCGTCGGAGCTCGGTATCCCGAACATTCACTTGGTCGAGGAAGAGGAATTCGGTCAGAAATTTATGCGGGATACCTGCTTCTACATGTTCACATGTGTTCACTTCCAACCATGGCCGTGCTCGGTGGCTGCGGCACGGGTCTTTTCTGGAGTAGCTCCGGCACAAGCGACTACCACAGAGGATACACCATCAACAATCTTGACCGCAAGTTGGAATCACGTCGGTGGAGAACCACATAACATGCCGTGCTGTCTGAGATCCATGAGACACAAAGACAGGCAACTCCTGTTAGGGCTACTGATCCAGGAATCACCACCATGTCCCATTACACGACTCCTCAGGTACCACCTGAAGAACAACGTATCATGGAGAAGGTGGTGTTCGAGAATAAATATTTTCTTTTCAAGAATAGGCAATGGGTTGCCTTCGCTTTCATTAACAACAAGAAAATTACCCCCCAGCAGCGGATCTCAATTAGTGCTTCTAAAACTCCAAGGATTTCTGGCAGACATGGTCCATCTCCTGAGCCCACATCGGATGGATTCATGGAGGAGGAGATTCCGTTCAGGAAGAGGAATGCTGATGTGGTCGAAGTAATCGACAGTAGAGATGATGATAATATTGTCCCAGTCCGACCGACCTAGATCTTGGGGGCTATTCTCAAGAAGAAAGTAACCACGGGAGGCATCGTGGTCGTGGTCCTCGTCCTAGCCGTGGACGAGGAAGCAGACGCCGGCCAAGCTCTGTAGGTAAGTCGTTGCAGTGCTTCATCCTCACAAGGCAACCAGTGCTGGCTGATAGCGCTCTCTTCTCCAGTGCCTAAAAGGTGCGTGTTCAAAGCGACATCACCTTCTCGAGTGGCTAACGGCCATCTTCAAGTTCAAATTAGTTCAGAGGATAAAAGTAATGACAGTTTGGAACAAGACGAATTGCCACACATTCAAAAGGCTCGGGAATTCGCAAGAAAATAGCGACAGCCCTTCTGGGATCAGGAAGTCGCATCGAACGCCATCACCACTACAGGAAAACATATTAAGCCAAATGTGCAAACATCCCGGCCAAGGCTGAATGCACCTCCGCAACAGGTATGCCGGGTGTGACACTCGGCGAAATGCACTCAGCCTACATCTTGTCGGCATGCGGATGTAAGCTGAGTTCCTTTTGTCTCGGCCTCGGCAAACATATAAGCAGAGGTGAAATCAGCATCTCAAGGCAAAAAAATGAGCTCCATGGAGCGGAGCTTGAGCTCATTTTGCATGTTCCGTAAATTAGCAAGTTGCAAAAATATAATAAGAGTAGATACTTGACTTGAATCCCGATTGAGAGTGCAGCCAAGAAATGGTGATGCAGTAGGGGTGCTCCAGGCTCATCGATCAAGTGGTGTAGCATGTGGTGATCATCCTTCTAACCTCTATAGCATGTGGTGCAACCACTTTGTAAAAAAAGTGGTGTAGTCACATTATATTTAAGAATGTGGTGGATCCATATTTTATTCAAGCATGTGGTTTCTTCCGGCGGCCACCGCACTGAAAGTGTGCACCTCGCAGGAAATCCCAGTGCCTGCCAAAACTACTCGTGAGTTGCAGCGTGTGGGCACGGTGACGGGACATGGAAGACACCCATAAAGGTGAATGGCTTCAAGTTTGCAAACATAAGACGCCCATAAAGAATGCAAACAGAAGTGAAATACTTCCCCAACCATACAGCCACTAAATGCGCCCTATATTAGTTTTGAATATCATTTATTACTGCAAATCTGTAGTCAATGTAAGATCTCGAACCGGTATACATAGTATCTCTCCTAGCTATTTCCTTGCTGTAGAGTATTAATTGTATATACATCCAATCAAGCAGATGCATGAAGAGCAAGGACTCTCTTTTTGGTAAGGAACACGTTTTATGTTCGCCTATTTTGGGCTAGGAAATATGGTTCATATTGCCTGGTCGATAAGATCATGTTCATATCCTAATTACTTATGCCAGGCTGCCCCCTCCTAATTAATTGCCATAATTTGTTGCTACTTATTCCCTCAACCTTTTCCTATATATGTTCGTATACAGCAAAGCCAAATCATATAGCCACAGCCCAAACTACAAAAATATAAGAGAAAGAATGGTCAACTCGTCAAGCACCCAATCTGAGAGAACCAGCGGGCCGAAGATCTCCTCGACGAAAGCCCTCCAGTGGTGATTCATCTCGAAATGGGAGCGGCGTATGACTCACTAACCAACTTGTCCACGAGCACAAAGGGGGGGGGGGGGGGGGGGTGATTCATGAGGGCATGACAGAGGAGGAAGAACCAAGGAGCAAGTACTTCTCCAATAACCTCAAGAAAAATGCATTGGAAAGAGGTCGATGTTTCCATCTGGTTGAAGGAACTCAAATCATACAGGAACAGGGAGTGGAAGGTCCTCGTCAATAAAAGAGAAAACGGGAACACAGATTGGGTAACTTGTTCTCCGATCCAAATCTGGGCAAGAATAGCGAACTAATTTATCTATCCATTATATTTGATTGATCTTAGAAGTACATTGCAATAGGGTATGTATATATATACTTCCCTTGCATTTCGCAGCAAAGAAAATATATACTTCCCCTACAAGGTACGAGTGTGGTCACAGAATTCACATAGGTAGGCAGGTGAGGTCCATTTCCATGGATGGCTCGCTCATGGGCACACGGCCATATTTTTCTCCGCGGCGGCGCACCCTGGATGCTAGCTACGTATCGTGCCGACCAGCGGTCCCATCCGTGTCTGTCTTTCACCTCCGCTGCCATAAATGAACGATAATCATTTATTGACCCACTGTGGTTGAATCGAGCAGATAAAGCCATCTACTGGACGAGGTATTTCTCCTGTAAAAGTTTCAATTTCCTTGCTAAAGAAACTGTGTGCATGTGCTCATACAGTATATATATTTATACAACAGTAATTAGAAGGTGCTCTCGTTCAGTGAGGTTGTAATTTCTCCTCGTAGTCATAGTTCACATGCACTTCCATCGGTTCACCCTGCTTATATATCCACATAGAATATTTTTAGAACCGACCATGATCTTATTTATCTGATTTGTCCTATAGAGGAAAAAATCCTCATGTGTTTCTAAAAAAATCTCACGTGAAATAAACTTAGATGATCCGGTTCAGCCACAAACTGATCTCAACCAATAAATTTTGAGTACATACCGTAATTTCTAACTCATACCTAATTACGGTGTCACGTCAACGGTAAATTGGAGCTTAATCTTGACCAAGGGCTTCTTCTATCTTATCAAACCAATCAACCCCTTTTAACTGCATTGACAAAGATAATAGCAAAAAGTGGTATTTCCATTCACAATAGAGCGATAGCACAACAAAGTTGCTCCTACCGGGTTCCGCGAGCTCTCCGCTGCGATGTCCACGCGCCACGGCGCCACCTCTACGGGTGTGCACTGCACATATGCTACTCAATGACCGCCTCGGCTAAGGCCCCGGCCGCCGTGTCCGTTGCCCTGGTGACTGTCAGTGTCAAAACCGGCGGATCTCGGGTAGGGGGTCCTGAACTGTGCGTCTAGGATCGATGGTAACAGGAGACGGGGGACACGATGTTTACCCAGGTTCGGGCCCTCTCTATGGAGGTAATACCCTACTTCCTGCTTGATTGATCTTAATGAATATGAGTGTTACAAGAGTTGATCTACCACGAGATCGTAATGGCTAAACCCTAAAAGTCTAGCCTATGTGAATATGGTAATGAGTCTCCCTATCCGGACTACGCTCTCCGGTTTATATAGACACCGGAGAGATCTAGGGTTACATGGAGTCGGTTACATCAGAGGGAATCTACATAGTCGGTTGCCAAGCTTGCCTTCCACGTCAAGTAGAGTCCAATCCGGACACGGGTACAATCTTCGGTCTTCATGTCTTCACAGCCCATCAGTCCGGCCCAATAGGTAACAGGCCGGACACCCGAGGACCCCTTAGTCCAGGACTCCCTTAGTAGCCCCTGAACCTGGCTTCAACAACGAGGAGTCCGGCGCGCAGATTGTCTTGGGCATTGCAAGGCGGGTTCCCTCCTTCCGAACTCGAGAATAGTCTTCGGATGTAGTAAGTATGTCCGGACCTGTGCATATAACTGTAGAGAATACAATATTCCATGAGTCCAACTTGCTGATAACTGTTTATGACATCATATCATGCCTGCCCGGCTATTATTTCCAACCGCTGGCTAGCACGTCGCCCCACGTCTCGGGACGCGGTTTTACTGGCACGTCTTGTCGAGGCAGAGATCGTGTCCCCTTATTTACGGTATTTTCAATAATGCAGGCGTGGGTAACCCAACCGTCCCCTAGGTACAACTCTTTGAGGATAGGTAAGTTTCGAGACCCAGGAGGAGACGCGCAATATTCCGGGTCTTTATATAGGGACCCAGACTTGTCTTTTTCTTCTGTGATTGCTTCTTCCTCAACCCTAGCCACCTCGAGTTCTAGCCCTCGGGTTCCAATCACCACCAGCCCCAATCATGTACGGGTCCAGCCGTTCAGGCCGGTGGGTGGCTTCTTCTGTCACGGAGGAGGATATTGCGAAGCTCCGCGTGGCGAGGTATCTAACCCCAGAAATCCTTCATCAGCTTCCCGCAAAGGGGCGGGTTATTCCCACCCCCAAATCTGGCGAGAGGGTAGTATTTGTGTTCCACTTCCTCCACGGGTTAGGGTTCGCACTTAACCCCTTCGTTTGGGGGCTCATGTTCTACTATGGGCTAGATTTTCACGATCTGGCCCTGGACTCTGTTCTTCTCATCTCGACATTTATCGTCACGTGTGAGGCCTTCCTTCGGACTCCTCCGCACTTTGGTTTGTGGCTCAAGACCTTTGACGTGAGGCCGCAGGTGACAGAGGATGAGCAGGCAGAGTGTGGCAGCGTCGTAATAGGCCAGCTTGCCAGCGCGGTTTGGTTTGAAGGATCTTTCGCCGAGTCCTCCGACCTATGGCATCAGGGGTGGTTTTATATCAATGAGCCGCGTGGCTCCAGGTGGGCAGCTATACCTGCGTTCCGACCCGGCCCTCCAGTTCAGCTTGCTTCATGGATCAATAAGGGATTGGACTGGGGATCCGTCAATGAAGTGCAGACTCTGCAAAGTCACATCCGAAGCCTTACCGAGAAGGCCATCGATCTTGTGAACGTCGTCCAAGTAATGCTAGTCCGCCGAACCCTGCCATGTCAGCGGCGGTCTCTCTGTATGTTGGAGTTTAATCCATAAGGGCGGCGGACTCTTCAGCACTTCTTCGGCACCACGCACGAAGGAATGTGGAATTTATATTTCGGGGAGCGAGAGCAATGGCCGGACACCACCGAAGATGTTGGCCTCGACTGCAATCATCCGGACACTTCGGTTAGTATTCAATCTCCGCATACCCTCTATTTGAGAATCGCTTGACAAGATATTGAACAATCCGCCCCTACACAGGACTGGATAAAGAAAGCGGTGTTGATCTGGTGTCCGGCGCCCCTTCCCGAAGACTCTGCGAACGCCCTGCTAACGAGGATGCTGACTCCGACACCGTACCAGGTGTCTGCGGAGGAGGGCGAGAACAGGGAGGCCGGAGGTGGCCCCCGCCCCAAGGATAAATTAGACGTTGTGCTCGGGGAAACCGAAACCCTCTTGTTCGAGGGCAAAGGTGCAGAGGAAGCCCTCCATGGCAAGAAGAGGGCCGCTTCTGCTGATCAGGAGGGGAAACCTTCCAAGAAAGGGAAAACGCCATCGTCGGGCGGCTTGGGCCGGGCAAGCGATGTTGATGTAGAGCTTTATGATGAGGACAAACCCCTGGCCAAACCGTAAGTGCAGCATGGTACTTTAATCATACCTCATTCCTTTCTTATTACTGAAGTAATCTTCCGACATATGTACGTCCTCGCAGGTTAACGCCTGGTGTTTCTCAATTGTCTTCCTCCTCAGGAGACCTTCTTCCAGAGATGATGGAAAGTGACACGCCTTCTCCAGCCTCCTCGCCCAACAGGGCGGATGATTTTGAGGTATCGTCCCGGGGGGCTCCTCCCGATCGACAAGTAGTGCAGGAAACGAAGAAGGTGTTACCCGAAGGTGGTGCCTCTATCACTCAGGGTTCGGGAATCAAGCATGACGGCCCCGAACTATCTGGTTTACAGCCGGAGACGATTCTGGGGGCGAGTGGACGGATTCCTTCAAAGGAATGCCGTACTCCGGCGGCAGTTTCTGGAGACCCAGGAACGCCGGAAACGCTGACGGACATGCTGCGACAAGCGTCCGTTTCGGAGGAGCACCGTGCTTTAATGGTTACGGTGGTAGAAAAGGTTTTATCCGCGAAGAGCGGTTTGAACGAGGCCTTTACGAGCCTTCTAAGGGGTTTTGAGGTTTGTGATATAATTTTGCCAATGGAATTTTATTGACAGAATGCACCTGTTGTACATGCAGTAGCCCCTGAGACTCGGATTGCCTTCCAAAGGAAGCGATCGGAGGATCGAAAAGATATACTCAGGTACTGACCTTGATTTAACAATGAATACAGGCTGCCTCCCCTCCTGTAGCTACCCGAAATACGGAAGTGCCCGAACTGCAGCCAAAGCTGGATATTGCGGAGGATGATATTGCATTGATCAACAGGCGTCTTGGCGACTCGCAAGTTATATATTTCGAGCATTCCTTACACCAATGTGCTTGTATTTTAAGTCTGGCTCTAAAAAGAGTTTTATATGAAGTGTGCATGAATGCAGATGGTGCTGCCGCCGTGGAGGCCCTTCGGGCGGAGCTAGCCCGGGCCAAGAAGCAGACTCGGTTTAGTAATGCGGCTGCTGAAAAGGCATCGGCTGAGTTGAAAGCCGAACAAGCCGCGCGGCACCAAGACAAGGAGAAGATGTCCACCATGGCGCACGAATTAGAGAATGCGGCTAGCCGCTATAAACTTCTTGAGAAAGAAAATGAAGCCAAAACGGCTGAACTTGACAAGGCCTTACGAGAGGCGAGAGAAGCGCGGTCTGAATCCAGAGCGGCCCGTGAGGAGATCCGGCAAGCTGGGGATATTGCGGCTGGCAAGCCCTTTTTGCTGCAGACTAAGTTTGGTGATCCGAACTATGCTCAGCTTAACCACGTATGGAGTTCTTCGGACAAATTTTTAGACTTACCAAAGAGTTCTTCCGATGCGGCGCGGTTTTACCACGCACAAGAGGGGTGTGCAATGGAGAAGCTTTTCTGGTCACAATTCGGTGCGTCAAAGCGCCCTCTGCTGCTGAATGAACAGACGTCCCAGTGGGCCGAGCTGCATAGGATATCCGGCGCTGCCATGAAAAACGTCATAGTCCGGTTGTGGCCGACTGAGCCTGTTCCGAGTAGTTATTTCGGCATGGTGCAGCGGCTTGTTGACGCGGCGCCACATATCGACGCTGTGAAGCGGTCGGCGTGCATTGAGGGTGCACGGATGGCCTTTGCCCGAGTCAAAATGTTCTGGGGAAAGATGAAGGCCATCGATGTTGCGGCGAGAAGTCCACCCAAGGGCAAGGACTGTTGTGAGCCGGAGCACTATTTTGAAGATGTCCTAGAGGCCGCCCGCTTGATAGAGGGTCAATGCTCGAAAGACATAATGTTCGAGTGATGTGTATAATTGTTGTAACAGACAACTTTATAGTTAATCTATTTTTATGTTTTGCTCGAGAGCTTGTGTTCCTCCTGTGCGGCCGTTTTAATGTGATCTGAAAGTTTTCCAGTCGTCGGTTTCAGCCCCCTTGTAGGAAGTACGGGGGTGTTCGGAAAAGCATTTAATCACTCTTTATCCAACGTCTTGGTCCGTGAAGGAGGTGATAATGCGGCGAACCAGGCAATCGGACTATAGGGCGTTAACACCTTCACTTAGCCATATGAGTTTTATGGTGGGGCTACAACGTAGCCCCTGGTATGTATACGGCGCATTATAATATAGTGCCTCGCGTATGTTGATCTGAAAAAGATCCCTCGTGTGACACTGAGAATCACTAAAGATTCGAATAAGTCGTCAAGTGGTTGATAAGCTCTCGCCACATCATGACAGTCAGTTTTCGGTTTTCTCTACTGAGGTGCTCATCCGGTCTAGGCCAGGGCACAATCGCAGTAGTTCTCCCTTTACTACCCTAGCCGATAGAACGGAACGTAGGGTAGCAAGCACAGGAGCCGGGCAACCCAACTATTGACTCAAGACAATGTTTCGGAGCTGATGCATATAAGGCCAAACTTGCGACGCCGAAGTGCGCTTTAGAGCTGTTCGGACTTTTACTAGCAACTCATTTGTTCCCATAGCGAGCCCCTGGCAGGTTATGCCGAGGTGCGTCTTGTAAGGCAGCCGTTACGGCCGGACTCATTGTAGAAAGAGCATGGAAGATTAGTTCGGATGAAGTTTACTGGGAGCGGAGCAATATGCCAATGATAAATATATATAAAGAGTAAAAAACCACAACCTGGCTATTTGACATGCTCGGGGTCGGGAACGGAGGAAGAAGTCATTGTACAGGCTCAAAATAAAGAGTGCGGTCTACAAAAACTTATTTTGGGCCTCCTGCCGCACGTCTGCGCCGCCCGTCCTCTGGGAGGGGGAATCCTTAACGGAAGTAGCCCCTTAGGTGAGTGTACGGATCCGAACTCTGATAGAGTCCGATGTAGATGTTGTCCTGATGGTCACCTATTTTTAAGAGATAATAAAGAAAAATAAGGAAAAATAGATAAAATACGTTACGGGAATGCTTGCAGGGTTGTCCATATTGTGCTTCCGCTGATGCCCATGGTATCTTGAGTGCGTAGTGATGTACGCGTGGTGTAAATCTTTTCAGTATAGTAGGTGGGTGGCGGAAGCCGAACTGCTATTTCCGTTCCGGGAGTGGTCGAACTTCAGAGGGAAACTGCTTCTGGCCCCTGGTGTTCGGCTGGCGAGCCGCTCCGTCGTATTTATCGCCTGCTGGAATCCTCCCCTTGTGCTCGGCGTTAAGCTTGCCAGCCTGCTTGAAGACCCAACAGTTTCTGATGGTATGATTAGCTGGCTTATTAGGGTGACCATAAATCTGACAAGGTCGGTCCAATATCCTGTCAAGGGTGGGTGGTCCATCCTGGTTTGCCTTTAATGGCTTCGTCCGTTGATCGGGTTTCGGATTGTGAAATCCGGCGTTGACCGCTGTGTCGCATAATCTTTCATTATTGTTGCGACTATTTTGTTCGGTTCGTCATGGCTTGCCGTTGCCGTCTCGGATTTCGGAAGTGCCTGGGTCGCTGGCGTTGTTGCTTTTACGAGCGAGCCAGTTGTCTTCTGCCGCACAAAAGCGAGTCATTATAGCGGTAAGGGCTGTCATGGATTTAGGTCCTTTCTGGCCGAGGTGACACGCTAGCCATTCATCCCGGACGCTGTGTTTGAAGGCCGCAAGGGCTTCCACGTCCGGACAGTCGACAATTTGGTTCTTTTTGACAAAGAACCTGGTCTAGAGCTCCCTGGCTGACTCGCCGGGCTGCTGGACAATATGACTCAAGTCATCGGCATCTGGTGGCCGGACATGTTCCCTGGAAGTTGTCTCGAAAGGCCTCTTCCAAATCTTCCCAGTTGCGGATAGAATTTTCTGGCAAACTGTTTAGCCAGTGCCGAGCTAGCCCTTTGAGCTGGAGGGGTAGGTATTTAATGGCATGAAGGTCGTCTCCGCGAGCCATGTGAATATGGAGGAGGTAATCCTCAATCCATACCGCGGGATCTGTTGTTCCATCGTATGATTCGATGTTAATGGGTTTAAACCTGTCTGGGAATTCATGCTCCATTACCTCGTCAGTGAAGCAGAGAGGGTATGTAGCTCCTCTATGTTGGGCCACACTGTGAAGCACCTCCGGCGGACTCCACTTATGGTTTTCGGACCGTGCATGGTCGGGTTTGTTGTGTCCGAATAGGTCTTGTTGGATGTCGCAAGTGTTCCCCTGAGCTATTTTGTTCTTGCGTTGACGGCCGGATGGGGTGGTGTGGTGCTCTGCTTGGGTTGTCGTTTTATCCGGACCGAACTGTGGTCGGCCTACCGTAATATTCGATGGTGCTGCGGGCTCCAACGCCTTGCCATCGTATTGAGGGAGCCACCTACACTTGGGGTGGCTTTTGTCTGGGCCGCTAAGGCCGTATTCTTCGGCGGCCAGGACCTCGGTCCATCTATCATTGAGCAAATCTTGGTTCGCTTGAAGCTGCAGCTGCTTCTTCCTTAGGCTCCTTACAGTGGCTATGAGCCGGCGTTTAAAGCGCTCCTGCTCGCGGGGTTCCTCAGGCACGATAAAATCCTCATTGCCGAGTCTCTCCTCTTCCTCGGAGAGTGGGAGATAATTACTCTCCTCCGAGTCTCCGTATGTGGCCAGTTCATCAGGGCTGTCTTGCCCGCTTTCCTGGTCCTCCTGTTCGGATCCTGGCTCAACAGGGTCTTCGATGTCCGGAGTGTTATCATCTCCGGCGCTAGTATTGTTTTCTCTTGAGTGACGTGACTGAGAGCAGCGCTGCTACCTCTTGAGCACTGCGTTGGTTTTCCCTTGAAGAGGAAAGGGTGATGCAGCAAAGTAGCGTAAGTATTTCCCTCAGTTTTTAAGAACCAAGGTATCAATCCAGTAGGAGGCCACGCACAAGTCCCTCGCACCTACACAAACTAATAAATCCTCGCAACCAACACAATAAAGGGGTTTTCAATCCCTTCACGGTCACTTATGAGAGTGAGATCTGATAGATATGATAAGATAATATTTTTGGTATTTTTATGATAAAGATGCAAAGTAAAAAAGGAAAATAAAGACGGCCACAGAAATAGCTTGTTGTCGGGAGATTAATATGATGGAAAATAGACCCTGGGGCCATACGTTTCACTAGTGGCTTCTCTCATGAGCATAAGTATTACGGTGGGTGAACAAATTACTGTTGAGCAATTGACAGAATTGAGCATAGTTATGAGAATATCTAGGTATGATCATGTATATAGGCATCACGTCCGAGAAAAGTAGACCGACTCCTGCCTGCATCTACTACTATTACTCCACACATCGACCGCTATCCAGCATGCATCTAGAGTATTAAGTTCAAAAGAACAGAGTAACGCTTTAAGTAAGATGACATGATGTAGGGGGATAAACTCATGCAATATGATATAAACCCCATCTTGTTATCCTCGATGGCAACAATACAATACGTGCCTTGCTGCCCCTACTATCACTGGGAAAGGACACCGCAAGATTGGTCCCAAAGCTAAGCACTTCTAACATTGCAAGAAAGATCAATCTATTAGGCCAAACCAAACTGATAATTCGAAGAGACTTGAAAGATAACCAATCATACATAAAAGACTTCAGAGAAGATTCAAATATTGTTCATAGATAAACTTGATCATAAACCCACAATTCATCAGTCTCAACAAACACGCCGCAACAGAAGATTACATCGAATAGATCTCCACAAGAGAGGGGGAGAACATTGTATTGAGATCCAAAAAGAGAGAAGAAGCCATCTAGCTAATAACTATGGACCCGAAGGTCTGAGGTAAACTACTCACACATCATCGGAGAGGCTATGGTGTTGATGTAGAAGCCCTCCATGGTCGATGCCCCCTCCGGTGGAGCTCCGGAAAAGGCCCCAAGATGGGATCTCACGGGTACAGAAGGTTGCGGCGGTGGAATTAGGTTTTTGGCTCCCTCTCTGATCGTTTGGGGGTACGTAGGTATATATAGGAGGAAGAAGTACGTCCGTGGAGCAACATGGGCCCCACGAGGGAGGAGGGTGCGCCCTGGGGGGTAGGCGCGCCCCCCTACCTCGTGCCTTCCCGGTTGATGTCTTGACGTAGGGTCCAAGTCCTCTGGATCACGTTCGTTCCGAAAATCACGTTCCCGAAGGTTTCATTCAGTTTGGACTCCGTTTGATATTCTTTTTCGGCGAAACTCTAAAATAGGCAAAAAACAGCAACTCTGGGCCGGGCCTCCAGTTAATAGGTTAGTCCCAAAAATATTATAAAAGTGTATAATAAAGCCCATTAATGTCCAAAACAGAATATAATATAGCATGGAACAAACAAAAATTATAGATACGTTGGAGACGTATCAAGCGTCGGGGGCGCCGGTGTTCGGACTGTATACCAGGAGTTTTATCCTCAACTGGATCCTCCTTGTCATCGTCGAGATCGTCGTTGGGTGTGTCTACCATACACACGTCATACCAGGAGGTGGACGTCCCGCGTCTAGCGGATAGTAAGCTCTGGGCTTGCCCTTCATCATCGTCCATATCGTCGATGTCTTCGGAGCGGGGGTGAAGCGTGTTGGTTGGGTCTTCCATAGTGGCTATGAAGTGGGTGGAGGGTGGGAAGCAAAATTCTCCGTCATCCGACGTAAGTTCGAACCGAACATAGTTCAGCGGCGAGTCGCCTGCCAGGGATAGGATTTTTAGTAAGTTTAGCACATCGCCCATGGGCGAGTGTTGGAAGACGTTTGCGGCGCTGAACTTGAAGATCGATAACTGATCGAGTTCGGTAGCCGCGGACTCGCAGGGTTCGGAACTTGTCGCCGGAGACGAGTCCGGGGTTCCGTTGATGCGGATATCATATGAAGCAAAATCTATGTGCGGCTCCGATGCCGCGGGATCAGCAGCCTCCATGATGGGGTTGAGCTTCCCATCTTCGGATGACTCGATCTGCTCCAGATCTAAGGCCGGAGTTGTTGCAAGAACTATCTCCTGGATGGGGCCCGATGGCAGGTTTAGGCCATGCTCATCGGGGCGAAGGGGAGCGGTGGCCGCGGTCTCGAATCCGTTGAAGATCAAGTCTCCTCTGATGTCCGCGACATAGTTCAAGCTTCCGAATCTGACCTGATGGCCAGGGGCATAGCTATCGATCTGCTCCAGGTGGCCGAGCGAGTTGGCCCGCAGTACGAAGCCGCCGAATACGATGATCTGTCTGGGGAGGAAGGTTTCTCCCTGGACAATGTAATTACTGACGATCGAATGGGCCATCGAGTCCTTTGCCGACGGCACAGTGGAACTCTCAATGAAAGCACCAATGTCGGTGTCAAAACCAGCGGATCTCGGTTAGGGGGTCCCGAACTGTGCATCTAGGATCGATGGTAATAGGAGACGGGGGACACGATGTTTACCCAGGTTCGGGCCCTCTCTATGGAGGTAATACCCTACTTCCTGCTTGATTGATCTTAATGAATATGAGTGTTACAAGAGTTGATCTACCATGAGATCGTAATGGCTAAACCCTAAAAGTCTAGCCTATGTGAATATGGTAATGAGTCTCCCTATCCGGACTACGCTCTCCGGTTTATATAGACACCGGAGAGATCTAGGGTTACATGGAGTCGGTTACATCAGAGGGAATCTACATAGTCGGTTGCCAAGCTTGCCTTCCACGTCAAGTAGAGTCCAATCCGGACACGGGTACAATCTTCGGTCTTCATGTCTTCACAGCCCATCAGTCCGGCCCAATAGGTAACAGGCCGGAGGCCCGAGGACCCCTTAGTCCAGGACTCCCTCAGTGACCCTCTCGTCGTTAGAGCTCGGTATCCCGGACATTCACTTCATGGAGGCACTACTAGGGAAAAGGTTATCGGTAGATATTTAGAAGTAGCGATAGGTGACACACCAGTGCTAATGTTAAGTAGCAGTAGCGCGGGCGTAAGACAGTGTATATGTTAGTTGTAGTGCATGGTTACCCAATAACCGCCGGTGCTAAGCGGGCCCCCAGGTACCCCTGGTCGAGCATTAGTAGTAGCGGGAGCTCTACACCACGGGCTACAACAAATCATATAGCTAGCGCGGGCCACTGGCCCCACACTGGTACTACGCTTACACGGGCTAGCTGGTGGGCCTCAATTAGCAGCAGCGCTGGGCCGCATGCCCCCTCTGCAGGTACTTCCATTAGTAGTAGTGCCTGTCTTCAACCCACATTACTGCTAGCGGCCCCATTAGCAGTAGTGCATGTCACTCTCCCTCTCCATTCTTCACGCTCTCACTCACTCTCCCTGCTCCGGCGACCTTCCTCCCCCATCCCAGCTGACCCTCCCCTGCATGGCCGCCCTCCCTCGTCTCGGCCCTCCTCTGCCTCACTTCTTCTACGTTTTAATTTCTAGGGTTCATATATATGCTCTAGGGCGGCAAATATTTTTCTTTAGTAGTTTTTGCCAATATTGGATGATAATGGGTAGACATGGCATTGTATAGTCCAATTCTTATTTAGTTTTAGTTAGGCCACTTTTTTCTTTAGTGTTTTTTGCTATATATATAATGTTATTATATTTGAGATTATTTGGTTATTTCCTATATTTAGCGTTATTCTGACTATATTTACGTTATTTAGGCTAGATTGTTTTATAGATTGAATATATAATAATGACTCACAAAAGAATAAATGTTGTTATTGATCCATGGGACACATTACTAGGAAACCACACTTGTTTAAGGCTAAACAATTACTGCTAATATATAGTTAATTGAGAACATCACCACCTTTCAACTTTCTGAATCAATACCAATCACCTAGGGTAGACAAGGCAGCAAAGTATATGCACACTAGAAGTAGAGAAGAAAATGACCAACTTTTATATATACAAAGATTGTCTGAACTTGAGTTGCTGTGTATGTGGTTCCAAAGGTGGCCACATATGTCTCTTTCTATAGCAGGGAAACTCTGAGTGGCCTATATTTTGCCAGAATGTTGACCCATTTCCATTCCGGGAAATTTCAGGCGCTCGATATGTCCTATTTTTAACTGGTCATGTCGAAATTTTCCTTGAATTTTGGGATGACTAGTGCTAGAAAGTAGGACATATCGAGTGCCCGTGATTTGAGGAACCGGAATTAAACGACATTCCGGCCAAACATAGGCAATTTTTTATGTCATTAGTCTGTATATGTAACGGGTTGGCTTTCAGTTTGTTGGGGCTCCTAGTGTGACTTTCAGAGAGGAAGAATATTGACTGTTGTCATGGGGGTTGCTTCTTCTTCTTCTTTCGCAGGTGCTAGATATTTTGGTGTAATGCACTTTCGAAAGAAAGGAGGAGCAAACATCTCACCGACGGTCAAAATATCTGTGAGGGAGTGTCCACCATACACTATCGAAATATCAGAGAGGAAGAATCCCGACTATTGTCGTGGGGGTCGTTTCCTCTCCTTCTTATTGTGATATACCTTGGTAATGCACGAGAGAAGGAGGGGAAACGACCATCACCGACGGTCGAAACATCTGTGAGGGAGTGTCCACCATATATTCTCGAAATATTAGAGAGGAAGAATCCCGATTGTTGTCGTGGGGGTCGCTTCACCTTCGTTCCCGTGCGCTAGATATTTTGGTGTAATGCACTCGGGAATGAAGGGAGGAGCGACATTTACCGACGACCAAATATATCAGAGAGGGATTGCCCACCACGTGAGATGAGAGTTTTCAAGGAAGACTTGACAGACCGAAAGTCAACCCGTGCTGAATAGTGATTTGTGTGTTGAGTTCCTGGTAATTGCCGTTGATTTAAAATCTTCGAATTACGAACACAAGAAATGTCTGATGATTATAGGATCCCTGAGTGCGATTACTGCAGCGACGACCGTGGTATGTGCGACAGGCCACACCTGGAAAATGGTAGGTTCTTCACCATCAAGCTGGATGAGACCTGCGATGTTTTTACTGTACATAATGACTGTACAACCAGTATTTTATTTGTAATTAATGATGACTTGTGCTTCCTTGTTTTAACGTGTAATCTCTGTTTTCTACAATTCAACTAATGCATCCCCTGCCATGCAAGACGGCGTCTTGAAGAAGCTCGGTTTTCAAGATAGTGAGAATATGGAGACGAGGGGAGCTCACCTTAGGACTAAACATGGTTACGCTTTTCGGGTGAAGCTCTATAATGTAGTTAATCACCCACAGTTTGGTTGCTCAAATTGGGGAGCTCTATGCAAGGTCTATGGATTTCAGGAGAATATGCAAATAACCTTCGATATTCGTCAAGATGGCATTGAAGATAATATCGACATTTTGGCAGATGTGGATATGCTTCCAGTTGTACCTCTATGTGAGGTTGTCAAACAAATTTGTTAAGTAATTTATATTGTTTATTTAAAAATATTTGGTGTTCAGCCCTACTAAACTTGTTTATTATAATTGACATCTTATTTTCTTTCTCCAAGAAATACTCGGAAGGCTGTATACAAGACGTATCACAGTTATGGCTCCGAGCTAACTTGTGAGGAGAAAGGATCTCTTGTCTCGTTTATAAATGATGTTGAGACTTTTAAGAGCAATTATCAAATTAGCCCAAACTATAGTGGATACATGCCACTAGTCCACGAGTTGCATGATGGTAACTTCATTGCAGAAAACATGGTATGATTTTGTTAACTATGGTTGCATACATTCTTCTTAAGTAAACTACATTGCTAAATATATATGTTACTATTATGTTCTTCAACAGAGGCTCCTGAAGGAGGTTGTGCCTGACATGATGTTTACAGAAGGTCATATCCATATGGTTAGATGAAAGGCCCGATATGAAAAAATGGATCAAAGTAACGAATGCGCGCAGGAAACCACTAGGAGACAACATTAATGTGCGCAAGCCACAAATTGGAGACTGGTGGATCTTTATTCTCCATTATGGAGATGGACCGGTTTAACTGTTTTATACTATTTGACCTAAGAGAGAGGAATAGGTCCTAGGTAGTTATTTACCTTAGGATGACTACCCTTAGCTAGTCTTGGTTAACTTGTCATCTGTGCTATATTGATGGTCAGTTATTATATGACTACGGATGATGATCAAGTTATTATATGACTACGATGATCACGATGACGCGGTCATACTACTTCTCATGTGCTAGAATAATGAGGAGTTATTATATATATGGCTACGGATGATGACACTGGTAGAAAAAAGGCCTTTAGTCCCGGTTCGTAAAGGCCTTTAGTCCCGGCTGTGCAACCGGGACTAAATATGCGCGACTAAAGACCCCCCCTTTAGTCGCGCCTCTTACGAACCGCGACTAAAGGCTTTAGTCCCGGTTCTTGTGGCTGACCGGGACTAAAGGCCCGTCCTTTAGTCCCGGTTCTCGTGGCTGACCGGGACTAAAGGCCTCCTCCGCAGGTTTAAACCTGGTTTTTTTGCGATTTTTTTTATTTTCAAATTTCTGAATTATTTTAACCTCTAATCTCTAATCACCACCCCTCATCACTGCTCCATTTATCCTCTAATCTCTAATCACCCCTCATCATTCCAAATCATCTAATTTCCTGGACGGTCACCCATCCTCTCACTACTCCAGCCTGAGCACGCTTAACTTCCGGGTTCTATTCTCCCTCGTTTCCAACTCTGCACTTGTTGTTTTCCTGACAATAGTAGGATGTCAATTCTATTAACCCTCAGGAATTTAGCTTGAGCATGAAGTGACACATTTCACTGTTTGAGTTTGAAACTATTGTTTTAAAAAACAATACTTATTTAGTAACACTAATATTTCTGGAATAATTAGTTTGACCATTGTTTGACCACCAGTTTGACCACAGTTTGACCAGATTTGACCAAAATTTAAACAAATGAAATAATTATTTAGTAACACTAATATTCTAGAATAATTATTTTGACCATTGTTTGACCACAATTTGAAATTGTTTGAATTTTTTTGCCTCTCCAGATCTTAAAAACCCCGTATCTTTTTTTCTGTTAGGTTTTTGAGGATTCTAAAAATGTTTAACGGGGTTCCCCCGGTTAAATTCGGATGTAATTTTTCGAGTAGATGATTTTTCATATAAAAAACTTTTTCATCCGAGTTCGTATGCAAAAGTTATGCCCATTTTAAGAAATTCCAGAGAGATTTTGCAAATAAAGTCGAAATCCATATTTGTTAATTTTCCCAACAACTAGACCACATATCACATGGGAAACTTATTTTATTTTATTTTTTTGACATTTCCATCATTTTCTTTTGTTTTTTCTAAAACTAAAAAGGCGATCGGGGGGGGGGGGGGGGGTAGAGTTTGAAAATGAGGCCTCCTTTAGTCCCGGTTGGTCTGGCCAACCGCGACTAAAGGTTCGGGCCATTAGTCGCGGTTGGCCAGACCAACCGGGACTAAAGGTCTAACCTTTAGTCCCGGTTGGCCTGGCCAACCGCGACTAAAGGCCTTCGGGCCAGCCTGAGGACCTTTAGTCCCGGTTGGCCTGGCCAACCGGGACTAAAGCCCCTCCCGTCCGCCAGCGCGCGCTGGGCCCAGATAGTTGGTCGCGGGCCTCCTCCCGAACCGCGACTAAAGACCCCTTTAGTCGCGGTTCGATTAGTTTGGGGACTAATGGGGGCGTATGGAAGCCTCTTTTTTCTACCAGTATGAGTTAATGTATGACTACAGATGATGATGAAGAATTATTATTATGAGACTATGGATGATGAATTATTATATCATTGGGTGGAAGAAACATGGATTGGATTAAAATGGATGGATCCAAGTGAGCAAGGTGAATTAGTGGGATGATATGATGTTGACAAGGAACACAAGTGTCGAATCTCATTCATCAAAAAAATAGTGTTGGTCCGTCGCACACAATGTTATATATAATAGATACATATTATTAATGTAAATAATACTAGCACTATTTTACAGCTCATAACGCCCGTTTATATATGCCTCAAAAAGAAGTGTCGTGCGTGTAACCCGTCTAGTTTTCGTTGCAGGCGTGCAGGGGAATAGTCAGGAGCCTCGCCATCCCGTTGCCAGAGGAAAACAGTGAGGTGCCTCCCAGTCTCGGAGCGGAGGGCAGTGCGTACGTCTGCAGCGTGAAGAATGGCGGTACGTCGTGGTTTCTCCGTTCTTTTTGTTTTTGTATGTACTTTTTATTTGCCACGAGACCAACTCCGGCGCCCACGCAGAGTCGTCGTCTTGGCCGAGCAGCTAGCTAGCTCGTCCCTGGCGCGTGCGGACCTCGTTGTTCTTCAAGTGGTCAGATGGATCGAGGGCCACGCTCACGAGTGTTCTTCGTTCTTGGTCGGACATGCATGGATGAATCCTTGTTGTTTCTTGGTGGGACATGCATGGGATTTGGGGATTCACACCGGAGTTAGATGCAGACGTTCTTGTATATGTTCGTCAATCGTCATTACCGACGGATCGCCTGATTTGGTAAGCAGAAAAAAGACCGGCTGGTGCCAGTTCATCGTCCGATCCCACTCGTAGCTGGCAATGGCATGCATGCAACCTTGTATATATGCATGTTACGTTTCTGGTCCCACTACCGGAATACGTTTGTGGCCCATATGTTGACTCTCAGACACACAAGGTAGAAGAACATACACAGGAGCTTGGCACCGCACACAACTTGTGCCACTTTTCTGTATTTCTTCTCACACACAAATGAAGTGGATTACAAAGTCTTAAGTAGCCGGACTAAACACAACACCACGCACCCACTAAGCCACGCACACACGCACTCACTTTTGCATGCAACCCCACGGTCAAGCCACACATATCGGCTGAACCGCGACTAGCTCCGCTAGCCGGTAGAAACGGCAGCTGATAACCATCTCTCTGGCCACTCGGTTTTGGCCGATCTCCTCGCTGCTGGAGATAACAACGCTGCTGATTACCAGGTCCACAACTAAGCCGCTCTAACTAATCTTATCCATGCAATACGTGCATGCTAGTAACCTCACGGACGCCCACACATGCATCCATTTGTTTTAAGACTCACTCAACTAACAAACCACTATCTAGCTTGCATGTTTACACATACCCACATTTCTACGTGCACAAACTGCCGCAGCCAGAAGTCTTCAACTTAACTACATGCATGAACGAAACTAATGCGACGAAATAAACATGATGAATACCTAGACAACAAGATAAACTCTATCACCATACATCCCTACTTAGCTCGGCCTTGTGATAATCACGATAGGAAAGAGAGAACCAAGGGTCGATAGACTTGTGATAATCACCATAAAGAAGATCAACCGCAATAACTTGTAGATGATGGTGGTCGTTAACCATGTTTAGAAATAAGGTTTAGTCATGAATATATTAGACGATGAACTGTTAGTTAGTGTGTTAAGATGGATGTGATATATCGATGTTAGTTTCTTAAGTTGAACAAATTTGAAGTGTTGCTTAATTAGTTTGTCGTTTGTTTTCAAAATGAATTAAGTCTGGTTCGCTTATATCGAGAATCATATCACTCCGTGAGTTAAGTTAACTTTCTAAAAGTAATATTTTTTCAACGTGCAATGCGAACAATTGGTGTCCTCTTTCCAGTCTAGTCCTCCAGTGGCGGGCGCTAAGGAACAACCACCACTGCTAACATGGCATCTGTGACGGGCAACAACAGCGAACTGTGGCAGGCAGTAAATAATACCCGCCAGTGGAACTAATGTACCAATGGCGAGCGCGCGCCCGCCACTGATGCCATATTAGCAGTGGCGGGAGGTTAGTGGCGGGCGTCCCTCGGAGCCTTGCCCGCCACTTCTAGGCTTTTTGCGCCCGCCACTCCTAGGCATTCATGCAGTAATTGGTTATTAGTGAGAGTTTATTAGCTTATAATTGCACTTGTATTGCATAATAACTATGTAGGTATACTTATGCATAGATTTTCTAAAAAAAGAGAAAGACAAGTTGGAAAAACAAAGTTGTAGAGAACTATATAGATAACCTTGGAATTTTTAACAATTATTGCTTACCTGAGTTTCTCTTCCGGAACAATCCAAAGAGCAGCGTCGCATACGGGGCAGGATTCGATCTCCTCCGCATCTATTTTTTTCATGATACACTCCCGGCAAACTGCTTATACAAAAATATGGTCACAAGAGGAACTCCACAGGCAGGCAGGCAATTAAGTTTCATGTAGAGATTTGAAAGAACAAAATTTAACGTGATTGATAAATAAAAACAATATTAGGAGTAAATTAGTTAGTAGCAACGACAATGCAATAAGACTAGATACTTGGCTTTCATCTAGATTGAGAGCGCAAGTAGTGGCGCAGCAGTAGGCCAGGCTTATGGGCCAAGTGGCGTAGCCACATTTTATACCTCGTGGACTCTACAGCATCTGGTGCAGCCACTTTGTCAAAGACAAAAGTAGTGCAGCCACATTATATTTAAGAATGTGAACCGCGGCTATACCAAAAACACAAACAGAAAATATATACTTCCTGAACACAAATCACAACTCTCTCCAAACATTACTACTCCACCCAACCTCTTAACTCGTGCAAAATGGGAAAAGGGAAGCAGACTCCACGCGCGCGATTGAATGAATACAAATGAAATGGACACAACGGCTGACCGGGAGCACGCGCCGATGACTGTTCGCGTGCTTGTTTCCCCTCTACCCTACCTCTAAATTCCATCTTCTCTGCCAAGGCCCGCCGCCCATCCCTAAAGACACCGTGGCGTGTCTCACTCCCAGCGTCTAGTTGTATTGTAATTGTATGTGGCCAACTGCAGGCAGTCGGTGGGGCTGGCCCACGATGACATCGGTGCGACCTTTGACGCCTTCGGGCAAGTCGTGGGAGTTAGCACCACCGTTGAGGAGCGCATATCATCTCTGGTTCCGCGAGGAACCATTGCCCTTCTTATGATCCTTCTCATAGAATCGCCACTGTCAAAACTGTCAAAACACTGTAATATATTCGTCCCTCATTACTGATTGAAGAAGAACGGAATCCCATAAAATGTCAAAACACAGTAATATATTGGTTCCTCATTCCCGACACGCTGCCGTCTCGGCGGTCTGCTCCATCCATCATCTCCTCACTATCGCTAGCCTTGACGCCCTTCTCTTCTGCAACAAATTAGAACAAAATTAAAAGTTGCAGCTAGACACATTTCCTTTTTGTGGGAAGCATGCGTCGACGCTAGCTGGTGAGCAGCAGGGTTTTGGCACCGTCAAGGGGACGCTATTGACCTGGGGCCGCCTAGTGCAGGTTCGCTCCCATTCGCACATGTCACATCCGACAGTTTCTAACTGCTCACGTCACCTTACCATTTCGTCTCATCGGATAGTATAGGGTTCGTCTATCATCCTAACCCAGTAGTCACCACTCTCTCCTCAGAAGCTGCCCCGTCCTGCTCAGATCCCGATCGAGCTCCACCACCAAACCCAATTCTCCTCATGGCCGGACTAGCAGCCGTCTCTGCCAAAGGAGATGGACGCCGGAGGTAGTTGTAGGTGCTCGACTACGAGGAAGGGGAAATTAGCCGAGCGCAAGGGCTATCTGGCTCCGGTGCCGGCGGCAGCGGCCGATCGTAGAGCGGCTGAACATGATAGAGGCGGAGGTGGACAAGATCTCCACCACATCAGAAACCGCGGCGACCTCCCCAACGACATGCGCCGGAAGATAATTTTTGTCCTCCCCATCAAGCAACGCGGTCGCCCGTCAGAACTCGGGGCCTCGGGAAGAGGTGAATCCGAAATACACAACATCGGGTGATGGAATCGATGGCACTGGCCAGCCGATAAAAGGGAGTAGCGCGGCAGAGCTCCGACGAGTCACGGGGGGTTTGGGGGGGACCGCGGAGTAGCAAAATCTTTCCTTTCCTTGGTAGAAAACTAGAAATAGATGAGTGTGAGAAGATTGCATGTTGGCGGCGCCGGGTGCGCGTTGCAAGACTGGGGCCCAGGAGAGTGTTTAGGTCAGGGCACTTTTCCTACAAGGAACGATCTATGTGCGATTTGTATTCGGACCCATCTTCCTGTATTGTTTTTTTAATCTGCTTTCTTCTGTTCAGAACCTAGCAATTCTAGTTTTTCACTCTCTCCATACCGTAGATCAATATTCATCTTTTGTGCGGGTAAGTAGCGAATTCTTACAAAGTAAGATGCAATAAGAGGGAAGCGAGTTCAGATAGGACGGAGACCATTGTGTGGGCGAAGTGCGCAGGAAAGAGAGAAGTGAGTTTGTGGGAAAACCATTGCATATGTGAAGTGACGTGCGAGCGAGCCAGATGATACCATCATGGACGCGAATTACGCAGGAAAGAGAGAAGGGAGTTCGATGAGACCGTTGCTTTCGATGAGACCGGGCTATTTATTGCAGTAATGAGTACCAATAATTACATCTGAATTTTTAAAGCAGTTACATTATGTGACAGCTCATGACAACCTATTATAATCATTGATATTGATCGTGAATATTTCTGTGACGAGATACTGATTTCTGACAAAATGAAAAGTAGGAATACCATATTTTGCACAGGTAAGTAGCGAATTAGGTAGAAAAGAGAGAAGTAAGTTTGGGCAAGACCATCGTGCATACGAAGCGCGTGTAAATGAGGTACACCTGGAAAAGGAGGGGAGAGGTCAGGCGAGACTGTTGTGTAGGCATGGGACATTACCACACAATTGAAACTAATAAATGCCAAATATAGATCCAAGCACATTTAAATCAGTACAACCAGTGTGACTTTATACTAGTATGTCTCTTTCTATTTTTTTTGCGAGAATAGTATATCTCTTTCTAGCAAAAGTGGTACTCCGTGTAACCTCATCGGGCGAAAGAAAGAAAAGGAACAGGAGCATAGTGCATGGAGGAAAAGGTTGGACCCCACTCGCTAGCAGTGGCGGTTCCAGGAATCGATGTGTGTTTGACCCAATGTTATTAGACAAGATAATAATGTAGCTGGCAGTTTACAACTTATGCAAGATCTATACACGTGTAATTGTATGCTTGTATACTCTCACCGCTAATAAGCTGAAGAAACTTTTTTTTATTCCGGTGCATATGGATATATTAATAGTATAGGCACTCACTAGTACTCCCTCCGTTTGGAATTACTTGTCTCGAAAATAGATGTATCTAGAACTAAAATACGTCTATATACATCCATTTCTACGACAAGTAATTCTGAACGGAGGGAGTAGACCGGTTCGTGCGCCCACGGGACCGGCCGGGCCTCGGGAGGCATTTGTCCTGGTTCGTGTGGACCCATTTGTCCCGGTTCTAGGCACGAACCGGGACAAATGGCCCTCGCTCCTGGCCCACGGCTATTTGTCCCGGTTCGTGGCTAGAACCGGGACATAAGGGGGGCCTTTAGTCCCAGTTCCGGCCACGAACCGGGACCAATGAGTTGCCTATCCCCTCGCCCGCGAGCAGAGCACTCCACCGTGCTCTGTTTTTTCTGGCCGGCGAGGGGAGAGCTTTGTGGTGCTCTAGCTCACCTCCTATGCACATGAGGTGTTCGATGAAATGCCCGAGCCACACTAGTTAAGCTTTCTCCTCTCGAAGCTCGACCTTCAAGCTCCATTTTCCGCGAGATTTGTCTACGTTTAGCGGTCCGTCACGTCCCGTCCCCGTCTTCGCCGCCGTCGATCGCCCGCGTCGATCTCGTCGCCGGCACCACCGTGGTGAGCCTCTTGTTCTTATTTTCTTCTGAAAGAAAAAAAATCTTACTTTAAATAGATACTTGTCTAATTTTCTTGCTTTTATTATTCCTTGTTATTATATAGTGCGATGGTTTTGGTATCCGCCCCCGTCGGCCCTCGTCCTGGCTATGATTCGGATGTGGTATATATTATCTTTTATAACTATTTGGTTCATTTATTGTTTATGACAATTATGCCCATCAAGTTGACATAGATTTTATTTATCTAGGAGGTAGTTGAACCGGAAATTCCAACCGACCCTATTGTCGAGAGGTTAAATTTAATTGAAGAAGAAAACAATTATTTGAAGGAAAAAAAATTGAGGAGGAGAAGATGATATTGGAGTTGCATGTTGCGGATGTCGTCGATGATCACAAGATCAAGATGGACGCAATGCGGTTGAAGATTAGAAAGATTAGAAAATATGTCACTCATACCGAGGCTTGGCATCATTATGCCGTTGGATCAATTGTTACCTTGGTTGTGATTATGATCACATTTGTTGTTGCATTGAAAGGTTTTACATAGTTTCAATGTATGGTTTAATTAGATGCTCTGAAGAGCTATATGTTGTTCAATAAGAAATATCTATGTACTTTGGTTTTGATGTGATAATGAACTTCTATTAATTTGGTCACTTATTTATCCATGTGAATCTGTAATGGTTTTTGACACACATAATTATATGTAATGCACACAGATGAACCGGCAATGGATGTAGGGTGACGGACACACCTCCGAGTACGTTAAGGGCGTGCATAATTTTCTCGAAGTGGCTGAGGCAAACAAGCAGAATGGTTTTATGTGCTGTCCATGCCCTATATGTGGGAATACGAAGTCTTACTCTGACTGGAAAATCCTTCACACCCACCTGCTTTATAAGGGTTTCATGCCACACTATAATGTTTGGACCAGGCACAAAGAAATAGGGGTTATGATGGAAGACAGCAAAGAAGAAGAGGACGATGACAACTATGTGCCCCCGGAATACGGTGATGCTGCAATGGGGGAACCTGCTGAAGATCAAGAGGAACCATACGATATTGTGCGCGATGATGATCTCCGCCGGGTCATTGTTGATGCAAGGACACAGTGCAAAAGTGAAAAGGAGAAGCTAAAGTTCGATCGCATGTTAGATGATCACAAAAAATGGTTGTACCCCAATTGCGAAGATGGCAACACAAAGCTCGGTACCGTACTGGAATTGCTGCAGTGGAAAGCAGAGAATGCTGTGCCTGACAAAGGATTTGAGAAGCTACTGAAAATATTGAAGATGAAGCATCCAAAGGATAACGAATTTTCCGAAAGTACGTACACAGCAAAGAAGGTCGTATGCCCTCTAGGATTGGAGGTGCAGAAGATAGATGCATGGCCTAATGACTGCATCCTCTACCGCGGTGCGCACGAGGATTTGAACGCATGCCCGGTATGCGGTGCATTGCGGTATAAGATCAGACGAGATGACCCTGGTGATGTTGACGGCGAGCCCCCCAGGAAGAGGGTTCCTGCAAAGGTGATGTGGTATGCTCCTATAATACCACGGTTGAAACGACTGTTCAGAAACAAAGAGCATGCCAAGTTGATGCGATGGCACAGTGAGGACCGTAAGAAAGACGGGAAGTTGAGAGCACCCGCTGACGGGTCGCAGTGGAGAAAATCGAGAGAAAGTACCGGGCTGAGTTTGCAGGTGACCCAAGGAACGTATGGTTTGGTTTAAGCGCGGATGGCATTAATCCTTTCGGGGAGCAGAGCAGCAATCATAGCACCTAGCCCGTGACTCTATGTATGTACAACCTTC
Source organism: Aegilops tauschii subsp. strangulata (assembly GCF_002575655.3). Taxonomy (NCBI): domain Eukaryota; kingdom Viridiplantae; phylum Streptophyta; class Magnoliopsida; order Poales; family Poaceae; genus Aegilops; species Aegilops tauschii. The sequence continues at coordinate 474,574,343 of NC_053039.3, forward strand.
CTCCTTGGATGTGCATGAAGCGGAAGTTCATTATGATGCCAGTTCTCATCCAAGACCCTAAGCAACCCGGCAACGACATTGATGTGTACCTAAGGCCATTAGTTGAAGAACTTTTACAGTTGTGGATTGGAAAAGGTGTACATGTGTGGGATGAGCACAAACAGGAGGAATTTGACCTGCATGCGTTGCTGTTTGTAACCATCAACGATTGGCCTGCTCTCAGTAACCTTTCAGGACAGAAAAACAAGGGATACCACGCATGCACGCACTGTTTGGCTGACACCGAAAGTATTTACCTGGACAAATGCAGGAAGAATGTGTACCTGGGCCATCGTCGATTTCTTCCGACCAACCATCAATGTCAAAAGAAAGGCAAGCATTTCAAAGGCGAGGCAGATCACCGGAAGAAGCCCGCCATGCATACCGGTGATCAAATACTTGATATGGTCAATGATTTACACGTAATCTTTGGAAAGGGTCCCGGCGGACTATATGTTCCGAATGACGCTGAGGGACACGCACCCATGTGGAAGAAGAAATCTATATTTTGGGACCTACCCTACTGGAAAGACCTAGAGGTCCGCTCTTCAATCGACGTGATGCACGTGACGAAGAACCTTTGTGTGAACCTGGTAGGCTTCTTGGGCGTGTATGGGAAGACAAAAGATACACCGGAGGCACGGGAGGACCTGCAACGTTTGCACGAAAAAGACGGCATGCCTCCAAAACAGTATGAAGGTCCTGCCAGCTACGCTCTTACCAAAGAAGAGAAAGAAATCTTCTTTGAATGCCTGCTCAGTATGAAGGTCCCGTACGGCTTCTCGTCGAATATAAAGGGAATAATAAATATGCCAGAGAAAAATTTCCAGAACGTAAAGTGTCATGACTGCCACGTGATTATGACGCAACTGCTTCTGGTTGCATTGAGGGGCTTCTACCGGAAAACGTCCGATTAGCCATTGTGAAGCTATGTGCATTCCTCAATACAATCTCCCAGAAGGTGATCGATCCAGAAATCATACCAAGGCTAAGGAGTGATGTGGCGCAATGTCTTGTCATTTTCGAGCTGGTGTTCCCACCATCCTTCTTCAATATCATGACGCACGTCCTAGTTCATCCAGTCAACGAGATTGTCATTCTGGGCCCCGTATTTCTACACAATATGTTCCCCTTTGAGAGGTTCATGGGAGTCCTAAAGAAATATGTCCGTAACCGCGCTAGGCCAGAAGGAGGCATCTCCATGGGCCATCAAACAGAGGATGTCATTGGATTTTGTGTTGGCTTCATTCCGGGCCTTAATAAGATTGGTCTCCCTAAATCGCGGTATGAGGGGAGACTGGCTGAAAAAGGCACACTTGGAGGGGTCTCAATAATATGCAGGGACGGGCATTCTTGGTCTCAAGCACACTACACAGTTCTACAGAACTCTACCTTGGTGACCCCGTATGTCGATGAACACAAGAACAGTCTGCGCTCCAAACACCCGGAGCAGTGTGATGACTAGATTACATGTGAACACATCAGGACTTTCGGCAGTTGGTTGGAAACACGTCTCAGAGGTGGCAACACTGTTTGTGATGAGCTGTACTCGTTGTCCAAGGGACCATCTTCGACTGTATTGACTTACAAAGGATACGAGGTAAATGGGAATACATTTTACACGATCGCCCAAGATCAAAAGAGCACCAACCAAAACAGCGGTGTCCGCTTTGATGCAGTAACCAAGAGGGGAAAGGACACATATTATGATTACATAGTGGACATATGGGAACTTGACTATGGACATGATTTTAAGGTCCCTTTGTTTAAGTGCAAATGGGAGCACCAACCAAACCCTAGTAGTAGCGCGGGTTTTGAGGCTATCAGCAGCGCGGGCAGCCGCGCTACCAATAAGGCGCTACAGGTAACTGTTAGTAGTAGCGCGGTCTGTACCCGCGCTACTACTATTGACTATATCATCAGCGCTTTTCCGGAACGCGCTACTATTAGTTAGCTGTAGCGATTTCCTAGCCCCATGCTACTGCTATATCTTTCATCATTTCCACCCCATTTCAGCTTCAATAAGCTACAATTTTCAAATACCAGGTACTACTAGATATCAATTTCATAAATCATTATAGGTACTAGCTAGTATTCCCTCGGTTCCAAATTACTCGTCGTGGTTTTAGTTCAAATTTGAACTAAAACCACGATGAGTAATTTGGAACGGAGGGAATACTAGATAACAATTCCATATATACTCAACATACATCCTCAAGCAGTACTAGGTGATATCGACGACGATCATCATATGTAGTTCTAGATGATATCGACGACGATCATCATATGTAGTTTTACATGATATCGACGACAATCATCATATGTAGTTCTAGATGATATAGCCACACACACATATGTAGTTCTGGATGATATCGACGACGATCATCATCCTCAAGCCTGGGCGGTGGGTGTTCCTGATAGTAATTAGGATGGCCTGTCCAACACGAAGATTCTTGCCAACGAGGAATCTCTTCCACCCAACCGAGTTTAAGTGTGTGCGACCGTCTGTGTCCATGCGGTAAGTACAGGTGGTGACGGAGCCCCTTGTGGTAAGGCGTAGTCCAGCTGAGCCTTCTTCATCAGGCTCGATACCACAACTCACAGATAGGTTCTTTGGCAATTTCTAAATAAGAAAAACATATCAATTAATAAATAGCCTCGCACATACTCTTGCAAATATATTTCTATTAAGTCTAGATTTCTACACTATCAAAAGACACAGTACTACGCATTTGTACTAATTAATCATGAATTCTACTAATAAGCATGTGATCAGACTCTACACTAAAGCATGTCATCGACTAGATTCCACAAAGCATATCATTGGACTCTACACTAAGCATATCATCGGATTCACTAAGCATATCATCGGATAATTTGCATTTGTAAGTATAACAATAAAGCATATATATATCATCAAATTACTACAGTCAGTATAACATACCATTTCATGCCGATCGACCATGGTACTTGTCAGGCGGGTCACGAATGGCACCCCGACAAAGTCATCACATGGCGGAATTATGTCCCATAGGTTGCACACCTCCTCCTCGCTCAGCCTCATTCTTTGAGCTATGATGGCTTCATGAAGTGGGTTCTCATCATCTTCATCGAGTGGGTCCTCATTATCTTCATCATCTTCGTCATCTTCATCATCTTTGTTATCTTCATCATCTTCGTCATCTTCATCATCTTCCACCAGGTTGAGATAAATGACAACCAGCTTGGGTCTTTCGGCCCTGAAGGAGAAGCTGATCTACTCACCACTAGTAAGACGCATGCGGGCGAGGAAACGGGTCCATACATCTCCTCCAATCTGCGACATATTGCATCCTTTCTCGACCTCCATAGTGTATGCCCCCAGGAGCCTCAAATGTCACAGTGTCTCCTGTCAGCTTGTTGAATTTCAACCTCACATTGCATGGGACGATCTGTGTAAAAAAAGCAAAATGACGCAATGCAGTAATGCCAACACTAAAAATAAAATAGTTGTTACATTTCATCTAATTTCTTACCGCCGCATGACGAAAACTCGGCTGGAAGTAGATGCCGAACTGCTTGCCAGTTGCAAGGCTGCTGGCGCACCTTGACTTGCACAGTCGACATAGTGGTGGTGGAGGCGCCATTTTCCTAAAGGAATATGAGCAAAGGATTAACGATCCACTTCACAAGAAAGAAAAACAGTAGCATGTGATATTTCTGGTTCTTCCGCAAGAGGCAATTTGATAGCCGAAAAAACTTTTCACAAATATCTACCAAATCAGGGTACCATACCAAGACATTTCATCTAATTTGGCCCCTATTGCCTAAGATAATTGATTAAAAAAACAAGTGGCAAATTTAACTAAATTGGCACCTACATTTTGCCAAAAAATAACTTATTACAAAAAAACAAAAGCATCTACCTATCCATGTATAGAAAAAATAACAATAAAATGGTGCATACTAAATCAACTAGCCTACTAAATCAACTAAATCAAAATGTTCTAAATCAACTAGCCTACTAAATCAACTAAATCATATCAACTAAATCAAAATGTTGCATATGAACTAGCCTACTAAATCAAAATGTAGCAGGGAGGAGGGAGAAGGAGGGGCGACTCGAGGAGGGAGAAGAGAGTAGGACGGAGGGGGAAGGCGGAGCGAGGAGGGGCCAGCCGGCGGCGAGTGGAGGGAGGACGGAGGAGGAAGGCGGAGCGAGGAGGGGCCGGCTGGCGGCGAATGGAGGAAGGACGGAGGAGGAAGGCGGAGCGAGGAGGGGCCGGCCAGCGGAGAGTGGAGGGAGGGCGGAGGAGGAGGCCGGTACCGAGTCCAGCGAGGAGGAGGAGGTGACGGCGGCGCAGAGGGAGGAGGGGCGACGGGGAGGACCGGCGCGGGGGGTTGAGGGGGAGATCCAGTGAGTGTGTGGGTGTGAGTGGATCGGATAGAGGAGAGTGGGGGGGTGGGAGATGGAATGGCTTAGCAGTAGCACGCTATAGAGAAATGCGCTACTGCTAAACTACCTAGCAGTAGCGCCTTTCACAAAGAACGCACTACTGCTATGTGTCAGCATGTAAAAATAGACATCAAAAATACGTTGATCATCAATGATCTTTTTGTGTACAATCAGATTTGTCAATATGAGTCCTCGCCGGTTTAGGAACCGGTGAAGACTCATATTGCGGCCACAAATTCTACACATAGAGTTCAATGAAAAACAAGTGCTTGTCAAAGTTTGAGAAGTAACATATTTAAGGTGGTAGAAACACTCTTCACGGAGCGAGGTGGGACTAAATTTTTGTAGTAAACTTAGTAGTAGCGCTTATTGGTGAAACGTGCTTCTGCTATGATCCGTAGCAGTAGCGCTTTTCGTGATAACGCGCTGCTGCTAGAACTAGCCTCGAGGCGGCGGCCTGGGAATTATAGCAGTAGCGCGTGTTTGAGCTGGCGCGCTACTGCTATATTTATTTCAGCAGCGAGTTTTGTTTGCGCGCGCTACTGCTACGTAGCAGCAGTGCCTTATTTTAAAGCGCGCTGCTGTAAGATTCTGTGTATAGGTTTTTCCCTAGTAGTGTAAGGAAGCGAACACATCATACGACGAGCCAAAGCGCCACATAGTTCTTTCAGGAACAAGAGACATCGCAGGAGTGGAGGGCAAGATAGACATGTCCGGAGATTATGAAAAGTTTCATGAAATTCCTCCCTTCAAAGTCAAGGCTGACCTATAAGAACCCTGTTAAACGATGAAGGTTATCCATGGTTACGGCACAGTAAGCAAAGGACAGAAGCAAAGAAAAAGTGTAGACTTTCTCTCCATGACTATTATGATGATGCCTTTGATCTAGAATATCCATGTAAGAGACGTGTTTCCGTATGAAACCCTGATACTTCAAAAGAGATTGTCCGTTTTGTACACAAAGTGAATCTAGTTTTTGCTGTAACCCTCTCAAATCTTTAGCACATGCTATTTGGGTGAAATGGTGATACCATGCCAACTTTCAACCTTTTCAGAGTTCATTTGTAGTGCTATTCAATTTCAGGGTCATTTAGCTCAAGAAAATCAGTAAATGCATGAAAAATAACAAATGAAGTCAGAAAGGGTTGAAAATTGATGATGTGGCTTTGAATGGTGCATTTTGAACACACAAAAAGTCTGGAGTTAAAATAAATGAAATCCCTTTGTAACAGATGAGTTTTCGTCCGAAACCTTGATACTTTGAAAGAGATTGTCCATTTTGTACATGAAGTGCATCCAGTTTTTTCCGTAACCTTCTCAACTTTCTAGCACCTGCTATGTGGGTGAAATGATGATACCACGCCTACTTTCAACCTTTTCAGAGTTCATTTGTAGTGCTTTTCAATTTCAGGGTCATTTAGCTCAAATAATGAACTAATATAAAAAAGAAATGAACTAATAGCAAAAAAAAGAACTAATAGCTAAAAGAATGAAGTAAAAATAATTAGTTAAAATACTCTATTATGATCAACTAAAACAAAACTATAATATTCTTCAATAGCAAATAGAAAATCAACTAAAAAACTTTTATAAAACTCTAATAGCAAAATGAATCAACTAAAAAGCTTTTATAAACCTCTAGTATTTTTTAAATTAAAATTATATAAAATTTATGCAACTAAAATTATCAAAGTATTTTCTGTTCAAAATATTATAAGAAAAAAGAAAATAAAATAAATAAGTAGAAACAAAATAAAATAAATAAGTAGAAACAAAATAAAATAAATAAGTAGAAACAAAATAAACTTTAATAAATAAGTAGAAACAAAATAAAATAAAATAATAGCAACAATAAGTATTTTGTTGTAAGTAGACACAAAATAAAATAAATAAAGCAACAAAGAAAACAAAAAAAGTGCCACCTACTGGGCCAGCACGGCCTGAATACGACTAGAAACCCAATCATGGGCCAGGATTCAGGCCCGCAACAGGCCCAGTAGGCCCACAAGCACATAGTGACAGGTTAGGCCCGAAAGCCTGCAATTGAGAGGAGCTTGAGAGGGTGGGAGAAGCAGCGCTTATAAACCACTCTCGAGCTCCCTCAGCAAGCGAGGTGGGACTAAAATTTTGACGCGGGCGGGCAGCACAAGGCCTTTGGTCCTGGTTGGTTGCACCAACCGGGACTAAAGGGGTGCATTGGTCCCAGTTCGTGGGACCAACCGGGACCAATGACCCCCTTTAGTCCCGATTGGTGCCACCAACCGGGACCAAAGGTCTCTGCTTCCCGCCCTTTCGGCTGCTGAAAAGAGACCTTTGGTCCCGGGCTGCCCGACACCGTCAGGCTGCCCGACGCCGTCGCCGTCGCCGCCCGGGCCCCGCGCCGTCGCCGTCGCCGCCCCCGTCGCCGCCCCGTCGCCGTCGCCGCCCCCGTCGCCGCCCCGTCGCCGCGCCCTGCCCCGTCGCCGCCCCGTCACCGCGCCCTGCCCCGTCACCTCCACGCGCCACCCCGCGTCGCCCCGACGCCGTCGCCGCCCCGCGTCGCCCCAACGACATCACCGCCCCGTGCCACCACTGCCCCGACACCGTCGCCTCGCCGCCCCATGGTCCGGCGGCCTTCCGATGTTTTTATATATATGTGATGATGTTGATATGTTGTTTTTTTCATATGATGTTCATATGATTTTTTCGTGCATATGATGTTTTTTTCATATATGTATTACATTTTTTTATTTAGGTTGTTAATTAGTAGATATCAATTTTAGGTTAGTGCATTTTAGGTTAGTGGAGAGGCAAAAAAGTAAAATAAGGAAAAGGAAGCAAAGAGGAAGAAACAAGAAGGAAGAAGAAGAAAAAGAAGGAGAGGAAAAAGGAAAATAAGTATAGGAAGAAGGAGAAGAAGAAGGAGAAGAAGAGGAGAGGAAGAAGAGGAGAAATAAATAGAAGAGGAAAAAAGAAGAAAAAAAGAGGAGAAGAAGAAAAAATAGAAAATATTCTAATTTTTTCTTCTTCTCCTCTATTCCTTTCTTCTTCTTCTCTTTTTTTTCTTCTTTTTTTCTTCGATCTTCTCCTCTTTTTTTTTTCTTTGTCGTCTTCTTATTTTTTATCGGGTATATCGTTGTCGATATACCCCCTCCCCGATAACTTCGACATGAGGGGGGAGGGTTTCGGGGTCGAGGGTCGTCGAGGGGCCGAGGGGTCGAGAGGTTGCCTAGTGTCAAAGTATTGAAGAAATCCATGCCTTCATCATTAGTCGGAAGTAACTGGGGCATGTTGGTACGAAGTTCTGCAAAGTTGTTCTGGAACGGAGTCCCGGATAGGATGATCTGCCTTTTGGTACAAATTTCAGCAAAGGCCTTCCAAATAACTATATTCGGAAGGCTCTTGTTGAACTTTGTACCAAAGAGCGAATTATCCTATCTGGGACTCCGTTCCAGAACAACTTTGAAGAGCTTCGTACCATCATGCGCCTGTTACTTTCGCCTAATGATGAAGACATGGTTTTGTTGAATCCTTTGACACTGGACAAACGTGACATGAGGGGGTCGAGGGTCGGGAACTAGGGTAGAGGGTCATGGATCGCCGAGCGGTCGAGGGTCGAGGGTCGCCGAGGGGTCGACCGGTTGCCTTGTGTCAAAGTATTGAAGACATCCATGGCTTCATCATTAGCCGGAAGTAACCGGGGCATGATGGTACGAAGCTCTCCAAAGTTATTCTGGAATGGTGTCCCGGATAGGATAATTCATCTTTTTGTATGAATTATCCTATCCGGGACTCCGTTCCAGAACAACTTTGGAGAACTTCATACCACCATGCGCCTGTTACTTTCGGCTAATGATGAGGACATGGTTTTGTTGAATCCTTTGACACTAGACAATTTTCTGCACATCCAGAATGCCACCATTTTGTTAAATCCCTTGTCTGTCCGGACGTCAGACAATCATGAGAGAGGCGGTCCGGCCCAAACCCTAGAAGCGCTGCCGAGGCCACCCAAATTTACCAAGTTAAAAGAGCGTTGTCGTTGAGGCCACCCCGAACCCTATAAGCGTTGCCGAGGCCACCCCAAACCCTAGAGAAGCGTCGAGGCCACTAATATGATTCCTTGCTGTGATTAGCTAACTAGGTCTACGTTTGCCACTAATATATCCACCTGCTGTTATGTTTGTATAATAATTGCAATGTTGTAATATTTGCAGAAACAATGGAGCACGGACGAGACGAGGAAGCAGAAGAGGTGTTGGGGGACATAATCACAGCTGGAGCTGATGTCTTGTCCTATCTCAACGACAGTGATGGTTCATGTCTACTACGCAACCTTCTTCTTGTAGACGTTGTTGGGCCTCCAAGTGCAGAGGTTTGTAGGACAGTAGCAAATTTCCCTCAAGTGGATGACCTAAGGTTTATCAATCCGTGGGAGGCATAGGATGAAGATGGTCTCTCTCAAACAACCTTGCAACCAAATAACAAAGAGTCTCTTGTGTCCCCAACATACCCAATACAATGGTAAACTGTATAGGTGCACTAGTTCGGTGAAGAGATGGTGATACAAGTGCAATATGGATGGTAGATATATGTTTTTCTAATCTGAAAATATAAAAACAGCAAGGTAACTAATGATAAAAGTGAGCACAAATGGTATTGCAATGATAGGAAACAAGGCCTAGGGTTCATACTTTCACTAGTGCAAGTTCTCTCAACAATAATAACATAATTGGATCATATAACTATCCCTCAACATGCAACAAAGAGTCACTCCAAAGTCACTAATAGCGGAGAACAAACGAAGAGATTATGGTAGGGTAGGAAACCACTTCAAAGTTATTATTTCCGATCAATCCATTGGGCTATTCCTATAAGTGTCACAAACAGCCCTAGAGTTCGTAGTAAAATAACACTTTAAGACACACATCAACCAAAACCCTAATGTCACCTAGATACTCCAATGTCACCTCAAGTATCCGTGGGAATGATTATACGATATGCATCACACAATCTCAGATTCATCTATTCAACCAACACATAGAACCTCAAAGAGTGCCCAAAAGTTTCTACCGGAGAGTCAAGACGAAAACGTGTGCCAACCCCTATGCATAGGTTCATGGGCGGAACCCGCAAGTTGATCACCAAAACATACATCAAGTGAATCAATAGAATAACCCACTGTCACCACGGTTATCCCAAGCAAGACATACATCAAGTGTTCTCAAATCATTAAAGACTCAATCCGATAAGATAACTTCAAAGGGAAAACTCACTCCATTACAAGAGAGTAGAGGGGGAGAAACATCATCAGATCCAACTACAATAGCAAAGCTCGTGATACATCACGATCGTGCCAAATCAAGAACACGAGAGAGAGAGATCAAACACATAGCTACTGGTACATACCCTCAGCCCCGAGGGTGAACTACTCCCTCCTCGTCATGGAGAGCGCCGGGATGATGAAGATGGCCACCGGTGAGGGATCCCCCCTCCGGTAGGGTGCCGGAACAGGGTCTCGATTGGTTTTTGTTGGCTACAGAGGCTTGCGGCGGCAGAACTCCCGATCTATTATGTTCCCTGGTCGTTTTAGAGTATATGGATATATATAGGCGGAAGAAATACGTCAGGGGAGCCACGAGGGGCCCACGAGGGTGGAGGGCGCGGCCAGGGGGGTGGGCGCGCCCCCTGCCTCGTGCCTCCCTCGTTGCTTTCTTGACATGCACTCCAAGTCTCCCGGGTTGCTTTCCTTCCAAAAATGACTCCTCCGAAAGGTTTCATTCCGTTTCGACTGCGTTTGATATTCCTTTTCTTCAAAACACTGAAACAAGGGAAAAATAGGAACTGGCACTGGGCTCTGGGTCAATAGGTTAGTCCCAAAAATAATATGAAAGTGCATAGTAAAGCCCATAAAACATCCAAGATGGATAATATAATAGCATGAATACTTCATAAATTATAGATACGTTGGAGACGTATCAGCATCCCCATGCTTAATTCCTGCTCGTCCTCGAGTAGGTAAATGATAGAAGAAATAATTTATGAAGTGTGAATGCTAGCAGGTGCATAAGTTTGATCAATGATAATTTCAATCACTTTTTCTAGCATCATTATATGTTATAACAGTAGCTCAACTTATAGAACTTTGCATGATCAAGTAACAAACTATTTACATGTTAAAGTATAGAACATAAACTTCCTTGAAAACTAACAAACCATGTTATTAGTCATCAAACAATTACAATTAACCTTATTTTCAGGAAGAGTCTATGTTAGAGCTTTGATTCACCAAACTTCACATACTCAACTATCATTTAGTCTTCCATGATTTCTACCACTCAAAGCATATTTTTAGAACAAATAGTATTCATTGAACACAGAGAAAGATAGGGGCTTAATGTTTCGCCTCCCAACCTTTTACCTCAAGGGTAATGTCAACAATAATAATTCATGATCAAATATATTTGAATGGCCATATATGCTTAGATCTTTCCATCACATGATGCTTGCCAACTAAGAGTAGGTTGGAATGAGAAGGAATACTACTGACTCTTGCATAAAAGTAAAAGATAGGCCCTTCGCAGAGGGAAGCAGGGATTTGCAGAGGTGCCAGAGCTCGAAGCAAAAACAGAGATGAAAATAATTTTGAGAGGTATGCTTTCATTGTCAACATAACGACCAAGAGTTCCCAATATCTTCCTTACTACATACACTATAGGCAGTTCCCAAACAGAAAGATAAAGATTTTTACTCCCCCTCCACCAATAATCATCAATCCATGGCTTGCCCGAAACAACGGGTGCCTCCAACTAACATCAAACCTGGGGGAGTTTTGTTTGCAATTATTTTTGATTTGATTTTGATCTTTTGATCATGGGACTGGGCCTCCCGGTTACCAGCCATTTTCTCGTGAATGATCAGCGGAGTCCACTCATCGTGAGAATAACCCACCTAGCATGGAAGATACTGCTAACCCGTAGTCGCTACATGAGCGATTCGGGCATACAAAATAGATTATTATTTGAAGGTTTAGAGTTTGGCACATGCAAATTTACTTGGAACGGCAGGTAAATACCGCATATATGTAGATATGGTGGACACTCATGGAAGAAACTTGGTTCAAGGAATTTGGATGCACAAGCAGTATTCCCGCTTAGTACAGATATTTTGGCTAGCAAAGGATTCTAAATAGCAAGCACCACATGTTAGAAGACCCATAACAATATAACTTCTATACAAATATACCCAAGCATAACTCATTATGTTGTCTTCCTTGTCCAACTTCAACTAGTTTGCTCAGGTTTGAAAATAATTAATGGGGATCACAATCATCGAAGATGTCCAAGATAGTATATTTATATGTGAAATCTCTCTTCTTTCAATATTCTTTCATGAATTGTTCAAGTGACCAATACAACGTTTGCTAACCTTCAAAAACAATTACCACCTCTACTTCTTATATGTGAAGGCATTACTCCTCATGGGAAAGGCATATGAAACATGTATAATTTCAGATTTATGATATTCAAATCATTCAACTATTTACTCATAGGATATAAGTGAAGCACACGAGTAAATGACAAACTACTCCAAAAAGATATAAGTGAAGATCAATGAGTAGTTAAATAATTATGTAGCTATGTGAAGACTCTCTCTCATTTAAGACTTTCAGATATTGGTATTTTATTCAAACAGCAAGCAAAGCTAAAGAAAATAAAATGACGCTCCAAGCAAAACACATATCATGTGGTGAATAAAAATATAGCTCCAAGTAAAGTTACCGATGAACGAAGACGAAAGAGGGGATGCCATCCGGGGCATCCCCAAGCTTAGGCTCTTGCCACTCCTTATTCCATAGTCCATCGAATCTTTACCCAAAACTTGAAAACTTCACAACACAAAACTTAACAGAAAATTTCGTGAGCTCCGTTAGCGAAAGAAAACAAAACACCACTTCAAGGTACTGTAATGAACTAATTCTTTATTTGTATTGGTGTTAAACCTACTGTATTCCAACTTCTCTATGGTTTATAAACTATTTTACTAGCCATAGATTCGTCAAAATAGGCAAACAACACAATGAAAACAGAATCTGTCAAAAACAGAACAATCTGTAGTAATCTGTAACTAACGCAAACTTCTGCAACTCCAAAAATTCTAAAATAAATTTGTGGACCTGAGGAATTTGTCTAGTAATCATCTTCAAAAAGAATCAACTAAATATCACTTTCCAGTAAAAAGTTGAAGCTAATCTCGTGAGCGCTAAAGTTTCTGTTTTTTACAGCATGATCATAAAGACTTCACCCGAGTCTTCCCAAAGGTTCTACTTGGCACAAACACTAATTAAAACATGAAAACACATCTAACCAGAAGCTAGATGGATTATTTATTCCTAAACAGAACCGAAAAGCAAGAAAGTGAAATAAAATTGGGTTGCCTCCCAACAAGCGCTATCATTTAACGCCCCTAGCTAGGCACGATGATTTCAATGATGCTCACATAAAAGATAAGAATTGAAACATAAAGAGAGCATCATGAAGAATATGACTAGCACAGTTAAGTCTAACCTGTTGGAAATATGCCCTAGAGGCAATAATAAATGTTTATTATTATATTTCTTTGTTCATGATAATTGTCTATTGTTCATGCTATAATTGTATTGTCCGGAAATCGTAATACATGTGTGAATACATAGACCACAACGTGTCCCTAGTAAGCCTCTAGTTGACTAGCTCGTTGATCAACAGATAGTCATGGTTTCCTGACTATGGACATTGGATGTCATTGATAACAGGATCACATCATTAGGAGAATGATGTGATGGACAAGACCCAATCCTAAGCATAGCATAAAAGATCGTGTAGTTTCGTTTGCTAGAGCTTTTCCAATGTCAAGTATCTTTTCCTTAGACCATGAGATCGTGCAACTCCCGGATACCGTAGGAGTGCTTTGGGTGTGCCAAACGTCACAACATAACTGGGTGACTATAAAGGTGCACTACGGGTATCTCTGAAAGTGTCTGTTGGGTTGGCACGGATCGAGACTGGGATTTGTCACTCCGTGTGACGGAGAGGTATCTCTGGGCCCACTCGGTAATGCATCATCATAATGAGCTCAATGTGACTAAGGCGTTAGTCACGGGATCATGCATTGCGGTACTGGTAAAGAGACTTTCCGGTAACGAGATTGAACAAGGTATTGGGATACCGACGATCGAATCTCGGGCAAGTAACATACCGATTGACAAAGGGAATTGCATACGGATTGATTGAATCCTCGACACCGTGGTTCATCCGATGAGATCATCGTGGAGCATGTGGGAGCCAACATGGGTATCCAGATCCCGCTGTTGGTTATTGACCGGAGAGGCGTCTCGGTCATGTCTACATGTCTCCCGAACCCGTAGGGTCTACACACTTAAGGTCCGGTGACGCTAGGGTTGTAGAGATATATGTATGCGGAAACCCGAAAGTTGTTCGGAGTCCCGGATGAGATCTCGGACGTCACGAGAGGTTCCGGAATGGTCCGGAGGTGAAGAATTATATATAGGAAGTCATGTTTCGGCCACCGGGAAAGTTTCGGGGGTTACCGGTATTGTACCGGGACCACCGGAAGGGTCCCGGGGGTCCACCGGGTGGGGCCACCTATCCCGGAGGGCCCCGTGGGCTGAAAGTGGAAGGGAACCAGCCCTTAGTGGGCTGGGGCGCCCCCCTTGGGCCTCCCCCCATGCGCCTAGGGTTGGAACCCTAGGGTGGGGGGACTTCCCCCTTGCCTCGGGGGGCAAGCAACCCCTTTCCACCACTTGGCCGCCGCCCCCCCAACCCTAGATGGGTTTTGGCCGGCCCCCCTCCCAAGGGGGCCTATATAAAGGGGGGAAAGGGAGGGCAGCAACCTACAGCCTTGGGCGCCTCCCTCCTCCCTTGCAACACCTCTCTCTCTCTCGCAGAAGCTCGGCGAAGCCCTGCCGGAGAACCGCTACATCCACCACCACGCCGTCGTGCTGCTGGATCTCCATCAACCTCTCCTCCCCCCTTGCTGGATCAAGAAGGAGGAGACGTCGCTGCACCGTACGTGTGTTGAACGCGGAGGTGCCGTCCGTTCGGCACTCGGTCATCGGTGATTTGGATCACGGCGAGTACGACTCCGTCATCCACGTTCATTGGAACGCTTCCGCTCGCGATCTACAAGGGTATGTAGATGCACTCCTTTCCCCTCGTTGCTAGTAGACTCCATAGATGCATCTTGGTGAGCGTAGGAAAATTTTAAATTATGCTACGATTCCTAACAGTGGCATCATGAGCCAGGCCTATGCGTAGTTACTATGCACGAGTAGAACACAAAGCACTTGTGGGCGTTGAGTTTGCCAATTCTTCTTGCCGCTACTAGTCGTTTCTTGTTTCGGCGGCATTGTAGGATGAAGCGGCCGCACCGACCTTACACGTACGCTTACGGGAGACAGGTTCCACCGACTGACATGCACTAGTTGCATAAGGTGGCTAGCGGGTGTCTGTCTCTCCTACTTTAGTCGGAACGGATTCGATGAAAAGGGTCCTTATGAAGGGTGAATAGAAATTGGCAAATCACGTTGTGGTCATACGTAGGTAAGAAAACGTTCTTGCTAGAAACCTACAAACCACGTAAAACTTGCAACAACAATTAGAGGACGTCTAACTTGTTTTTGCAGCAAGTGCTATGTGATGTGATATGGCCAGAAGATGTGATGAATGATATATGTGATGTATGAGATTGATCATATTCTTGTAATAGGAATCACGACTTGCATGTCGATGAGCATGACAACCGGCAGGAGCCATAGGAGTTGTCTTTATTATTTTGTATGACCTGCGTGTCATTGAATAACGCCATGTAATTTACTTTACTTTGTTGCTAAACGCGTTAGCCATAGAAGTAGAAGTAATCGTTGGCGTGACGACTTCATGAAGACACAACGATGGAGATCATGATGATGGAGATCATGGTGTCATGCCGGTGACGAAGATGATCATGGTGCCCCGAAGATGGAGATCAAAGGAGCATAATGATATTGGCCATATCATGTCACTATTTGATTGCATGTGATGTTTATCATGTTTTTGCATCTTATTTGCTTAGAACGAGGGTAGTAAGTAAGATGATCCCTTATAATAATTTCAAGAAAGTGCTCACCCTGACTGTGCACCGTTGCGAAGGTTCGTTGTTTCGAAGCACCACGTGATGATCGGGTGTGATAGATTCTAACGTTCGAATACAACGGGTGTTGACGAGCCTAGCATGTACAGACATGGCCTCGGAACACACGCAGTACACTTAGGTTGACTTGACGAGCCTAGCATGTACATACATGGCCTCGGAACACGGAGGACCGAAAGGTCGAGCATGAGTCGTATAGAAGATACGATCAACATGGAGATGTTCACCGATCTTGACTAGTCCGTCTCACGTGATGATCGCACACGGCCTAGTTGAATTCGGATCATGTTTCACTTAGATGACTAGAGGGATGTCTATCTGAGTGGGAGTTCATTAAAATTTGATTAGATGAACTTAATTATCATGAACTTAGTCTAAAATCTTTACATTATGTCTTGTAGATCAAATGGCCAACGTTGTCCTCAATTACAACGCGTTCCTAGAGAAAACCAAGCTGAAAGATGATGGCAGCAACTATACGGACTGTGTCCGGAACCTGAGGATCATCCTCATAGTAGCCAAGAAAGATTATGTCTTAGAAGCACCGCTAGGTGAAGCACCAATCCCTGAGAACCAAGACGTTATGAACGCTTGGCAGCAGCGTGCTGATGATTACTCCCTCGTTCAGTGCGGCATGCTTTACAGCTTAGAACCGGGTCTCCAAAAACGTTTTAGAAACATGGAGCATATGAGATGTTCGAGGAGCTGAAACTGGTTTTTCAAGCTCATGCCCGGGTCGAGAGATATGATGTCTCCGACAAGTTCTTCAGCTGTAAAATGGAGGAGAATAGTTCTGTAAGTGAGCATATACTCAGAATGTCTGGGTTGCATAACTGCTTGTCTCAGCTGGGAGTCAATCTCCCGGATGACGCGGTCATTGACAGAATCCTCCAGTCGCTTCCACCAAGCTACAAGAGCTTTGTGATGAACTTCAATATGCAGGGGATGGAAAAGACCATTCCTGAGGTATATTCAATGCTGAAATCAGCTGAGGTAGAGATCAGAAAAGAACATCAAGTGTTGATGGTGAATAAAACCACTAAGTTCAAGAAGGGCAAGGGTAAGAAGAACTTCAAGAAGGACGGCAAGGGAGTTGCCGCGCCCGGTAAACCAGTTACTAGGAATAAGTCGAAGAATGGACCCAAGCCTGAAACTGAGTGCTTTTATTGCAAGGGAAGTGGTCACTGGAAGCGGAACTGCCCCAAATACTTAGCGGACAAGAAGAAGGCCGGCAACACCAAAGGTATATGTGATATACAAGTTATTGATGTGTACCTTACCAGTACTCGTAGTAGCTCCTGGGTATGTGATACCGGTGCGGTTGCTCATATTTGTAACTCAAAGCAGGAACTACGGAGTAAACGGAGACTGGCAAAGGACGAGGTGACGATGCGCGTCGGGAATGGTTCCAAGGTCGATGTGATCGCCGTCGGCACGCTACCTCTGCATCTACCCACGGGATTAGTTTTGAACCTCAATAATTGTTATTTAGTGCCAGCTTTGAGCATGAACATTGTATCTGGATCTCGTTTAATTCGAGATGGCTACTCATTTAAATCCGAGAATAATGGTTGTTCTATTTATTTGAGAGATATGTTTTATGGTCATGCCCCGCTGGTCAATGGTTTATTTTTGATGAATCTCGAACGTGATGTTACACATGTTCATAGTGTGAATACCAAAAGATGAAAAGTTGATAACGATAGTCCCACATACTTGTGGCACTGCCGCCTTGGTCAGATTGGTGTCAAGCGCATGAAGAAGCTCCATGCAGATGGACTTTTGGAGTCTCTTGATTACGAATCATTTGACACGTGCGAACCATGCCTCATGGGTAAGATGACCAAGACTCCGTTCTCCGGAACAATGGAGCGAGCAACCAACTTATTGGAAATCATACATACCGATGTGTGTGGTCCAATGAGTGTTGAGGCTCGCGGAGGATATCGTTATGTTCTCACTGTCACTGATGATTTAAGTAGATATGGGTATGTCTACCTAATGAAACACAAGTCTGAAACCTTTGAAAAGTTCAAGGAATTTCAGAGTGAAGTTGAGAATCAACGTGACAGAAAAATAAAATTCTTACGATCAGATCGTGGTGGAGAATATTTAAGTCACGAATTTGGTACACACTTAAGGAAATGTGGAATAGTTTCACAACTCACGCCGCCTGGAACACCTCAGAGAAATGGTGTGTCCGAACATCGTAATCGCACTCTATTGGATATGGTGCGATCTATGATGTCTCTTACCGATTTACCGCTCTCATTTTGGGGCTATGCTTTAGAGACTGCCGCATTCACTTTAAATAGGGCTCCGTCGAAATCCGTTGAGACGACACCGTATGAATTATGGTTTGGGAAGAAACCTAAGCTGTCGTTTCTAAAAGTTTGGGGATGCGATGCTTATGTCAAGAAACTTCAACCTGAAAAGCTCGAACCCAAATCGAAAAAATGCGTCTTCATAGGATACCCTAAGGAAACTATTGGGTATACCTTCTACCTCAGATCCGAAGGCAAGATCTTCGTTGCCAAGAACGGGTCCTTTCTGGAGAAGGAGTTTCTCTCGAAAGAATTGAGTGGGAGGAAAGTGGAACTTGATGAGGTGATAGTCACCCCTTCCGAACCGGAAAGTAGCGCAGCGCGGGAAAATGTTCCTGTGGTGCCTACACCGACTGGGGAGGAAGTTAATGATGATGATCATGAAGCTTCGGATCAAGTTACCGAACTTCGTAGGTCCACAAGGACGCGTTCCGCACCAGAGTGGTACGGTAAACCTGTCCTGGAAATCATGTTGTTAGACAACGGTGAACCTTCGAACTATGAAGAAGCGATGGCGGGCCCGGATTCCGACAAATGGCTAGAAGCCATGAAATCCGAGATAGGATCCATGTATGAAAACAAAGTATGGACTTTGACAGACTTGCCCGATGAGCGGCGAGCCATAGAAAACAAATGGATCTTTAAGAAGAAGACGGACGCAGATGGTAATGTGACCATCTACAAAGCTCGACTTGTCGCTAAGGGTTATCGACAAGTTCAAGGGGTTGACTACGATGAGACTTTCTCACCCGTAGCGAAGCTGAAGTCCGTCCGAATCATGTTAGCAATTGCCGCATACTATGATTATGAGATATGGCAGATGGACGTCAAAACGGCATTCCTTAACGGCTTCCTTAAGGAAGAGTTGTATATGATGCAGCCGGAAGGTTTTGTCGATCCTAAGAATGCTAACAAAGTATGCAAGCTCCAGCGCTCAATCTATGGGCTCGTGCAAGCATCTCGGAGTTGGAACATTCGCTTTGATGAGATGATCAAAGCGTTTGGGTTTACACAGACTTATGGAGAAGCCTGTGTTTACAAGAAAGTGAGTGGGAGCTCTGTAGCATTTCTCATATTATATGTGGATGACATACTATTGATGGGAAATGATATAGAATTCTTGGAAAGTATAAAGGCCTATTTGAATAAGTGTTTTTCAATGAAGGACCTTGGAGAAGCTGCTTATATATTAGGCATCAAGATCTATAGAGATAGATCAAGACGCCTCATTGGTCTTTCACAAAGTACATACCTTGACAAGATATTGAAGAAGTTCAATATGGATCAGTCCAAGAAGGGGTTCTTGCCTGTATTGCAAGGTGTGCAGTTGAGCACGGCTCAATGCCCGACCACGGCAGAAGATAGAGAAAAGATGAGTGTCATCCCCTATGCCTCGGCCATAGGGTCTATGATGTATGCCATGCTGTGTACCAGACCTGATATAAACCTTGTCGTAAGTTTGGTAGGAAGGTACCAAAGTAATCCCGTCATGGAACACTGGACAGCGGTCAAGAATATCCTGAAGTACCTGAATAGGACTAAGGATATGTTTCTCGTTTATGGAGGTGACGAAGAGCTCGTCGTAAAGGGTTACGTCGACGCTAGCTTCGACACAGATCTGGATGACTCGAAGTCACAAACCGGATACGTGTATATTTTGAATGGAGGAGCAGTAAGCTGGTGCAGTTGCAAGCAAAGCGTCGTGGCGGGATCTACATGTGAAGCGGAGTACATGGCAGCCTCGGAGGTAGCACAGGAAGCAGTCTGGATGAAGGAGTTCATTACCGACCTAGGGGTGATTCCCAATGCGTCGGGCCCGATGACTCTCTTCTTTGACAACACTGGAGCTATTGCCCTTGCGAAGGAGCCCAGGTTTCACAGGAAGACCAGGCATATCAAGCGTCGCTTCAACTCCATTCGTGAAAGTGTTCAAAATGGAGACATAGATATTTGTAAAGTACATACGGACCTGAATGTAGCAGATCCGTTGACTAAACCTCTCCCTAGGGAAAAACATGATCAACATCTACCACGACTGGGAGGAGTGTCGGAGACAGGTTCACCGATTCAGCGGTAACAGTTACAAAGGGTACGCCACTAGGGTCGAGGCCGAATCTAGATACGCCCGCTATCTAGCGGGAGAGGGGAGGGAGCGTTGGAGGAACCGGATGAAGACGAGTTTCATCGTGATGATGCTCATCGTGATGACCGCATCTCTCTTCTATGTGATGGTAGTTTAGATGATCGATATCGACGTGTAATGTGAAGACAAACTCGCGGTCTCGAGACTTGTAATATAATGTTCTATCTTTGTTCGGTCTTTTCAATTCGGAGACTAATATGATGAATTGTATTCGGAGACTAAAATGATGAATTGTATAATCTTCTATTGTATTCGATGAATCTGTTGTTGATGTGTGCTGTCTATATTTTGTCCAATTATACATTTTGTAACCTGTGCAAAAAACAGAAAATAAAAAATAAAAAAAACCTAATATTCATACTAATGGCGCATCACATCATAGTGCGCCATTAGTATGCCAGAGCATACTAATGGCGCATCACTAAACAGTGCGCCATTAGTATGCCAAAGTTACTAATGGCGCATCCTGTTGCTGTGCGCCATTAGTATGCCAAAGCACCTGGGTATAGATGGCACCCTGGGAGGCATACTAATGGCGCACTTCTGTATATACTAATGGCGCATCTGTGGTGCGCCATTAGTATTCTAGATACTAATGGCGCACCAGTGGTGCACCATTAGTAAAATATACTAATGGCGTGCTACTAATGGCGCACCACTAATGCGCCATTAATGGCAAGATTAGGTGCGCCATTAGTAGGCCTTTTCCTAGTAGTGACGCAATGGGTGTTCGATTCATCACAATGTAACTAGATTATTTACTCTAGTGCAAGTGGGAGACTGTTGGAAATATGCCCTAGAGGCAATAATAAATGGTTATTATTATATTTCTTTGTTCATGATAATTGTCTATTGTTCATGCTATAATTGTATTGTCCGGAAATCGTAATACATGTGTGAATACATAGACCACAACGTGTCCCTAGTAAGCCTCTAGTTGACTAGCTCGTTGATCAACAGATAGTCATGGTTTCCTGACTATGGACATTGGATGTCATTGATAACAGGATCACATCATTAGGAGAATGATGTGATGGACAAGACCCAATCCTAAGCATAGCATAAAAGATCGTGTAGTTTCGTTTGCTAGAGCTTTTCCAATGTCAAGTATCTTTTCCTTAGACCATGAGATCGTGTAACTCCCGGATACTGTAGGAGTGCTTTGGGTGTGCCAAACGTCACAACGTAACTGGGTGACTATAAAGGTGCACTACGGGTATCTCCGAAAGTGTCTGTTGGGTTGGCACGGATCGAGACTGGGATTTGTCACTCCGTGTGACGGAGAGGTATCTCTGGGCCCACTCGGTAATGCATCATCATAATGAGCTCAATGTGACTAAGGCGTTAGTCACGGGATCATGCATTGCGGTACTGGTAAAGAGACTTGCCGGTAACGAGATTGAACAAGGTATTGGGATACCGACGATCGAATCTCGGGCAAGTAACATACCGATTGACAAAGGGAATTGCATACGGATTGATTGAATCCTCGACACCGTGGTTCATCCGATGAGATCATCGTGGAGCATGTGGGAGCCAACATGGGTATCCAGATCCCGCTGTTGGTTATTGACCGGAGAGGCGTCTCGGTCATGTCTACATGTCTCCCGAACCCGTAGGGTCTACACACTTAAGGTCCGGTGACGCTAGGGTTGTAGAGATATATGTATGCGGAAACCCGAAAGTTGTTCGGAGTCCCGGATGAGATCCCGGACGTCACGAGAGGTTCCGGAATGGTCCGGAGGTGAAGAATTATATATAGGAAGTCAAGTTTCGGCCACCGGGAAAGTTTCGGGGGTTACCGGTATTGTACCGGGACCACCGGAAGGGTCCCGGGGGTCCACCGGGTGGGGCCACCTATCCCGGAGGGCCCCGTGGGCTGAAAGTGGAAGGGAACCAGCCCTTAGTCGGCTGGGGCGCCCCCCTTGGGCCTCCCCCCATGCGCCTAGGGTTGGAACCCTAGGGTGGGGGGACTTCCCCCTTGCCTTGGGGGGCAAGCAACCCCTTTCCACCACTTGGCCGCCGCCCCCCCAACCCTAGATGGGTTTTGGCCGGCCCCCCCTCCCAAGGGGGCCTATATAAAGGGGGGGAGGGAGGGCAGCAACCTACAGCCTTGGGCGCCTCCCTCCTCCCCTGCAACACATCTCTCTCTCTCGCAGAAGCTCGGCGAAGCCCTGCCGGAGAACCGCTACATCCACCACCACGCCGTCGTGCTGCTGGATCTCCATCAACCTCTCCTTCCCCCTTGCTGGATCAAGAAGGAGGAGACGTCGCTGCACCGTACATGTGTTTAACGCGGAGGTGCCGTCCGTTCGGCACTTGGTCATCGGTGATTTGGATCACGGCGAGTACGACTCCGTCATCCACGTTCATTGGAACGCTTCCGCTCGCGATCTACAAGGGTATGTAGATGCACTCCTTTCCCCTCATTGCTACTAGACTCCATAGATGCATCTTGGTGAGCGTAGGAAAATTTTAAATTATGCTACGATTCCCAACATAACCCACTTCCTATGCATAAGGATTTTGTGAGGAAATAACTTATGGGACCAAGAATCAATTTGCATAGGAAGGTAAAACAAGCATAACTTCAAGATTTTAAGCACATAGAGAGGAAACTTGATATTATTGCAATTTCTACAAGCATATGTTCCTCCCTCATAATAATTTTCAGTAGCATCATGAATAAATTCAACAATATAAGCAGCACCTAAAGCATTCTTTTCATGATCTACAAGCATAGAAAATTTACTACTCTCCACACAAGCAAATTTCTTCTCATGAATAGTAGTGGGAGCAAACTCAATAAAATAACTATCATGTGATTGAAAATTAAGATCAAGATGACAAGTTTCATGGTTATCATTATTCTTTAAAGCATACGTGTCATCACAATAATCATCATAGATAGGAGGCATGCTTTTATCATAATAAATTTGCTCATCAAAACTTGGGGGACAAAACATATCATCTTCATCAAACATAGCATCCCCAAGCTTGTGGCTTTGCATATCATTAGCATCATGGGTATTCAAGGAATTTATACTAACAACATTGCAATCATGCTCATTATTCACATATTTATGCCAAGCATTCTATGTAATTCTTCTTCTAGTACTTGAGCACAATTTTCCTTTCCATCATTTTCACGAAAGATATTAAAAAGATGAAGCGTATGAGACAAACTAAATTCCATTTTTTGGTAGTTTTCTTTTATAAACTAAACTAGTGCTAAAACAAGAAACAAAAATATTCGATTGCAAGATCTAAAGATATACCTTCAAGCACTCACCTCCCCGGCAACGGCGCCAGAAAAGAGCTTGATGTCTACTACGCAACCTTCTTCTTGTAGACGTTGTTGGGCCTCCAAGTGCAGAGGTTTGTAGGACAGTAGCAAATTTCCCTCAAGTGGATGACCTAAGGTTTATCAATCCGTTGGAGGCGTAGGATGAAGATGGTCTCTCTCAAACAACCTTGCAACCAAATAACAAAGAGTCTCTTGTGTCCCCAACACACCCAATACAATGGTAAATTGTATAGGTGCACTAGTTCGGCGAAGAGATGGTGATACAAGTGCAATATGGATGGTAGATATATGTTTTTGTAATCTGAAAATATAAAAACAGCAAGGTAACTAATGATAAAAGTGAGCACAAACGGTATTGCAATGATAGGAAACAAGGCCTAGGATTCATACTTTCACTAGTGCAAGTTCTCTAAACAATAATAACATAATTGGATCGTATAACTATCCCTCAACATGCAACAAAGAGTCACTTCAAAGTCACTAATAGCGGAGAACAAACGAAAAGATTATGGTAGGGTACGAAACCACCTCAAAGTTATTCTTTCCGATCAATCCATTGGGCTATTCCTATAAGTGTCACAAACAGCCCTAGAGTTCGTAGTAAAATAACACCTTAAGACACACATCAACCAAAACCCAAATGTCACCTAGATACTCCAATGTCACCTCAAGTATCCGTGGGAATGATTATACGATATGCATCACACAATCTCAGATTCATCTATTCAACCAACACATAGAACCTCAAAGAGTGCCCCAAAGTTTCTACCGGAGAGTCAAGATGAAAACGTGTGCCAACCCCTATGCATAGGTTCATGGGCGGAACCCGCAAGTTGATCACCAAAACATACATCAAGTGAATCAATAGAATAACCCACTGTCACCACGGTTATCCCACGCAAGACATACATCAAGTGTTCTCAAATCATTAAAGACTCAATCCAATAAGATAACTTCAAAGGGAAAACTCAATCCGTTACAAGAGAGTAGAGGGGGAGAAACATCATAAGATCCAACTACAATAGCAAAGCTCGCGATACATCAAGATCGTGCCAAATCAAGAACACGAGAGAGAGAGAGATCAAACACATAGCTACTGGTACATACCCTCAGCCCCGAGGGTGAACTACTCCCTCCTCGTCATGGAGAGCGCCGGGATGATGAAGATGGCCACCGGTGAGGGATCCCCCCTCCGGCAGGGTGCCGGAACAGGGTCCCGATTGGTTTTTGGTGGCTACAGAGGCTTGCGGCGGCGGAACTCCCGATCTATTCTGTTCCTCAATCGTTTTAGGGTATATGGATATATATAGGCGGAAGAAATACGTCAGGGGAGCCACGAGGGGCTCACGAGGGTTGAGGGCGCGCCCCTTGCCTCGTGCCTCCCTCGTTGCTTTCCTGACGTGCACTCCAAGTCTCCCAGGTTGCTTTCCTTCTAAAAATGACTTCTCCAGAAGGTTTCATTCCGTTTCAACTCCGTTTGATATTCCTTTTCTTCGAAACACTGAAACTAGCGAAAAAACAGGAACTGGCACTGGGCTCTGGGTCAATAGGTTAGTCCCAAAAATAATATAAAAGTGCATAGTAAAGCCCATAAAACATCCAAGATGGATAATAGAATAGCATGAATACTTCATAAATTATAGATACGTTGGAGACGTATCAATGGTCTGGAAGCACATGGTGAAGAAGCAGGATACGGTGATCGAGCAATGGAGGAGGAGGGACATGATTATGATGGCTCCGTTGACCGAATGCCGGTGGAAGAAGGACACCGTGATGACGGCGCCGGTGACCGAATAGAGTCCGGCCAGGTATATATATATTAATTAAGCCTGTGATGCCTAGATGCATTCATTGTTTTGGTATGCACACATATTAACTCTCGTCTTTCTTCTTTTTCTAGCCCTCCGGATCGAGCACAACTTCGGTAAAGAGATGAGGCCCAAAGAGAAAATTGCGCTCGGATGAAAAGTTCACGATCACAGAAATCGCGCGCGATGGCCAACCGATTGCACCCATCCGGACCAAGGAAGCATTTTCTGCTCAGTTCGGGGTTCTTGTTGGGGACATCATCCCGATCAGCATCCACCAATGGTCTAAGCCTAAGGAGGAAGACCCTGAGGTTTCTTATGTCAACGATAGGCAGAAAGATGATCTTTGGACCGAGCTGAAGGCAAATTTCACCCTACCGCCAGAGAAGGATCTGGAGAAGCCAGTTATAGAGCCATTGGTCTAGGCTCATGCTCTTAAGAAGATGCGGATCTATTCAGGAGGTGGAAGAATGAGCTAAAATTAACGTTTGTCGACAAAGACAAGACTCCAGAATTCACCGGTTGGTTTGAGAAGATCAGAGATCCTGGGACGCGTTTGTGGCCCACAAGGCATCGGACAAGAGTAAGAAGATGTCAGAGAGAAACAAGATAAATGCTGCGAAGAAGGAGCATCACCATCGCACAGGGTCAGGTGGCTACCTCAAAGCCCGGCCGTTGTGGGCCAAAGCTGAGAATGACCTACTTGATAAAGGGGTCGAACCAGAGACATTGAACTGGCCAGACTGTTGCCGGACTTGGTTCTTCGGGGTTGGCGGAACCTTGGACCCTGTAATAGGGAAGTGCATTTGGACGAACAAGCAACTGCGAATACCTGTCACAAAGCTTCAGGACTATATCGCCGCAGCGCAGGAAGGGACATTCGTTCCCGACAGAGAGAATGACGAGCTCACAATGGCCCTCGGGAATCCCGAGCACCCTGGACAGACACAAGGCACGCCGGGCTCCGTTCCATGGAAGGCTGGGTTTTCGGACGCAGGCGGTTACAAATGCCAGGAGAGGAGGAAGAAAGTGGAGCAGGTCCAACTGCAGAAGCTGCACGCAAGGGTACAAGCGCTAGAGGAACGAGAAGCAGTTCGCAGCAAGCGACCTGCCGAAGCTACCCCGCCATCTCAGCGGAGAAGCAGCGTGGCTTCCACCGAGCTGCTTCAGCAGCCTGCCTTGACGGCTCCTGCTAGCTACCCTGTGGATGCTATCATGGAGTCTCAACATTGCCACCTTATGACGCAATGGCAGCAATTCAAAGTTAAGGCGGCTGTCGGCTCTGTTCGACCTCCTGAACCAGGCGCAACTTTTCACTGCCGTCCGATTCCAGAAGGATATGCTAGGGTGATGGTGGATGAAATAACGGAGGGATTTGAGGACCTCGAGCTTGACCACCCTACCGGTGAAGCGGAGACTCGGCTGGGTTCTGCTCTGAAGACTCCATGGCTATGGCGGAAAGAGCTCATCAACCTTCCGAACTGGACGCCTCCGCCTCCTCCTCCTCCTCAGGCGAGCCAGGGCACTCCGCCTCCTCCTCCGGCGAGTGATCAGGGCACTCCTCCTCCTCCGGCGCGTGGCGGCACTCCGCCTCCTTCTCCGCCTGCGCCGGCGCGCCCGAGCAGCCAGCCTCCTCCTTCTCCGCCTCGTCAGCAAGGGCGGAAGAGACCCGCCGCCGCTCCGGCTGCTCCGGCGCGTCGTAGTCCTTCTCCTCCACCTCGTAAGCAAGGAAAGAAGAAATCCGCAACTGCTCCGTCTGCTCCAGCGTCCAGCAGTACAGCCAGAGGCGGGAGACAATACAGATTCGGTCCATCTCTCAAGCCTCTAGAGAAGTTACCATACGAGAGGACTGTGGAGGAAAACAAGAAGATTGTGGAAGCCGAAGTGAGGGACTTCTTTGGAGCGGTGAAAGCAAAGAAAAATCCACCTCCGGAGGAGAAGATAGATCCGGTGAAAGCGAAGCGCACTATCGATGCCCCGAAGCGACCACCACCTTCTCCGCTGCAATCCAACTATGATTGCATTATTCAAAGGTGATATATCAAAGCGGAGCGGTCGGGAAGTACTATCAGTGATCAAAGGTTAGCAGAACGACGAGCTGGGAAAAAAATTGCCGAGCTCGGCGAACAAGCGAACCAATCGTGCCCCCCGCTCAAGGTGTCTAGCGATATTGTCACTAATCATCCGGAGATTTTGCCTGGTACCAATCTTGGAGATTACCTGCCCGACGATGTACATTAAGATGCACTGGAGGTGGACGAACACAAATACCATTACGGGAAGCCTCTCATCAAAGATGAAAGATCTCTAACAACGATGATGCGAAGATTCCATGATTGGTACATGAAAACCTGCAGAGAGTCTGGGGGGAAGGATACTTTGGCGCTGAGAGTTAAAGAGGAGCATGACCTCGTTGGAATTAATCTGTTGTCTGTTCCATTTGAGGAGTTCTTCCACTTTTACAATCAAAATGCCCTCGATAAATTAACGGTCACTTGCTACTGTCTGTAAGTACTACTTCTGTCATTAAGTCTTTATATATAGCTCAGCTCTTTCATTTCATGTATATATAATTATCCTCACTATATTATGCAGATTGAAGATCGCCGAATTGAAGAAAAGACAAATCGGTGATATTGGGTTCATTAACACAAATCTCATAGATGCATTTACGGTTGAATTTCATGCCAAAGATACCGAGGCCCACTTGCTACGATCGTTGGTAATAAATCAAAACAAAGATATAATAATCTTTCCTAACAACTTCAAGTGAGTGTTACTGTCTTGTGCATATTCGGTTTCCCTTATTAGTCGAGGTTATAGTAATGTAAATGATGAGTTCTGCATGCGTGCGCAGGTTCCACTATATTCTCCTAGAGATTACGCTTGAGCAGGGACTAGTAACCGTCTTACACTCGAGACGAAAAGATCCCCAAGAGTATGCGGACATGACTGAAATGCTCGAGAAGTAAGTTAAATCGATCATTATCACACCATATCGGCAACTTTGTTCACTTCCTGATATCAAGTAATTGTTTTCTTTGTCTGGCAGGGTTTGGGAAAAAATCAGCGCAAAAGCTCCGGGACTGCCGGGGAAGCTGTGATTTACACACCCAAAAGTAAGTACTACTAGCTAGTTCCGCGCATCTCCTAGTGATTCAAGCGCTAGTTTCATCAATACCATTTAGCATGCTTTCTTATCAGTTTGATTGACCTCTATTTCTTGTAAAGTGGTTGTGGTAGGAAGCCGGGAATAATTACTGTGGATACTACGTTTGCGAGTCCATCCGCCACACGACCTGTGAGTGGAGCTACTCTAAAAAATAATATGAAGTGCGTAAGCAATAATATTCACAATTTTATTTTATTACCATCATTTGTGTTGAGTTTCATTCATTCATATATATGTATTGACCCCCTTCTTCAAATTAGATGTTTCAGATGCGGGATGAACTCCTAGCACCAGATCGCATACGAGCAATTCAAGATAAATTGGCGACATTCTTTCTTGACCACGTGATCAATAAAGACGGAGAATACCATGTGGACCCTGAGTTCATATATAATTAGGGGATTATATTGTAAGAGATCTTATATTCTATATATGTAGCCAGTAACGTCGGATAGATATACGAAAACTTGTTCGACCAATCTCTCGGAGAAGGAGAGCTCGATGTCACTTCTCTCTGTATGCATATGTTCATGACGATCTTCTGTACTTAATGGTTTCCTTCATTTGCTTACTAGCTAGCGTGTCGAGTCCTCTCTATACGTATAGTACGTAGCGTCGACCAAGCACGGAGATAGGAGAGGACATTTCACTCTATTAATTAGTTAGCTAACACAATATATGAAACACCTAAATTAACCCTACAAAACCCACCCCCTTTAAAAAAAACCTCAGCTCCTGCCAGCTGCTGACGCGTGGATGCCTTTTGGTCTCGGTTGGTGCTACCAACCGGGACCAAAGGCCCTCCTGCCTGGGCATGCCGCAGCGGCCACATGGAGGCCCATTTGTCCCGGTTGGTGTAAGAACCGGGACTAAAGGTATAGGGCTTTAGTACCGACCCTTTAGTCCCGGTTCCCCCATCGGGACAAATGGGCCTTACGAACCGGGACAAATGGCCCTTTTTCTACTAGTGACTCTTATTCTAAAAAAATGTTATGTGCATTTTTTCTGCTCTATTAGGGCCGTACATATACTCTTATTTTTCACAAAAATATTAAGTGCACTTTTCTGTTATACAAGTTACAAAGGTCCAAATGAGCAAATTGCTGCTGCAGCTATTAATGAATGGTGTGTGTGAACATCATATTTTACTTAAAGGTGGAAATTTAAAAATGCAATAACACAGTCGAAATGTATTTGAACTCCTATCACTTTAAGGATCGCACTAAGAGGATCAAGCTGTTGGAAATATGCGCTAGAGGCAATAATAAATTGGTTATTATTATATTTCCTTGTTCATGATAATCGTTTATTATTCATGCTAAAATTGTATTGATAGGAAACTCAGATACATGTGTGGATACATAGACAACACCATGTCCCTAGTAAGCCTCTAGTTGACTAGCTCGTTGATCAATAGATGGTTACGGTTTCCTGACCATGGACATTGGATGTCGTTGATAACGGGATCACATCATTAGGAGAATGATGTGATGGACAAGACCCAATCCTAAGCCTAGCACAAGATCATGTAGTTCGTTTGCTAAGAGCTTTTCTAATGTCAAGTATCATTTCCTTAGACCATGAGGTTGTGCAACTCCCGGATACCGTAGGAATGCTTTGGGTGTACCAAACGTCACAACGTAACTGGGTGGCTATAAAGGTGCATTACAGGTATTTCCAAAAGTGTCTGTTGGATTGGCATGAATCGAGACTGGGATTTGTCACTCCATGTAAACGGAGAGGTATCTCTGGGCCCACTCGATAGGACATCATCATTATGTGCACAATGTGACCAAGGAGTTGATCACGGGATGATGTGTTACGGAACGAGTAAAGAGACTTGCCGGTAACGAGATTGAACAAGGTATCGGGATACCGACGATCGAATCTCGGGCAAGTAACATACCGATAGACAAAGGGAATTGTATACGGGATTGATTGAATCCCTGACATCGTGGTTCATCCAATGAGATCATCGTGGAACATGTGGGAGCCAACATGGGTATCCAGATCCCGCTGTTGGTTATTGACCGGAGAACGTCTCGGTCATGTCTGCATGGTTCCCGAACCCGTAGGGTCTACACACTTAAGGTTCGATGACGCTAGGGTTATAGGGAATAGATATACGTGGTTACCGAATGTTGTTCGGAGTCCCGGATGAGATCCCGGACGTCACGAGGAGTTCCGGAATGGTCCGGAGGTAAAGATTTATATATGGGAAGTACTGTTTTGGTCACCAGAAAAGTTTCGGGTGCTATCGGTAACGTACTGGGACCACCGGGAGGGTGCCGGGGGTCCACCAGGTGGGGCCACCGGCCCCAGAGGGTTGCGTGGGCCAAGTGTGGGAAGGGACCAGCCCCTAGGTGGGCTGGTGCGCCTCCCACAAGGGGCCCAGGGCGCAGGAAGGGGGGGAAGGGGGAAACCCTAGGCTCAGATGGGCCTAAGGCCCATCTAGTGGGGCGCCCCCCCTCTCTCCCCCCCTTGGCCGCCCCCCAAGTCCCATCTAGGGCTGGCCGCACCCCTTGGGGGGGGGGAACCCTAGATGGGGGCGCAGCCCCTCCCCTCCCCTATATATACTTGAGGTTTTGGGGCTGCCATACACACGAGAACATCTCTCTCTTGGCGCAGCCCTACCCCTCTCCCTCCTCCTCTCCCGCGGTGCTTGGCGAAGCCCTGCAGGATTGCCACGCTCCTCCATCACCACCATGCCTTTGTGCTGCTGCTGGACGGAGTCTTCCCCAACCTCTCCCTATCTCCTTGCTGGATCAAGGCGTGGGAGACGTCACCGGGCTGCACGTGTGTTGAACGCGGAGGCGCCGTGGTTCGGCGCTTAGATCGGAATCAACCGCGATCTGAATCGCTACGAGTACGACTCCTTCATCCGCTTTCTTGCAACGCTTCCGCATCGCGATCTACAATGGTATGTAAATGCACTCCCCTTCCCCTCGTTGCTAGATTACTCCATAGGTTGATCTTGGTGATGCGTAGAAAATTTTAAATTTCTGCTACGTTCCCCAACAGTGGCATCATGAGCTAGGTCTATGCGTACTTTCTATGCACGAGTAGAACACAAAGTAGTTGTGGGCATCGATTTTGTCAATTTACTTGCCGTTACTAGTCTTATCTTGATTCGGCGGCATCATGGGATGAAGCGGCCCGGACCGACCTTACACATACTCTTACGTGAGACAGGTTCCACCGACTGACATGCACTAGTTGCATATGGTGGCTAGCGGGTGTCTGTCTCTCCCACTTTAGTCGGATCGGATTCGATGAAAAGGGTCCTTATGAAGGGTAAATAGAAATTGTCATATTACGTTGTGGCTTTTGCGTAGGTAAGAAACGTTCTTGCTAGAAACCCATAGCAGCCACGTAAAACATGCAACAACAATTAGAGGACGTCTAACTTGTTTTTGCAGGGTACTATGTGATGTGATATGGCCAAAAGGATGTGATGAATGATATATGTGATGTATGAGATTGATCATGTTCTTGTAATAGGAATCACGACTTGCATGTCGATGAGTATGACAACCGGCAGGAGCCATACGAGTTGTCTTAATTTATTGTATGACCTACGTGTCAATGAAAAACGCCATGTAATTACTTTACTTTATTGCTAACCGTTAGCCATAGTAGTAGAAGTAATAGTTGGCGAGACAACTTCATGAAGACACAATGATGGAGATCATGATGATGGAGATCATGGTGTCATGCCGGTGACGAAGGTGATCATGCCGCGCCTCGAAGATGGAGATCAAAAGGCGCAAGATGATATTGGCCATATCATGTCACTTTATGATTTGCATGTGATGTTTGTCATGTTTACATCTTATTTGCTTAGAACGACGGTAGCATAAATAAGACGATCCCTCACTAAAATTTCAAGAGACGTGTTCCCCCTAACTGTGCACCGTTGCGAAGGTTCGTTGTTTCGAAGCACCACGTGATGATCGGGTGTGATAGATTCTAACGTTCGAATACAACGGGTGTTGACGAGCCTAGCATGTACAGACATGGCCTCGGAACACATGCGAAACACTTAGGTTGACTTGACGAGCCTAGCATGTACAGACATGGCCTCGGAACACAAGAGACCGAAAGGTCGAACATGAGTCGTATAGTAGATGCGATCAACATGGAGATGTTCACCGATGATGACTAGTCCATCTCACGTGATGATCGGACACGGCCTAGTTTGACTCGGATCATGTATCACTTAGATGACTAGAGGGATGTCTATCTGAGTGGGAGTTCATTAAATAACTAGATGAACTTAGTTATCATGAACATAGTCAAAAGGTCTTTGCAAATTATGTCGTAGCTTACGCTTTAGTTCTACTAAGATATGTTCCTAGAGAAAATTTAGTTGAAAGTTGATAGTAGCAATTATGCGGACTGGGTCCGTAAACTGAGGATTGTCCTCATTGCTGCACAGAAGGCTTATGTCCTTAATGCACCGCTCGGTGTGCTGAACCTCGAGCATCGTTTGTGGATGTTGCGAACATCTGACATAGACGTTTTGATGACTACGTGATAGTTCAGTGCGTAATGTTAAACGGTTTAGAATTGAGGCACCGAAGACATTTTTGAAACGTCGCGGAACATGTGAGATGTTCCAAGAGCTGAAATTGGGATTTTAGGCTCGTGCCCACGTCAAGAGGTGTGAGACCTCCGACAAGTTTCTTAACCTACAAACTAAGGGAGAAAAGCTCAATCGTTGAGTGTGTGCTCAGATTATCTGAGTACTACAATCGCTTCAATCGAGTGGGAGTTATCTTCCAGATGAGATAGTGATGGTTCTCCATAGGCACTGCCACCAAGCTATTAGAGCTTCGTGATGAACTATAACATATCAGGGATAGATGATGATCCTTGAGCAAGTCACGATGTTTGACACCGCGAAAGTAGAAATCAAGAAGGAGCATCAATTGTTGATGGTTAGTAAAACCACTAGTTTCTAGAAGGGCAAGGGCAAGAAGGGATACTTCATGAAACGGCAAATCATTTGCTGCTCTAGTGAAGAATCCCAAGGTTGAACCCAAACCCGAGACTAAGTGCTTCTGTAATAAGGGGAACGGTCACTGAAGCAGAGCTACCCTAGATACTTGGTAGATGAGAAGGTAGGCAAGGTCGACAGAAGTATATTGGATATACATTATATGAATGTGTACTTTACTAGTACTCCTAGCAGCACCAAGGTATTAGATACCGGTTCGGTTGCTAAGTGTTAGTAACTCGAAATAAAAGCTGCGGAATAAATGGAGACTAGCTAAAGGTGAGATGACGATATGTGTTGGAAGTGTTTCCAAGGTTGATGTGATCAAGCGTCGCATGCTCCCTCTACCATCGAGATTGGTGTTAAACCTAAATAATTGTTATTTGGTGTCTGCGTTGAGCATAAACATGATTGGATTATGTTTATCGCAATACGGTTATTCATTTAAGGAGAATAATGGTTACTCTGTTTATTTGAATAATACCTTCGATGGTCTTGCACCTAAAATGAATCTCGATCGTAGTGATACACATGTTCATGCCAAAAGATATAAGATAGTAATGATAGTACCACATACTTGTGGCACTGCCACTTGAGTCATATTGGTATAGAACGCATGAAGAAGCTCCATGTAGATGGATCTTTGGACTCACTCGTTTTTGAAAAGATTGAGACATGCGAACCATGTCTATTGGTATATATGCATGAAGAAACTCCATGCAGATGGATAGTTTGGACTCACTTGATTTTGAATCACTTGAGACATGCAAATCATACCACATGGGCAAGATGACTGAAAGGCCTCGTTTTCAGTAAGATGGAACAAGAGAGCAACTTGTTGAAAGTAATACATTTTGATGTATGCAGTTCAATGAGTGCTGAGGCATGCAGTGGATATCGTTATGTTCTTACTTCACAGATGATTTGAGTAGATGCTGAGAATATTTACTTGATGAAACACAAGTCTGAATTATTGGAAGGTTCAAGTAATTTCAGAGTGAAGTTGAAGATCGTCGTGACAAGAGGATAAAATGTCTGTGATATAATCATAGAGATGAGTATCTGAGTTACGAGTTTGGCACACAATTAAGACATTGTGGAAAGTGTTTCACAATTAATACCGCCTGGAACACCACAGTGTGATGGTGTGTCCGAACATCATAACTGCACCCTATTGGATATGGTACATACCATGATGTCTCTTATCAAATTACCACTATCGTTTATGGGTTAGGCATTAGAGACAACCACATTCACTTTAAAAAGAGCACCACGCAATTCCGTTGAGACGACACCGTTTAGAGAAACCCAAGCTGTCGTTTCTTGAAAGTTTGGGGCTGCGATGCTTATGTGAAAAAGTTTCAGGCTAATAAGCTCGAACCCAAAGCGGATAAATGCATCTTCATAAAGTACCCAAAGAAGTTGGGCATACCTCCTATTTCAGATCTGGAAGCAAAAGTAATTGCTTCTAGAAATGGTTCCTTTCTCGAGGAAAAGTTCTCTCGAAAGAATTGAGTGGGAGGATGGTGGAAACTTGATAAGGTTGTTGAACCGTCACTTCAACTAGTGTCTAGCAGGGCACAGGAAGTTGTTCCTGTGGCACCTACACCAATTGAAGTGGAAGCTTATGATAGTGATCATGAAACTTCGGATCAAGTCACTACCAAACCTCGCAGGTCGACAAGGATGTGTACTACTCCTGAGTGGTACGGTAATCCTGTCTTAGATATCATGTTGTTAGACAATACTGAACCTACGAGCTATGGAGAAGCGATGGTGGGCCCATATTCCGACAAATGGTTAGAAGCCATGAAATCCGAGATAGGATCCATGTATCAGAACAAAGCATGGACTTTGGTGAACTTGCCCGATGATCGGCAAGCCATTGAGATAAATGGATCTTTAAGAAGAAGACGGACGTGGACGGTAATGTTACCATTTATGAAGCTCGACTTGTGGCAAAGAGTATTTTCACAAGTTCAAGGAGTTGACTACGATGAGATTTTCTCATCCGTAGCAATGCTTAAGTCCGTCGGAATCATGTTAGCATTAGCTGCATTTATGAAATCTGGCAGATGGATGTCAAAAACAAGTTTCCTTACCAGTTTTCGTAAGGAAAGGTTGTATGTAATACAATCAGAAAGGTTTTGTTGATCCTAAGGATGCTAAAAGGTATGCTAGCTCCAGCGATCCTTCCATGGACTAGAGCAAGCATCTCGGAGTCAGAATATATGCTTTGATGGAGTGATCAAAGTTTTTGGGTTTATACAAAGTTTGCTAGAAACTTGTATTTACAATAAAGTGAGTGGGAGCGCTACAAAATTTCTGATAAGTATATGTGCATGACATATTGTTGATCCGAAATGATGTAAAATTTCTGGAAAGCATAAAGGGTTGTTTGAAAGGAGTTTTTCAAAGGAAGACCTGGATAAAGCTGCTTACATATTGGGCATCAAGATCTATAGAGATAGATCAAGACGCCTGATGATACTTTCAAAGAACGCACACCTTGACATGATTTTGAAAGAGTTCAAAATAGATCAGCAAAGAAGGAGTTCTTGGCTGTGTTACAAGGTGTGAGTATTGAGTAAGACTCAAGACCTGACCACAGCAGAAGAGAGAGAAAGGACGAAGGTCGTCCCCTATGCTTTAGACGTAGGCTCTACAGTATGCTATGCTGTGTACCGCACTTGAAGTGTGCCTTGCCATGAGTTGGTCAAGGGGTACAATAGTGATCCAGGAATGGATCACATGACAGCGGTCGAACTTATCCTTAGTATCTAGTGGACTAAGGAATTTTCTCGATTATGGAGGTGAAAAGGAGTTCGTCGTAAATGATTACATCGATGCGAACTTTGACACTAATCCGGATGACTCTGAGTAGTAAACCGGATTCGTATAGTAGAGCAGTTATTTGAATGGCTCCAAGTAGCGTGTGGTAGCAACCACAAGATGACATAGATATTCGTAAAGCACACACGGATCTGAAAGATTCAGACCCGTTGACTAATAACCTCTCTCACAAGCATAACATGATCAAGCCAGAACTCATTGAGTGTTAATCACATAGTGATGTGAACTAGATTGTTGACTCTAGTAAACTCTTTGGATATTGGTCACATGGTGATGTGACCTGTGAGTGTTAATCACATGGTGATGTGAACTAGATTATTGACTCTAGTGCAAGTGGGAGACTGTTGGAAATATGCCCTAGAGGCAATAATAAATTGGTTATTATTATATTTCCTTGTTCATGATAATCGTTTATTATTCATGCTAAAATTGTATTGATAGGAAACTCAGATACATGTGTGGATACATAGACAACACCATGTCCCTAGTAAGCCTCTAGTTGACTAGCTCGTTGATCAATAGATGGTTACGGTTTCCTGACCATGGACATTGGATGTCGTTGATAACGGGATCACATCATTAGGAGAATGATGTGATGGACAAGACCCAATCCTAAGCCTAGCACAAGATCGTGTAGCTCGTTTGCTAAGAGCTTTTCTAATGTCAAGTATCATTTCCTTAGACCATGAGGTTGTGCAACTCCCGGATACCGTAGGAATGCTTTGGGTGTACCAAACATCACAACGTAACTGGGTGGCTATAAAGGTGCATTACAGGTATCTCCGAAAGTGTCTGTTGGGTTGGCACGAATCGAGACTGGGATTTGTCACTCCGTGTAAACGGAGAGGTATCTCTGGGCCCACTCGGTAGGACATCATCATTATGTGCACAATGTGACCAAGGAGTTGATCACGGGATGATGTGTTACGGAACGAGTAAAGAGACTTGCCGGTAACGAGATTGAACAAGGTATCGGGATACCGACGATCGAATCTCGGGCAAGTAACATACCGATAGACAAAGGGAATTGTATACGGGATTGATTGAATCCCAGACATCGTGGTTCATCCGATGAGATCATCATGGAACATGTGGGAGCCAACATGGGTATCCAGATCCCGCTGTTGGTTATTGACCGGAGAACGTCTCGGTCATGTGTGCATTGTTCCCGAACCCGTAGGGTCTACACACTTAAGGTTCGATGACGCTAGGGTTATAGGGAATAGATATACGTGGTTACCGAATGTAGTTCGGAGTCCCGGATGAGATCCCGGACATCACAAGGAGTTCCGGAATGGTCCGGAGGTAAAGATTTATATATGAGAAGTCCTGTTTTGGTCACCGGAAAAGTGTCAGGTGCTATCGGTAACGTACCGGGACCACCGGGAGGGTCCCGGGGGTCCACCAGGTGGGG
Organism: Aegilops tauschii subsp. strangulata; assembly: GCF_002575655.3. Classification (NCBI taxonomy): domain Eukaryota; kingdom Viridiplantae; phylum Streptophyta; class Magnoliopsida; order Poales; family Poaceae; genus Aegilops; species Aegilops tauschii. The sequence continues at coordinate 474,612,006 of NC_053039.3, forward strand.
CCACCGGCCCCAGAGGGTTGCGTGGGCCAAGTGTGGGAAGGGACCAGCCCCTAGGTGGGCTGGTGCGCCTCCCACAAGGGGCCCAGGGCGCAGGAAGGGGGGGGGGGAAGGGGGAAACCCTAGGCTCAGATGGGCCTAAGACCCATCTAGTGGGGCGCCCCCCTCTCTCCCCCCTTGGCCGCCCCCAAGTCCCATCTAGGGCTGGCCGCACCCCTTGGGGGGGGGACCCTAGATGGGGGCGCAGCCCCTCCCCTCCCCTATATATACTTGAGGTTTTGGGGCTGCCATACACACGAGAACATCTCTCTCTTGGCGCAGCCCTACCCCTCTCCCTCCTCCTCTCCCGCGGTGCTTGGCGAAGCCCTGCAGGATTGCCACGCTCCTCCATCACCACCATGCCGTTGTGCTGCTGCTGGCCAGAGTCTTCCCCAACCTCTCCCTCTCTCCTTGCTGGATCAAGGCGTGGGAGACGTCACCAGGCTGCACGTGTGTTGAACGCGGAGGCGCCGTGGTTCGGCGCTTAGATCGGAATCAACCGCGATCTGAATCGCTACGAGTACGACTCCTTCATCCGCGTTCTTGCAACGCTTCCGCATCGCGATCTACAATGGTATGTAGATGCACTCCCCTTCCCCTCGTTGCTAGATTACTCCATAGATTGATCTTGGTGATGCGTAGAAAATTTTGAATTTCTGCTACGTTCCCCAACACAAGCTACAAGTGTCGACATGTTAGCTTGTCGGAATTGCAGATATCCTTCACGATAGTTATATATCCTTCATTTTGTTTAATTAGTCCATCTCATATGTTGGTTTAATAGGAACACAAAAAATGCTAGCACACTAAGTTTTAGTAGTACTAAGGAAATATTGCAAGACCTTTTATGCCTTTTCATGTTTTTAGATGTTAAATTTCATTGTTTTTGTTAAATAAACTTGCATTGGTACCTACAAATTTTCTTGACCTTAAATGTTCACCCCGGTTAACTTTGATTCCGGGTCCGCCATGGCTAGCGAGTGGGGTCCCTCATTTTCCTCCATGGACTATGATCCTGTTCCTTTTCTTTCTTTCGCCCAATGAGGTTTTCTCCGAGTCGGTTTTCCCTTTTCCATGTGAAAGCAACGCCAATTATGCCAACGCCAGCTCTATTTGATGAAAAATGGGACGCCACCAATGAAAGTTGTGGCTAGCCGTTATTTCACTAGTGCCTTAATCATGTCTGATTGTAGTTGGTGGATGTGCCGGTGCCATGCCTTCCCGCTTCAGCCGCCATTTCTAGCTGCAAGCCTGCAACATTCTCTCCGTCGCATGTTCAAGCCGCCATGACTTTCTCTAGTTGCTGGCGGCCATCTTCAATTTCAAAGTTGTCGGAGGATGAAAGTGATGAATGTTTTGGACTGGACGAATTCCCATGCGTTCAAAAGGCTCGGGAATTCGGACGAAAATAGCGGCGATCCTTCTGGGATCAGGAAGTCGCATCAAATGCCATCACCACTACAGGAAAACATATTAAGCCAAGTGGGAAAACCACCCGACGAAGGCTTAATTCACCTCGGCCACATCTACGCCGGGTGTGACATTCAGTGAAACACACTTGACCTACATCCTGTCGGTATACGATGTAAGTCGAGTGCCATTTGTCGGGTGGTAGGCAAACATATAAGCAGATGTGAAATCTGCAACTCACGGCAAAAAAAAAAAGTGGCGTAGTCCATCACAATCAGTATGAATATTGAGTATGCTGAATTCTTACTGGTTCGGTGAAGTCACTAGTGAAAACCAGGCGGGGGTAGCCATTCCGTCGGCTCGCCCTTAAATTATCCTTAGTGGGTTTTTTTATTTTTAAAACTTTCCCTCACACAAGAACTTGATTTTTGCGACTTCTTCACACTTGCCAGACTAAAAACTGTAAGGGCTTATAAAGCTCTTCCTTGTCAATCTTCTTTAGATTCTTTCCATCTTTAGAAGTTTCTGCATTATTCTGTTTAGGATGGAAGTGTAGTTTGATGAAGCAAATGTTACAAGACAATTGGCATCAAACATGCATATGAAATTATGTGCTGATAATACTTTAATACTACCTTCTTTTTCTTTGCAGATGTTGTCATCTTGGTTGATTTTGGAGCCGAGGCCTTCTCAGTCTTCTGATCACGGTCTTCAGATTTATTTTGCAATTTACAGACAGAAAACAAATTGGACGTGATAGTCCATGCAGGTTTGGTTCTCAGTCCTGTCAGATAGACTGTGTTTCCATCTTTGGGGTTTCAACCAAGGAAGAAATGAACCTCTCTTTTATTTTTGCTGGCAATGTAATACTTGAAGCCTCAGAAGCATCAAATAATTCTGTCTCAGGTGGAAACACTCATTCCTCATAGCCTGATTAATTTTTTATCAGCCCTTCAAACAACGAAAAAATCAATCATGTTAGTTAGCAGCATAAGTCAATATCAAATACTTCTTTTAACAAGCATGAGTGTTTGAGTCGATTTTCTTAGACAAGATAGCAATGTTCGGGTTATAGAGATATTAATGGTACGTATAGTCTTATTCTACACAAAAATGTTAAGTGCATTTTTCTTCTATATAAGGGTCATACATATACTCTTGTATATTCTTCACAAAGTGTTAAGTGCACTTTTCTGCTATGTAAGGGTCCAAATGAGCAAGTTGCTGCTGCGGGTATTAATAAATGCTGTGGGTGAACAACTTATTTACACAAATGTACAAATTGTAAAATGCAATAACATAATGAAAAGTGCACGTAGCATGTCATTAATGCTAGCAGAAATATCTTCATGTACTTATGCATGGATTTCAACAGAAGTGGTAAGATGATCTAGTAGTGGGAAGTATCATACACTGGTATCATGATACTAGTGTATGATACTATATCCGTAGTGCATAGTATCGTATGTTGATAGCGTAGGATAGTTCATTTATTGTCATGCATGACACATAGTACCACATCATTTAATATGATAGGCTATCATGATACTCCCTCCTTTCTGGTTTATTGGGCTCATATCATTTTCTTGGTTTTTCCATTTTATGTCTTATTTTCACTTCTTCCACAACATTTTCACATTCCGGGGCACATTAAATTGATGAGATTTCTGATTTAATCCAATGTTTTAAATAGCCAGCTATAGCTCCACTATAGCCCGCTATATAGCCTTTTCAGCAGGGTGCCGCTAAATAGTCCCATGTACAAATAGCCCGCTATAGCCTGCTATAGCTGATTTTGAGGTCCGCCGCTATTTGGCAATAGCCCGCTATTTGAAACATTGATTTAAGCCCTATAAACCGGAAACTAGGGAGTATGATACTTAACCCTCTCTTTGTTCATTTAATTCTATGTCACATATATCATCAAAATTGTCTAGTTGGCATGCATGATACTACCATTAGGGGCAGCCTAAAAGAAGTGGCAACACCACTTCTTAAGGCTCACATATTACTATCGCCACACAGGTATATAGATTCAAAGAAAATGAGAGTGACAATTTGAAAACATAATGTTGTAGAGAACTGTACATAACCTTGTTAAAAGCAACCCCAAGAGCAAAGTCCTCCTCATCTATTTTCTTTATACAATACACTCCGGGCAAACTGCATAGAGAAAGATGGTTATAATGCAGACATGCATGCAAGTTTGATATAAAGATCTAAAAGAACTGAATTTCATGTGCTCGGCACATGAAAAGTACTCCCTCCGTAAGGTAACATTTCTTTGCAGAGGGAGTACATTATTAAGAGCAAGTGGGGCAGTTTGTAGTTCGAAGCTTCAAAAAAATCTGAAAAAAAATCATATGGCTGTATCCTATAAGTGTGTAAAGTTTCACCATGGCATACGTTAACCACAATGCAATAAGAGTAGGTACTTGACCTACATCCCGATTGATAGCGCAACCACGAAGTGGTGATGCAGCAGTAGCTCCAGGCTTATCTATCATGATGCGTCCACATATTATTTGAGAATGATCCTCCTAGCCTCTACAGCATGTGGTGCAGCCACTTTGTCCAAAAAGAAGGGGTGCAGTCACATTTTATTTCAGAATGTGGTGCAGCCACATTTTATTTAAGCATATGGTTTCCATCGGCAGCCACCGCGGAGAAAGTGTGCACGGCACAGGAAGTCCCAGCACATGCCCAAACTGCTGGTGACCTGTAGCGTGCGGCCACGGTGGCGGAGCTCATGGTGACATCTACGGGGGCATCCAGCACATACGCTACTCAGTGGCCGCCCCAATAAGGTCCCGGTCGTGTCTTTGTTTCCCCTGGTGGACCTCTCATCGTTGGAGATTTGTTTCCCGCACATTCACTAGGTCAAGGAAGGAAATTCATTCAGAAATTCATGCGGGGATGCCTGCCTCTGCGTGTTCGGAGGCGCTCACTTTCAGCCACGGCCTCGCTCGGTCGCTACGGAGTAGCACCGACGCACGCGGTTATCAGAGAGGAAATGCCATCAAATGGCTTGGCCGCAAGGTGGAATCCTCGTCTATGTAGAATCACAAAACACACCATGCTGTCCAAGATCTATGAGACACCAAGACAGGCAACCCTTGTTGGGACAGCTGATCTAGGGATCATCACCTTGTCCCATGACGCGGCTCCTCGGGTACCGCATGAAGAATAGCGGGACATGGATTAGGTGGTTTTCCAGGATAAGGATTTGCCTTTCAAGTAGAGGAAATAGGTTGCCTTCGCTTTCGCGAACAACAACGAAATTTTCACACTGCAAATGATCCTGATAAGTGCTTCTCCTCAGCCTGCATCGCATGGATTTGTGGAGGAGGAGATTCCGTTCAATGAGAGGAAAGCCGATGATGTCGAAGTAATTGACGTTAGCGGTGATGATAGTGTTGTCCTAGTCCCACAGACCAAGATCTTGGGGACTATCCTCAAGAAGAAAGGGCCAGAGTCACGGTCGTGGTCCTGGTCGTGTACGCAGGCACTGACGCCGACCAAGCTATGCAGGTAAGTCGGTGCAGGTTGCTTCTTCCTCACAAGGCAACCGGTGTTGGCTGATAGCGCCCTCTTCTCCAGTGACTAACATGCGCTTGTTCACAGATCTACCGCCTTCTCTCGTGGCAAACGGCCATCCCCAAGTTCAAAGTAGTAGTTCGCGGGATGAAAGTGATGGAATTTTGGAACTGGACAAGGAAATCGAGAAGGCCCTCTTGTAGATGGGGCCTACGAAGGCTCCGGGCCTGGATGGTTTGCCGTCTCTTTTTTACCAAAAACACTGGCCTTTCGTCAAAACCGAGGTTTGCGCGTCCGTTAAGGACTTTTTAAATGGGAATGATTTTCTAGAGGACTTTAATAATAAGGTATTGGTTTTGATTCCTAAAGTTTAGTCGCCGGAGGTGCTAGCTCAATTCCGGCCAATCAGCCTTTGTAATATCCTCGACAAAATAGCTGCAAAGGTGTTGGCCAATAGGCTTAAGTTCATTTTGTTGAGGCTTATATCTGAAGTGGAAATTGCGTTCGTACCTGGTCATTTAATCACACACAATGTTCTCGTCGCTTATGAATGCACTCATGCTATCTGAACCAGAAAAGGGAAGAAAGCTCTCTATGAGGGTGAAGTTAGATATGATGAAGGCATACGACATGATTGAGTGGATTTTCCTAGAGAAAATGATGAGTGGAATGGGTTTTTCAGAGGAGTGAATCAAAATTATTATGCGCCATGTCTGCTCGGTTAGATTTTCTGTTCGATTAAATGGGGATATCTTCGACAGTTCCACACCTTCTAGGGGTTTGTGGTATTGTGACCCGCTGTTGCACTATCTTTTCCTATTTTATGTCGTGGGTTTTCCCACGCTTCTTAAAAAGGCGCAGGAGGAACAGAGAATCAGAGGTGTTGAGTTTGGGAGGGAGGGACGGCCATCAGCCTCAGGATGGAGGATACCCGCATAGTTGCATCTCTGAAACAAGAAGAAGAAATCTTTTTGAACAGAATGTACTAAATTCTTGGAATCTACTTACATGTTGTTATATCAGCAAAAACTGAATTGCTGGTAAGAATGAACGCAAAAAGCGTGCAGGATTTTGGGAAGAAATATCCTCTTCATTGCTGATAAATATTCACAAGAGCACTGTTTTTCTAGGTCCTTCGCCTTCATATTTTGAGATGAAGAGAACTCTTGCTAATACCAGAGTAATCTATTCATCTAGTAGAATACATAACAGGAAAGGGGCATCAGTACACTGAGCCATCTAAGCTGGGAAAATATCTCCACCAATCTGTGCTATGAATAAGAGAATGCTAAGTATCAGAGGCCTCTATCATTGTTGACAAGGAAACTTGAAGACTAAAGGGGAACTCATTTAAGTCTGTAGAAATTCTTTTCTATCTGCGGCAGCAGTTTAGCTACTACGCTGTAGAACAGTTTACATTTTGTTGTGAGGACACAAATTAAACACATGGTGCATCAGAATCAGTATATATATTGAACAGTTTACATTTTGTTCTGTGAAGTGACTTGTGAAAACCAGATTTTTGGGTAGTTATTCCATCATGCGACTCTGCTTCTGGATTTTCCCTCGGACTATCCTCTGTGGTTGTTTTATTTTTTTGATAGCGTGAACACACAGGGGACTCGATCTTTGTGGTGACGTACACCTTGCCGCCGAACGGCTTTCCTTTTTCCAGCGCAAACTGTGGCTCCGCACCAACGATTACATGGCCAGTTATAGGCAGACGCATGCCAAGCAACTACTCAGCCGGGTCTTCTGCACACCATCACGGCAACAGACTCCTACGGCACCTGTGCACGTACGCACATTATCCTCAGGACCCGGCCTCTTCTCATCGTGAGCCAGCTGCTCCAGCGCATGAACCGGCCGTCGTCCCAGCTTGCTGTGAGTAGTCAGTGCGCCCGGATCTGATGCCCCTGGCCTAGCCCTACAGTGGTGGAATCCAACGCCAGCCTAGCTCACACACCACCACGCCACACGTGCACATACGCACACCACACACGCACACATGCGCGGTTTATTTTTTCCTAACAACTTTCCTTGAGACAACTGATTTTTGCGATTTCTTTGCGCTTGCCACGACTAAACTCCGTAAGGGCTTCTGAAGCTCTTCCTTGACAATCGTCTCGCGATTCTTTCCATCTTCACAAATATCTACACTGTTCTGTTTGGGATGGAAATTTAGTTAGAATGAGAAAATGTTACAAGATAATTGGCATCAAACTTGCATATGAAACTATGTGCCTTCTGAAGCTCTTCCTTGTCAATTGTCTCACGATTCTGTTCATCATCAGAAATATCTACAATGTTATGTTTGCGATGGAAGTGTGGTTAGAATAAGAAATGTTACAAGACAATTGGCATTAAACTTGCATATGAAATTATCTGCTGATAATACTTCAATACTACCTGCTTTTTATTTGCAGATGTTGTCATCTTGGTAGATTTTGGTGCCGAGGCCTTCTAACTCTGCTGATAGTCCTTCAAATTTATTTGGCAATTTACCGAGAGAAAACAAATGGGATGTAATAGTCCTTCTTGCAGCTTTGGTTCTCCGTATTGTCAGAGTACTCTGTGTTACCACTGGAAGTGTGAACTATTTTTAATTCATATGCTCATAGAGATATTAACAGTATATATACTCTTATTCTTCACAAAAATGTTAAGTGCATTTTTCTTCTGTATAAGGGTCCAAATGAGCTAATTGTTTCTGCAGCTATTAATAAATGGTGTGTGTGAACACCATATTTTACTGCAAGGTACAAATTTTAAAATGCAATAACACATTGGAAATGTATTTGAACTACTATGACTTCAAGGATCGAACTAAGATCAAGCTACATGTGTTGACATGTTTGCTTGTCGGAATTGCATATATCCTTCACAATAGTTCTATACGGATTCTATCCACAGTGAATTTTATTAGCCTGTTTTCTCCATTCTGACCATTTTTTGCTTTACAGTCTATACATCCCTACTGCCAAGTTCTTAAGCTGCAGCTGGGCGTCACGAGAGTTGGAGGCCATTGTCGGCGGCTTACCATTGGCGAAGGTAAAACCTAAAGAGACAAGGACAGGAGCATGGGGCTGTGCGGTGTGGTCTGTCGCCGGCAGCGGTGTACCATTGGCGAATTTCGAATTTTGCGTTTCAAGGCCTCCATGGAGTTCGGCCACCAAAAGGAATTTCCGCTTTGACATCCACTATAAGTACTATTAGTGATAAGAAGGCCTAAAAAGGGTGGCAGCAGGACTTCTTAGGGCTCACTTCTTATTAACGCTACGTCAAGTGTACTTATACATGGATTTAAAGAAAAGAGAGAACGACCGGTTGGAAAAACAATATTGTACAATAGATAACCTTGGTATTTTAACAAGTACTTGCCTGAGTTTCTCAGGAGTGATCCCAAGAGCAACGTCGCATACTGGGCAGGACTCGATCTCCTCTTCATCTATTTTCTTCATAATACACTCCCGGCAAACTGCATATACACGAACATGGTTGTAATACAGGCAGGCATGCAAGTATCATACAAAGATTTGAAAGAACCAAATTTATAATTGCTCACTTGTCACCTCACATTGGACAGTTCCTACGTATACGCTATATGGTTGGTCTGTCGTCGTAAACCAGCAGCGAAACACTCTCTCCTCAAAAGTGAGCACGCTTCGGCCGCTCCGCATCTCCCTAGCCCCCCGTCCTGCTCTGATCCCGAGCTCCAAACCGAATTCTCCTCACAAACTAGCGGCCGATCTCTGCCAAAGGAGATGGATGCCGGCGGTAGTAGTAGGAACATGACTACCAGGAAGAGGAAATCAACCGCAACCGAGGTTGAGGGCTAACAGGCTCCGGTGCCGGAGGCAGCGGTTGAACACGATGGAGGCGGTTGAACATGATGGAGGCGGATCGCACGATGGGTCAAGATAGACGAGATCTCAACCTCATCCACAACCCCACCCCCCCCCCCCCTCCCCCCACCCCCTCCGGACGACATGCTCCGGAAGATAATCTCGCTCCTCCCTATCAAGCAAGGCGGTCGCACACAGATCCTCGTGAAACGCCGCCTTTTTATAGTTCGACTTTCCTATGATTCAAATAGAATCAAAAAACCTTTGGGCCTTAGGAAAACTAACACCATTTTCCTTTTTGAAATAGTGGGGGGAGGGTGGTTCAACCATCTCAATATTGTTTCAACGAGAGACCAATGTCTTAAGATAAACTTGATAACCGACATTAGTGCCACTAATCATGCCGCAATCAACACCAAAATACATTTATGATCTAGATGCAATTTCAACTTCTTTCGTGGCAGCGCTTTCAAGGAGGAATAAAGAAAGCATTGCGTCTCCATCGCCCCTTTCAGATGAAAACGGTCAAGACAAAAAATTGCATCATGTGCGAATTGACCTGCAATATCCGCCATACCTAGGGGCTGCTACCTTAGCGTCCTATGTGTGAGCAGAGACGGGCACCGCCATGTTTGATGTCAATTGGAAGCCATCGGTGGGCCCTTGCACCATCAATGATGGATGCTGCCACTGTAGACGTGGGCCTCCACGTGCAGCCGCTGCCCGCGCACTGCACAACTAAAATGTGGGCCCCAATCACCATGTGCAACTGGTCCAATTTGATAGTGTCTTGAGAAGCAATCAGAGAATGTTTCTACGAATATAATTGTTCAATTACCTGTATTTCTATAAATAATTGCAACTAATGATTTTTCATAGATTTCCAAGATTAATTGTAATTAATGCAACAAATGTTGTTTCCAAATTATGGTGATGTGATAGATACATCATTGGAGCAGCGTCGGACGTTAGATGTAGATGGTTGAATAGCTGTGAACGTCTAGATTCACCAAACTAATGAGTTTAGAAGTAGCAGTAGATTTACTCATTGATTCTAAGTAGATTGAGCTTTTCTTAAGTGTCAATTGGTTTAGATTAAATAAAATTTAGTTTAGTGAAAAAGGGTAACCTGTACTTTTCTAGAAAATTGCAAGTGAACAAAAAAAATTGTAAGTTGCACTTTCACTAAATTGTTGCATGGCCACCTCTATGGGCGTGTCCTGCACATACGCTACTTGGTAGCCGCCATGTTAAGTCACGACCCCGTTTCCGTTCCCCCGGTGACCCTCTCGTCGTCGGAGCTCGGTATCCTGGACATTCACTTGGTTGAGGAAGAGGAATTCGTTCAAAATTTCGTGTGGGGCGCCTGCCTCTGCGTTGTTCACATGCGTTCACTTCCAACCACGTCCTCGCTCGGGGCTACATCATGGTGTCTTTCTGTAGTAGCTCCGGTGCAAGTGGCTACTGGAGAGGAAACGCCATCAATAGTCTTGGACACAATGTGTCACACCTGTTGAGAATCATGGAACACGTCGTGTAGTCTGAGATCCATGAGACACAAAGATAGAAAACCTCTGTCGAGGCCACTGATCTAGGGATCGACACCCTATCCCATTATGCGGCTCCCCAGGTACCGCATGAAGAATAGTGGATCATGGAGAAGGTGGTCTTCAAGGATAAAGATTTTCCTTTCAAGAAGAGAAATTGGGTTGCCTTTGCTTTCGCTAAGAACAACGAAATTGTCCAGCTGCAGCCGATCCCGACTAGTGCTTCTCCAACTCCAAGGATTTCTGACAAACATAGTACATCTCGTCGGCCAACATCGATTCATGGAGGAGGAGATTTCTTTCAAGAAAGGGAAAGCCGACGTGGTCGAAGTAATCGACATTAGCGATGATGATAGTGTTGTCCCAGTCGCACCTACCCAGATCACGGGGACTGTTCTCAAGAAGAAGTGGCCACGGGAGGAAAACGTGGTCGCGGCCATGGTCCTGCTCATGGTTGTGGATGTGGACACGGACGCCGACCAAGCTCTGCAGGTAAGTTGGCCCGGGCTGCTTCGTCCGTACAAGGAAACCGGTGTTGGCTAATAGCGCCCTCTTCTCCAGTGCCAAACAAGTCCCTGTTCACAACACCACCACCTTCTCCAGTGGCCGATGGGCATCTCCTGGTTCAAAGTAGTTCAAGTGATGAAAGTTTGGAATTGGACGAATTCGCATGCAATCAAGAGTCTCGGGAATTCGCACTAGAACAACAACGGCGGTTCTTGGATCTAGACACCACCGACCGAGAGACAGACGGGACACCAGACGATAATAGAGGACAACATAACCAAGGATGGCCGTGTGCAGCGAAGGATGGACGAGAATAGAGGACAACATAACCAAGGATGGTCGTGTGTAGCGAAGGATGGACGAGAATAGAGGACAACATAGCCTTTGCAAAGTGGTCACCCATGTTGTTGTGCGAATTGGCACGCAGCATCCGCCATGACCCAGGGGCCACTACCCTAACGTGCTTTGCATGAGTAGCGACAGGCACCACCATGTTTGATGCCGACTAGAAGACGTCGGTGCACCCTTGCCCCCATCAAAGATAAACATTGCCAATGCCGAGAAGGGCCTCCATGTGCAACCGTGGCGCGTGCACTAGACAACAACCGCCAGCGCGCCCTCGGACAACACATGCCATCATGTTCGTTTGTTGATTCGAAGTAGATTATAGTTTTTCTTAAGAACCAATAAGTTTAGAAAAATCAACTTTAGTTTACTAAATAAGTGTAACCTGCACGTTTCTACGAAAATGCAACTAAATAAAAAAAGTGTAAGTTGCACTTTCACTGAATTGTTGCACTTTTCTAAATTGAACGAGACTTCAGAAAGTATTATCGGCTTAGGCATAGATGGAGAAGAGCCCATCAGAATGACCTGAGGAGTGTGTAGCAGCTTTGATGGCCACGCACTAGCATAGACCGTAACCAGCCAAAACCACTAGACCATCACTAGAAGAGCTTTTGAACAAATCCCGGCTACTGCACAGCCTTGCACAGTGGGTAAAGAAACAAAATTACCACAACAAAGAAACAAAGGAACTGTAAACCAAAAATGCCTACATAAACTTTTTAGATTCTTTGTCTAGCAGGTCTACGGCTAGGCTAACCTCTTTCTTTTGCCCCTTCTACCTTTGCACGGTCCAACAAAAATGAGAAAGATATGCAGATATAGAGTCCTAGGTAGGCTGACCGATTGATGGATGATTGAACGACGAGCATGAGCGGATGACCGAGAGCGGAGCAGCTAGGTACTGCAATGGCAGGGGAGGGAGGCTGTCTTCATCGTGCTCCATCACGAACTCATTGGCCGGAGCACTCACCGGCCTCTGGACCTCGTCCTTCGGCTTGCAGCTCAGCCACCGCCTGAGTCAGCTAGGGCAGACCGGCTCGTCATGTCATAAGATCTCCATCCAGCCTCCACTGAGATCTCCTCGATCGGCCATATCTTCCTCCTACTGTTGTGCATTGCGGATCGAGTCCAGGCGTCCGCCGTCTGCAAGCATTGGCGCCGGGTAGCCCTGCTGCCCCTGCAGAACCCGTCCCCGCTGCCATGGCTCCTCAAGCCCACCACTGCCCGGACCGACAGCTACAAGATCTTCGGCGGCTCCGTTGATCTGCGCCCAGCCCTCTCTGACGAGGACCGTGGGGTACATTTTTGTGGATCTCCTCCGGGAGGGTGGGTCATGATGATCCCCGCAGCCACCATGTCTGCCGCCCCGTCTTCTGGTGCCTGCGTGGTCGCTGCCATAATGCCTTCTACCGCCCAGGCATGGAGTGTTGGACGTCCCCGCCGGCAGAGATGATGGCCCCGCCCAATGCCTAGGACCTGACTTACCACCACGGATAGTTCTGGACCGTCGACTCAGATGATGACCTCTACTGCTACAAGGCCGGACTTTTGACATCTACACATACCATTGTACAACATGCCTACGAGAGCCGTGCTCCTTAGACGAACATGGCACACAGGAAGATCGTATCCGGCTACGTCCTGCTCTCCACCTCTGGTGCCGATCTGCTAATGGTGAGGAGATTCATCTCGCCGTTGAGAGGCCGCACGTCGCGGTTCCAGTTGTTCAGGCTACAGAGCAACAGGAGGGCCGGCCGGCTTCCTGGTCCTGGGGCGTCTACCAGATGACCGGGCAAGTGCTCTTCCTCAGCCGGGCCTGATCCAAGGCCTTCGGCAAAGGACACGCCGGCAGACCGGGTTAGATCTACTTCCACGACGACGTCTACCCTGGTGGTCTGCACAGTGTCCTCCAGCAGAACGAGTATCCCTGCGCCGACGCCGGCTGGTGGCGTTACTCAATCCACAGTGAGATCGAGCATTGCCTGCCATGGTCTCCCCCCTCAGACATCTCGCCGTGCGTTTGGTACCACCATTAATTGAGCTGTACCCAGCAGGTTCAGTTTGAGGCCTCATACAAATATCTATAAGTTTAATTAGAGTCTTTGTTGTTTGTATTTGCTCCTCGTCAGTGTTTCTTTGCTGTTGTACTCTTTGATTTGGTTGTTGTTGTAATAATTGAACCTGAAAGTTTGCTGTATGTGTGCTAAATTTGAAGTCTGTTTTCGAACTCATTTCATCTATATGAAATTGTGAACTATTTAGAGTTTTAGACTGCTACTATATTGGTTGTTTAACTTATTTGTATGAATTTTTGCTGTAAATTCTAATTCCGACTTTGATATTTTCCACAGTGTGGTCAGGAGTGCACACAACTTCTTATTGTATCGCATTATTGCATCTGTCGGTGGCAGAGGAGTTTTTCATGTCTCCCCTGTTTGCATTGAGATGAGATAATCTGCAACTGAAGATTTGATGTGTTTTCAGGTATACAACAACTAGTAGTGAATGTATGTTGTAGACTCTAGCTAGTCTGTGTATCACCATTATTCTTCACTGATGTGTTTTAGCGGCATATACTTACTACATCGTTAATGTGTTTGTCGTTGAACCTGAAACTTCCGTATCCTGTTTGTTGTATGTGCTTAATTTGAAGGCGTTTTTCGAACTCATTTCATTTATGAAATTGTAATGTATTTACCTGATACTAGCTACATATATAGGTTGTCTGGTTTCTATATGCTTCTCATTTTTTTCTTGCTTTCCTAGTGTTTGAAATATGTGTATGATTTTCTGTTGTAAATTCTAATTCATATTTTGATATTTTCTGCCGTATTTTTTCTAGTGCACAAAATTTCTGATTGTATCGTATGGTTGCATCTATCAGTGGCAGAGGTGTTTTTTATGTCTCCCCTGTTTGCATTGAGATGAGATGATCTGCAACTGAATATTTGATGTGTGCTCAGGTGTAGAGATCAACTAGTACTGATTGTATGTTGAGCACTCTAGTATTTATTAGATGACCCTTCTTCACTTCTCAGCCGAATGTTTGATGTGTTTTAGCGTTTTCCATTTATGCCACTGAAGAAACCTCACTTTGTTGAATACAAGATCATAAATGGGCACACTGCGGCTGGTTTAACGATGTGAGCCAGACAAAGCAAATGGAAGTTATGCTATTACATTGGGCTTCATTATCAAGCCGTTACATCTAAGCTCTACGTATATTTACTATGCCCTCTTGGCACTCTAAATTGTATCTAGGAAGAGCATATGTACATAGCCAGAGCAGACTGAGCCAGACAAAATGGGACAGGCTGGTTCACTTAGGAGAATATTTCCCATGTTCATATATAACCAATAACTTGTTATTTTATATAACATGGAAATGTTTTTTCTTGCATTGACTGTGATCCACAAGACCAGCGAAATGAAAGAAGGTGTCCAGGCATGAACATAGGCAAAAATTTATGTTTTCTTGTTAGTACTCCCTCTATCTCAAAATGTAAGTGTCAAAAAAAGTCTTAAATTTTGAGACAGAGGGAGTAGCATTTAAACGATCATTGATGCATCTTACTAGTTTAATCATCATTCATCGACTTGTCTCCGGAGGTCATGTGGTGAGCCTCAATGCCATGATTTAATTTTTCCTGCTATCTTCTAATCCTCCAATCCAAGATGGGGAACCAACACAGATCGGTAAATCTCTGTTGTTGATGTAGTACGGCTGGCATGCCAACACCATGTAATCCCACTATTTCTATAGCTATTTGACAAAGGCGTGCAAACAAAGAGAATGCCGTGGCCAAGAGCATAGTGCAATTCAATCAAGGAAGCTAGATGGTTCATATTCACTGCAAACCAAGTTATATACTTGTCGTGTTGCTGCTAATGGGATTCACAGAACACCTCTGCTAGCACAACATCGGCGGGATCCCAGAAAGAGGAAATCAGCCGCAATCGAGGTTGAGGGCTAACTAGCTCCGGTGCCGGCAGCAGCAATTGAACACGATGGAGGCCGAGAGGGTGAACACATACGAGATCTCGAACTGATCCGCACCCCCCCCCCCCCCCCCCCCCCGCCCCACCCGGACAACATGCTCCAAAAAATAATGTCGCTCCTCCCTATCAAGCAAGGCGGTCGCACCCACACCCTCGTGAAACGGCACCTCTTTATATTGCGACTTTCCTATGATTCAAATAAATCGAAAAATCTTTGGGCCTTAGGAAAACTAACACCATTTTCCTTTTTGAAATGGTCGGGGGAAGGGGGGGTTAAACCATCTCAAATATAGATTAGTGATAAACTGTAACCTAGACTTTTCTAGAAAATTGCAACTTTAACAAAAAAAATGTAAGTTGCACTTTCACTAAATTGTTGCATGGCCACCTCTACAGGCGCGTCCTACACATTCCCTACTCGGTGGCCGCCTTGGTAAGGTCCCGGCCCCATCTCCGTTCCCCCGGTGGCCCTCTCGTCGTCGGAGCTCAGTATCCTGGACATTCACTTGGTCGAGGAAGAGGAATTCGTTCAGAGATTCATGCGGGACACCTGCCTCTGCGTTGTTGACATGCGTTCACTTCCAACCATGGCCTCGCTCGGGGCTGCGGCATGGGGTTTTTCTGGAGTAGCTCCGGTGCAAGTGGCTACTGGAGAGGAAACGCCATCAAAATGATTGGCCACAAGGTGGAATCACACCTGTGGAAAATCATGGAACACGTCGTGCTATCCGAGATCCACGTGACACAAAGACAGACAACCTCTATCGAGGCCACTGATCTAGGGATCGTCACCCTATCCCATGATGTGGCTTCCGGGTACCGCATGAAGCACAGTGGATCATGGAGAAGGTGGTCTTCGAGGATAAGGATTTGCCTTTCAAGAAGAGAAAATGGGTTGCCTTTGCTTTCCCTAACAACAACGAAATTGTCCCGTTGCAGCTGATCCCGGCTAGTGCTTCTCCAACTCCAAGGATTTTTGACAAACATAGTCCATCTCCTCAGCCAGCACCGATTCATGGAGGAGAAGATTTCGCTCAAGAAGAGGAAAGCTGATGTGGTCGAAGTAATCAACATTAACGATGATGATAGTGCCATCCCAGTCGCACACCTACGCAGATCTTGGGGACTGTTCTCAAGAAGTTGCCATGGGAGGCAAACGCGGTCGCGGCCGTTGTCCTGGTGATGGTAGTGGATGTAGATGTGAACGCCGACCAAGCTCTGTAGGTAAGTCAGCCCGGGCTGCTTCGTCCTCACAAGGAAAACGGTGTTGGCTAATAGCGCCCTCGTCTCCAATGCCTAACAAGTGCCTGTTCACAATGTCACCACCTTCTCCAGTGGTTGATGGGCATCTCTTGGTACAAAGTAGTTCCAAGGATGAAAGTGATGGAAGTTTGGAATTGGACGAATCCGCTCGCAACGAAGAGGCTCAGGAATTCGCACAGGAACAAAGACGGTTGTTCTTGGATCTGGAAACCACCAACCAAGAGACAGACGAGACGCCAGATGAGAACAGAGGACACCAAAACCAAGTACGACCGTGCGTCGCGGCGCAGGAAGGCCGCAAGGTGTGCGTTCTGTCAGAGAAGAAAGGGAGCACAAAACAAAATTGTGGAGGCAGCGGGAGCAGCGTAGACAGAGTGAACTCACATATGTAGTAGCACTGGACGAAGGCGCACGCCTCCCGGAAGTAGCCTTTGCAAAGTGGTCACCCATGTTGTTGTGCGATCGAACCGCTGCCATTACACACCTGTGTGAATTGCCATGCAGCATCCGCCATGATCCAGGGGCCACTACCCAATGTCCTTTACATGAGTAGAAACGGGCACCACCATGTTTGATGCCGACTGGAAGATGTCGGTGCACCCTTGCCCCATCAAAGATAAACATTGCCACTACCGAGAAGGACCTCCACGTGCAACCGTTGCGCATGCACTAGACAACAACCGCCCACGCGCCCTCGGCCAACGCATGACCATCATGCAGACACCAGCACACTGTAGTCCAAAACACGATAATCGCAGGACCTTGGCAACACTATCTGCCCAGCTGGCCCAAGCAAGAACGCACAAATCTGTCGTCATGCTCTTTTGTTGATTCAAAGTAGATTTGAGTTTTTCTCCAGAACCAATCAACTTAGAAAAATCAACTTTAGTTTACTAAATAAGTGTAGCCTGCACTTTCTACAAAAATGCAACTATATAAAAAAGTGTAAGTTGCACTTTCACTGAACTGTTGCACTTTCCTAAATTGAATGGGACTTCAGAAAGTATCGTCAGCTTAGGCATAGACGGAGAAGAGACCATCAGAATGAGCTGTGCAGTGTGCAGCCAGTTGTTCAGCTCGCTCGGTGTGCAGCTTTGACGGCCACACACCGGCATAGGCCGTTACCAGCCAAAACCACCACCACGGGACAAACCGAAGGCATCTCACCTAGAAGATCTTTTGAACAAATCACGGCTACCGCAGCCTGGGACTGGTGCGAGCGAGGAGGAGAGAGGGCAGGGAAAGGGACCGGGCGCAGCCGGCCCGAGGAAGTCGCCGTTCGCGATCCAGTTCGTTCGAGCAGGTTCAAATTTGGATGGATGGGTCTACGGCGAGGGCGATGCTGGTCCGGAGCTCGTAGTTTGTGCGCGGAATTGGGGTTCCCTGTGCCCGATAGTTTCGGTGTTCAAGTTTGTGCCGGGGCCATTATGATCGATTTTGTATAGTATAATACGGTGGTTGTCTGTTTAGGTGGGTGAGGAAATCGCTCCACTTGCTTGATGGATGGGCGTGTTGAGTTAGCTTTACTTTTCCCCATGGTGTTAGTTATATATCGTCGTCGTGGTCTTCTTCTTCTTCTTCTTCTTCTTCTTATGCTTCTTCTTCTTCTTCTTCTTCTTCTTCCTAATGAATTGTCTGTATGTATGGAGACGATAGATTGATGCTCTTATCCTTAAGTCCTACTGGGGATCGAGGTAACTTTGTTGCGGTCTATGGCAAAATCGTGATTTATATTTCCAGCAGGTCCAGGAGATCTGTTAAAGTCATCATTTCATTGTGTTATTGTGGGCTTGGTGAGTTTGGAGTAATCCAAAATGAGCGCCAAGATAACGGTAACCTACAAGAGGAAGCGTGGGACGTCTCCCGCTCACGGGGCTGATGCTCAGTGGGCCGATTCCGATGATGATGTGTTGAACGGATATGGTCATGTAAAGAAGGTTGACTCTATCTCCTTTTCGGCGTTATAGAATTGTTGATATTTGATGTTATTTTGGTTGAACCTGGCTGTCTGCCATTATTGATTTTCCCGCCTTCTTAGATGGTAATTTTTTGCACCTTTTTTAAGGAGGGCGCAAAAGTTGCTGCGTGGAATAGTACAATATGAGCCACGTGTTTGTACAACTCTATCATTGTGTCTTTGAAAATAGTGTGATATCAATATGATGCAAAGACACTTGTATCTCAAGATGTCAATAGCTGGATATGTTCTCAGAACACTATATTATTTGTTTTATATTTGATATATGCCACACGTGTTTTTAGAACTCTATCATTAATTGTGTCTTTGGAAATCGTTGATGTTTGATGTTATTTCTGTTGAATCTGGCTGACTACGTTAGTTCTGTTGTAGGGCGGAAAAGTTGCTGCGCCGAATAGTACAATATGAGCCACATGTTTGTAGAGCTCTGTCATTCCTGTCTTTGGAATTGTGTGATACAAATATGATGTAATGACATTTGTATCTAAAGATGTCAATAGCTGGATTTCTCAAAGTATTATATTTTTTATGCTAAGCAAATATAAGTATATGCTCTTGTTTATATTATGCCATAAATTTAATTACCTTACTACATGATAGATCAAAGCTCTTATCCTTATATACTGAGTTCTGCGGCGAAGTCCCGATCTATATTTCCAGCAAGTCTCAGGAGAATACATATCGCCATCGTTTTGTAATGTTATGTAGGCTCGCCGGAGTGGTGTTTTGGCACGGTTCGACATGAGCGCCAAGATCACATTAACCCATAATGGGAAGCATGGCACATCACTCGCTCAGACGGCTGATGGAGCGACTCCGGAGGCTCCTCCTGTTTCTAGCGGTGGGGTTGCCGATAGCGAAGCCCTGGAAGACGCGGCGGACATTGGTAACGACCTTATCGTTGTAGGACTGTTGATGTTTGATATTATTTCTATTGCATCTGTCTGTCCATATTAATCCTGCCGTTACTGACTTTCGCTCCTTTTAAGATTGCAAATTTTCGCGGCTTTATAAAGGAGGGCACAAAAGTTGCTGTGCCCACCGGTACAACTCGAGCCACATGATCTTAAGAAAACTGATAGCGAAGGGTCGGGGTCAGGCCCCTTGGTTTTTCTCTATTTATTTTCTCCTTTTCTTCTCACCACCTCACGATACAATAACCACAAATACATGCTCGCACCACGACAAGTTAAATTGATAGGCTTCACTGATTGCAACAGCCTGGATTGTCAGAGGAAATCCCAGAACACACACACGCACGCGAGGTGGATTCAGACTCTTCTCTGAAGAAACACGGACGAACCGAACGAAAGTTCAGAGAGGAGACAGAGTCATTTGGCGACGCGCACACTGCGACGTCTTTTTTGTTTCACTTTTATTCAGATAAGCAACAGTACATCCGAAAACCATGCCCACGATGCACTTCATCCGCGCCATCCCACGGTGGCAATCGTGGCCAAGTCCTCGCACGTTTACAGGAAACAAACTAACTGAAAACTATCCTATGACCAGGACCAAGCCACAACGTGAACTCAGAGCACGTTTCTGACTTTATTACATAAGTTTAAACTGAAACTAAATAGACATCTTCAGGTCTGTCAGGTTTAACATAACATTTCACCCCTTTAAACATGACGTCCTGAACTCACCTCAAGCACTCCTATTTTCTCTTTCAACACCTGAAACTGAAACCTTGGGAGGGCTTTAGTCAGGATGTCTGCATGTTGCTCTCCAGTACTGACGTGCTCCACCTCAATCTTTCCTTCCTCAACACATTGTCTGACGAAGTGGTAGCGCACATCAATGTGTTTGCTTCTTTCATGGAACACAGGATTTTTACACAGTGCAATAGCCGATTGATTATCCACTTTGATCTTGACCTTGGCTTGCTCATAGCCTAGCAATTCTTCAACTAATCTTGCTAGCCACACTCCCTGACAAGCAGCAGAAGCAGCAGCCACATATTCTGCCTCACATGATGATTGAGCGACAATCTTCTGTTTCTGAGTCATCCAAGACACTAGGCAATTGCCATAGTAGTACAGCACCCCCGTAGTGCTTTCCCGATCATCAATGTCACCTGCGTGGTCACTGTCAGAGTAACCCAACAGTTGTGGTTTTCCTTCAGTTTTCTTGTAGCTACAGCCCAAACTGAGTGTGCCTTTCACATATCTTAATATGTGTTTTACTGCTGTTATATGATCCTTGGTTGGCCTTTCCATGAATCTGCTGACATATCCAACTGCAAAGCTGAGATCTGGTCTTGTGTGCAACAAATACCTTAAACTCCCAACTATGCTTCGATATTCAGTTGGATCAACTTCCTCAGCCTGACTTGTTCTCGACAGTTTCAGTCTTGGCTCCATAGGTGTGTGACTTCCATTACAGTTTGTCATCCCCATCTTTTCAAGTATGCGTGAAGCATAGCCAGTTTGACAAAGAGTAATGCCCTTCTCTGATTGCTTTACCTCTATGCCCAAGTAATAGCTCAATAGACCCAAATCTGTCATGTTGAACCTGAATTTCATCTGCCTTTTGAAATCCTCAATGGCTTGCTCACTTCCTCCTGTGATGACTAGATCATCCACATACACACCCACAATCAGTGCAGAACCACCTGCTTTCTTCCTGTACAGACCAGACTCTGAAGGACACTTTTCAAAGCCTAGTTCAGAGAGTGTTGCATCCAGCTTGGAGTTCCATGCCCTTGGCGCTTGTTTGAGCCCATACAACGCCTTGTGCAAGCGATACACCTTACTGTCCTTCCCTTCTATCTCATGGCCTGGCGGCTGGGTCACATATACCTCTTCAACCAGATCACCATTTAGGAAGGCCGACTTGACATCCATTTGGTGTATTTTCCATCCAAACTGAGCTGCAAGTGCAATTAGTAGCCTGACAGATTCTAGACGAGCTACAGGTGCAAACACTTCCTCATAATCAATACCTTGTCGCTGAGCATACCCCTTTGCGACTAGCCTTGCCTTGTGCTTGACAACCTTGCCGTCTGGATCTTTCTTCAACTTATAGACCCATTTTACCCCAATTGGCTTGTGTCCTCTTGGCAGGTCACACAACTCCCAAGTATGGTTTTCCTCTATTGATGCCAGTTCCTCCTTCATGGCCCTTTTCCAGCACAGTTCTCCAAGTGCCTCAACATGGCTTGAAGGTTCTTCCAAACCGAACAGACATAGCCCTGCATCAGCCTGTTTGATTTCTATGGTTTCTTCATAGATCTCCTCGAGCAAGCGCTCGCCTTGTGGACCCAGCGATGGCTCGGTATATGGTGTGCCTGGAGATGCTTGGAAGTGAGTTGGGGTCACAGGAGAGCTCTCCAAATCGATCGGAATAGCGACACCATCGTTTGCTTGCCGATTCTTGAAGGTCTGCCGAGGCGCTGCAGGAGATTTCGTTGCCGTGGCAGCGCTTTCCGCTACGTCTCCAATCTCTTCTGAATCTTGCTCGTTCGGATAGAACACAACAAAAAAATCTGGATCTTTTTCTTCAACTAACTCCAAAGAGCTCCAATTCCATGGCCTATCTTCTTCAAACACCGCATCCCGTGTGATGACCAGCTTCTTGCTCTCTGGATCATACATGCGATAGGCCTTTGATCCGGTTTCATATCCAATCATCACCATTTGCTTGCTTCTGTCAGCTAGTTTGGTCTGTCCCGGCCCAACTTTCTTCACATGAGCGGTGCAACCAAATGTACGCAGGTGTTGCACAGAGGGCTTTCTCTCATGCCATGCCTCATAGGGTGTCATCCCTTTCACACTCTTTGTAGGAGCTCGGTTCAGCAGGTACACAGCGGTAGTCACGGCTTCACCCCAAAACCTTGCAGGCATGCCCATACTCTTGAGGAGGCTCCTCGCCATCCCCACGACGGTTTGATTTCTTCTCTCAACCACCCCATTGTGCTGAGGTGTATAGGGTGCTGTCCTGAAATGCTTGATGCCGTGGCGTTCACAGTAATCAACGAACTCGGCAGAGGTGAATTCGCCACCCCTGTCAGTGCGCAGCGCCTTTAGTTTCAGGTTCTTCTCAACCTCAGCTGCAATCTGCACTTTCTTGATGGCTTCCAATGCCTCCTCCTTACTACGCAGCAACACAATCCACATGTATCGAGAATAGTCATCGACCAGAAGCAGAAAGTAACGCTTACCACCTGGGGTCGGAGGTGTGATGGGTCCACAGAGATCCCCATGCCATAGGTCTAGCTGTTTAACTGCTCGGTATGCTGCTTGTGCCGGGAACGGAAGTCGTTTCTGCTTTGCAATCATACAACCATCACACACCTGATTAACTTGCTTGAGCTGCGGCATTCCTTCGACCATCTCCTCGGCTGCCAGTGCACAGAGTGAACGGAAATTTACATGCCCGTACCTCATGTGCCACAACCACGCATCTTCCTTTGCGTGTGCAAGCAAACAGACCGGCTCTGACGGTTGGATGTTGAGAATATACATGCGATTGCCAGTTCGAGGCACTCTTGCGAGCACATTTCTCTGTCTGTCCCAAACTGTCATCACACCGTTCTCCCCTGAGTACTTGCATCCATTCTCATCTAACTGACCAAGGCTAATGATGTTGTTCTTCAGTCTGGGTATGAAGTAAACATCTGACAGTATGCGATGCTCCCCTGTCAGGCACTTCATCAGCACTGCACCACGTCCAACTATTTCCACTGCAGAGCCATCCCCAAAGCGCACTTTTCCACGCACTGACTGATCCAACTCAACAAACTTCTCTGAATTACCTGTCATGTGATTGCTGGCTCCTGTGTCTAGGTACCAGGATGTGTCCTGGCTCCCTGTGAGCTTGGGCACCACTTTCTCCTCATTGAGGAACACCTGTTGTGTCGGTTCTGGTTCAGACATTGTGAGCTCACAAACTTCCATCATGAGAAGCCCGGGGTCATCTTCATCCTCTGCTTGAGCAAAGTTTGCATTCTCCTTCTTGGGCTCCGGGCAATCAGACCTGAAATGCCCTGTTTCATTGCAATTGAAACATCTCACCTTGGTTATGTCAAACTTGCGGTGTTTTTTCTGCTTGCCGCGGTCACTGCTCTCGCCGCGTCCAGCCTGCCCACCGTCGGCGCGGTCACCACGCCCACGGCCACGGCCGCGGCCGCCACCACGGCCGCGTCCGCCACCACGGCCGCGTCCGCCACCACTGCTGCTTGCACCTGGTGCGCTTTTCTTACCCTTCATCAACTGTTCCAGAGCCTGAGTCATGAGCATGAGCTGATCGTCCTTGCTGCCAGACTGACGACGCCGGCCTCTCTGATTTTCCTCGAAGGCAGCCAGACGTCCGACAGCCTCAGCCACGGACATCGTCGAGAGATCGCCCCACTGCTCGATGGTGTTGATGATGTCGCCGAACCGCGCAGGAACGGCATTGAACAGGGTTTCGACCACCGTCTCATCGGTGATCTTCTCGCCGAGGGACCGGATCTCCCCGACAAGAGTCATCATCTTCTGCGCAAACGCCGATACGGACTCGCCTTCGCCCATTTCCATCCGATCCAACTGCCTCTTGAGCTGCTTGATCCGCGCCTTCTTGACGCGATCCTCGCCGACGCGCATGTGCCGGATCGCTTCCCAGGCTTCGTGGGCCGTCTGACAGTCGCCCACAGCCATCATCACCGGGTCGGGTACGGACTGTGACAGAGCAGCGAACGCCTCATCGTCCTTGACCTGATCGAATTCGGCCGTGCCCTCCAACGCCGGCCACACACCGAACGGACGGAGGAGCACCTTCATCTTCATCGCCCACAGACCATAGTTAGAGTCCGTGAGCATGGGATACTGGATCGGGACACCACCAGACCTCGCCGGCGTGCGCTGCACGACCGCCATGCCTTCGTCGCCGGCTCTCTTCGGGGGCGGCGTGTACTTTTCACCGCCTCCGCTGGTGTCGTCCTTCTTCGGCGAAGTACTCATCGCCGATCACCGCCGCCACAACTCCAATCTCCGCCGCCATGCTCCGCCTCCGTGAAACCTGGCTCTGGTGCCAAATGTCAGAGGAAATCCCAGAACACACACACGCACGCGAGGTGGATTCAGACTCTTCTCTGAAGAAACACGGACGAACCGAACGAAAGTTCAGAGAGGAGACAGAGTCATTTGGCGACGCGCACACTGCGACGTCTTTTCTGTTTCACTTTTATTCAGATAAGCAACAGTACATCCGAAAACCATGCCCACGATGCACTTCATCCGCGCCATCCCACGGTGGCAATCGTGGCCAAGTCCTCGCACGTTTACAGGAAACAAACTAACTGAAAACTATCCTATGACCAGGACCAAGCCACAACGTGAACTCAAAGCACGTTTCTGACTTTATTACATAAGTTTAAACTGAAACTAAATAGACATCTTCAGGTCTGTCAGGTTTAACATAACATGGATGCCTGGCTCTGGCGGTAGCGCAGCTCCATCATGAGCTCATTCGCCGGAGCACCCACCGGCCTCTGGACCTCGTCCTTCGGCTTGCAGCTCAGCCACCGCTTGAGTAGGCCGTGCAGTGTGGGCAGATCGGGTCGCCATGGCATAGGATCTCCACCTGCATTCGCACAAGTGTATACACAAGTTTTCAGACAAAAGAGCAGGCTCGCATACTTTCTCAGCACGCTCGGTAACAGGAAGAGATATGATTTAGTGATGTATTCTTTGGGAGGTTTGCAATAGAAAAATGGTGCAAATAAATCCTACTATGTCACCAACCAAATCTACAAATGCAGCACGGTAGTTCCTTTTAATGGAAATTGGTGGGGACCGGCCCCTTCAAAAAAGTAGCAAACTCTAGATTTATCGATAATGTAATGCTTGGAAGCAAGCTCCTTGATAGGAGGGCACAGACTTGAGTAGGGTTTGTGGAGTGACAACAATTTAAAATGGAAGTACAATGACATCTAGAAGACTCACCTTATCTTCACTTGCTAGCTCAAGTTTTTTTTTTTTTGAATTTTTCAGACTGCTTACCACATGTTTCACGTGGTTGAGAGGCCTCTATCATTGTTGACAAGAAACTTCAAGACTAAAGGCGATCTCACTTAATCCAGTAGAAATTCTTTTACAGCTAAGGAGGAAATTTAGGTTCTACCCTGCAAAACAGTTCTCATTTCGATGTGAGGAAGCAAAAGACACGATCTATCGGAATCAGCATAAATACTGAATATGCTGCAAGAGGTCTTACTGGTTCGACGAAGTGACTAATGAAAACCAGACTTGGGTAGTTATTCGCTCATGCGAGTCTGCTTCTAGGCTTTCCCTTGGACTATCCTCCGTAGTAGTATCAGTTTTTGAACCTTTCCTTGAGAGAAGAATTTGATTTTTCTGATTTCTTCGTGCCTGCCACGACTAAACTTCATAAGGGCTTCTCAAGCTCTTCCTTGTCAATCCTCTCGTGATTCTATCCATCTTCATAAGGGCAGACCGGCTCGTCATGGCATAAGATCTCCATCCAGCCTCCACCGAGATCTCCTCGGCCATATCTTCCTCCTGCTATCGTGCATCGCAGATCGAGTCCAGGCGTCCGCCATCAGCAAGCACTGGCGCCGGGTAGCCTTGCAGAACCTGTCCCCGCTGCCATGGCTCCTCAAGCCCTCCACCGCCCGAACCAACAGCTACAGGATCTTCGGCAGCTCCGTTGATCTGCGCTCGGCCCTCTCTGACGAGGTCGTGGGGCCTGTTTCTGTTGCTCCGCTCCGGGAGGGTGGGTCGTGGTATCATCCCATCACTGGCGCGGTAATGCCATGATCAACCTCCGTACCAGCTAGCGCATCGCCCTCCCAGATGGCGTGTGCATCCCCATCAACTCCGACGACATCAGGTGCCCTATGATGATTTGCGCAGCCGCCATGTCCGCTGCCCCATCTTCTGGTGCTTGCGTAGTCGCTGCCATAACGTCCAACCAGACAAACATGGCCTTCTGCCGCCGGGGCATGGAGTGCTGGACGTCGCTGCCGGCAGAGATGACGGGCCCGCCCAACACCCAAGACCTGACTTACCACCACGGATGGTTCTAGGCCGTCGACTCAGATCATGACCTCTAGTGCTACAAGGCCGAACTTTCGACATCTATGCTTACCATTGTACATCTTGCCTACAAGATCTGTGCTCCCCGGACGAACATGGCACACGGATGGATCGTATCCCACTACCTCCTGCCCTCCGCCTCTGGCGCCGATCTGCTGATGGTGAGGAGATTCATCTCGCCGTTGAGAGGCCGCACGTCGCGGTTCCAACTCTTCAGGCTACATAAGCAACAGGAGGGCCGGCCGGTTTCCTGGTGCTGGCGCGTCTACCAGCTGGTCGGGCAGGTGCTCTTTGACGGCCGGGCCTGCTCAAAGGCCTCCGACATGGGACACGCTAGCAGCCCGGGCTACATCTACTTCCTCGACGACGTCTACCCTGGTGGTCCGCACAGTATCCTCCAGCATAACGAGTATCCCTGCGCCGACGCCGGCGGGTGGCGTTACTCAATCCCCAGTGAAATCGAGCGTTGTCTGCCATGGTCTCCCCCTTCGGACACCTCGCCGTGCGTTTGGTACCACCACTAATTGAGCTATACCCAGCAGGTTCAGTTTGAGGCATCATACAGATATCTATCAGTTTAATTAGAGTCTTTGTTGTTTGTGTTATCTCCTCGTCAGTGTTTCTTTTCTGTTGTACTCTTTGATTTGGTTGTTGTTGTAATATGTGAACCTGAAAGTTCCATATCCAGTTTGCTGTATGTGCGCTAAATTTGAAGTCTGTTTTCGAACTCATTTCATCTATATGGATACTTGTATCAGCCCTTAGTTGGAAACAAATTATTCCAGGTAGCATGGATACTTGTATCAGCCTTCAAACAAGGAAACAAGCAATCATGTTAGCTAGCGGCACATATAGTTGAGGGACGGAGTACCTGAGTCGAGATCGCATGAAAAAAAGAAGAATAAAGGTGGCTGGAATTCTAACCTTTTGCTTCACAAAACAAAAATGTATATACTTTTTTTTAGCAAGCGTGTGTGTTTGAGACAGTGTTATTAGACAAGATAACAATGTACTAGCAGGCAGTCGGCACGAAGAGCTCAGATAGCTGTTACAACTTATGCAAGATTTATACAGTAGTAGAATCCACAGAAGTGTAATTTTAAGCTAGTATACTCTCACTAATAACGAGAAGGAACTATTTTTTATTCAGATGCGTACAGAGATACATGTACTCTTATTCTTCTCAAAAATGTTAACTGCACTTTTCTGCTATATAAGGGTCGTAAGTATACTCTTATTCTTCACAAAATTGTGAAGTGCACTTTCAGTTATATAATGGTCCAAATAAACTAATTGTTTCTGCAGCTATTAATAAATGGTGTGTGTGAACAACATATTTTACTGAAAGGTACAATTTTTAAAATGCAATAACACAATGGAAATGTATATGAACTCCTATCACTTTAAGGTCGAACTAATTAAGGTCAAGCTACATATGTGTTGACATGTTTGCTCGGAATTGCATATATCCTTCACAATAGTTCTATACGGATTGTTGTCTTCATTTTGACCAGTTTTTGCTCTACAGTCTACACATCCCTACTGCCAAGTTCTTAAGCTGCAGCTGGACGTCATCGGAGTTGGAGGCCATTGTCAGCAGCGTAGCATTGGTGAAGGTAAAACCTAAAGAGACAACCACAGGAGCATGGGAGTGTGCGGTGTGGTCCGTCGCCTGTCAGTCGGATGCAGTACTAAAACTGTTGGCGGAAACCGCTTCAACTTTGATGTGGGGCTTTGGTATGTGGTCACTGAGGCCATCTGCCAACTCATCCAATGACTCTCTAGCACGTGCAATGGGAGGTTGAGGGGCCACAAAATTTTGTGTCGGCCCAATTATTACTGAGATAAAACAAGCGGGAGGACTTGTAGCATGAGCCATTTTGAGGCAGCCAGGGAACTATAAAGGTTGTTCTATTGTTACACATGAATAGAGGGCTTTCAATCAGGTATACTTACTTGCTTTAGTATCTGTAAAACCCTAAAATGGCATTTGGCATGAGTATGGCGTTTTGGATATCGGCCTCCATGGAGGCCAATTTTGGAAAAAATCAAAATTCAAACAAGGATGTGAGGTGTATGTGTAAATTTTATGATGAAATAACTTTAAATGCAATCCGTACAAAAAAGACAAATTCATGGTCTGGGAGGATGACCAGTATCATGTGTTAAAAAGCCCTAGATTTGTTTTTTCTATTGCACAGCCCTCATTTCAACGTATTTCGTCTTGAAAATTTACACATTTGTGCATTATACTTTCATGTATGTCTATATTTTTTCAGAATTTTTTGAACAGTAAAAATATGAATTTTCATTAGTTTTGAATTTTACATTTGGAGGCCTCCATGGAGTTCGGCCTCCAATAGCAATATCTGCTTTGACATCCACTATAAGTACTATTAGTGATAAGAAGGCCTAAATAGGGTGGCAGCACGACTTGTTGAGGCTCACATGTTATTAACGCTAGATTCCTTTTGTTTGCAGACAACTAGGATACATGACAGTCATGGTAAGAGTACAGAAAACAAGTGGGGTATTAGCAGAAGAAGCTCATACAGTGGGATGCACCCGATTCGTTTAGGTCATCTCACCAAACTTTGCCTGGAAAATCAACTTCAAATCCACACATAGTGCGACGAAAAACAGTTGGATTCAATGGCTAGCTTACTCGATCTTCCTAGCTTGCTGCAGAATTAGACCTATCTATGAGTGAATAAACTTTTTTTTTTCAGTTGCTAGCTTACTCGATCTTCCTAGCTTGCAGCAGAATTAGACCTATCTATGAGTGAATAAGTTGCTCCTAAACTGAGACTAACATCAGTTACCCCCTTCCAACAGATCTAACAGTGTTCGAAAACTAAAGAAAGTGTATCTATGATCGAGAGATAGGAAGGGAAACAGGAGGCGTACTGTTTTGGGGTTTCCCGTCGGCGGTGGATCCTGCATGGCTGGATGCCTGAGATGGGGACGAGGGCGAAGCTTTACCAGCCTTTCTGCGGTGTAGTCGTCCGACGAGACCGTGCTGGCGTAGGCGCCGACGATCGATGACATCGAGGCCGACTGGACGATGCTACAGTTAGAGCCATGGAGGAAGCACGCGGTTCCATTTTGAGCCAAATTGGTTGGGCCAGGAAGATAAATGGGTTATGGGCCTACTAATGCAAGCAACAGGCACTATGGATGATACTCTTTTTTTTTAACTATTTCGAAAAACAAGGTACATGTCTTTTATCATGGATTTAAAGAAAAAAGAGAACTGACCAGTTGGAAAAACAATATTGTACAACAGATAACCTTGGTATTTTAACAATTACTTACCTGAGTTTCTCTTCAGGAGTGATCCCAAGAGCAACGTCACATACTGGGCAGGATACAATCTCCTCTTCATCTATTTTCTTCATAATACACTCCCGGCAAACTGCATACACGAAGATGGTTATAATACAGGCAGGCATGCAAGTATCATACAGAGATTTGTAAGAACCAAATTTATAATCGCACACATGTCACCTCACATCCGACAGTTCCTATGTATAGGCTATACGGTTCGTCTGTCGTCGTAAACCAGCAGCAAAACACTCTCTCCTCAAAAGTGACCATGCTTCAGCCGCTCCGCATCTCCCTAGCCCCCGGTTCTGCTTTGATCCTGAGCTCCAAACCAAATTCTCCTCACAGACTAGTGGCCGATCTCTGCAAAACGAGATGGATGCCGGCAGTAGTAGTAGGAGTACGTCTACAAGGAAGAGGAAATCAGCCGCAATCGAGGTTAAGGGCTAACCAGCTCCGGTGCCGGCGGCAGCGGTTGAACACCACGGAGGCGGAGAGGGTGAAGACTGACGCGATCTCGACGTCATCCACAACACCCCCCCCCCCCCCCCCCAACCACTCGGACGACATGCTCCCGAAAGATAATCTCGCTCCTCCCTATCAAGCAAGGCAGTCGCACTCAGATCCTCATGAAAAGGCGCCTCTTTATATTGTGACTTTACTATGATTCAAATAAAATCAAAAACACCTTTGGGCCTTAGAAAAACTAACAACATTTCCCTTTTTGAAATGGTGTGTGTGTGGTGGTGGTGGGGGGGGGGGGGGGGTCAACCATCTCAATATTGTTTCAGCAAGAGACCAATGTCTTAAGATAACCTGGAGAACTAACATTAATCCCAATAATTATACCGTAATCAACAGTAAAATACATTTAGGGTCTAGTTGCAATTTCAACTTTTTTTGCGGCAACGCTTTCAAAAAGTAATAAAAAAATCCTTGCGCCTTCATCGCCCCTTTCAGATGAAAAGATCAAAAGAAAAAAGCATCATGTGTGAATTGACCGGCAACATCCGCCATACCTAGGGGCTGCTACCTTAGCATCCTATTCGTGAGCAGAGACGGGCACCGCGATGTTTGATGTCAACTGGAAGCCTTTGGTGGGCCCTTGCACGATCAATGATGGATGTTGCCACTGTAAACGTGGGCCTCCACGTGCAGTCGTTGCCCGCGCACTACACAACTAAAATGTGAGCCCCAATCACCATGTGCAACACTGGTCCAATTTGATAGTATCTTGGGAAGCAATCAGAGAATGTTTCTACGAATATAATTGTTGCAATTACCGGTATTTCTACAATTAATTGCAATTAATGATTTTTCATTGATTTCTAAGAATAATTGCAATTAATGCAATCAATGTTGTTTCCAAATTATGGTGGTGTGATAGATACATCATTGGAGCAACGTTGGATGTTGGATGTAGATGGTTGAATGGCCGGGATCGTCTGGATTCACCAAACTCATGATTTTAGAAGAAGCAGTAGATTTACTCGTTGATTCTAAGTAGATTAAGTTTTTCTTAAGCATCAATCGGTTTAGATTAATTCAAATTTAGTTTATTGAAAAAGTGTGACCTGCACTTTTCAAGAAAATTGTAACTGAACAAAAAAAGTGTAAGTTGCACTTTCACTAAGTTGTTGCATGGCCACCTCTACGGGCGCGCCCTGCACATATGCTACTCAGTGGATGCCTTTGTAAGGGCCCGACCCGGCTCCAATCCCCAAGTGGGCCTCTCATCGTCGGAGCTCGATATCCCGGACATTCACTTGGTCGAGGAAGAGGAATTCATTCAGAAATTCGTGCGTGGTGTCTGGCTCTTCGTTGTTCACATGCGTTCACGTCCAACAACGGCCTCGCTCGGGCTGCGGCACGGGGTTTGTTTGGAGTAGCTCCGGTGCAAGTGGCTACCGGAGCAGAAACACATCAAAAGGCTTGCCGCAAGCTGGAATCATGCTGGTGGAGAATCATGGAACAAGCCGTGCTTTCCGAGATCCACGAGACGCAAAGACAGACAACATCTATCGAGGACATTGATCTAGGGATCGTCACTTTGTTCCATGACGCAGCTCCCCCGGTACCGCATGAAGAATAGTGGATCATGAAGAAGGTGTTCTTCGAGGATAAGGATTTTCCTTTCAAGAAGACAAAATGAGTTGCCTTTGTTTTTATTAACAACAACGAAATTATCTTGCTGCAATCGATCCCGACTAGTGCTTCTCCAACTCCGAGGATTTCTTACAAATATAGTCCATCTCCTCAGCCAACATCGATTCGTGGAGAGGAGATTTCGTTCAAGAACAGAAAGCCAATGTGCTTGAAGTAATCGACATTAGCGATGATGATAGTGTCGTCCCAGTCCCACCTACCCAGATCTTAGGGACTATTCTCAAGAAGAAGTGGCCACGGGAGGAAAACGCGGTCGTGGTTGTGGTCCTGCTCATGGTAGTGGATGTGGACGCTGACGCCGACCAAGCTCTGCAAGTAAGTTGGCCCATGCTACTTCGTCTCACAAGGAAACCGGTGTTGGCTAATAGCACCCTCTTTCCCAATGCATAACAAGTGCATGTTCACAACGCCACCACCTTTTCCAGTGGCCGATGGGCATGTCCTGGTTCAAAGTAGTTCGGAGGATGAAAGTTATGGATATTTGGAATTGGACGAATTCACACGCAATCAATAGGCTTGGGAATTCGCAAGAGAACAACGACGACTGTTCTTGGATCTGGACACCACCGACCAAGAGATAGACGGGACGCCAGACGAGAATAGAGGACACCAAAACCAAGGATGGCGGTGCGCAGCAGCACAGGAAGACCACGGGAAGTGTGTTCTGTCAGGCACAAAAGGGAGGACAAAACAAAACCGTGGAGGCAGCGGGAGCAGCATAGAGAGAGTGAACTCACATATGTGGCCGCACTGGACGAAGGCGCAGGCCTCCCGGAAGTAGCCTTTGCAAAGCGGTCACCCATATCGTTGTGCGGTCTAGCCACTGCCAATTTACACCTGCGCGAACTAGCATACATCATCCGCCATGACCCAGGGGCCACTACCCCAACGTCCTTTTCATGAGTTGAGACGGGCACCACCATGTTTGATGCGGACTAGAAGACATCGATGCACCCTTACCCCATCAAAGATAAACATTGCGGGTGCCGAGAAAGGCCTATACGTGCAACCGCTGCGCATGCACTAGACAACAACCACCTGCGCGCCCTTGGCCAACGCATGACCATCATGCAAACACCAGCACACTGCAGTCCAAAACACAACAATTGTAGGACCTTGGCGGCACTATCTGCCCAGATGGCCCAAGCGAGAAGCGCACAAATCTGTCGTCATGTTCTTTTGTTGATTCAAAGTAGATTTGAGCTTTTCTTAAGAACCAATCAATTTTAGTTTACTAAATAAGTGTAGTCTGCACTTTTCTTTAAAAATGTAACTAAATAAAAAAGTGTAAGTTGCACTTTGACTGAACTAATGTTGCACTTTCCTGAATTGAATGAGACTTCAGAAAGTATCGTCGACTAAGGCATATATGGAGAAGAGACCATCAGAATGACCTGTGGAGTGTGGAGCCAGCTGTTCAGCTCGCTTAGTGTGCAGCTTTGACGGCCACGCACTGGCATAGACCATTACCTGCCAAAACCACTAGACACCACCATGGAACAAACCGAAGGCATCTCACCTAGAATATCTTTTGAACAAATCACGGCTACTGCACATCCTTGCACAGTGGGTA
Organism: Aegilops tauschii subsp. strangulata; assembly: GCF_002575655.3. NCBI lineage: Eukaryota > Viridiplantae > Streptophyta > Magnoliopsida > Poales > Poaceae > Aegilops > Aegilops tauschii. The sequence goes on from NC_053039.3 coordinate 474,645,581, forward strand.
AAGAAATAAAATTACCACAAGAAAGAAACAGAGGAACTATAAACCAAAAATGCCTACATAAACTTTTCAGATTCTTTGTCTAGTAGGTCTACGGCTAAGCTAACCTCTTTTTTCGCCCCTTCTCCCTTTGCATGGTCCAACAAAAATGTGAAAGATATGCAGATATAGAGTCCTAGGTAGGCTGGCTGATCGATGGACAACTGAATGACGAGCAGGAGTGGATGACAAAGAGCAGAGCAGGTAGGTGCTTCAATGGCAGGGGAGGGAGGCTGTCTTCACCGTGCAGCAAGGGAGCCTGGAAGCCTGGCACCGGCGGTAGCGCAGCTCCATCACGAACTCATTCACCGGAGCACCCACCGGTCTATGGACCTCGCCCTTTGGCTTGCAGCTCAGCCACCGCTTGAGTAGGACATGCAGCGAGGGCAGACCGGCTTGTCATGGCATAAGATCTCCATCCAGCCTCCACCGAGATCTCCTCGGCCATATCTTCCTCCTGCTGTCGTGCATCACAGATCGAGTGCAGGCGTCCGTCATCAGCAAGCACTGGCGCCAGGTAGCCTTGCAGAACCTGTCCCCTCTGCCATGGCACCTCAAGCCCTTCACTGCCCGGACCGACAGCTATAGGATATTCGGCGGCTCCGCTGATCCGCGCTCGGCCCTCCCTGACGAGGCTGCGGGGCCTGTTTATGTTGCTCCGCTCTGGGAGGGTGGGTCGTGGTATCATCCCATCACTAGCGCGGTCATGCCATGCTCAACCTCCGCACCGGCGAGCGCATCACCCTCCAGGATGGCGTGTGCATCCTCATCAACTCGGACGACATCAGGTGCACCATGATGATTTGCGCAGCCGCCATGTCCGCTGCCCCATCTTCTGGTGCCTGTGTGGTCGCTGCCATAACGTCCAACAAGACAAACATGGCCTTCTGCCGCACGGGCATGGAGTGTTGGACGTCGCTGCCGGCAGAGATGACGGCCCCGCCCAACGCCCAAGACCTGACTTACTACCACGATGGTTCTGGGCGTCGACTCAGATGATGACCTCTACTACGACAAGGCGAACTTTCGACATCTACGCATACCATTGTACATCTTGCCCACGAGATCTGTCGTGCTCCCCAGACGAATATGGCACACGGGGGGATTTATCCAACTACCTCCAGCCCTCCGCCTCTGGCGCCGATCTGCTGATGGTGAGGAGATTCATCTCGCCATTGAGAGGCCACACGTCGCGGTTCCAGCTCTTCAGGCTACAGAAGCAACAGGAGGGCCGGCCGGCTTCCTAGTCCTGGCGCGTCTACCAGATGGCCGAGGAGGTGCTCTTCGACGGCCGGGCCTGCTCCAACGCCTTTGACACGGGACACGCTGGCAGCCCGGGCTACATCTACTTCCTCGACGACGTCTACCTTGGTGGTCCGCACAGTGTCCTCCAGCAGAACGAGTATCCCTGTGCCGACACCGGCGGGTGGTGTTACTCAATCCCCAGTGCGATCGAGCGTTGCCTGCCATGGTCACCCCCCTCGGACACCTCGCCGTGCGTTTGGTACCACCACTAATTGACACTGGTAGAAAAAAGCCCTTTAGTCCCGGTTCGCAACAGCCTTTAGTCCCGGCTGTGCAACCGGGACTAAATATGCGCGACTAAAGACCCCCCCTTTAGTCGCGTCTCTTACGGACCGTGACTAAAGGCTTTAGTCCCGGTTCTTGTGGCTGACCGGGACTAAAGGCCCGTCCACGTGGGCGCCTGTGGTCCGTCGGGGCGGAGGACCTTTAGTCCCGGTTCTCGTGGCCAACCGGGACTAAAGGGCTCCTCCGCAGGTTTTGGGTTTTAGCCCCCCTAAACCTGGTTTCTTTTTAGTTTGGAGTGTTTTATTTCTTTTATATTATATTTTGTGTTTTATTTTAATTTTGATAAAGTTTCAGTACACATATTTTACGCTACTATATACATGCATATGAAATTTCAAACAAGAAGAATTCAAGAGGAATATATAATATATATTCAATCTCGGGTGACCATATACAACTTCGAACAAGTTTCCATACATAATTAGGATGGATGACCATATACAACTTCGTACAAGTTTCAATCTCGGGTATGCATATAAATTTCTTCGTCCTCGGTATAGTGTTCTCCTTTAGGATTGATGACTTCCCTCATGAAAAATCCTACTAATTCTTCTTGAATTGGTCGGAAGCGAGCTTCTGGACTAAGCCTCCTCCGCAAGTTATCCGTTGCGTTCCGCACGCTATCTGATGCCTTCCGCTCAGTGGTGTGTCTCCGGATGTTCTCACAAACATAGTATCCACATAGATTGGTCCCCGGTGGCTGCTTATCCACATTAACTAACCTTCGGAAATCTAGCTCATGTTTGAATTCACCGACAATTTCTTCTGAGAACCGTCTCCAAACCCTACAGGGCAAAGAAAATTAAATGAATAAGGGAGTTATTAGTTACTTGATATTAGGAAATGAACGAAAGAGACCGATCGATATAGAGCTCAAATGATTGAAAATAATTACTTTTGCAGCATTTTTCTCATGTCGGCCCAACGCTTTGGATCCGAATCCATAGAGTCCATGATTAGAACTCTGGAGGTGTGAAGTTCAATATTTAGCAGAATCCAGTGGAACCTGCGGACACGTTACATGCACAGTCATGCATAACTCATCGATTAGACATACCATGCATGGAGTAAACAAAAGAGAATGGGCACAAGAGAGAAACACTCACCCAAAATGGTAAGGAAATAGAATATGACTTTTGAGTTGATGCTTTCTAAGAAACTTGTACAGGTCTTTCTCCACGTCTTCGGGGTGATGTTGTAACACATGTCCATTAACGATATGTGGGTCAATGAACCCAACATCATGGATGTTTCTTATTTTGCATTCCCAAATCTTCAATCTGCATAATAGCGTACGCAACAATATAGTTAGGACAATATATATATATAGTGCAGGCAATGAAGAACGAGATGAGGTAGAAATAAATCACTTACAGAACGTAGCAACTCAGCATAGATTTGTCGAGGTCGTGCAGATTGAACAGCTGGAACAATTCACTCATATGAACTTCTACAGAGTACCGTTTGGTGTGATGCTCATCTGTAACATCCGCATAAACATATTCTTTGTCGGCCCATGTTATGAATTGCTTGTACCAACGTAGCAGATTTCGCATTTGTGGTGGTAGACTCTTTTCCCGCGCAGGCTCGACGAGAGGCCCATTCCGCACATATTGTAATGCTATCTCACATACTGGCGCATCCTCAAGGCCTAAGAAGGCACGAAGAGTCAAACCCATCTCGGACGCTTGTTTCATGGCACCCGCTACAGTCAATCCAAGTGCTGCCGCAGCTGCTATGATCTCGGGGTCCTCTTCCGGACCGGCTTTCACTATGAGTGGGGGGATCGATTGTTTCTTCTGCATCCCGAGCTGGTCAACTTGTTTCCCGCTTTTTTTACTTTCTTCTTTCTCCTCCTTCAATATTTTTGCTTGCCTACGAAGTTCATGTCCATAGTCGTCAGGCATATTCAGCTCGGCTTGGGACGGTGTCGTCAAAAAATCCTTAGCCCACTTCTTTTGCTTCTCAGTGAATACTTGCTTGGGCTCAGGCTCTTTTTTCGCCTTCATATCCGCCTTCCATTTCTCATAATCAGCAGACGCGGCCAATTTGGTTTCAGCTTCACTAAGTTCCCCAGGCCTTGGGAGGAGAGGCTTCAGTGATGGCTCCGGTACCCTTGTGGTCTTAGGTACATAAGGGTCCGGGTTAATAGTCCAGGAGCGGGTTTCCTTGCTGTCCGCCTGCTTCTGCTTCTTCGCCGGAGGTGGATTGGGGGGCGTCGTACCCGCCGGAGGAGGATTGGGGGGCGTCGTACCCGCCGGAGGTTGTGGATCGGGGGACGGCGTCGAATGGCGTGAAGGAGGTGTAGGTGAACCACCACGACCACCACGACCGCCACCACCGCCACCACCACCACCACCATCGGAGGGGGGTGGACTTGCTAGCCTTGGCGCCTCGCCTGGAAACACTATGTACTTCTTTTCCATAGAATGAACTAGCGCTTGACATCTCCAAGTCTTCTCTCCCCTTCGGGTGTAGATTTGTCAATCTCCAGGTCCTCAAACCCTTGGACTATGTCTTCCACCGTGACACGAGCATAGCCATATGCAATGGGGTTGTTGTGGTGGAGTGCTCCAGGTGTACAGGGTAAAGCACTGCCGCTAGCTACCTTCGTGGAAACGTTCCCCACGGGATAATGCAGATCACATTCTTTCATCTCCTTTACATCATCCACGGGGTAGTGAGGCTCCGGTGCACGAATCTCGATCATCGGTGCACTAGCACCAGGCGGGGCATCCGTGGAAGCCACGCTGCTTCTCCGCTGCTGGCTTCCGCGATCCGCTTCATGATCTTCATGCGGCCCTGCAGCCGATTTTTCTTTCACTAGTTCATGCACGGTCTGCTTCAACTCATGGAGTTCCGATGCAAACTTCGTCATAAGATCTGCATCCCGGTCCGTCTTTCTCTTACGGCTTCTGTAACAGTACAGGTCATTGTCCTGGGAAAACCCTACTTTCCACGGAACTTTGCCTTTGCCTCGTACACGTCCTCCGTGTTCATCATTCCCGAGGGCTGTTGTCAGTGCGTCTTTCTCTCTGTTGAACTTGATCAAGCCCTCTTGAGCTTGGGTCATTGCGTCAATAAGGGCTTGGGTGGGAGCAAACTGTCTTTGCCGGTGAACACACACCCCTGTCTCCGGGTCTAGCGATCCCCCATGCCCGTACCACCAGCTTTTGGCCCTTGGGTCCCATCCCTCTGTACCTAGAGGGATTCCTCGCACCCTCAGGTCCTCCTCCATCTTCTGCCACCTAGGCTCCGAAAGGCGGTATCCTCTTGGCCCCATAATATGATGGAAATTTTTCTTACTCGCATTATCCTTATTTTTTTTCGATATTTCCTTGAAATGCTCCGATTGCTTTTGCCTCACAAATTCTGGCCAATCATCTTTCAGTTTCTCATGTTGTCCATTGAAATCCGGAGTCTTGCCCTTGTTGACATAGTGACGGGTTAAATTTTTCTTGAAGTTCCGGAATGCTTCGCCCATCTTCTGAAGAGCGAACTCTTTAACTAGCCTCCTCCTCTGACGTCCACCCGGAACCTCGTTACCGAATTCATCGACTTTGTTGTATTCCGGAGGTAGAATGAAATGTTCCATAAGCTTTCTCCAGCAATCCTTTTTCGTTCTCTTGTCGACAAAACTGAAACCAAGACGTGCCTTCTGTGGCTCCTTCCATTCCTGGACGGTGATCGGGACGTTGTCTCTAACAACGACTCCGCATTGGTTGATAAACTTTGAGGTGTGCTGTAGGGGCTTGCCGGTTTCACTGACAAACTCAATGGCATATGTTTCTCCTGTTTTCATCGCCTTGGATTTGCCACGCTTTGTCGTACTCGTTCCGGAGGGCTAAAAAAAGAAAGAGAGTCGCGCGCGTTAATACATATGTATTCACATTTCAGTAAGTTTGTATCACGAGAGGCTCTCAATGTATATATATACCTCGCCGGAGGTGGTTGCTACTTGCAATTCGAGATCGTCGGTTGTTGACGGTTGACCTCCGTCGACAATGTCCGTTCCTTCACCTTCTTGATCATCGACAATCTCTGTTCCACCGTCAAGGTTCAGATAAGAAGAGACTACATCCTCTTGTTGCTCATATTCTGAGCCCGGCACATAAGGAATCTCGTTGTTGATGATGCCCATTAAATAACGTTCAGCCTCCGGATCCCTAAGCGGCTCGGTTCTATCGTCCGCCATATGTCACTCCTGCATGTAGTAAAAATTCTTTAAGTATAAAGGAATTAAAAAATAAGATTAAGGGGACATAGAGGAGGAGGAATTAAAAAATAAGATTCTTTAAGTAAAAATTCTTTTTTTCTTCTTCTTCCTTTCTTCTTCCTCTTTCTTCTTTCTTTCTTCTTCTTCCTTTCTTCTTCCTCTTTCTTCTTCTTCCTTTCTTCTTCTTCCTTTCTTCTTCTTTCTTTCTTCTTCTTCCTTTCTTCTTTCTTTCTTCTTCTTCCTTCTTCTTTTTTCTTTCTTTCTTCTTCTTCCTTTCTTCTTCCTTTCTTCTTCTTTTTTTCTTCTTCCTTTTTCTTTCTTCTTTCTTTTGGTTTTCATTTGGTTTTCATTTTTTTCTTCTTCCTTTTTCTTTCTTGTTTTTTCTTCTTCCTTTTTCTTTCTTCTTTCTTTCTTCTTTCTTTTTTTCTTCTTCCTTTTTCTTCTTTCTTTTTTTCTTCTTCCTTTGTTTTTCTTCTTCCTTTCTTTTTCTTCTTCCTTTTTCTTTCTTGTTTTTTCTTCTTCCTTTTCTTTCTTCTTTCTTTCTTCTTTCTTTTTTTCTTCTTCCTTTTTTTTCTTCTTTCTTTTTTTCTTCTTCCTTTGTTTTTCTTCTTCCTTTGTTTTTCTTCTTCCTTTTTTTTTCTTCCTCCTTTGTTTTTCTTCTTTCTTTTTTTCTTCTTCCTTTGTTTTTCTTCCTCCTTTTTTTTGTTTTTTTGTTTTCTTTTTTTTTTCTTCTTCCTTTGTTTTTCTTCTGTTTTTTTGTTTTCTTTTGTTTTTTTCTTCTGTTTGTTTTTCTTGTGTTTTCCTTTTTTTTCTTCTTCCTTTGTTTTTCTTCTGTTGTTTTCTTCCTTTTTCTTTTTTTTCTTCCTTTTTCCTTTTTTCTTCCTTTTTCTTGTTTTTCTTCTGTTTTTCTTTTGTTTTCTTCTTCCTTCTTTCTTCTTCTTCCTTTTTCCTTTTTCTTTCTTCTTCTTCTTCCTTTTTCTTCTTCCTTCTTCTTCTTCTGCCGGCGCGCGGAGGACGGCAGGCAGGGCCAGCGGGCGGCGGGCGGCGGGCCGGCAAGGGCGCAGGGCACGGGCGGCGGGCAAGGGCAGGGCACGGGCGAAGGCGGCGCTCACTGGGGACGGGGACGGCGGCGCGCAGGGCTTCGGCGTTGGCGTCGGCGTCGGGGCAGGGCTTCGGCGTCGGCGTCGGGGCAGGGCTTCGGCGTCGATCGGCGTCGGGGCAGCGCTTCGGCGTCGAGAGAGAGGAGAATGGGAAGTGGCGAAACTGCTAAGTGCAGTATTTATAGACGCACCTTTAGTCACGGTTGGGGAGACGGACCGCGACTAAAGGTACCCTTTAGTCGCGGCTGGCCACACCAACCGCGACTAAAGGGTACCCTTTAGTCGCGGTCCGCCTCCCCAACCGGGACTAAAGGGTTTTGGCGCCGCTTTCGCTCCCGCGCAGAAAGACCCTTTAGTCGCGGTTGGGGACAACAACCGCGACTAAAGGGTACCCTTTAGTCGAGGTCCGCCTCCCCAACCGGGACTAAAGGGTGTGTGCTGGAACTGGCGCGGTGCGGTGGGATGTTTAGTCCCACCTCGCTAGCCGAGAGGCTTCGACAGTGGTTTATAAGCGCGGCTGCGCTCACCACTTCGAGCTCCTCTCAAATGCAGGCTTACGGGCCTATTCTGTCACTGTGTGCCTGTGGGCCTACTGGGCCTTCTGCGGGCTTGAATCCTGGCCCATTAATGGGTTTCTAGTCGTATTCAGGCCGTGGTGGCCCAGTAGGTGGCATATTTTTTATTTTTTGCCTGTTTTTTGTTTTATTTATTTTGTTTTGTTTTTCTTCTTTTTTTCCTTTTTCCTTTTTTCTTCTGTTTGTTTTTTTCTTCTGTTTTTTTCTTATGTTTTTCTTCTGTTTGTTTTTTTCTTCTGTTTTTTTCTTCTGTTTTTTTCTTCCTTTTTCCTTCTTTCTTTTTTGCTTTATTTATTTTGTTTTGTTTTTCTTCTTTTTTTTCTTCCTTTTTTCCTTTTTCCTTTTTTCTTCTGTTTTTTCTTCTGGTTTTTTCTTCTGTTTGTTTTTTTCTTCTGTTTTTTCTTATGTTTTTCTTCTGTTTGTTTTTTTCTTCTGTTTTTTTCTTCCTTTTTCCTTCTTTCTTTTTTGCTTTATTTATTTTGTTTTGTTTTTCTTCTTTTTTTTCTTCCTTTTTTCCTTTTTCCTTTTTTCTTCTGTTTTTTCTTCTGTTTGTTTTTTTCTTCTGTTTTTTTCTTATGTTTTTCTTCTGTTTGTTTTGTTCTTCTGTTTTTTTCTTCTGTTTTTTTCTTCCTTTTTCCTTCTTTCTTCTTCTTCCTTTTTCCTTTTAAAATCAGAAAAATAAAACTAATTCATTTTAAAATCTTAAAAATACAATTATATATCAAAAAAATCAGAAAAATAAAACTAATTCATTTTTAAATCCCTTGAAGGTTTGACAAAAGGTTTGATACATCATTCAGTTCATCGACCAAATATAAAGTTTGGTACAATAAATTATTACACATCAATTCTTCCCTTGTGTCCCTGCTTGCTTACGATTGTGCCGTATCCATGGAGCATCCTCATCATTTAACTTAATGCTTGGGTCAGTGTTCACTTTGAAGGCAGAATTTCACCAAACATATTATAATCTTCTGACATGTCTGTCTTGTCCTCCACTCCCACGATGTTTCTTTTTCCTGAAAGAATAATGTGGCGCTTTGGATCATCGCATGATGTACTGATCGTTTTCTTATCTTTTCGTTTCCTCGGTTTGCTACTCATGTCCTTCAAATAAAAAACCTGAGCGACATCTTTGGCAAGGACGAATGGTTCGTCAAGGTAACCAAGATTGTTGAAATCCACCATTGTCATTCCGTATTGCTCGTCCACCTTTGCCCCACCTCCTGTTAGCTTGAACCATTTGCACCGGAACAAAGGGACCTTAAAGGAGGGTCCATAGTCAAGTCCCATATCTCCTCTATGTAACCATAATATGTGACCTTTTGCCCATTCTCGGTTGCTGCATCAAAGCGGACACCACTGTTTTGGTTGGTGCTCTTTTTATCTTGGGCGATGGTGTAAAATGTATTCCCATTTATCTCGTACCCTTGGAAAGTCATTATAGTCGAAGATGGTTTCTTGGCCAACATGTACAGCTGATCTCCAACATCATTGTCATTCATTAAATGTTTTCGCAACCAACTGCCGAAAGTCTCCATGTGGGCCTTTCTAATCCAGGATTCAGGCTTCCCCGGGTTGTCCGAGCGTAAAATATTCTTGTGTTGCTCGAAGTACGGAGCCACCAAGCTGGAATTTTGCAGAACTGTGTGGTGTGCTTCAGTCATAGAATGACCGTCCATACATATCGTGGATTCCCTTCCGATCTTGCCTTTTCCACTTAGTCTCCCCTCGTGCCGCGATTGAGGAATACCAATCGGCTTAAGGTCAGGAACATAGTCAATACAGAACTCAATTACCTCCTCATTTCCATAGCCCTTGACGATGCTTCCTTCTGGCCTAGCACGGTTACGAACATATTTCTTTAATACTCCCATGAACCTCTCAAAGGGGAACATATTGTGTAGAAATACAGGACCGAGAATGGAAATCTCTTCGACTAGGTGGACCAGGAGGTGCGTCATAATATCGAAGAAGGATGGTGGGAACACGAACTCGAAACTGACAAGGGATTGGACCACATCGTTCTGTAACCGTGGTAGATCTTCTGGATTGATTACCTTCTGAGAGATTGCATTGAGGAATGCACATAGCTTCACAATGGCTACTCGAACATTTTCCGGTAGAAGCCCCCTCAAAGCAATCGGAAGCAATTGCGTCATAATCACGTGGCAGTCGTGAGACTTCAGGTTTTGGAACTTTTTCTCCGCCATGTTTATTATTCCCTTTATATTCGACGAGAAGCCAGACGGGACCTTCATACTGCTCAGGCATTCAAAAAAAATGACCTTCTCTTCTTTGGTAAGAGCGTAGCTGGCACGACCTTGAAACCATTCCGGATGCCGGTCATCTGGGTCTTTCAAAAGTTGCTGGTCCTGCCGTGCTTCCTTTGTATCATTTGTCTTCCCATACACGCCCAAGAAGCTTAGCAGGTTCACGCAAATATTCTTCGTAACATGCATCACGTCGATTGCAGAGCGGACATCTAGGACTTTCCAATATTCTAGCTCCCAAAATATAGATTTCTTCTTCCACATGGGTGCGTGCCCGTCAACTCCCCGCGGAACTGATTGTCCGCCAGGACCCTTTCCAAAGATGACTTTCAAATCCTTGACCATATCAAATATCTCAGCACCAGTACGTTCCGCAGGCTTCGGCCGGTGATCTGCCTTGCCGTTGAAATGCTTGCCTTTCTTTCTTACGTTATGATTTCGGGGAAGAAATCGACGATGACCCAGGTACACGTTCTTCTTACAATTAACCAAACGTACACTTTCAGTCTCATGTAAGCAGTGCGTGCATGCATTGTATCCCTTATTTGTCTGTCCCGAAAGGTTACTGAGAGCAGGCCAATCGTTGATGGTTACAAAAAGCAACGCTCGTAGGTCAAATTCCTCTCCTTTGTGCTCATCCCAGACACGTACACCAGGTCTGGCCCACAACTGTAAAAGTTCTTCAACTAATGGCCTTAGGTACACATCGATGTCGTTGCCGGGTTGCTTAGGGCCTTGGATGAGAATTGGCATCATAATGAACTTCCGCTTCATGCACAACCAAGGAGGAAGGTTGTAGATGCATAGAGTCACGGGCCAGGTGCTATGGCTGGAGCTCTGCTCGCCAAAAGGATTAATGCCATCAGTATTTAGACCAAATCTTATGTTCCTTGCGTCAGCTGCAAAATCTTTGAACACTCTGTCGATCTTTCTCCATTGCGTTCCATCAGCGGTGTGTCTCAACTCCCCGTCGGACTTACGGTCCTCTTTGTGCCATCGCAACGACTTGGCATGCTTTTTGTTCATGAACAGACGTTTCAACCGTGGTATTATAAGAGCATACCACATCACCTTGGCGGGAACCCTCTTCCTGGGTTTCTCGCCCTCAACATCGTCACCAGGGTCATCGCCTCTGATCTTATAACGCAATGCAGTGCATACAGGGCATTCATTCAAATTCTCGTATTCACCGCGGTAGAGGATGCAGTCGTTAATGCATGCATGTATCTTCAGAACCTCTAAACCTAGAGGGCAGACAGCCTTCTTTGCTTCGTACGTACTGGCGGACAACTCGTTATTCTTCGGGAACATATTCTTCAACATTTTCAGCAAATTTTCAAATGATGAGTCACCTACACCTTCCTGTGCCTTCCATTTTAGCAAATCCAGTGTGCAGCCCAGCTTTTTCAGACTATTATCGCATCCTGGATACAACGACTTTTTGTGATCCTCTAACATGCGATCCAAATTCTCCCTATCCTTGTCAGTTTCGCAGCGTCTTCGTGCATCAGCAATGGTCCGACCAAGATCATCAGCGGGCTCATCATGTGCCTCTTCTTCACCTTCACCTAACCCTTCCCCACCTTCAGCATCATCCTCCATGAAAGTATCACCGAAATGATCATGATAGTTGTCATCGATATCATCCCCTTCTTCATCTTCTTCCATTCTAACCCCTCTTTCTCCATGCTTGGTCCAACAATTATAGCTTCGCATGAAACCGTGCCGAAGCAGGTGCATGTGAACGTCTCTTGAGGAGGAGTAACCCTTCTGATTCTTACAGACAGCACATGGACAGATAATAAAACCTTGCTGCTTGTTCGCATTTGCCACTACGAGGAAATCTTTCAAGCCCGTAGTGAACTCGCCGGAGAGTCGGGGACCGTACATCCATTGTCGATTCATCTGCATTATTATTATATAAAGTATATAATTAACCATCATGCATTTGTTAAACAAACTAGCTAGAAATAATACAAATTAAACAATGAACTACACACATGCATATTTTATCAATGACACATGAAAGGTTCAAGTTGCTAACCGCGATCGCGGAGGAAAAATAAATGAGAAAGCTCAAGTGTGGCTCGGACACTTCATATCATGTTTGTTTCAGGCTCTCGGGCATTTCATCAAACACCTTGTGTGCATAGGAGAAACCAAAAGCAAACCCACCACCCCCTTCTGAAAATTGTGAAGTGAGCTGAGTGAAGTGAAGTGAGCTGAGTCCTATATATAGGGATGGGCCTTTAGTCGCGGTTGGCCAGGCCAACCGGGACTAAAGCCCCTCCCGTCCGCCAGCTGGATGGGCCTTTAGTCCCGGTTGGCCTGGCCAACCGCGACTAAAGGCCTTCGGGGACCTTTAGTCCCGGTTGACCAGGCCAACCGGGACTAAAGCCCCTCCCGTCCGCCAGCTGTCGATCGAGCGCGCTGGGCCCAGATAGTTGGTCGCGGGTCTTCTCCCGAACCGCGACTAAAGACCCCTTTGGTCGCGGTTCGATTGTTTTGGGGACTAATGGGGGCGTATGGAAGCCTCTTTTTCTACCAGTGTGAGCTATGCCCAGCAGGTTCAGTTTGAGGCATCATACAGATGTCTATCAGTTTAATTAGAGTCTTTGTTGTTTGTGTTTGCTCCTCGTCAGTGTTTCTTTTCTGTTGTACTCTTTGATTTTGTTGTTGTTGTAATATGTGAACCCGAAAGTTCCATATCCAGTTTGGTGTATGTGTGCCAAATTTGAAGTCTGTTTTCGAACTCATTTCATCTATATGGATACTTTTATCAGCCCTTAGGTGGAAACAAATTATTCTAGGTAGCATGGATACTTGTATCAGCCCTTCAAACAAGGAAACAGGCAATCATGTTAGCTAGCGGCGCATATAGTTGAGCGACGGAGTACCTGACTCGAGATCGCATGAAAAGAAAAGAATAAACGTGGCTGGAATTCTAAGCTTTTGCTTCGCAAAACTATAATGTATATATATTTTTTTAGCAAGCGTGTGTGTTTGAGCCAGTGTTATTAGACAAGATAACAATGTACTAGCAGGCCGTCGGCACAAAGAGCTCTGATAGCTGTTACAACTTATGCAAGATTTATACAGTAGTAGAATCCACAGAAGTGTAATTATAAGCTAGTATACTCTCACTAATAACAAGAAGGAACTATTTTTTATTCAGATGCGTACAGAGATACATGTACTCTTATTCTTCACAAAAATGTTAACTGCACTTTTCTGCTATATAAGGGTCGTACGTATACTCTTATTCTTCACAAAAATGTTAAGTGCACTTTTCAGTTAAATAATGGTCCAAATAAGCTAATTTTTTCTGCAGCTATTAATAAATGGTGTGTATGAACAACATATTTTACTGAAAGGTGCAAATTTTAAAATGCAATAACACAATGGAAATTATTATGAACTCCTATCACTTTAAGGTCAAACTAAGATAATGTACATATGTGTTGACATGTTTGCTTGTCGGAATTGCATATATCATTCGCAATAGTTCTATACGGATTCTATTCAAAGTGAATTTCGTTAGCTTGTTGTCTCCATTCTGACCATTTGTAGCTGTATAGTCTATACATCCCTACTGCCAAATTCTTAAGGCTGCAGCTGGGCATCACCGCCGTTGGAGGCCATTGTCGGAGGCGTACCGTTGGCAAAGGTAAAACCTAAAGAGACAAGGACCGGAGCATGGGACAGTGCGGTGTGGTTTGTCGCCTGTCAGTCGGCTGCAGTACTAAAACTGCTGGCGGAAGCCGCTTCAACGCTGATGCGGGGCTTTGGAACATGGACTCTTAGGCCATCTGCCGACTCATCCAATGACGCTCTTATACGTGAAATTGGAGGGAGAGGGGCCACAAAATTTTGTGTCAACCCAATTGCTACTAAGATGAAAGAAGTTGGAGACTTGCAGCATGAGCCATTTTGAGGCAGCCGAGGAAACTATAGAGTTTGTTCTATTGTTACAGATGAACAGAAGATTTTGGATCATGTATACTTACTTGCTTTAGTATCCGTAGAACCTCCAAATGGCTTATTTTGACATCTACTGTATGTACTACTCCCTTTGTCCCATAATGTAAGAGCGTTTTTACCACTAGTGCATGGACTCTGAGGCCATCTGCCGACTCATCCAATGACGCTCTTATACGTGAAATTGGAGGGAGAGGGGCCACAAAATTTTGTGTAAACCCAATTGCTACTGAGATGAAAGAAGCTGGAGGCTTGCAGCATGAGCCATTTTGAGGCAGCCGAAGAAACTATAGAGTTTGTTCTATTGTTACAGATGAACAGAAGATTTTGGATCATGTATACTTACTTGCTTTAGTATCCGTGGAACCTCCAAATGGCTTATTTTGACATCCATTGTATGTACTACTCCCTCCGTCCCATAATATAAGAGTGTTTTTAACACTAAGCGTTTTTAACACTACACTAGTGTTAAAAACGCTCTTATATCATGGGATGGAGGGAGTATTGGTGATATGGAGACCTAAAAGGTGGCAGCACCACTTCTGAAGGTTCGCATGTTATTAATGCTATGCAGGTGTACTTATACATGGATTTGAAGAGAATTGACAAGTTCGAAAAACAATGTTGTACAACAGATAATTAACAATTATATCCACTATTCTTAAATAGTTGATTTCCACTAAACCTAGTTCTCTCAACATGGGGCCTTCTACCTCACCTGGTCTGCCATGTCAGTATCCACGTGCGGGAAAATCACCTAGTTTTAACAATTACTTACCCGAATTTATCTTCATGAGTGATTCCAAGAGAAACATCGCATACTGGTAGGATTCGATCTCCTCCTCATCTATTTTCTTCATAATACACTCCCGGCAAACCGCATACAGGAAGATGGTTATAATACAAGCAGGCATGCAAGTATCATAAAGAGATTTGAAAAACCAAATTTATAATTGCTCACATATCACCTTCTCATATCGGACAGTTCCCTATGTATACGCTATAAGGTTTGTCAGTCGTTCTATGTAAACCAGCAGCGAAACACTCTCTCCTCATAAGCGAGCATGCTTCAGTCGCTACGCATCTCCCTAGCACCCCATTCTGCTCTGATCCCGAGCTCCAGCAAACCAAATTATCCTCACGGACTAGGGGTTGATCTCTACTAATGGAGATAGAGGCCGGCAGTAGTAGTAGGAGTACGGCTACCAGGAAGAGGATATCAGCCACACTCGAGGTTGAGGGCAGTGGCGGAGGACGAAAAAAATTGAGGTAGGGCGGACCCATGATAAAATGTCTTGTGTCCACATTCATCTAAAAAATGTATATCACACACACACACACACACATACACACACACACACACACACACACACACACACACACACACACACACACACACACACCATATCGAGCAATGCTATCATATAAATAACAAATTCAGATCATCATCTCCGCATGCGCTCTTGCCATTGGCTGCCTGGTTGCCGCTCCTGCAAGGATTCGTCGTCGCCAATTCGTGTCCACCCATGGACTGAAGCATGGATGAACGAACGAAGGAACTAGTACCTCTGGATCGAGCATTATGGATGGGAAGAGACGATTGGTGACTATGCGTGACTTGCATATGGCCCAATATTGTATGTGACTTGCATAACGCCCAATAAGAATTTTTGGCGGTCGATCTATATGTATAGGTAAATAATCGCTGCAAATCAAGGTAGGGGGGAAATCGGGGGGAAATGAAAGGACTAACCAGTAACTGAGATCTGAGAATGACTTGAGGGTGACTTGAGTTGGCTTGGCTGCCCCAAAAGCAGATTCAGTGAGATTGTGAAAGGAAGTCGTCGCTGCAACTGATCTGCCTTCCAAGCTAGCTAGATCTACTGGTCAATAAAGAGTCAAAGCGAAATCTTCTTATAATTTGTCAGTTTTAGCATGTCACCTTGTATGCACGTTCATTGCTATCTTATCTTCACTTATACTCAGTGGTGGAGGACCAAAAAAATTGAGGTGAGGCGGACCCATGATAAAATGTCTTGTGTTCACATGTATATCACACACACATTCATCTAAAAATATATAACACACACGAACACAACACACACACACACACACACACACACACACACACACACACACACACACACACACACACACACACACACACACACACACACCATATCGTGCAATGTTATCCATAAAAATAACAAATTGGGCAATTTAAATTTCCAACTGTAAAAATAATGACCAAAATGAAAATTCCACTTGAAAGACAAGTTGATTATGTGAAGTTAAATAATAAAATGCATTAAACCCTAAACAATGAAATTAATGATGGCCACTAAACTTGAAAATCACGCCCAGAAAATCAGAATCACATTTTCATCCAATTATACATAATATTGGAAATTAACCTATCAATTCAGATTACATCTTCGTGAACCAGGAATTAGAAAAAACCGAGGTATGCATCACTTGCGATTCTTTTGAGTGATACTTGGAGAGAGATTGAAAAGTTGGCTTGACATACTCTTCCGCCCCTAGCGACGGACTGGGCTAGGGCGATAGCAGAACGCTACGATATTAATGTACTAGAAAAAAAATCAGATCATCATCCCCGCATGCGGCTCTTGCCATTGGCTGCCTGGTTGCCGCTCCTGCAAGGATTCGTCGTGGCCAATTCGTGTCCACCCATGGACTGAAGCATAGATAAACGAACGAAGGAACTAGTACCTCTGGATCGAGCATTGTGGACGGGAAGAGAGGACCGGTGACTATGCGTGACTTGCATATGGCCCAATATTGTATGTGACTTGCATAACACCCAATAAGAATTTTTGGTGATCGATCTATATGTATAGGTAAATAATCGCTGCAAATCAAGGTAGGGGGGAATCCGGGGGCAATGAACAGACTAACCAGTAACTGAGATCTGAGAATGACTTGAGGGTCCCCGAAAGGAGATTCAGTGAGATTGTTAAAGAAAGTCATCGCTGCAACTTATCTGCCTTCCAAGCTAGCTAGATCTACCGGTCAATAAAGAGTCAAAGCGAAATCTTCTTATAATTTATCAGTTTTAGCACGTCACCTTGTATGCACGTTCTTTGCTATCTTATCTTATACTCAGTGATGGAGGACGAAAAAAATTTGAGGTGAGGCGGACCCATGATAAAATGTCTTGTGTTCACATGTATATCACACACACATTCATCTAAAAATGTATAACACACACACACACGCGCGCACGCGCGCATGCGCGCCCGCACACACACCATATCAAGCACTGCTATCCATAAAAATAAGAAATTCGGCAATTTAAATATTTGAATGTAAAAATAATTAAAATGAAAATTCCACTTGAAAGACAAGTTGATTATGTGAAGTTAAATAATAAAATGCATTAAATACTAAACAATGAAATCAATGATGACCAGTAAACTTGAAAATCACGCCCAGAAAAGCATAATCACGTTCATCCAGTTATACATAATATTGGAAATTAACCCTGCCAATACATAATACATCTTCGCGAACCAGGAATTAGAGAAAACCGAGGTATGCATCACTTACGATTCTTTTGAGTGATACTTGGAGAGAGATTGAAAAGTTGGCTTGACATACTCTTCCGCCCCTAGCGACCAAGTGAGCTAGGGCGACCGCAGAACGCCACGATATTAATGTACTAGAAAAAAAAATCAGATCATCATCCTGTACTAGAAAAAAAAAATCAGATCATCATCACCACATGCGGCTCCTGCCGGTTGGCTGCCTGGTTGCCGCTCCAGCAAGGATTCGTCATCGCCAATTCGTGTCCACCCATGGACTGAAGCATCAACGAATGAACGAAGGAACTAGTACCTCTGGATCGAGCATTGTGAACGGGAAGAGAGGATCGGTGACTATGCATGACTTGTATATGGCCCAATATTGTATGTGACTTGCATAAGGCCCAATAAGAATTTTTGGCGATCGATCTATATGTACAGGTAAAGAATCACTGCAAATAAAGGTAGGGGGGATCGGGGGGAATGAAAGACTAACCAGTAACTAAGATCTTTGAATGACTTGGGGGTGACTTGCGTTGGCTTGGCTTCCCCGAAATCAGATTCAGTGAGATTGTGAAACGAAGTCATCGCTACAACTTATCTGCCTTCCAACCTAGCTAGATCTACCGGTCAATAAAGAGTCAAAGCGAAATCTTCTTATAATTTGTCAGTTTTAGCAGGTCACCTTGTATGCACGTTCGTTGCTATCCTATATTATACTTGAGGGATATCCGGCTCCGGCAACGGCGGCAACAGCCAATCCCGTAGCGCCTGAACACGATAGAGGTGGAGAGAGTGGAGACAGACGAGACCTCGACCTCATCAGCATCCTCCCTGACAACACGCTCCAAAAGATAATCTCGCTCCGCCCCATCAAGCAAGGCGATCGCACCCAGATCCTCGCGAAAACGGTAAGATCCCCACACTTAGGCAATCACTTTAACCCCTCTTTATAGTGCCGCTTTCCTATGAGACTCAAATTGTTTGGTAACGTTGCAAGGAAAACAAAAAATTCTACGCACACGCAAGATCTATCCATGGAGATGCATAGCAATGAGAGGGGAGAGTGTGTCTATGTACCCTCGTAGAACGTAAGTGGAAGCGTTTATTAACGCAGTTGATGTGGTCGAACTTATTCGTGATCCAACCGATCAAGTATCGAACGTACGGCACCTCCGCGTTTAGCACACGTTGTGCTCAGTGATGTCCTCGCCTTCTTGATCTAGCAAGATGGGCGAAGTAGTAGATGAGTTTCGGCAGCACGACGACATGGTGACAGCGATGGTAATGATGTTGATGACCCACAAGTATAGGGGATCAATTGTAGCTCTTTTCGATAAGTAAGAGTGTCGAACCCAACGAGGAGCAGAAGGAAATGACAAGTAGTTTTCAGTAAGTTAATGTCTGCAAGTGCTGAAATTGTAAGTAGCGTAGCAGTTTTATAACAAGATAATTTGTAGCAAGCAAGTAAGGATAGTAGTAACAAAAGTGCAGCAAGGTAGCCCAATCCTTTTGAGGCAAATGACAGGCCAAAACGGTCTCTTATGATAAGCAAATCGTTCTTGAAGGTACACGGGAATTTCATCTAGTCACTTTCATCATGTTGGTTTGATTTGTGTTCGCTACTTTGGTAATTTGATATGTGGTTGGACCGGTGCTTAGGTGTTGTTCTTACTTGAACAAACCTCCTACTTATGATTAACCCTCCCGCAAGCATCCACAACTACGAGAAAGGTATTAAGAATAAATTCTAACCATAGCATTAAACTTTGGGATCCAATCGGTCCCTTATGGAAGCACATAAACTGGGGTTTAAGTTTCTGTCACTCTCGCAACCCACCATCTAATTGCTACTCCACAATGCATTTCCTTAGGCCCAAATATGGTGAAGTGTCATGTAGTCGACGTTCACATGACACCACTAAGGGAATCACAACATACATATTATCAAAATATCAAACACATATCAAATTCATATGATTACTTGCAACATGATTTCTCCCGTGACCTCAAGAACAAAGGTAACTACTCACAAACGATAAACATGTTCATGATAAGAGGAGTATTAAATAGCATAATGGATTTGAACATATAATCTTCCACCAAATAAACCATGCAGTAATCAACTACGAGATGTAATCAACACTACTAGTCACCCACAAGCACCAATCTATAGTTCCGGTAACGAGATTGAATACAAGAGATGAACTAGGGTTTGAGATGAGATGGTGTTGTTGAAGATGTTGATGGAGATTACCCTCCCCAAGATGGGAGAGTTGTTGGTGATGATGATGACGATGATTTCCCCCTCCGGGGGGGAAGTTTCCCCGGCGGAATCGCTCCGCCGGATGGCAAAAGTGTTCCTGCCCAAGTTCCGCCTCGAGACGGCGGCGCTCCGTCCCGAAAGTCCTCCTCTTCATTTTTTTAGGTCAAAATGACTTATATACGAGAAGATGGGCACCGGAGGTGGGCCTGGGTGAGCACAACCCACCAGGGCGAGCCTAGGTGGGTTGTGCCCACGTGGTGGGCCCCCTCTGATAGTTATTTTCTCCAATATTTCATAAATATTCCATAAAAAATCTCCGTGAAGTTTGAGCTCATTTGGGGTTGTGCAGAATAGCTAGCCTGACGTAGCTTTTTCAGGTCCAGATTTCCAGCTGCCGGAATTCTCCCTCTTCGTGTGTACCTTGCAAATTATGAGAGAAAAGGCATTAGAATTACTCCAAAAAGCATTATTATGGACAAAAACATCATAAATAACAGTAAGAGAACATGATGCAAAATGGACGTATCAACTCCCCCAAGCTTAGACCTCGCTTGTCCTCAAGCGAAAACCGAAACTGAAAAACATGTCCACATGCTTTGAGAGAGAGGTGTCGATAAAAACAAAATACGGACATAGAAGCATCATATTGATTATTATAACAGCAACAAGATTAAACAAAGGACTTGTATCATATAACTTTTATCATATACTTCTCATGAATAAGTAACAGTTCATCACATAATTGAAGTATAAAGCAAAAACTCTATTAGAAACCAACAAACTATGTTCTCAATCAACTTTGCAACTAAAATTCATCATCTTTTCAGGAAGAGTCACGTGTCGGAGCCTTTAGGCAAGTCCACATACTCAACCATCATATAGACTTCTATGATTGCTAACACTCACCGCATACACGTGAGCAAAACGGTTTCAACCGGACACATGGAAAGATAGGGGCTTATAGTTTTGCCTCCCAACATACTCACCTCAAGGGTGATGTCAACAATAATAACTCATGCTATCTATATTTGTCGGTGGGAAACGACACCTATGGGATCACAAGAATCCCTACTACGGTTGTCGGGGCGCAGGGTTGCAAGAAGAGCAGGATTAGTAATCAGCACAAGGATCGTTTACCCAGGTTCGGGCCGCGAGGATGCGTAAAACCCTAGTACTGCTTTGGTGGGTGTATTGAGTGTTCTTGAGCCCTTGAACTAGCTATGGTGGCTGAGTAGTTCCAAAGAGCCGAATCCTCCTCCAGTACGCCATGGGCCTCCTTTTATAGTCGAAAGGGGCTGCCACAGTGGCACATAGGAGGTGGAAAGGCGTACAGAGCTACGAGCTTATCGCTCGTATTACAGGACAAGACGCATTTAATGCGCCGCTGAGGTGTCCCCTAGCTTTATCGGGGGCGGGAGCGAGGCCCGTCCCGTCCGTCGCCGCTCCTCCTCGCTTCGACACGCGCCCTGGCCAGCGATGCGTGCGGCGCCATGTAGGCAGGCAGGTAGCTAAGGTGGCGCGACGGTAGGGTCTTCACGAAGATCTGCATGTCGCCACGCATGTGCTTGCTGATCTGGTCTAGGAGCTGCATGTTGCCACGCAGGTGCCTGCCCAACTAGTTGGGCTGGCAGCTACATGCGAACGGCGGCGGAGACTTGGCTGGTGCGGGCCTGGAGGTGGCCCTGCTGGCGCCCTTGCTGAGGGCCTTGCCGGGTGGTCCGGCAAGGGCCTTGCCATGGCGTGCTGTTGTCCCCGGCAAGGATCTTGCTGGGGGTCTTGTGGCTCCCCTCGGCAAGGATCTTGCCGAGGATCGTTGTCTTTTAATCCTCATCTGATCTTGAATATTCCTTGTCTTCACAAAGATCTGCATGCCACCATGGAGGTGCCTCCCGAGCTCTGGCCCGACGTGGTTGATGGTGTTGGAGACCGTGGGCTCAAGGGTGGTGCGCTCCGCTGGTGTTGGACGAGCCGCCCCAACAAGGGCCTTGCCGGGGCCGCGGAGGCTGCCCTGGCAAGGGTCTTGCCGGGGGAACCTGCTTCGTCTCTCTGCTCTTTTGTGGTCTCGGCCTTGGCGTTGCTCTGGCCGTCTTGGGCTTCGGTTTTACCTCAGTTCACCTCCCCTGTTCTGCTTGGTGCGGCCGTGGGCGCGGCTCCGACTGTCCGTGCACAGGTAAAGGGGTACAAAGGTGCGCCCCTTCTTTTGTACACCGACAGGAGCCCCCGGGCCTGGGCCACACATAAGCGCGACACGTTGTTGGGCCAGGCCCAAAACGGTGCGCAGGCAGGCGGGGCGGTTTTTACCGAGGAAAAACTTTTCGCGCGCTGCGCTTCCCCACGACCCATGTTGAATGCGCGACGTGGAGGGGTGCGCGCGATGTGGGCAGCATGCGTGGGGGCAGTTCCCGCACGCATGCGTCACATCGTAGTAAATGGGCAGTGCGACCCGCACCTTCCCCATAAAAAGGGATAACCGTGGGCGCACTGTTCCTTTACCCTCCGCGCAATCCCAATCTCGGAAGCCTCCATTTGTCTTCCTCTTCTTCCCTATGCTTCGCTCTTGCTCGCCGTCATCACGTTCTCGCCGTCCTCTGTTTTGCCCCCCTCCCCCAGCCGCCATGGCGCCCAAATCAACCAAGGGCAAGGGAGTGGCCAAGGATGCCGGAGCGACGGAGCCGCCGAAGAGTGCGCTGGCGGTGCAGCGGACGTAGTCCGCCTATTTCCCCTCGATAGTTGAAGTGTTCGAGCTCCGGGATGCCTTGAAGCCCCTATGGGGGGTTAAGACAGGGGGACAGAAGGCGGGGCACCCAGCCACGCGCGTCATCCCCGCCAACTGCGCTGAGGCTGCCCCGAATCGGTACCGTTTCTTTGTCGACTATTTCTCCTGTGGGCTTTGTCCTCCCTTCTCCGATTTCTTTAGCGACATCATGCATACCTTTGGCTTCCGCCTCTTGGATTTTACCCCAATTGCTGTGGCGTGCATGGCCCTTTTCGTGCACCTCTGCGAAGGTTACGCCGGGGTGCACCCCAACACGGCGCTTTTCCGCCACTACTTCTTCCCTCGGATTCAAACGGGGCCGCCATCTCCAGTTGTGTCACCTGGATCCCAAGGTCCAAGGGAGCGTACCCGGATGGCGCCATGAAGGAGAGTTGGGAAGAGTGGCGGGGCCGGTGGTGCTGGATTGAAGAGAAGGACCCGACGACGTTCTGTGAAGTTCGCCGGGCATCGCCGGTCCGCAGAAGCGATTGGAGTGACGTCGATGCTGACGACGAGAAGCTCACGATCGCCACCACCAGGATCCTTCGGCTCACCGAGGCCGGGCTCACCCTTGAGATGATCGGGGCGGACTTCATCTGCCTCCGGATCGCTCCACTGCACAACAAGGGGAGGCCGGCCTGGCTCTTCACGAACGCCGCCGACATCATGCGGCTTCGCCCCGGCCTCGACCAAAACTTCACGGTGATGGGGCATGCCCACTTCTGCCAGCAGCTTTTCCAGGTCGATGTGGGCCGTGACAGCGAGGTCAAGCGGATCAGCAAGGTCGCAAGGGCCGCCGCGAAGGCCGGCAAGGTCGTCAAGGGGCCTTTGTTCAAGTTGCCGGCAGGAGTAGTCCCGCTGAGCAATAACTCGCGCCGGACCGACATCATTGCCATGATGCCGGACTGCAACGCGCATGGCCCTGACCCGAGCTGGGTCGAGCTGGAGGACATCCAGGTGCAGCAGTTCTTCGACACCCAACACGAGGGGTATGTCACTGACGAGCCGCGGCTCATCCAGGACACCACCCAGTCGGAGTTGGACTACATCGCTGCCAGGGCGATGGAGGCACAGCTTGCCGAAGAGGCAGGCAGCGTTGGTGGCGTGGAGGACAAGGTCGCGGCGGCCGCGAAGGAGGAGGAGCTCGCCCGGTGGGCGGAGGCCGCTGGGGAGGCCAGCAGTGCCGGCACCGGGGCTCCTCTTGTCGAAGACGCGGACGATGAGTCGTCGGAGGAAGAGGCCGAGGAGGAGGAGGAGGTCGTGGCCGTCGATCCTCCAGCCACGGGGAGAGGACGGGTCCTGCGGTGGGCCACCTCCGGCGAGCCGGCCCGACCTGGCAGGGTCGCGCAGCTGCGGCAGGCCCAGGAGATGTCCGCACGCCAGACGAGGGCCACGGCGGTGAAGAAAGTGGCAACAGCCGCGGCGGTGAAGGAGAAGGCATCCGCTTCTTCCTCGGCAAAGCGCGTTCGGATGCCACCTCCTTCCCCTCCCCCGGTAGACGTTGATGCGGGGGTCACCTTTGATTTTGGGTCCCTCAGCCCAAGGAGGAAGAGGAAGGCAACAGAGGAGATGAACATCGAGTAAGAAACTTGCCCCTCTTCGCCATCTCTGTTTCCTCAGTCCGTGCCGCATGTCTTGACTTATTTTCATCCTTGCAGGGACGCGGAGACGCTGGCCCAAAGGGTAAAGAGGGCCAAGGGCTCGGCAGGCGGCCAGTCCCCGGCTGGTGCTTCAAGGGTGCCGCTGGTGGTGTTGAGCAGCCCGGACAGCAGCCCCCGGCACAGCCCCCAGCCTAAGTTCACTGCTCACTCCTCGTCGACATGTGTCAGGGGTATGATACTTTGGCGCTGACCTTGTCGCGTATGCAGGAGGAGAGCAGCAGCGGGAGGAGCCACAGAGGGCTACTCCCACCACGTTGCCCCCATCAACCACACCTCCCCGAGGGGCGTCCCCGGCAAGGGTGCTAAGCACCGAGCCCACGCACATGGACGAGGAGGAGAACTTGGGCGCTGGTGGCTTCGCCTCGGCGCCAGATGTTGGCGGGGAGGGGACTTCTGCTTCCCACCCTGGCACTGGTAAGTCTCTGGCCTTTCGTCCCTGCTTTTTCTCTTCTTTTTGAATCTTTGATCTTGGCTCTACCCCACCCTCTTCTTGATATCCAGATCCTCTCTCGGCGGACCGGGAGGACCTGGACACCGTCATCGAGGACTTGGCCAAGAACGCCGCGGCGGAGGCCGAGAAGATCGCCGCCGAGGAGGCCGCCAGGGGCGCCGCGGAGGACGCCGCCCAAGGGCCTGCCGGGGAGCCCGGCAGGGCTACCGCCGAGGAGGCCGGCAAGGGGCCTACCGGGGAGCCCGGAAAGGGGCCTACCGGGGAGCCCGGCAAGGCCACCGCCGAGGAGAAGGTGGTCGATGACCAGCCTTCCTCCTCCACTGCCTCCGGCTCCAGCAAGTACCTGAGGGTGAGCGATGACCTCTTCGTCCACCTCCCAGGCGCGTCGAGCACCAGGGCCCCCGTCGAGGGAGAGGTGTTCGACGACGAAGTGCTTGCTTCCGCCGGACTCGAGGTCGTCGACGAGCCAAGCGTTGGTGGCGACGGCTCCCAGGAGGAGCGGCTGCTCCAGGCCATGGGTGCAAACTTCCGGAGGCTCCAGGCGCTCCACCGTGCCCACCTGGACAAAGCTAGGTCCAGGACGGCGGTGGCGGAGAAAGCGGAGGCGGACCTCCAGAAGCGCGTCGCCAAGACGCAGGACTGGTTCCGCCAGGCTCGCGACGAGCTGAAGGCCGCCCAGGGCGAGCTGGCCAAGCGTGATGTGGAGCTCACCATGAAGCTGGCCGACATCGAGAAGGCCCAGGAGACGGCGGAGGGCTTGGCCGCAGCAGCCGAGGCCGCCCGGACCCAGCACCAGACCGCGCTGATCTCCCAGGAGGAGGACCTCGCCAAGCGCGAGGTGGACCTCGACGCCAAACTCTGCGCCAAGGACAAGGAGGTCGAGAAGCTTACCGCGCAGTGGACCCAAGAGCTGGAGCAGAGGCACAAAGAGACACTCGATGCCCAGGCTCTGGTTCATGCTGGCAAGGTGAAGGAGCTGGAGGTGGAGCGGGACGAGCTGAAGGAGCAGGCCCTGAAGCTGTCCTAGGAGAAGGACACACTCAACAGCGCCTTGACGGAGGCGCAGGGCGCGGCCGTCGGTAGGGTCGGGGAGCTCTCCGAGGCCAACAACTCCATCAAAGACCTCAAGCTGAAGCTGGAGGGTCTCGAGAAGATGCTGTCGGAGGCTAGGGCCCAGGAAGGGACCTGACCAAAAACCTGGAGACCAAGAAGCAGCTACGGAAGAACGAGGCCCTCAACTTCAAGGAGCACGTGGAGCGTGAGCGCCAACTACAGCCTGACCCTGTTCTTTGAGAAGGTCGTCGGTGCTTTGGAGCGGCTTCACGCCAACAGGGTGGCCTCGCTGGCCGACGAGGCCCGGAGGCTTTGCCAGGGCGCCATGACCAAGGTTCTCACCAAGGTGGCATACTGGCACCCCGACCTCGACTTCGACGCCGCGCTGGAGAGCTTGCCGGAGGATACTGACCTCGCGCCGCTCAGGGAGCGCATCAAGCCCATCATCAGCGGTGTCGGCGGAATTCTGAGGGTGGAGGGCCAGCGCCGAGATTAGGCACCCCATTTGTTTTCGTTGTTGCAAGTTCACAACCAAGACGATTTTTATCTTTAGTTAGAACTGCGGCAACAAGCGATGTAATATAACTTCTGCAGTACTTTGATATTATGCACGTTATTTTCCTGTTTGATTGTCCTTTGTATGTCCACCCTACGTAACTAGGTAGGCCTGCTGGCGCATATACCCAGGGCGGTGTCTTGGGGACGGATCCCTGTTGGCCTGCCGGGTGTGCTTGCTGCCGGGCGAACCACCTTACCGCCCTTAATGCGGCCTCCTGAACTGTCGAGCTTAACTCGAGTCAGAATCGAGAGCGTTGCCAGGTGCGGAAGGCTACCCCGCCACTCTTGACGCGGCCGCTTGAACTGTTGAGCGGACTCGAAACAGAACAAGGGTGTTGCCAATCGCGGGAGGGCCCCTTTGCGTGCAGATTTTCCATACATAGGCAGTAATTAAACATCATAAATAACAGTAAGAAAACATGATGCAAAATGGACGTATCAACTCCCCCAAGCTTAGACCTCGCTTGTCCTCAAGCGAAAACCGAAACTGTCCACATGCTTTGAGAGAGAGGTGTCGATAAAAACAAAATACGGACATAGAAGAATCATCTTGATTATTATAACAGCAACAAGATTAAACATAGGACTTTTATCATATAACTTTTATCATATACTTCTCATGAATAAGTAACAGTTCATCACATAATTGAAGTATAAAGCAAAAACTCTATTAGAAACCAACAAACTATCTTCTCAGTCAACTTTGCAACTAAAATTCATCATCTTTTCAGGAAGAGTCACGTGTTGGAGCCTTTAGGCAAGTCCACATACTTAGCCATCATATAGTCTTCTATGATTGCTAACACTCAGCGCGTACACGTGAGCAAAACGTTTCAACCGGACACATGGAAAGATAGGGGCTTATAGTTTTGCCTCCCAACATACTCACCTCAAGGGTGATGTCAACAATAATAACTCATGCTATCTATATTTGTCGGTGGGAAACGACACCTATGGGATCACAAGAATCCCTACTACGGTTGCCGGGGCGCAGGGTTGCAAGAAGAGCAGGATTGGTAATCAGCACAAGGATCGCTTACCCAGATTCGGGCCACGAGGATGCGTAAAACCCTAGTCCTGCTTTGGTGGGTGTATTGAGTGTTCTTGAGCCCTTGAACTAGCTACGGTGGCTGAGTAGTTCCAAAGAGCCGAATCCTCCTCCAGTACGCCATGGGCTTCCTTTTATAGTTGAAAGGGGCTGCCACAGTGGCACACAGGAGGTGGAAAGGCGTACAGTGCTACGAGCTTATCGCTCGTATTACAGGACAAGACACATTTAATGCACCGCTGAGGTATCCCCTAGCTTTATCGGGGGCGGGAGCGAGGCCCATCCCGTCCGTCACCGCTCCTCCTCGCTTCGACACGCGCCCTGGCCAGCGATGCGTGCGGCGCCATGTAGGCAGGCAGGCAACTGAGGTGGCGCGGCGGTAGGGTCTTCACGAAGATCTGCATGCCGCCACGTATGTGCTTGCTGATCTGGTCTGGGAGCTGCATGTTGCCACGCAGGTGCCTGCCCAGCTGGTTGGGCTGGCAGCTGCATGCGAACGGCGGTGGAGACTTGGCTGGTGCAGGCCTGGAGGTGGCCCTACTGGCGCCCTTGGTGAGGGCCTTGCTGGGTGGTCCGGCAAGGGCCTTGCCGTGGTGTGCTGTTGTCCCCGGCAAGGATCTTGCCGGGGGTCTTGTGGCTCCCCTCGGCAAGGATCTTGCCGAGGATCGTTGTCTTTTAATCCTCATCTGATCTTGAATATTCCTTGTCTTCACAAAGATCTGCATGCCACCATGGAGATGCCTCCCGAGCCCTGGCCCAACATGGTTGATGGTGTTGGAGACCGTGGGCTCAAGGGTGGTGCACTCCGCTGGTGTTGGACGAGCCGCCCCGACAAGGGCCTTGCCGGGGCCGCGGAGGCTGCCCCGGCAAGGGTCTTGCCAGGGGAACCTGCTTCGTCTCTCTGCTCTTTTGTGGTCTCGGCCTTGGCGTTGCTCTGTCCATCTTGGGCTTCGGTTTTACCTCGGTTCACCTCCCCTATTCTGCTTGGTGCGGCCGTGGGCGCGGCTCCGACTGTCCGTGCACAGGTAAAGGGGTACAAAGGTACGCCCCTTCTTTTGTACACCGACAATATTCAACTGGACATATGCGCCTAGTTCTTTCCTCACCACATGATGCTTGCCAAAAGAGAAAAATGAAAGGAATAGAAGGTAAACTTTGACTCTTTGCATAAAAGTAAATACATAAGAGTAAAGGATAGGCCCTTCGCAGAGGGAAGCAGAGGTTGCCATGCGCTTATTTGTTTGTATGCTCAATCCCATAGTGCAAGAGAACGTCACATTCTATTGCCCCTTAAGATGACAACCTTTATTATGCAGTCTGTCGCTTTTATTCTTTGTCATCCAAGTTCGTACAACGCTCAATTTTCTCTTACACTAAATGATCTCACACATTTGGAAGCAATTTTTATTGCCTTTTTGCACCGATGACAACTTACTTGAGGGATCTTGCTCAATCCCTGGGTAGGTATGGTGGACACTTGAAAAAGATTTGGGTTTAAGGGTTTTTGGATGCACAGTAGTATCTCTACTTAGTGCGGAAGTTTTGGCTAGCAAAGATAGGGGCAAGCACCACATGTTGAAGGATCTATGACAATTTGACTTCTATGTGAATATAAACATACATAAATCATTAAGTTGACTTCCTTGTCCAACGTCAACAATTTTGGCATATAATATTTTGATGAGGGCTCACAATCACAAAAGATTTCTAGGATAGTATATTTATATGTGAATCTTCTCTTCCCTTATTAATTCTTTCATGAGTTGCATCATTGACTAATGCTATGTTTGTCAATCTCTAATAAAATTTCCTACTTATACTTTTCCTTATGTGATGCTATCACCTACCATAGGATTAGTATATGATCTTATTGATTTATTTCCTTTCTTTTATTTACTTCCTTCTCTTTTTCTTTCTTATTCCTTTTCTTTATTTGCAACAATAAAGTAAAGAAAGCAAGAACTCAAACTAACTTTATTATATTACTTGCACACGATTACAATGATAGATCACTAAGCAAACTCACAGATAAGAAAGGATCGAACTAAACTTTATTTCATCTAAAGCAAAAAGATAGAACTAGGATAAGTAAAAGCAAAAAGATAGTGGGATGATACAATACCGGGGCACCTCCCCCAAGCTTGGCGGAAGACAAGGAGAGTGCCCATACCCGATACTCAGTTCTCCTTTGGTGGTGAAGAAGATGGTGGTGGTGATGAAGAAGCGATCCTATCAATAAGGATCAAGAGATTCTCCAACCAACGGATGACGCTCCAGAGATAGGTGATATGCTCTTGATGCAAAATATTTTCGCGAGTGAGATACTTATTTTGTATGCAAACTATTTCAATGACGCGGAAAGCTTCAATCTCAGCAGGAGTAAGGTGAGTAAGGTAGGGCTTAAGGATATCTTCTTCCTCCTCCTCGGCCAGCAGTGCTTATGCTGCCACCGGGGATGGATCTACGGTAGCTTCCTTGCATTTGTCTCCCTTGGCGGCGTCCATAGGCTCCTCCCTTTTCGCCTCGATCTTCATCAGCAAGGCATCTTCTTCCATGTTGTTGGAGGAGCAGGAAGACATGATGCCTGGTGCTACCTCTTGAGCATGCGTTGGTTTTCCCTTCAAGAGGAAAGGGTGATGCAGCAAAGTAGCGTAAGTATTTCCCTCAGTTTTTGAGAACCAAGGTATAAATCCAATAGGAGGTTACACGCAAGTCGCCTTGTACCTGCACAAACAAATAAGAACCTTGCAACCAACGCGGTAAAGGGGTTGTCAATCCCTTCACGGCCACTTGCAAAAGTCAGATCTGAAAGAGATAATAAGATAAATATTTTTGGTATTTTTATGATATAGATTGGAGAGTAAAGATTGCAAAATAAAATAGATCGGAAACTTATATAATGGAAAATAGACCCGGGGGCCATAGGTTTCACTAGTGGCTTCTCTCAAGATAGCATAATCTACGGTGGGTGAACAAATTACTGTCGAGCAATTGATAGAAAAGCGCATAGTTATGAGAATATCAAGGCATGATCATGTATATAGGCATCACGTCCGCGACAAGTAGACCAAAACGATTTTGCATCTACTACTATTACTCCACAATCGAGCGCTATCCAGCATGCATCTAGAGCATTAAGTTCATAAGAACAGAGTAACGCATTAGGCAAGATGACATGATGTAGAGGGATAAACTCAAGCATTATGATATAAACCCCATCTTTTTATCCTCGATGGCAACAATACAATACGTTCCTTGCTGCCCCTGCTGTCACTGCGAAAGGACACCACAAGATTGAACCCAAAGCTAAGCACTTCTCCCATTGCAAGAAAGATCAATCTAGTAGGCCAAACCAAACTGATAATTCGAAGAGACTTG
Source organism: Aegilops tauschii subsp. strangulata (assembly GCF_002575655.3). Taxonomy (NCBI): domain Eukaryota; kingdom Viridiplantae; phylum Streptophyta; class Magnoliopsida; order Poales; family Poaceae; genus Aegilops; species Aegilops tauschii. The sequence continues at coordinate 474,676,064 of NC_053039.3, forward strand.
CAAAGATATCAAATCATACATATAAGAATTCAGAGAAGAACCAAATATTGTTCATAGATAATCTTGATCATAAACCCACAATTCATCGGATCTCGACAAACACACCGCAAAAAGATTTACATCGAATAGATCTCCAAGAGAATCAACGAGAACTTTGTATTAAGAAGCAAAGAGAGAGAAGAAGCCATCTAGCTAATAACTATGGACCCGAAGGTCTGTGGTAAACTACTCACACTTCATCGGAGAGGCTATGGTGTTGATGTAGAAGCTCTCCGTGATCGATTCCCCCTCCGGCAGACCGCCGGAAAAAGCCCCAAGATAGGATCTCACCGGTACAGAAGGTTGCGGCGGTGGAAATAGGGTTTCGTGGTGCTCTCGGATGTTTTCAGGGTATATGAGTATAAGTAGGCGAAAGAAGTAGGTCGTTGGAGCCACGAGGGGCCCACGAGGGTGGGGGGCGTGCCTACCCCCCTCGGTGCGCCTCCCTACCTCGTGGCCGCCTCGGTGCTTCCTTGACGTCCACTCCAAGTCTTCTGGATTGCGTTTGTTCCAAAAATAACTCTCCCAAAGGTTTCATTCCGTTTGATATTCCTTTTCTGCGAAACACTGAAATAGGCAAAAAACAACAATTTGCACTGGGCCTTTGGTTAGTAGGTTAGTCCCAAAAATAATATAAAAGTGCATAATAAAGCCCATTAAACATCCAAAACAGATAATGTAATAGCATGGAACAATAAAAAAATATCGATATATTGGAGACGTATCAAGCATCCCCAAGCATAATTCCTGCTCGTCCTCGAGTAGGTAAATGATAAAAACAGAATTTTTGATGTGGAATGCTACCTAGCATAATTCTCAATGTAATTTTCTTTATTGTGGCATGAATGTTCAGATCCGAAAGATTCAAGATAAAAGTTTAATATTGACATAAAAATAATAATACTTCAAGCATACTAACAAAGCAATCATGTCTTCTCAAAATTACATGGCCAAAGAAAGTTATCCCTACAAAATCATATAGCCTGGCTATGGTCTATCTTCATCACACAAAATATTTAAATCATGCACAACCCCGATGACAAGCCAAGCAATTGTTTCATACTTTTGATGTTCTCAAACTTTTTTCAATCTTCACGCAATACCTGAGTGTGAGCCATGGACATAGCACTATATGTGGAATAGAATGGTGGTTGTGGAGAAGACAAAAAGGAGAAGATAGTCTCATATCAACTAGGCGTATCAACGGGCTATGGAGATGCCCAATCAATAGATATCAATGTGAGTGAGTAGGGATTGCCATGCAACAGATGCACTAGAGCTATAAGTGTATGAAAGCTCAACAAAAGAAACTAAGTGGGTGTGCATCCAACTCGCTTGCTCACGAAGAACTAGGGCATTTTGAGGAAGCCAATCATTGGAATATACAAGCCAAGTTCTATAATGTAAAATTCCCACTAGTATATGAAAGTGACAACATAGGAGACTCTCTATCATGAAGATCATGGTGCTACTTTGAAGCACAAGTGTGGTAAAAGGATAGTGACATTGTCCCTTCTCTCTTTTTCTCTCATTTTTTTATTTGGGAATTTTTCTCTTCTTTTTTATGGCCTCTTTTTTTCTTCTTTTTTTTATTTTTCGTCCGGAGTCTCATCCCGACTTGTGGGGGAATCACAGTCTCCATCATCCTTTCCTCAGTTGGGACAATGCTCTAATAATGATGATCATCACACTTTTATTTACTTACAACTCAATACTTAGAACAAAATATGACTCTATGTGAATGCCTCCGGCGGTGTACCGGGACATGCAATGAATCAAGAGTGACATGTATGAAAGAATTATGAAGGTGGCTTTGCCACAAATACGATGTCAACTACATGATCATGCAAAACAATATGACAATGATGAAACGTGTCATAATAAACGGAACAGTGGAAAGTTGCATGGCAATATATCTCGGAATGGCTATGGAAATGCCATAATAGGTAGGTATGGTGGCTGTTTTGAGGAAGGTATATGGTGGGTGTATGATACCGGCGAAAGGTGTGCGGTATTAGAGAGGCTAGCAATGGTGGAAGGGTGAGAGTGCGTATAATCCATGGACTCAACATTAGTCATAAAGAGCTCACATACTTATTGCAAAAATTTATTAGTTATCGAAATGAAGTACTACGTGCATGCTCCTAGGGGAGTAGATTGGTAGGAAAAGACCATTGCTCATCCCCGACCGCCACTCATAAGGAAGAAAATCAATAAATAAATCATGCTCCGACTTCATCACATAACGGTTCACCATACGTGCATGCTACGGGAATCACAAACTTTAGAACAAGTATTTCTCAAATTCACAACTACTCAACTAGCATGACTCTAATATCACCTTCTTCATATCTCAAAACAATTATCAAGTATCAAACTTCTCATAGTATTTGATAAACTTTATATGATAGTTTTTATTATACCCATCTTGGATGTTCATCATATTAGGACTAATTTTATAGCCAAAGCAAATTACCATGCTGTTTTATAGGACTCTCAAAATAATATAAGTGAAGCATGAGAGATCAATAATTTCTATAAAATAAAACCACCACCGTGCTCTAAAAGATATAAGTGAAGCACTAGAGCAAAATTATCTAGCTCAAGAGATATAAGTGAAGCACAAAGAGTATTCTAATAAATTACGATTCATGTGTGTCTCTCCCAAAAGGTGTGTACAGCAAGGATTATTGTGGTAAACTAAAAAGCAAAGACTCAAATCATACAAGACGCTCCAAGCAAAACACATATCATGTGGTGAATAAAAATATAGCCTCAAGTAAAGTTACCGATAGACGAAGACGAAAGAGGGGATGCCTTCTGGGGCATCCCCAAGCTTAGGCTTTTGGTTGTCCTTGAATTTTACCTTAGGGTGCCTTGGGAATCCCCAAACTTAGGCTCTTGCCACTCCTTATTCCATAATCCATCAAATCTTTACCCAAAAACTTGAAAACTTCACAACACAAAACTCAACAGAAAATCTCATGAGCTCCGTTAGTATAAGAAAACAAATCACCACTTTAAGGTACTGTAATGAACTCATTATTTATTTATATTCGTGTTAGAACTAATGTATTCCAACTTCTTTATGGTTCATACCCCCCGATACTGGCCATAGATTCATCAAAATAAGCAAACAACACACAAAAAACAGAATCTGTCAAAAACAGAACAATCTGTAGTAATCTGTATCAAACGTATACTTATGTAACTCCAAAAATTCTGAAATAAATTGATGGACGTGAGGAATTTGTCTATTAATCATGTGCAAAAACAATCAACCTAAAATCACTCTCCAGTAAAAATGGAAGCTAATCTAGTGAGCGCTAAAGTTTCTATTTTTTACAGCAAGATCATAAACACTTCACCCAATTCTTCCCAACGGTTCTACTTGGCACAAACACTAATTAAAAAATAAAACCACATCTAACCAGAGTCTAGATGAATTATTTATTACTAAATAGAAACAAAAATCAAGAAATAAAAATAAAATTGGGTTGCCTCCCAACAAGCGCTATCGTTTAACGCCCCTAGCTAGGCATAAAGGCAAGAATAGATCTAGGTATTATCATCTTTGGTATGCAATCCATAAGTGGCTCTCATAATGGATTCATAAGGTAATTTAATTTTCTTTCTAGGAAAGTGTTCCATGCCTTTCCTTAACGGAAATTGGAATCTAATATTTTCTTCTTTAATATCAATAGTTGCACCGACCGTTCTAAGGAAAGGTCTACCAAGAATAATAGGACATGTAGGATTGCAATCTATATCAAGAACAATAAAATCTACGGGCACATAATTCCTATTTGCAACAATAAGAACATCATTAATCCTTCCCATAGGTTTCTTAATGGTGGAATCCGCAAGATGCAAGTTTAAAGAACAATCATCAAATTCATGGAAACCTAGCACATCACACAAAGTTTTAGGAATCGTGGAAACACTAGCACCCAAATCACACAAAGCATATCATTCGTGATCTTTAATCTTAATTTTAAGAGTAGGTTCCCACTCATCATAAAGTTTTCGAGGGATAGAAACTTCTAATTCAAGTTTTTCTTCATAAGATTTCATTAAAGCACCAACGATATGTTTGGTAAAAGCTTTATTTTGACTATAAGCATGAGGAGAATTTAACACGGATTGCAACAAGGAAATACAATCTATCAAAGAGCAATTGTCATAATTAAATTCCTTGAAATCCAAAATAGTGGGTTCATTGCTATCTAAAGTTTTGACCTCTTCAATCCCACTTTTACCAATTTTTGCATCAAGATCTAAAAACTCTGAATCATTGGGACGCCTTTTAACTAAAGTTAACTCATCTCCAGTCCCATCATTATCAAGATTCATATTGCAAAACAAAGATTTAATAGGAGACACATCAATCAGTTTTAGATCTTCATCCTTATTATCATGAAAACTAGAAGAACACGCTTCCATAAAGCAATCTTTTTTAGCACGCATCCTAGCGGTTCTTTCTTTGCACTCATCAATGGAAATTCTCATGGCTTTGAGAGACTCATTGATATCATTCTTAGTTGGAATGGATCTAAGTTTCAAAGAATCAACATCAAGAGAAATTCTATCCACGTTCCTAGCCAACTCATCAATCTTAGGCAATTTTTTCTTCAAGCAAAGCATTGAAATTCTTTTGCGAAATCATAAATTCTTTAACACTAGTCTCAAAATCAGAGGGCATCTTATTAAAATTCTCATAAGAGTCGTTGTAGGAATTACCATAATTATTAGAGGAATTACTAGGAAACGGCCTAGGATTAAAGTTTCCTCTATACGCGTTGTTACCAAAATTATTCCTACCAACAAAATTCACATCCATAGATTCATTATTATTCTCAATCAAAGTAGACAAAAGGCATATCATTAGGATCAGAAGAAACACTCTTATTAGCAAACAACTTCATAAGTTCATCCATCTTTCCACTCAAGACATTAATCTCTTCTAGCGCGTGAACCTTTTTACTAGTAGATCTTTGGTGTGCCATTGAGAATAATTAACCATAATATTATCTAGGAGTTTAGTAGCTTCTCCTAAAGTGATTTCCATAAAAGTGCCTCCCGCGGCCGAATCTAAAAGATTTCTAGAAGCAAAATTCAATCCAGCATAAATTTTTTGTATAATCATCGATAAATACAAACCATGTGTAGGGCAATTACATATCATTAATTTCATCCTCTCCCAAGCTTGTGCAACATGTTCATGATCAAGTTGCTTAAAATTCATAATATCGTTTCTAAGAGAGATGATCTTAGCGGGAGGAAAGTACTTAGAAATAAAAGCCTCTTTGCACTTATTCCATGAATCAATACTATTTTTAGGCAAAGACGAAAACCAAGTTTTAGCACGATCTCTAAGAAAAAACGGAAATAGCTTCAATTTAACAATATCATTATCCACGTCTTTCTTCTTTTGCATATCACACAAATCAACAAAGTTGTTTAGATGGGTAGCGGCATCTTCACTAGGAAGGCCCAAGAATTGATCTTTCATAACAAGATTCAGCAAAGCAGCATTAATTTCACAAGATTCAGCATCGGTAATAGGAGCAATCGGAGTGCTAAGAAAATCATTGTTGTTGGTATTGGAAAAGTCACACAATTTAGTATCGTCTTGAGCCATCATGACAAACAATCCAACACACAAGCACACAAGAAGCAAGCGAAAAGAGACGAACGGAAAAAGAGGGCGAATAAAACGGCAAAGGTGAAGTGGGGGAGAGGAAAACAAGAGGCAAATGGCAAATAATGTAATGCGAGGGATGAGAGTTTGTATTGGGTACTTGGTATGTCTTGACTTGTGCGTAGATCTCCCCGGCAACGGCGCCAGAAATGGCTAGTTGCTGGGAGATCAAATCTTGACTTGACTTGGCGTAAGTCTCCCCGGCAACGGCGCCAGAAATCCTTCTTGCTACCTCTTGAGCATGCGTTGGTTTTCCCTTGAAGAGGAAAGGGTGATGCAACAAAGTAGCATAAGTATTTCCCTCGGTTTTTGAGAACCAAGGTATCAATCCAGTAGGAGGTTACACGCAAGTCGCCTTGTACCTACACAAACAAATAAGAACCTTGCAACCAACGCGATAAAGGGGTTGTCAATCCCTTCACGGCCACTTGCAAAAGTGAGATATGATAGAGATAATAAGATAAATATATTTGGTATTTTTATGATATAGATTGGAAAGTAAAGATTGCAAAATAAAATAGATCGGAAACTTATATAATGGAAAATAGACCCGGGAGCCATAGGTTTCACTAGTGGCTCTCAAGATAGCATAATCTACGGTGGGTGAACAAATTACTATCGAACAATTGATAGAAAAGCGCATAGTTATGAGAATATCTAGGCATGATCATGTATATTGGCATCACGTCCGCGATAAGTAGACCGAAACGATTCTGCATCTACTACTATTACTCCACACATCGACCGCTATCCAGCATGCATCTAGAGTATTAAGTTCATAAGAACAGAGTAACGCATTAGGCAAGATGACATGATGTAGAGGGATAAACTCAAGCAATATGATATAAACCCCATCTTTTCATCCTCGATGGCAACAATACAATACGTGTCTTGCTGCCCCTGCTGTCACTGGGAAAGGACACCGCAAGATCTTGATCATAAACCCACAATTCATCGGATCTCGACAAACACACCGCAAAAAGAATTACATCGAATAGATCTCCAAGAGAATCGAGGAGAACTTTGTATTGAGATCCAAAGAAAGAGAAGAAGCCATCTAGCTAAAAACTATGGACCCGAAGGTCTGTGGTAAACTACTCACACATCATCGGAGAGGCTATGGTGTTGATGTAGAAGCCCTCCGTGATCGATTCCCCCTCCAGCGGAGCGCCGGAAAAGGCCCCAAGATGGGATCTCACAGATGCAGAAGGTTGTGGCGGTGGAAATAGGGTTTCATGGTGCTCTCGGATGTTTTCCGGCTATATGAGTATATATAGGCGAAAGAAGTAGTCGGTGGAGCCACGAGGGGCCCACGAGGGTGGGGGGCACGCCTACCCCCTGGGCGTGCCTTCCTACCTCGTGGCCGCCTCATTGCTTCCTTGATTTCCACTCCAAGTCTTCTGGATTGCGTTTGTTCCAAAAATAACTCTCCCGAAGGTTTCATTCCGTTTGGATTCCGTTTGATATTCCTTTTCTGCGAAACACTGAAATAGGCAAAAAACAGCAATTTGCACTGGGCCTTTGGTTAGTAGGTTAGTCCCAAAAATAATATAAAAGTGCATAATAAAGCCCATTAAACATCCAAAACAGGTAATATAATAGCATGGAACAATAAAAAATCGTAGATATGTTGGAGACATACCACCTGGCTTGATAAATCTGACCGGAAACAGCAAGAAAAGAGAAAAGAGGATTTCTCCGTGATACGGTGGTTAACAGTTTCGGGAAGTATATATAGATGTTTTATCTTGGAGGAAAAGCATACGGAAGAAAAACGTAGTATGGAAGGTGACCCAGGTGGGCACAACCTACCTGGGCGCGTCAGGCAAGCCTGGCAGCCCTGGTGTCTTGTGCCCACCAGGGGACGCTTCCCAGTAGTTTCTTTATTTCCAAAATTCTAAAATATTCCAAAACTGACAAAAAATATTTTTGCGGATTTTTCGGAGTCCGTTTACTTACCGTATCACGTACCTCCTTATTTCCACGATTCTGGAGTGTTCCGGAAGGATTCTTTTATGTGTTCTTCTGGTGTCAAAGTTTGGATAATATTTCTTTCAACATTAATGGGCGTACCTGAGATATAATTCTTTATTCGTTGCCCATAGACAACTCTTGGGTTAGTACCTTCAGAATTATTTATTTTGATGGCCCCAGACCGGTAAACCTCCTCGATGACATATGGGCCTTCCCATTTCGAGAGGAGCTTTCCTGCAAAGAATCTGAAACGAGAGTTGTACAAAGGAACATATTCGCCTACTTTAAACTCACGCTTTTGGATTATTTTGTCATGCCATCTTTAACATTTTCTTTGAATAATTTTGCATTTTCATAGGCTTGGGTTCTCCATTCATCTATTGAGCTTATATCAAATAACCTCTTTTCCCCAGCAAGTTTGAAATCATAATTGAGTTCTTTAACTGCCCAATATGCTTTATGTTCTAACTCAAGAGGTAAATGACAAGATTTTCCATAAACCATTTTATAAGGACACATACCCATAGGATTTTATATGCTGTTCTATAAGTCCAAAGTGCATCATCTAATTTCTTAGACCAATTCTTCCTGGACCTATTAACAGTCTTTTGCAAAATTAATTGTATTTCTCTATTGCTAAGTTCAACTTGACCACTAGACTGAGGATGATAAGGTGATGCAATTCTATGGTTAACATCATACTTGGCAAGCATTTTACGAAAAGCACCATGAATAAAGTGTGAAGCAACATCAGTCATTAAATGTCTAGGGACTCCAAACCTTGGGAAAATAACTTCCTTAAACATTTTAATAGAGGTGTTGTGATCAGCACTACTGGTTGGAATAGCTTCTACCCATTTAGTAACATAATCAACAGCAACCAAAATATGTGTATACCCATTAGAGGAAGGAAAAGGTCCCATGTAATCAAATCCTCAAACATCAAATGGTTGAACCGCAAGTGAATAATTCATAGGCATTTCTTGACGCTTACCGATATTACCTATTCTTTGACATTCATCACAAGATGAGACATACTTACGGGCATCCTAGAAGAGAGTAGGACAATAAAATCCAGACTGCAATACCTTGTGAGCAGTTCTATCTCCAGCATGATGCCCTCCATAAGCCTCGGAGTGACATTTCCGTAGGATTTGTCCCTGTTCATGCTCAGGTGCACAACATCTAATAATACCATCGACTCCTTCTTTATAAAGATGTGGGTCATCCCAAAAGTAATGACTTAAATCATAGAAGAATTTTTTCTTTTGTTGGTATGTAAAGCTAGGTGGTAAATATTTAGCAACAATGTAATTAGCATAATCAGCATACCAAGGAGTACTATTAGCAACATTTATTGCAGCTAACTGCTCATTAGGAAAACTATCATCAATAGGTACTGGGTCATCAAGGACATTTTCAAGCCTAGACAAGTTATCAGCTACGGGGTTCTCAGCTCCTTTTCTATCAATGATATGTAAATCAAATTCTTGTAACAAAAGAACCCATCAAATAAGTCTAGGTTTAGCATCTTTCTTTTCCATTATATATTTAATAGCAGCATGGTCTGTGTGAATAGTTACTTTGGAATCAACAATATAAGATCTAAATTTATCACAAGCAAACACCACTGCTAGAAATTCCTTTTCAGTAGTAGCATAATTTCTTTGAGCACTGTCTAGAGTTTTCTAGCATAATGAATAACATTCAATTTCTTATCAACTCTTTGTCCTAGAACAGCACCAACAGCATAATCACTAGCATCACACATAATTTCAAAAGGCAAGTTCCAATCAGGTGGTTGAACAATAGGTGCAGAAATTAAGGCTTTCTTGAGTGTTTCAAAGGCTTCAAGACAATCATCATAAAAAACAAAAGGAATATCCTTTTGCAAAATATTAGTAAGAGGCCTAGAAATTTTAGAAAAGTCTTTGATAAATCTCCTATAGAAACCAGCATGACCAAGGAAACTACGAATACCTTGGATGTCCTTAGACATCGCATTTTTTCAATTGCATCAACCTTAGCTTTGTCCACTTCAATACCCTTCTCAGAAATCTTATGACCCAAGACAATGCCTTCATTAACCATAAAGTGGCACTTCTCCCAATTTAAGACAAGATTTGTTTGTTCACATCTCTGTAAAACTCGATCAAGATTGCTTAAACAATCATCAAAAGACTTCCCATAAACAGAAAAGTCATCCATGAAAATCTCAACGATCTTTTCACAAAACTGAGAGAATATAGCAGTCATACATCTTTGAAAGGTAGCAGGTGCATTACATAAACCAAAAGGCATATGTCTATAAGCATAGGTTCCAAAAGGACAAGTAAAAGTGGTCTTTTCTTGATCAGGTTGAGAAATAGGTATTTGAGAAAAGCCAGGATATCCATCAAGAAAGCAAAAGTGTGTGTGCTTAGATAATCTTCCAAGCATTTGATCAATAAAAGGCAAAGGGTAATGATCTTTTCTAGTTGCTTTATTTAGTTTTCCAAAATCAATTACTATTCTATAGCCTGTAACAATTCTTTGTGGAATAAGCTCATTCTTATCATTAGGAACAACTGTTATACCTCCTTTCTTAGGGACACAATGAACTGGACTTACCCATCTACTATCAGCTATGGGATATATTATACCTGCTTCCAGAAGTTTTAGTATTTCCGTTCTTACCACTTCTTTCATCTTCGGATTTAACCGACGTTGGTGATCAACAACGGGTTTAGCATCAGGTTCCATATTAATTTTGTGCAGACACAGAGTGGGACTAATGCCCTTTGAATCATCAAGAGTTTATCCAATAGCAGCTCGGTGCTTCCTTAGAACTTCCAATAATCTTTCTTCTTCGTGTTCTAAAAGGTTAGCACTAATGATAACAGGATATATCTTCTTTTCATCAAGATAAGCATATTTAAAAGTGTGTAGCAATTGTTTTAATTCAAACACAGGATCACCTATAGGTGGAGGAGGACCTCCTGGAGTTTCAATAGGGAAATTGTGTTCAAGTAGAGGACGTTGTTCAAAGAAAATCTTATCTATTTCATTTATTTCATGCATATGGAAATCATTTTCATGGTCTAGGAAATATTGTTCTAAAGGATCAGTAGGTGCACTAGTAGAAAAAGGGTCATCTGTCCCGGTTGGTAAGGGCCTTTTGTCCCGGTTGTTGAACCGGGACTAAAGGGTCGTTACTAATGCCCTCGCCCTTTAGTCCCGGTTCTTACACGAACCGGGACAGATGGGCCTCCACGTGGCCGGTGCGGCGAGCCCAGGCAGGAGGGCCTTTGGTCCCGGTTGGTGGCACTAACCGGGACCAATAGGCATCCACGCGTCAGCATTTCAGGGGCTGGGGTTTTTGTTTTTTTTTTTGAAAGGGGGGTTGGGGGTTTTGGGGGGTTAATTTAGGTGTTTCATATATTGTGTTAGCTAGCTAATTAATAGAGAGAAGTGTCCTCTCTTATCTCCGTGCTTGGTCGACGCTACGTACTATATACGTATAGAGAGGACTAGACACGCTAGCTAGTAAGCAAATGAAGGAAACAGAAGATCGTCATGAACATATGCATACAGAGAGAAGTGATATCGACCACCTCTCCTTCTCCAAGAGATTGGTCGAACAACAAGTTCTCGTATATCTATCCGACACTACCGGCTACATATATACAATAATTATCTCTTACAATATAATCTCCTAATTATATATGAACACAGGGTCCACATAGTATTCTCCGTTTTCAGCGATCACGTGGTCAAGGAAGAATGCCGCCAATTCCTCTTGAATTGCTCGCATACGATCTGGTGGTAGGAGTTCATCCAGCATCCGAAAGATCTAATTTGATGAAGGGGGTCAATACATATATATATGAATAAATGAAACTCAACACAAATGATGGTAATAAAATAAAATTGTGAATATTATTGCTTACGCACTTCATATTGTTCGTCAGAGTAGTCCCGCTCACAGGTCGTGTGGCGGATGGACTCGCAAACGTAGTATCCACAGAAATCATTCCCTTGTTCCTGCCACAACCACTTTACAAGAAATAGAGGTCAATCAAACTGATAAGCAAGCATGCCAAATGGTATTGATGAGACTAGCGCTTGAATCACTAGGAGATGCGCGGAACATGCTACTATAGTACTTACTTTCGGGTGTCTAAATTGCAGCTTCTTCGGCAGTCCCGGAGCTTTTTTGGTGAATTTGCTCCAAACCCTGTCAGACAAAGAAAACAATTACTTGATATCAGGAAATGAACAAAGTTGCTGATATGGTGGATAATGATCGATTTAACTTACTTCTCGAGCATTTGAGTCATGTCCGCATAGTCCTGGGGATCTTTTCGTCTCGAGTCTAAGACGGTTACTACTCCCTGCTTAAGCTTAATCTCTAGGAGAATGTAGTGGAAGCTGCGCACGCATGCATAAGTCATCAATTACATTACTATAACCTGGACTAATAAGGGAAACCAAATATGCACAAGACAGTAACACTCACTTGAAGTTGTAAGGAAAGAGTATTATATCTTTGTTTTCATTTATTACCAACGATCGTAGCAAGTTGGCCTCAGTATTTTCGGCATGATATTTAACCTCAGTTGCTTCTATGAGATTTGTGTTAATGAACCCAATATCACCGATTTGTCTTTTCTTCAATTCGGCGATCTTCAATCTACATAATATAGTGAGGATAATTATAAATACATGCAATCAAAGAGCTGACCTATATAGAGAGACTTAATGACAGAAGTAGTACTACTTACAGACAGTAGCAAGTGACCGTTAATTTATCGACGGCCTTTTGATTGAAAAACTGGAAGAACTCCTCAAATGGAACATTCAACAGTTCAGTTCCAACGAGGTCATGCTCCTCTTTAACTCTCAGCGTCAAAGTATTCCTCCCCCAGGCTCTATGCAGGTTTTCATGTACCAATCATGTAATCTTTGCATCATCGTTGTTAGAGATCTTTCATCTTTGACGAGAGGCTTCCCGTAATGGTATTTGTGTTCGTCCACCTCCAAGAAATCATAATGTACATCGTCGGGCAGGTAATCTCCAAGATTGCTATAACCGGGCACCATCCTCGGATCATTAGCGACGATGTCGCTAGACACCTTGAGCGGGGGGCACGATTGGTTCGCTTGTTCGCCGAGCTGGGCAATTTTTTTCCCAGCTCGTCGTTCTTTTAACCTTTGGTCACAGACAGTACTTCCCAACCGCTCCGCTTCGACAAATGTCTTTGCAATAATGCGCTCATAGTTGCCTTTTGGCGGAGACTTTGGTGGTTTTGTCAGGGCAGCCAGAGTACGCTTCGCTTTCACCGGATCTACCTTCTCCTCCGGAGGTGGATGTTTCTTTGCTTTCACCCCTTCAAAGAAGTTCGTCACTTCGGCCCGCACGATCTTCGTGGTTTCCTCCTCGGTCCTCTTGTATGGTAACTTCTCTGGAGTCTTCAGAGAAGGACCGAATCAGTATTGCCTCCCGCCTCTGGCTGTACTGCTAGACGCTGGCAGAGCAGACGGAGCAGCTGCGGCTGTCTTCTTTCCTTGCTTACGAGGCGGAGGAGAAGGACTATGACGCGCCGGAGCAGCCGGAGCGGCGGCGGGTCTCTTCCGCCCGTGCTGACGAGGCGGAGAAGGAGGAGGCTGGCTGCTCGGGCGCGCCGGCGCAGGCGGAGAAGGAGGCGGAGTGCCGCCACGCGCCGGAGAAGGAGGCTGAGTGCCCTGATCACTCGCCGGAGGAGGAGGCGGAGTTCCGCCACGCGCCAGAGAAGGAGGTTGAGTGCCCTGATCACTCGCCGGAGGAGGAGGCGGAGTGCCCTTACTCGCCGGAGGAGGAGGAGGAGGCGGAGGCGTCTAGTTCGGAAGGTTGATGAGCTCCTTCCGCCATAGGCATGGAGTCTTCATAGCAGAACCCAGCCGAGTCTCCCCTTCACCGGTAGGGTGGTCAAGCTGGAGGTCCTCAAATCCCTCTGTTATTTCGTCCACCGTCACCCTAGCATATCCTTCTAGAATCGGACGACAGTGAAAAGTTGCGCCGGGTTCAGGAGGTCGAACAGAGCCGACAACCGCCTTGACTTTGAAGTTCTGCCATTGCGTCATAAGGTGGCAATATTGAGACTCCGTGATAGCATCCACGGGGTAGCTAGTAAGAGCCGTCAAGACATGCTCCAGCTGAAGCAGCTCGGTGGAAGCCACGCTGCTTCTTCGCTCAGATGGCGGGGTAGCTTCGGGGGTAGTTTCGGCAGGTCGGTTGCTGCGAGCTACATCTCATTCCTCTAGCGCTTGAACCCTTTCGTGCAGCTTCTGAATTTGGGTCTGCTCCACTTTTTTCCTCCTCTCCTGGCATTTGTAACCGCCTGCGTCCGGAAAACCATCCTTCCACGGAACGGAGCCTGGTGTGCCACGTGTCCGTCCAGGGTGCTCAGGATTCCCGAGGGCCATTGTGAGCTCGTCGTTCTCTCTGTCTGGAACGAATGTCCCTTGCTGCGCTGCATCGATATAGTGCTGAAGCCTCTTGACTGGTATTCTCAAAAGCTCGTCCGTCCAAATGCACTTCCCTGATACAGGGTCCAAGGTTCCGCCAGCCCCAAAGAACCAAGTCCGGCAACGGTCTGGCCAGTTCATTGTCTCTGGTTCGATCCCTTTATCAAGCAGATCATTCTCAGCCTTGGCCCACTTAGGCCGGGCTTTGAGGTAGCCACCTGACCCCGTGCGATGGTGAAGCTTCTTCTTCGCAGCATTTCTTGTTTGTCGCTGACAACTTCTTACTCTTTTCTGATGTCTTGTGGGCCACAAATGCGGGCCAGTGATCTCTGATCTTCTCATATTTGCCGATGAATTCTGGTGTCTCTTCTTTGTCGACAAACATTTTCAGCTCATTCTTCCACCTCCTGAATAGGTCTGCGATCTTCTTAAGAGCATGAGACTTGATTAATTGCTCTTTAATTGGCTTCTCCAGATCCTCCTCTGGCGGTAGGGTGAAATTTTCCTTCAGCTCAGTCCAAAGATCATCTTTCTGCATATCATTGACATAAGACACCTCAGGGTCTTCCTTCTTAGGCTTATACCATTGGTGGATGCTGATCGGGATCTTGTCCCTAACAAGAACCCCGCACTGAGCAGAAAATGCTTCCTTTGTCCGGATGGGTTCAATCGGTTGGCCATCTTGCGCGATTGCTGCGATCTCAAACCTTTCATCCGAGCGCAACTGTCTCTTCGGGCCTCGTCTCTTTACCGAAGTTGTGCTTGATCCGGAGGGCTAGAAAAAAGAAGAAAGACGAGAGTTAATTAATATGTGTACATACTAAAACAATGAATGCATCAATTAGCTAGTCAGCACAGGCTTAACTAATATATTTACCTGGCCGGACTCTGTTCGGTCACCGGAGCCGTCACCACGGGCTCCTTCTTGCACCAGCATTGGGTCATCGGAGCCATCATAATCATGTCTTTCCTCCTCCACTCTTCGATCAACGTAGCCTGCTTCTTCACCCTGTTCTTCCAGACCATCATTGTCGTTAAGATACAACAAGACATCACCTCCGGCTAAGATTATGTCCCCCAACACCTCTTCTGCTTCCTCGTCTCGTCCGTGCTCCATTGTTTCTGCAAATATTACAACATGGCAATTATTACACAAACATGACAGCAGGTGGATATATTAGTGCAAACGTAGACCTAGCTTATTCCGGGTTTGGGGTGGCCTCGGCAATGCTTCAAGGGTAGGGGCGCGGCGAGAGGGGGTAGGAGACCGACATCGTTTTTTTCTAGGGTTTGGGTGTCCTCGAGAGTTTTGGTCGAGCGAGAGGGCCGGGGGGTGCTCCCGTGCTATAAGTTATCACGGTCGAAGTTATCTGGGAGGGGGTTATATCGACAACGACGACATACATACATGGGAAAATAATGTTATCGGGGAGGGGGTAGGTCGAACCCCCCCCCCCTCATGTTGAAGTTATCGGGACACGGGGTATATCGACAATGACATATCCGATAAAAAATAAGAAGACGAAGAAGAAATATAAAGAGGAGAAGAAGATATTAATAGAGGAGAAGATTGAAGAAAAAAATAAGAAGAAAAAAGAGGAGAAGAAGAAAGGAATAGAGGAGAAGAAGAGAAAATAGAATTTCTCATCTTCTTCCTCTCCTCTTCTTCTCCTTTCTTCTTCTTCTTATTTTTCTTTTTCCTCTCATTCTTTTTCTTCTTCTTCCTTTCCTAGCTAGATATATAAAACTTCTCTAAAAATGTAACTTTTGCATATATAAAAACTTTTTCTTCTTCCTTCTTCTTTCTTCTATTCCTTCTTCCTAAATATATAAAACTTTTCTAAAAATGAAATTAACCTAAAATGTACTAAATCAGAGAACATATATAGATAAAACTTTTCTAAAAATCTAACTTTTGCATATATGTATTTTTAAAACATCATTACAATTGAAAAAATACATACATACATACAAAAAACATGTAAAAAATACATACATACATATATGAACATACATCAAAAAAATACATATATCTAAAAAATACATACATACATATATGAAAATCTAAAAACATGTAAAAAAATAGCACGGCGGTGGGGCCGGCAGAGGCGCGGTGCTCACAGAGGGAGGAGTGCGCGGCGGGCGGCGTCGGGGCAAGCAGGGGCGTGGGGAGTGGTGCGTAGACGGCGTCGGGGCAGGAGCGGCGCGCGGCGGGGCAGGGGCGGCGCGCGTCGGGGCAGGGACGGCGCGCGGCGATGACGTCGGGCGAGGGCGCGGTGATGGCGAGGGCGCGGACGACGGCGACGACGGGCGTGGGCGACGGCGACGGCGATGGCGGGGCGGGTCGGGGGCGCGGCAGAGGCACGGCGAGGGCGCGCGGCGTGGTCGGGGGGCAGGGGCGACGGCGGCGTGGTCGGGGGCGCGGCAGAGGCACGGCGAGCTCGGGCAGCCTGGCGGTGTCGTCGGAGGGATCGAAGAAGTGACGAAATTTTCACAAGTGCTAGCTTATATAGCAAACCCATTGGTATCGGTTGGTGGCACAAACCGGTACCAATGCCACCTTTAGTCCCGGTTGGTGTCACCAACCGGGACCAAAGGCCTCTTTTCAGTAGCCCAAAGGGCGGGAAGCGGTGGCCTTTGGTCCCGGAATATGTAAGACAATTATCATCTGCGCCATTGTAAATTTGTCGTCGTATTATCCATTGCCATTTTATTTGTGGTCGTATTATCCATTGCCCTATGTGGCAATTTAAATTAGGGCGGAATACAAGTTGAAAACACGAACAAAGCAAATGCTGCCATGGGATCACAAGCAAACACCCTCCGTCCAGGTGCTTTAATTAACCCATTAATGGAGAAATTATGAGCAAAGCCTTGCTGCTCGCACGTGTCCTGTCGAGCCTGTGAGGTTGACAGGATGCACGCGTCCCGTCGAGCCTGCGCGGCGGACTGCTCGCACGCGTCCCGTCAAGCCTGCATGATGGACTTCTCACGCTCGTCCCGTCTAATCAAACAGCTGCACGCGCGCCACGGAGTATGGTTAAATTTTGACACAGTTAATATAATACAACCGTTTGCGATATTAAGTGTCAGCTTTTTGTTTCAAAAAGGACTTCGTTGGCTACTAATGTGTGCGTCTCTTCTCAAACTGGACAATTTTTTTTACCATGGCATATATGTGCCATGTCATGAAACCATGCCAAGTTTCATGTTTTTTGGGTGAGTTTTTGATTTACTGGGATTTAAAAACTAAGATTCTCAATGTTTCAGGACGACTACAAGTTTGTAATTCATTCTCATTCCTTAAATGAGACCTAAACATGCACCCAATGACACATTTACGATTTCCCACCCATTTTGCTTCACTGGAGCATGTGCTTGTAGTTCAAAATTGAATTATGGACTGAAGGAAATATTCCCTAGAGGCAATAATAAAGGTATTATTTATTTCCTTATTTCAAGATAAATGTTTTTGTTCATGCTAGAACTGTATTAACCGGAAACTTATACATGTGTGAATACATAGACAAAACAAAGTGTCCCTAGTATGCCTCTACTTGACTAGCTCGTTTATCAAAGATGGTTACGTTTCCTAACCATAGACATGTGTTGTCATTTGATGAACGGGATCACATCATTAGGAGAATGATGTGATGGACAAGACCCATTCATTAGCTTAGCATTATGATCGTTACAGATTCATTGCTACTGCTTTCTTCATGACTTATACATGTTCCTCAGACTATGAGATTATGCAACTCCTGAATACCGGAGGAACACCTTGTGTGCTATCAAACGTCACAACGTAACTGGGCGATTATAAAGATGCTCTACAGGTGTCTCCGATGGTGTTTGTTCAATTGACATAGATCGAGATTAGGATTTGTCACTCCGTGTATCGGAGGGGTATCTCTAGGCCCTCTCGGTAATGCACATCACTATAAGCCTTGCAAGCATTGTGACTAATGAGTTAGTTGCGGGATGATGCATTATGGAACGAGTAAAGAGACTTGCTGGTAATGAGATTGAACTAGGTATGAGGATACCGACGATCGAATCTCGGGCAAGTAACATATCGATGACAAAGGGAACAACGTATCTTGTTATGCGGTTTGACCGATAAAGATCTTTGTAGAATATGTAGGAGCCAATATGAGCATCCAGGTTCCTCTATTGGTTATTGACCAGAGATGTGTCTCGGTCATGTCTACATAGTTCTCGAACCCATAGGGTCTGCACGCTTAACATTCGATGACGATTTGTATTATATGAGTTATGTGATTTGGTGACCGAATGTTGTTCGGAGTCCTGGATGAGATCACGGCCATGACGCGGAGTCTCGAAATGGTCGAGGGTAATGATTCATATATAGGACGATAGTATTCGGACACCGGAACTGTTCTGGGGGTACCGGGTATGTATCGGGTAACCGGAAGGGGTTTAGGACACCCCCCCCCCCCCGGGCAAAGATATGGGCCTTATTGGGCCAAGGGCGGGAGAGACCAGCCCCTAGTGGGCTGGTGCACCCCATATATGCCAAATAGGAGGAGAAGGAAGGAGGGAAGAGAGAAAGGAAAGAGGAGGATTCGGCCTCCCATTCCCTTCTCTCCCCCCTCTCTTTCCTTCCCCTTCCAACACTTTTGGAAGGGGGCAGGCTGAACTGGACAAGGCCCCCAAGTAGGATTCCTCCTACTTGGGCGCACCCTTGCTGCTCCCCTTCCCCTCCCACCTATATATACGTGGGGAGGGGTGCCTAGAACACAGAATAAACATTGTTAGCCGTGTGCGGTGCCCCCCTCCACAGTTACACACCTCGGTCATATCGTCGTAGTGCTTAGGTGAAGCCATGCGCCGGTAACTTTATCATCACCATCGCCGCGCCATCGTGCTGATGAAACTTTCCCTCGGCCTCAACTAGATCAAGAGTACGAGGGACGTCATTGAGCTGAACATGTGCTGAACACGGAGGTGCCGTACGTTCGGTGCTAGGATCGGTCGGATCGTGAAGACGTACGACAACTGCGTTGATAAAACGCTTCCGCTTTCGGTCTACGAGGGTACGTGGACACACATCTCCTAGATAGATCTTGCGTGATCGTTGGAAAATTTTGAAATACTGCGTTCCCCAACATGGACTACATTAAATGCGTAGAAAACTTATATAGTAATATATACAATGGCCAAATGAACCCTGAACAGTTTCAAATTTTAGCACGACACTCCTGTTATTCTATGTTGCATGTACAAAACAAAGTTCAATGCGAGAAGAGGCAGCGATTATCATTTTGCCCACCAGAGGGGCATGTTTCCCTACTGGAACCACGAGGGTTGCGACTGGCTCCGGTTTGTAAGAGGCTTGTAATATAGCTTCGCCCAAATTGGACAATTATATGTACCATGTAGTGACATCATGCCAAGTTTCATGATTTCCTGGTGAGTTTTGGATTTACAAAGATTTAAAAACCGAGATCCGCAATGTTTGTGGCCAAGCCAGGACGGCGAGACGGTTGAATTCGTTCCCATTCGTTCCATGGGACCTAAACATGCACCCCAAGGAAACATGTACGTTTTTTCTAGCCATTTTGGTGCACTCGAGCATGTATTTGTAGTTCGGATTTGAATTATGGACATTAAATGCCAAAAAAACTCAATTAATGAATAAAAAAGGTCAAACGAACCCTGAATAATTTCAAAGTTCAGCGCGAATCTCCTATTGTTCTGTGTTGCACGTAGAAGAAAATACGAGGCTAGAAGAGGGAGCGATTATTGTTTGACCCACAAGGGGACACGTTTCCCTATCGAAACCACGAGGGTTCTTGCGACAGGCTCTGGTTTGTAAGAGGTTTGTAATAAATCTTGGCCCAAATTGGGAATGTTTTTACCACGACATATATGTGCCATGACGTGACACCATGCCACCTTTGATGACTTTCTGGTGTGTTTAGGATTTATGGGGATTTAAAAACCGAGATTCCAAATGTTTGAGGACGAGCCAGGACACGGGTACGATTGTAATTCGTTCCCATTCCTGGCATGGGACCTAAACATGCACCCAAGGACACATGTATAAATTTTCAAGCCATTTTGGTGAACTGGAGCATGTATTTGAAGTTCAGATTTGAATTATGGACATTAAATGCCTAGGAAACTCAATTAGTGTATAAAAAGGCCAAACGAACCCTGAATAAGTTTAAATTTCAGCACGGATATCCTGTCGTTCCATGTTGCCGTAGAAGAAAATACAAGGCGAAAAGAGGTAGTGATTACGTTTCGCCCACAAGGGGGACACGTTTCCCTATCGGAACCACGAGGCTTCTTTCAGAGAAGCTCCGATTTGTAAGAGGCTTGTAATAAAACTTGCGCCAAAATGGACGAAAAAAATTCCTCGACATATATGTGCCATGTCGTGACGCCATGCGAGGTTTCACGATTTTTGGGTGAGTTTTGGATTTACGGGGATTTAAAAACCAAGATTCTTCTCACGAAATGTTTTCAAATAGCACACGGTTCACTCACGAAAGCATGTCTCCCTTGTGCGGCTTATAGACGCGGCACATATTTGTCGGCTCCCCGAGGTATATATACTATCCTTTACCAACAATTAGGGGGCCCACAAAATCTATCCCTTTGACCCAACAACGAGAAGGGTTTGACCATGATGGTTTCCTATTTATACTAGTAAGGTACAGGTGCATTGCACGCATGAGATTTGGTAACCAAATTATGAATAAATACCACACTATAGCATGTAAGCTTTGAGTCATATATGCATGATGTAGATGTTCGTTTCATTCTTATAGTTCATCTCATCTAACATCAATTAGTTTTATAAAAAATCTATTTTAAGATTCATGGAATTGTGCATTGTAAAGCATAAAGTAAAAAAAGTGACAATTCATTTAGGAAAAAAAGGTATGGGCAATTAAGATATGGAAGATTCTAGAGAACAAAGGAGAAGTGCTTGTGTTTTGAGGTTTGTGCATTATGCTTAAGTTCAACCATGGAGTCTTCTAGATTGTACATGTGGCAGAATCTGGTGGAATGTAGATGATACCAACGGCCAGTAGTGCTCGGATTTGCCATCTCTGTATCGTCGGATTGGCTTCATCCAACGACCAACTTTCAAAGTTATTCGCACACTATATAGGGGTATAGATATAGATATAGATCGATATAGATGTGTCCCATGCTAGACCAAATAAAGTTTGAGCGCATGCGTGGGACGACCCCCCCCTCCCCGTCGCCACCTCGAAGTTGGGAAACCGACGTCGTACATATTGAACCAGGCTTGTAGTCGGGTACGGTGTTCGGTTTGTAATGTAGTTGGTGGCCCATCGAAGTTCTGAATTCAGGATTTAAACACATCACACACCACTGTACCCATACATATTTTCGGGCCGCATGCAGTGTATACGGGGTCTTCTGATCGACCACGTCTCCCTGTGCGGTTTTTTGTGACGACACGCATATCTGTGTGGTCCCCGAGTGTATATATATCACCCCTTTGACCAATAATGAGGGGTATGTGTTGGCCATCAATGGACTCCTCCTAGTTCGTGTTAGAGCCGGTCACCGTCACTTGTTGCTCAACCAAAGCTCGAGCTCACGCGTTGTCAGGCTTCCCTCCCACATGCTTGGATTGTTGGGTTCAACCTACATCATACCCTGCGTATCTCGTCCTTAACTACCTTGCCTTCATGGTTGTTGTCTGTACCAAGAGGTAGGCACCAAGTCTAAATTGTACATTATTCTATATTGAAAACACACATCACCCCTTCCTAACGTACATCATTTTGGGCTGCATGCAAGAGGTGATGGTTTTGTGGTCCCTCTCGTGCGATTTTTATGATGGTTCAATCTATTGGGCCAAGCGGTTTATCGACAACAACAGCTGTCGTTTGACCAAACGATAGATTCATTGGTCTGTCTTATGGTAGGTCATAGCGACATGCATGTATGACCAAAGTATCAATCATTACGTGCATCTGCCCCGCTGATACGAAGTGGGAGGTGGTGGGCCAAGCATCCTAGCTAGGTACGACATGATGTCATTATATATATATATATATATATATATATATATATATATATATATATATCCAAGGGTGCTTTCGGGTTTGCGAGGCAGGTGCCATCAAAGTTATGCATTGTGTATTTAAAGTTTTAAACATCCCCAATATTCCTACATATATTTGGCCACTTCCAGGTGGTTCTTGACTTCTGGCCCCTCCCATCGATCTTCGACGATGCGCCCAACCATGGGCCCGCGCAGTCAAAGTTGTGCATTGGAATTTTGAACACCACAGACCACCCTTTTCACTCATATATATTTAGGCCACATGCTGGTGTGGCTGTCTTCTGACCCTCTCTAACGTTTTTTTGCTGCAAAGACTCTGATGACGCTCAACGGACACGGTTATAATATCTTAACCGTGTGCGATACAAATGCGCTGTGAATAACCACGCATGCGCAAGCGCGAACAAACATGGAGGTACTGGCTCAAACGTGTGCGATGCAAGTGCGCAGTAAAATCACCACGACCGCACAAGCGCGAGCAAAGGGTGGAGGTACTGGCTTAACCGTGTGCGATGCAAGTGCGCTATGAAATCGCCACCTGTGCAAGCTAAAGGCGGGTAAGTTTATTTGGAAATTAGGACAAACCGTGTGCGATAGACCAGCTAGCTAGAAATATAAAAAGAAACTACCCGCCTTGAGCGTTGCAAAAATCGGCGGTCCCGCCACTTTTCCTTATTATCATACACGCATATTGTTATTGGACCATGCGCGATCTTAGGCACTCCCGCCCCGCATTAATTCCTTTACCCAAATTTTAGTAGCCGCCGTACTTCAACCGTCGCCCACACTCCTCCAGCACCGACCTTATAGTAAAATTGTAGTAGGCGAGGCATTTGAACCGTCGCCCTCCCTCGTCCACCACCATCTCCACCCACCATTACTAAGATTTTCAGTATCCGCAACGTATCCTCAAACAACCCCACCCCCCTCCATAGTCCCCCACCCGCCCCCCTCCCCCACTCGAACCCTAGCTCTCTGCCGCCGCCAACCCCTACCGGTCTGCCCGTTCCTCCTAGCTTAGATAATAAAGTTCAGGTTACCCAGTGATTCCCATACCGTCGCCCCACTCCCCTGAGTTTTTAGATGAGGCCTGCGGTGTCCCTCCACACCAGATCCACATCCCCTACTCCAGAATGTTGCAGCCTAAGCTCGACCACGTATCCCGGGGAGCCCGACGAGCGTTCGGCCAAGAAGAGGTTTATCATGGCCTCTCCGGCGGACATTGGCGAGGTGGCCGCCGTTCGTCCCGACCTGTCGATCCCGGAGCAACACGTCGCCGCGGAAGCCGGCAAAGACGTTGAATACGTTGCCATGTCGAAGGCATCATGTCAGCGGGCTAGCGTATTACTGTATCTCGAGAAAGCTGGCTACGACATCAAGCTCGTCCACACCGACGGCTTCACGCGGGCCATGTCATAGGTTAAGTGGTCCATCCCCAACCCCTCTGGTTCAACCGCCATCGATCTCTTCGACGGCCCTGCCGCTGATCTCCTCCGCCAAGCGGTCAAGGATTTGCGAGCTTTATACGCCATCGAGCCCATTTTGTCATTTCTGAAGGACACATTCTACGGCGGCGGCTTGGGATCCTCAATTGCCAAGTCAGATCTCATCAACCACGACCACAAGGAGGGCACCCACGAAGGTTCTTCCAAGGTGAAACAGCCCATCTGTGACATCAGAGAGCGCACCATGGGTCTGTGCTCTTCCAACTGGAAGGATCCCGTCCATGAAATGTGAGGCAACATTCTATCAGCAAATCTTACCTTTTCTAGCTTGCGAACCCGTACCCTTTGTTGTAGTAGCATTTGTCTCTTACTGCTTTACCGCTATCATTCTGGGGTTATGCATTAGAGACAGCTCCATTCACATTAAATAGGCAACCATCTAAATCCGTTGAGACGACACCATATGAACTATGGTTTGGCAAGTAACCTAAGTTGTCGTTTCCTAAAGTTTGGGGCTGCCATGCTTATGTGAAAAAGCTTCATCCTGATAAGCTCAAACCCAAATCGGAGAAATGCGTCTTCATAGGATACCCAAAGGAGACTGTTGGGTACACCTTCGATCATAGATCCGAAAGCAAGATTAGTTGCTTAGAATGGATCCTTTCTAGAGAAGGAGTTTCTCTCGAAAGAAGTGAGTGGGAGGAAGGTAGAACTTGATGAGGTAATTGTACCTTCTCCCGAACTGGAAAGTATTTCTTCACTGAAATTAGTTCAAGTGATGCTTACACCAATTAGTGAGGAAGTTAATGATGATGATCACGAAGCTTCGGATCAAGTTACTACCAAACCTCATAGGTCAACCAGAGTACGTTCCGCACCAGAGTGGTATGGTAATCCTATTCTAGAGTTCATGTTACTTGACCATGACGAACCTACGAACTATGAGGAAGCGATGATGAGCCCAGATTCCGCAAAATGGCTTGAGGCCATGAAATCTGAGATGGGATCCATGTATGAGAACAAAGTGTGGACTTTGGTTGACTTGCCCGATGATCGGCAAGCCATAGAAAACAAATGGATCTTCAATAGGAAGACGGACGCTGATAGTAGTGTTACTATCTACAAAGCTAGACTTGTCGAAAAAGGTTTTTAACAAAGTTCAAGGTGTTGACTACGATGAGATTTTGTCACTCGTAGCGATGCTTAAGTCTGTCCGAATCATGTTAGAAAATTGCCACATTTTATGAAATCTGGCAAATGGATGTCAAAACTACATTCCTTAATGGATTTCTTAAAGAAGAGTTGTATATGATGCAACCAGAAGGTTTTGTCGATCCTAGAGGTGCTAACAAAATGTGCAAGCTCCAGCGATCCATCCATGGACTGGTGCAAAGCATCTCAGAGTTGGAATATACGCTTTGATGAGTTGATCAAAGCATATAGTTTTATACAGACTTGCGATGAAGCCTATATTTACAAGAAAGTGAGTGGGAGCACTACAACCTTTCTGATAAGTATATGTGAATGACATATTGTTGATCGGAAATGATGTAGAATTTTGTGAAAAGCATAAAAGGAGTGTTTGAAAGGAGTTTTTCAAAGAAAGACCTCGATGAAGTTGCTTACATATTGAGCATCAAGATCTATAGAGATAAATCAAGACGCTTGATAAGTTTTTTCAATGAGTACATACCTTGACAAATTTTTGAAGTAGTTCAAAATGGAACAGTCAAAGAAGGAGTTCTTGCCTGTATTGCAAGGTGTGAAATTGAGTAAGACTGAAAGCCCGACCATGGCAGAAGATAGAAGAGAATGAAAGTCATTCCATATGCCTTAGCCATAGGTTCTATAAAGTATGCCATGCTGTGTACCAGATCTATTGTATACCCTACACTGAGTTTGGCAAGGGAGTTCAATAGTGATCTAGGAGTAGATCACTGGACAGCGGTCAAAATTATCCTTAGTGGAATAAGGATATGTTTCTCGATTATGGAGGTGACAAAAGGTTCGTCGTAAAGGGTTACGTCGATGCAAGTTTTGACACTGATCCAGATGACTCTAAGTCTCAATCTGGATACATATTGAAAGTGGGAGCAATTAGCTAGAGTAGCTCCGTGCAGAGCATTGTTGACATAGAAATTTGCAAAATACATACGGATCTGAGTATGGCAGACCCGTTAACTAAACTTCTCTCACAAGCAAAACATGATCACACCTTAGTACTCTTTGGGTGTTAATCACATGGCGATGTGAACTAAGATTACTGACTCTAGTAAACCCTTTGAGTGTTGGTCATATGGCGATGTGAATTATGGGTGTTAATCACATGGTGATGTGAACTATTGGTGTTAAATCACATGGCGATGTGAACTAGATTATTGACTCTAGTGCAAGTGGGAGACTGAAGGAAATATGCCCTAGAGGCAATAATAAAGTTATTATTTATTTCCTTATTTCAAGATAAATGTTTTTGTTCATGCTAGAACTGTATTAACCGGAATCTTAGTACATGTGTGAATACATAGACAAAACAAAGTGTCCCTAGTATGCCTCTACTTGACTAGCTCGTTTATCAAAGATGGTTACGTTTCCTAACCATAGACATGTGTTGTCATTTGATGAACGGGATCACATCATTAGGAGAATGATGTGATGGACAAGACCCATTCGTTAGCTTAGCATTATGATCGTTATAGTTTCATTGCTACTGCTTTCTTCATGACTTATACATGTTCCTCAGACTATGAGATTATGCAACTCCCGAATACCGGAGGAACACCTTGTGTGCTATCAAACGTCACAACGTAACTGGGGGATTATAAAGATGCTCTACAGGTGTCTCCAATGGTGTTTGTTGAGTTGACATAGATTGAGATTAGGATTTGTCACTCCGTGTATCGGAGAGGTATCTCTAGGCCCTCTCGGTAATGCACATCACTATAAGCCTTGCAAGCATTGTGACTAATGAGTTAGTTGCGGGATGATGCATTACGGAACGAGTAAAGAGACTTGCTGGTAATGAGATTGAACTAGGTATGAGGATACCGACGATCGAATCTCGGGCAAGTAACATATCGATGACAAAGGGAACAACGTATCTTGTTATGCGGTTTGACCGATAAAGATCTTTGTAGAATATGTAGGAGCCAATATGAGCATCCAGGTTCCTCTATTGGTTATTGACCGGAGATGTGTCTCGGTCATGTCTACATAGTTCTCGAACCCATAGGGTCTGCACGCTTAACATTCGATGACGATTTGTATTATATGAGTTATGTGATTTGGTGACCGAATGTTGTTCGGAGTCCTGGATGAGATCACGGCCATGACGCGGAGTCTCGAAATGGTCGAGAGGTAATGATTCATATATAGGACGATAGTATTCGGACACCGGAACTGTTCTGGGGGTACCGGGTATGTATCGGGTAACCGGAAGGGGTTTAGGACACCCCCCCCCCCCGGCAAAGATATGGGCCTTATTGGGCCAAGGGCGGGACAGACCAGCCCCTAGTGGGCTGGTGCACCCCATATATGCCAAATAGGAGGAGAAGGAAGGAGGGAAGAGAGAAAGGAAAGAGGAGGATCCGGCCTCCCATTCCCTTCTCTCCCCCCTCTCTTTCCTTCCCCTTCCAACACTTTTGGAAGGGGGCAGGCTGAACTGGACAAGGCCCCCAAGTAGGATTCCTCCTACTTGGGCGCACCCTTGCTGCTCCCCTTCCCCTCCCACCTATATATACGTGGGGAGGGGTGCCTAGAACACAGAATAAACATTGTTAGCCGTGTGCGGTGCCCCCCTCCACAGTTACACACCTCGGTCATATCGTCGTAGTGCTTAGGTGAAGCCATGCGCCGGTAACTTTATCATCACCATCGCCGCGCCATCGTGCTGATGAAACTTTCCCTCGGCCTCAACTAGATCAAGAGTACAAGGGACGTCATTGAGCTGAACATGTGCTGAACACGGAGGTGCCGTACGTTCGGTGCTAGGATCGGTCGGATCGTGAAGACGTACGACAACTGCGTTGATAAAACGCTTCCGCTTTCGGTCTACGAGGGTACGTGGACACACATCTCCTAGATAGATCTTGCGTGATCGTTGGAAAATTTTGAAATACTGCGTTCCCCAACATGGACTACATTAAATGCGTAGAAAACTTATATAGTAATATATACAATGGCCAAATGAACCCTGAACAGTTTCAAATTTTAGCACGACACTCCTGTTATTCTATGTTGCATGTACAAAACAAAGTTCAATGCGAGAAGAGGCAGCGATTATCATTTTGCCCACCAGAGGGGCATGTTTCCCTACTGGAACCACGAGGGTTGCGACTGGCTCCGGTTTGTAAGAGGCTTGTAATATAGCTTCGCCCAAATTGGACAATTATATGTACCATGTAGTGACATCATGCCAAGTATCATGATTTCCTGGTGAGTTTTGGATTTACAAAGATTTAAAAACCGAGATCCGCAATGTTTGTGGCCAAGCCAGGACGGCGAGACGGTTGAATTCGTTCCCATTCGTTCCATGGGACCTAAACATGCACCCCAAGGAAACATGTACGTTTTTTCTAGCCATTTTGGTGCACTCGAGCATGTATTTGTAGTTCGGATTTGAATTATGGACATTAAATGCCAAAAAAACTCAATTAATGAATAAAAAAGGTCAAACGAACCCTGAATAATTTCAAAGTTCAGCGCGAATCTCCTATTGTTCTGTGTTGCACGTAGAAGAAAATACGAGGCTAGAAGAGGGAGCGATTATTGTTTGACCCACAAGGGGACACGTTTCCCTATCGAAACCACGAGGGTTCTTGCGACAGGCTCTGGTTTGTAAGAGGTTTGTAATAAATCTTGGCCCAAATTGGGAATGTTTTTACCACGACATATATGTGCCATGACGTGACACCATGCCACCTTTGATGACTTTCTGGTGTGTTTAGGATTTATGGGGATTTAAAAACCGAGATTCCAAATGTTTGAGGACGAGCCAGGACACGGGTACGATTGTAATTCGTTCCCATTCCTGGCATGGGACCTAAACATGCACCCAAGGACACATGTATAAATTTTCAAGCCATTTTGGTGAACTGGAGCATGTATTTGAAGTTCAGATTTGAATTATGGACATTAAATGCCTAGGAAACTCAATTAGTGTATAAAAAGGCCAAACGAACCCTGAATAAGTTTAAATTTCAGCACGGATATCCTGTCGTTCCATGTTGCCCGTAGAAGAAAATACAAGGCGAAAAGAGGTAGTGATTACGTTTCGCCCACAAGGGGGACACGTTTCCCTATCGGAACCACGAGGCTTCTTTCAGAGAAGCTCCGATTTGTAAGAGGCTTGTAATAAAACTTGCGCCAAAATGGACGAAAAAAATTCCTCGACATATATGTGCCATGTCGTGACGCCATGCGAGGTTTCACGATTTTTGGGTGAGTTTTGGATTTACGGGGATTTAAAAACCAAGATTCTTCTCACGAAATGTTTTCAAATAGCACACGGTTCACTCACGAAAGCATGTCTCCCTTGTGCGACTTATAGACGCGGCACATATCTGTCGGCTCCCCGAGGTATATATACTATCCTTTACCAACAATTAGGGGGCCCACAAAATCTATCCCTTTGACCCAACAACGAGAAGGGTTTGACCATGATGGTTTCCTATTTATACTAGTAAGGTACAGGTGCATTGCACGCATGAGATTTGGTAACCAAATTATGAATAAATACCACACTATAGCATGTAAGCTTTGAGTCATATATGCATGATGTAGATGTTCGTTTCATTCTTATAGTTCATCTCATCTAACATCAATTAGTTTTATAAAAAATCTATTTTAAGATTCATGGAATTGTGCATTGTAAAGCATAAAGTAAAAAAAGTGACAATTCATTTAGGAAAAAAAGGTATGGGCAATTAAGATATGGAAGATTCTAGAGAACAAAGGAGAAGTGCTTGTGTTTTGAGGTTTGTGCATTATGCTTAAGTTCAACCATGGAGTCTTCTAGATTGTACATGTGGCAGAATCTGGTGGAATGTAGATGATACCAACGGCCAGTAGTGCTCGGATTTGCCATCTCTGTATCGTCGGATTGGCTTCATCCAACGACCAACTTTCAAAGTTATTCGCACACTATATAGGGGTATAGATATAGATATAGATCGATATAGATGTGTCCCATGCTAGACCAAATAAAGTTTGAGCGCATGCGTGGGACGACCCCCCCCCCCTCCCCGTCGCCACCTCGAAGTTGGGAAACCGACGTCGTACATATTGAACCAGGCTTGTAGTCGGGTACGGTGTTCGGTTTGTAATGTAGTTGGTGGCCCATCGAAGTTCTGAATTCAGGATTTAAACACATCACACACCACTGTACCCATACATATTTTCGGGCCGCATGCAGTGTATACGGGGTCTTCTGATCGACCACGTCTCCCTGTGCGGTTTTTTGTGACGACACGCATATCTGTGTGGTCCCCGAGTGTATATATATCACCCCTTTGACCAATAATGAGGGGTATGTGTTGGCCATCAATGGACTCCTCCTAGTTCGTGTTAGAGCCGGTCACCGTCACTTGTTGCTCAACCAAAGCTCGAGCTCACGCGTTGTCAGGCTTCCCTCCCACATGCTTGGATTGTTGGGTTCAACCTACATCATACCCTGCGTATCTCGTCCTTAACTACCTTGCCTTCATGGTTGTTGTCTGTACCGAGAGGTAGGCACCACGTCTAAATTGTACATTATTCTATATTGAAAACACACATCACCCCTTCCTAACGTACATCATTTTGGGCTGCATGCAAGAGGTGATGGTTTTGTGGTCCCTCTCGTGCGATTTTTATGATGGTTCAATCTATTGGGCCAAGCGGTTTATCGGCAACAACAGCTGTCGTTTGACCAAACGATAGATTCATTGGTCTGTCTTATGGTAGGTCATAGCGACATGCATGTATGACCAAAGTATCAATCATTACGTGCATCTGCCCCGCTGATACGAAGTGGGAGGTGGTGGGCCAAGCATCCTAGCTAGGTACGACATGATGTCATTATATATATATATATATATATATATATCCAAGGGTGCTTTCGGGTTTGCGAGGCAGGTGCCATCAAAGTTATGCATCGTGTATTTAAAGTTTTAAACATCCCCAATATTCCTACATATATTTGGCCACTTCCAGGTGGTTCTTGACTTCTGGCCCCTCCCATCGATCTTCGACGATGCGCCCAACCATGGGCCCGCGCAGTCAAAGTTGTGCATTGGAATTTTGAACACCACAGACCACCCTTTTCACTCATATATATTTAGGCCACATGCTGGTGTGGCTGTCTTCTGACCCTCTCTAACGTTTTTTTGCTGCAAAGGCTCTGATGATGCTCAACGGACACGGTTATAATATCTTAACCGTGTGCGATACAAATGCGCTGTGAATAACCACGCATGCGCAAGCGCGAACAAACATGGAGGTACTGGCTCAAACGTGTGCGATGCAAGTGCGCAGTAAAATCACCACGACCGCACAAGCGCGAGCAAAGGGTGGAGGTACTGGCTTAACCGTGTGCGATGCAAGTGCGCTATGAAATCGCCACCTGTGCAAGCTAAAGGCGGGTAAGTTTATTTGGAAATTAGGACAAACCGTGTGCGATAGACCAGCTAGCTAGAAATATAAAAAGAAACTACCCGCCTTGAGCGTTGCAAAAATCGGCGGTCCCGCCACTTTTCCTTATTATCATACACGCATATTGTTATTGGACCGTGCGCGATCTTAGGCACTCCCGCCCCGCATTAATTCCTTTACCCAAATTTTAGTAGCCGCCGTACTTCAACCGTCGCCCACACTCCTCCAGCACCGACCTTATAGTAAAATTGTAGTAGGCGAGGCATTTGAACCGTCGCCCTCCCTCGTCCACCACCATCTCCACCCACCATTACTAAGATTTTCAGTATCCGCAACGTATCCTCAAACAACCCCACCCCCCTCCATAGTCCCCCACCCGCCGCCCTCCCCCACTCGAACCCTAGCTCTCTGCCGCCGCCAACCCCTACCGGTCTGCCCGTTCCTCCTAGCTTAGATAATAAAGTTCAGGTTACCTAGTGATTCCCATACCGTCGCCCCACTCCCCTGAGTTTTTAGATGAGGCCTGCGGTGTCCCTCCACACCAGATCCACATCCCCTACTCCAGAATGTTGCAGCCTAAGCTCGACCACGTATCCCGGGGAGCCCGACGAGCGTTCGGCCAAGAAGAGGTTTATCATGGCCTCTCCGGCGGACATTGGCGAGGTGGCCGCCGTTCGTCCCGACCTGTCGATCCCGGAGCAACACGTCGCCGCGGAAGCCGGCGAAGAGGTTGAATACGTTGCCATGCCGAAGGCATCATGTCAGCGGGCTAGCGTATTACTGTATCTCGGGAAAGCTGGCTACGACATCAAGCTCGTCCACACCGACGGCTTCACGCGGGCCATGTCATAGGTTAAGTGGTCCATCCCCAACCCCTCTGGTTCAACCGCCATCGATCTCTTCGACGGCCCTGCCGCTGATCTCCTCCGCCAAGCGGTCAAGGATTTGCGAGCTTTATACGCCATCGAGCCCATTTTGTCATTTCTGAAGGACACATTCTACGGCGGCGGCTTGGGATCCTCAATTGCCAAGTCAGATCTCATCAACCACGACCACAAGGAGGGCACCCACGAAGGTTCTTCCAAGGTGAAACAGCCCATCTGTGACATTAGAGAGCGCACCATGGGTCTGTGCTCTTCCAACTGGAAGGATCCCGTCCATGAAATGTGAGGCAACATTCTATCAGCAAATCTTACCTTTTCTAGCTTGCGAACCCGTACCCTTTGTTGTAGTAGCATTTGTCTCTTACTGCTTTACCGCTATCATTCTGGGGTTATGCATTAGAGACAGCTCCATTCACATTAAATAGGGCACCATCTAAATCCGTTGAGACGACACCATATGAACTATGGTTTGGCAAGTAACCTAAGTTGTCGTTTCCTAAAGTTTGGGGCTGCCATGCTTATGTGAAAAAGCTTCAACCTGATAAGCTCAAACCCAAATCGGAGAAATGCGTCTTCATAGGATACCCAAAGGAGACTGTTGGGTACACCTTCGATCATAGATCCGAAAGCAAGATTAGTTGCTTAGAATGGATCCTTTCTAGAGAAGGAGTTTCTCTCGAAAGAAGTGAGTGGGAGGAAGGTAGAACTTGATGAGGTAATTGTACCTTCTCCCGAACTGGAAAGTATTTCTTCACTGAAATCAGTTCAAGTGATGCTTACACCAATTAGTGAGGAAGTTAATGATGATGATCACGAAGCTTCGGATCAAGTTACTACCAAACCTCATAGGTCAACCAGAGTACGTTCCGCACCAGAGTGGTACGGTAATCCTATTCTAGAGTTCATGTTACTTGACCATGACGAACCTACGAACTATGAGGAAGCGATGATGAGCCCAGATTCCGCAAAATGGCTTGAGGCCATGAAATCTGAGATGGGATCCATGTATGAGAACAAAGTGTGGACTTTGGTTGACTTGCCCGATGATCGGCAAGCCATAGAAAACAAATGGATCTTCAATAGGAAGACGGACGCTGATAGTAGTGTTACTATCTACAAAGCTAGACTTGTCGAAAAAGGTTTTTAACAAAGTTCAAGGTGTTGACTACGATGAGATTTTGTCACTCGTAGCGATGCTTAAGTCTGTCCGAATCATGTTAGAAAATTGCCACATTTTATGAAATCTGGCAAATGGATGTCAAAACTACATTCCTTAATGGATTTCTTAAAGAAGAGTTGTATATGATGCAACCAGAAGGTTTTGTCGATCCTAGAGGTGCTAACAAAATGTGCAAGCTCCAGCGATCCATCCATGGACTGGTGCAAAGCATCTCAGAGTTGGAATATACGCTTTGATGAGTTGATCAAAGCATATAGTTTTATACAGACTTGCGATGAAGCCTATATTTACAAGAAAGTGAGTGGGAGCACTACAACCTTTCTGATAAGTATATGTGAATGACATATTGTTGATCGGAAATGATGTAGAATTTTGTGAAAAGCATAAAAGGAGTGTTTGAAAGGAGTTTTTCAAAGAAAGACCTCGATGAAGTTGCTTACATATTGAGCATCAAGATCTATAGAGATAAATCAAGACGCTTGATAAGTTTTTTCAATGAGTACATACCTTGACAAATTTTTGAAGTAGTTCAAAATGGAACAGTCAAAGAAGGAGTTCTTGCCTGTATTGCAAGGTGTGAAATTGAGTAAGACTGAAAGCCCGACCATGGCAGAAGATAGAAGAGAATGAAAGTCATTCCATATGCCTTAGCCATAGGTTCTATAAAGTATGCCATGCTGTGTACCAGATCTATTGTATACCCTACACTGAGTTTGGCAAGGGAGTTCAATAGTGATCTAGGAGTAGATCACTGGACAGCGGTCAAAATTATCCTTAGTGGAATAAGGATATGTTTCTCGATTATGGAGGTGACAAAAGGTTCGTCGTAAAGGGTTACGTCGATGCAAGTTTTGACACTGATCCAGATGACTCTAAGTCTCAATCTGGATACATATTGAAAGTGGGAGCAATTAGCTAGAGTAGCTCCGTGCAGAGCATTGTTGACATAGAAATTTGCAAAATACATACGGATCTGAGTATGGCAGACCCGTTAACTAAACTTCTCTCACAAGCAAAACATGATCACACCTTAGTACTCTTTGGGTGTTAATCACATGGCGATGTGAACTAAGATTACTGACTCTAGTAAACCCTTTGAGTGTTGGTCACATGGCGATGTGAATTATGGGTGTTAATCACATGGTGATGTGAACTATTGGTGTTAAATCACATGGCGATGTGAACTAGATTATTGACTCTAGTGCAAGTGGGAGACTGAAGGAAATATGCCCTAGAGGCAATAATAAAGTTATTATTTATTTCCTTATTTCAAGATAAATGTTTTTGTTCATGCTAGAACTGTATTAACCGGAATCTTAGTACATGTGTGAATACATAGACAAAACAAAGTGTCCCTAGTATGCCTCTACTTGACTAGCTCGTTTATCAAAGATGGTTACGTTTCCTAACCATAGACATGTGTTGTCATTTGATGAACGGGATCACATCATTAGGAGAATGATGTGATGGACAAGACCCATTCGTTAGCTTAGCATTATGATCGTTATAGTTTCATTGCTACTGCTTTCTTCATGACTTATACATGTTCCTCAGACTATGAGATTATGCAACTCCCGAATACCGGAGGAACACCTTGTGTGCTATCAAACGTCACAACGTAACTGGGGGATTATAAAGATGCTCTACAGGTGTCTCCAATGGTGTTTGTTGAGTTGACATAGATTGAGATTAGGATTTGTCACTCCGTGTATCGGAGAGGTATCTCTAGGCCCTCTCGGTAATGCACATCACTATAAGCCTTGCAAGCATTGTGACTAATGAGTTAGTTGCGGGATGATGCATTACGGAACGAGTAAAGAGACTTGCTGGTAATGAGATTGAACTAGGTATGAGGATACCGACGATCGAATCTCGGGCAAGTAACATATCGATGACAAAGGGAACAACGTATCTTGTTATGCGGTTTGACCGATAAAGATCTTTGTAGAATATGTAGGAGCCAATATGAGCATCCAGGTTCCTCTATTGGTTATTGACCGGAGATGTGTCTCGGTCATGTCTACATAGTTCTCGAACCCATAGGGTCTGCACGCTTAACATTCGATGACGATTTGTATTATATGAGTTATGTGATTTGGTGACCGAATGTTGTTCGGAGTCCTGGATGAGATCACGGCCATGACGCGGAGTCTCGAAATGGTCGAGAGGTAATGATTCATATATAGGACGATAGTATTCGGACACCGGAACTGTTCTGGGGGTACCGGGTATGTATCGGGTAACCGGAAGGGGTTTAGGACACCCCCCCCCCCCCCGGCAAAGATATGGGCCTTATTGGGCCAAGGGCGGGACAGACCAGCCCCTAGTGGGCTGGTGCACCCCATATATGCCAAATAGGAGGATAAGGAAGGAGGGAAGAGAGAAAGGAAAGAGGAGGATTCGGCCTCCCATTCCCTTCTCTCCCCCCTCTCTTTCCTTCCCCTTCCAACACTTTTGGAAGGGGGCAGGCTGAACTGGACAAGGCCCCCAAGTAGGATTCCTCCTACTTGGGCGCACCCTTGCTGCTCCCCTTCCCCTCCCACCTATATATACGTGGGGAGGGGTGCCTAGAACACAGAATAAACATTGTTAGCCGTGTGCGGTGCCCCCCTCCACAGTTACACACCTCGGTCATATCGTCGTAGTGCTTAGGTGAAGCCATGCGCCGGTAACTTTATCATCACCATCGCCGCGCCATCGTGCTGATGAAACTTTCCCTCGGCCTCAACTAGATCAAGAGTACGAGGGACGTCATTGAGCTGAACATGTGCTGAACACGGAGGTGCCGTACGTTCGGTGCTAGGATCGGTCGGATCGTGAAGACGTACGACAACTGCGTTGATAAAACGCTTCCGCTTTCGGTCTACGAGGGTACGTGGACACACATCTCCTAGATAGATCTTGCGTGATCGTTGGAAAATTTTGAAATACTGCGTTCCCCAACATGGACTACATTAAATGCGTAGAAAACTTATATAGTAATATATACAATGGCCAAATGAACCCTGAACAGTTTCAAATTTTAGCACGACACTCCTGTTATTCTATGTTGCATGTATAAAACAAAGTTCAATGCGAGAAGAGGCAGCGATTATCATTTTGCCCACCAGAGGGGCATGTTTCCCTACTGGAACCACGAGGGTTGCGACTGGCTCCGGTTTGTAAGAGGCTTGTAATATAGCTTCGCCCAAATTGGACAATTATATGTACCATGTAGTGACATCATGCCAAGTTTCATGATTTCCTGGTGAGTTTTGGATTTACAAAGATTTAAAAACCGAGATCCGCAATGTTTGTGGCCAAGCCAGGACGGCGAGACGGTTGAATTCGTTCCCATTCGTTCCATGGGACCTAAACATGCACCCCAAGGAAACATGTACGTTTTTTCTAGCCATTTTGGTGCACTCGAGCATGTATTTGTAGTTCGGATTTGAATTATGGACATTAAATGCCAAAAAAACTCAATTAATGAATAAAAAAGGTCAAACGAACCCTGAATAATTTCAAAGTTCAGCGCGAATCTCCTATTGTTCTGTGTTGCACGTAGAAGAAAATACGAGGCTAGAAGAGGGAGCGATTATTGTTTGACCCACAAGGGGACACGTTTCCCTATCGAAACCACGAGGGTTCTTGCGACAGGCTCTGGTTTGTAAGAGGTTTGTAATAAATCTTGGCCCAAATTGGGAATGTTTTTACCACGACATATATGTGCCATGACGTGACACCATGCCACCTTTGATGACTTTCTGGTGTGTTTAGGATTTATGGGGATTTAAAAACCGAGATTCCAAATGTTTGAGGACGAGCCAGGACACGGGTACGATTGTAATTCGTTCCCATTCCTGGCATGGGACCTAAACATGCACCCAAGGACACATGTATAAATTTTCAAGCCATTTTGGTGAACTGGAGCATGTATTTGAAGTTCAGATTTGAATTATGGACATTAAATGCCTAGGAAACTCAATTAGTGTATAAAAAGGCCAAACGAACCCTGAATAAGTTTAAATTTCAGCACGGATATCCTGTCGTTCCATGTTGCCCGTAGAAGAAAATACAAGGCGAAAAGAGGTAGTGATTACGTTTCGCCCACAAGGGGGACACGTTTCCCTATCGGAACCACGAGGCTTCTTTCAGAGAAGCTCCGATTTGTAAGAGGCTTGTAATAAAACTTGCGCCAAAATGGACGAAAAAAATTCCTCGACATATATGTGCCATGTCGTGACGCCATGCGAGGTTTCATGATTTTTGGGTGAGTTTTGGATTTACGGGGATTTAAAAACCAAGATTCTTCTCACGAAATGTTTTCAAATAGCACACGGTTCACTCACGAAAGCATGTCTCCCTTGTGCGGCTTATAGACGCGGCACATAT
Organism: Aegilops tauschii subsp. strangulata; assembly: GCF_002575655.3. Taxonomy (NCBI): domain Eukaryota; kingdom Viridiplantae; phylum Streptophyta; class Magnoliopsida; order Poales; family Poaceae; genus Aegilops; species Aegilops tauschii. The sequence continues at coordinate 474,713,850 of NC_053039.3, forward strand.
CTGTCGGCTCCCCGAGGTATATATACTATCCTTTACCAACAATTAGGGGGCCCACAAAATCTATCCCTTTGACCCAACAACGAAAAGGGTTTGACCATGATGGTTTCCTATTTATACTAGTAAGGTACAGGTGCATTGCACGCATGAGATTTGGTAACCAAATTATGAATAAATACCACACTATAGCATGTAAGCTTTGAGTCATATATGCATGATGTAGATGTTCGTTTCATTCTTATAGTTCATCTCATCTAACATCAATTAGTTTTATAAAAAATCTATTTTAAGATTCATGGAATTGTGCATTGTAAAGCATAAAGTAAAAAAAGTGACAATTCATTTAGGAAAAAAAGGTATGGGCAATTAAGATATGGAAGATTCTAGAGAACAAAGGAGAAGTGCTTGTGTTTTGAGGTTTGTGCATTATGCTTAAGTTCAACCATGGAGTCTTCTAGATTGTACATGTGGCAGAATCTGGTGGAATGTAGATGATACCAACGGCCAGTAGTGCTCGGATTTTCCATCTCTGTATCGTCGGATTGGCTTCATCCAACGACCAACTTTCAAAGTTATTCGCACACTATATAGGGGTATAGATATAGATATAGATCGATATAGATGTGTCCCATGCTAGACCAAATAAAGTTTGAGCGCATGCGTGGGACGACCCCCCCCCCCTCCCCGTCGCCACCTCGAAGTTGGGAAACCGACGTCGTACATATTGAACCAGGCTTGTAGTCGGGTACGGTGTTCGGTTTGTAATGTAGTTGGTGGCCCATCGAAGTTCTGAATTCAGGATTTAAACACATCACACACCACTGTACCCATACATATTTTCGGGCCGCATGCAGTGTATACGGGGTCTTCTGATCGACCACGTCTCCCTGTGCGGTTTTTTGTGACGACACGCATATCTGTGTGGTCCCTGAGCGTATATATATCACCCCTTTGACCAATAATGAGGGGTATGTGTTGGCCATCAATGGACTCCTCCTAGTTCGTGTTAGAGCCGGTCACCGTCACTTGTTGCTCAACCAAAGCTCGAGCTCACGCGTTGTCAGGCTTCCCTCCCACATGCTTGGATTGTTGGGTTCAACCTACATCATACCCTGCGTATCTCGTCCTTAACTACCTTGCCTTCATGGTTGTTGTCTGTACCGAGAGGTAGGCACCACGTCTAAATTGTACATTATTCTATATTGAAAACACACATCACCCCTTCCTAACGTACATCATTTTGGGCTGCATGCAAGAGGTGATGGTTTTGTGGTCCCTCTCGTGCGATTTTTATGATGGTTCAATCTATTGGGCCAAGCGGTTTATCGACAACAACAGCTGTCGCTTGACCAAACGATAGATTCATTGGTCTGTCTTATGGTAGGTCATAGCGACATGCATGTATGACCAAAGTATCGATCATTACGTGCATCTGCCCCGCTGATACGAAGTGGGAGGTGGTGGGCCAAGCATCCTAGCTAGGTACGACATGATGTCATTATATATATATATATGTATCCAAGGGTGCTTTCGGGTTTGCGAGGCAGGTGCCATCAAAGTTATGCATTGTGTATTTAAAGTTTTAAACATCCCCAATATTCCTACATATATTTGGCCACTTCCAGGTGGTTCTTGACTTCTGGCCCCTCCCATCGATCTTCGACGATGCGCCCAACCATGGGCCCGCGCGGTCAAAGTTGTGCATTGGAATTTTGAACACCACAGACCACCCTTTTCACTCATATATATTTAGGCCACATGCTGGTGTGGCTGTCTTCTGACCCTCTCTAACGTTTTTTTGCTGCAAAGCCTCTGATGACGCTCAACGGACACGGTTATAATATCTTAACCGTGTGCGATACAAATGCGCTGTGAATAACCACGCATGCGCAAGCGCGAACAAACATGGAGGTACTGGCTCAAACGTGTGCGATGCAAGTGCGCAGTAAAATCACCACGACCGCACAAGCGCGAGCAAAGGGTGGAGGTACTGGCTTAACCGTGTGCGATGCAAGTGCGCTATGAAATCGCCACCTGTGCAAGCTAAAGGCGGGTAACTTTTTTGGAAATTAGGACAAACCGTGTGCGATAGACCAGCTAGCTAGAAATATAAAAAGAAACTACCCGCCTTGAGCGTTGCAAAAATCGGCGGTCCCGCCACTTTTCCTTATTATCATACACGCATATTGTTATTGGACCATGCGCGATCTTAGGCACTCCCGCCCCGCATTAATTCCTTTACCCAAATTTTAGTAGCCGCGGTACTTCAACCGTCGCCCACACTCCTCTAGCATCGACCTTATAGTAAAATTGTAGTAGGCGAGGCATTTGAACCGTCGCCCTCCCTCGTCCACCACCATCTCCACCCACCATTACTAAGATTTTCAGTATCCGCAACGTATCCTCAAACAACCCCACCCCCCTCCATAGTCCCCCACCCGCCCCCCTCCCCCACTCGAACCCTAGCTCTCTGCCGCCGCCAACCCCTACCGGTCTGCCCGTTCCTCCTAGCTTAGATAATAAAGTTCAGGTTACCCAGTGATTCCCATACCGTCGCCCCACTCCCCTGAGTTTTTAGATGAGGCCTGCGGTGTCCCTCCACACCAGATCCACATCCCCTACTCCAGAATGTTGCAGCCTAAGCTCGACCACGTATCCCGGGGAGCCCGACGAGCGTTCGGCCAAGAAGAGGTTTATCATGGCCTCTCCGGCGGACATTGGCGAGGTGGCCGCCGTTCGTCCCGACCTGTCGATCCCGGAGCAACACGTCGCCGCGGAAGCCGGCGAAGAGGTTGAATACGTTGCCATGCCGAAGGCATCATGTCAGCGGGCTAGCGTATTACTGTATCTCGGGAAAGCTGGCTACGACATCAAGCTCGTCCACACCGACGGCTTCACGCGGGCCATGTCATAGGTTAAGTGGTCCATCCCCAACCCCTCTGGTTCAACCGCCATCGATCTCTTCGACGGCCCTGCCGCTGATCTCCTCCGCCAAGCGGTCAAGGATTTGCGAGCTTTATACGCCATCGAGCCCATTTTGTCATTTCTGAAGGACACATTCTACGGCGGCGGCTTGGGATCCTCAATTGCCAAGTCAGATCTCATCAACCACGACCACAAGGAGGGCACCCACGAAGGTTCTTCCAAGGTGAAACAGCCCATCTGTGACATCAGAGAGCGCACCATGGGTCTGTGCTCTTCCAACTGGAAGGATCCCGTCCATGAAATGTGAGGCAACATTCTATCAGCAAATCTTACCTTTTCTAGCTTGCGAACCCGTACCCTTTGTTGTAGTAGCATTTGTCATGCGGTGCTTTAACTGTGTCATGTTTAATTATTTCAGTTATGCAAAAAATGTATTGTTCAATAGGGCTATGTGATGTTTAAGTATGAATTGTCCACTTCAGTTTCACGAATGGCTATATTTGGTTGTTTATAGTGAGTAGATGCCTTGTTGATTTGTATTTGGTTGTTAGGTTGGTTGGAGTGAGCATTTTTCTAGTTATCGAGCAGATGCCTTGTTTATATGTATTTGGTTCTTAGTTTGGTTGCAGTGAGCATTTGTCCAATTATCAAGCAGATGCCTTGTTTATCTGCATTTGGTTGTTAGGTTGCTTTTTTAGCATTTGTCCAATTATCAAGCAGATGCCTTGTTTATCTGTATCTTCTTCTTAGGTTGGTTGCAGTGAGCATTTGTCCAGTTTTCAAGCATATGCCCTGTTTATCTGTATTTCCTTGTTAGGTTGGTTGCAGTGAGACTCTGTCCAGTTTTCAACGGCTATATTTGGTTGTTATACTGGTCATTTATGCCTTGTTTATTTCAGTCATTCACAATGTGTTGTTCATTATGTGCAAGTCCGAACTGTGCCGCTCAACTACATCAATACCAGTTTGAACGGCTATATTTGGTTCCAGTTATTCCTGGTGTAGTTAACACATGCCCTTTATTTCATTTTACACATTTATCCAGTGTGAGGTTTAAGCATTACCTACGTTCTATTCATTTTCAATAATACCAGTTTGAATTGAAATATTTGATGGCTGTTAAGCCTGCTATCGGTAACATTGCCTTCCATTTTATATCTGCTTTAACAGCATGCTGAAACCAACACATTCAAGCTATCATTTGGAGATGATGTTGTTTAGCTTTGCTATATTTGTTTGATGTTAAGGTTGCTCTACTTATCATGCCTTTCCACTACTTATGCAGGACAACAATGGGAGTGGCCACCATTTTCCGCTGAGGTTAGCTTCATCCCTCGGCTTGTACTCCCCCCGTCGTTCCATAATGTAGTGCATATAGATCCAGGCCTAGACACTTGTTAGCTTCTAATATTGACTTGTTGCTTGTAGGTACATATGCCCTTGGCAAGGATCCAAGCATCAACCCTTTTTGCGTATGGGGCAATGAGATATTCATGAACAAACATCAAGTGAGGAAACTGATAAGGATTATTAGCAAAAAGATAAGAATGGTGGCAAGCAAATTATTTGTTTATGCTCTATCCAACACAACAGTGAGCTGTAGGATGGTAACTACAAACTCTGCAGCCTTCTCTTTCTACTGCCCATAATGAGTTGTTAGACAACAATGTCTGAATGTTTTTCATTCACAGTGGTTCCCGAAGCAGTTCACTCAAGATTACCTCGCAAAGTACAGGATTGGTGGACACACAGTGAAGGTTAAAGTATTTCATCCAGACTACAATGAGCATCGAGAAGTCATAATGAATACAGTGAAGGATGGACGGGCAGCCATCACAAGGGGTTGGCTAATAGTTGTGCACGTATTACGCATGGAGGAGGGCACAATATGGGCATTCCGCTTCACCTTCTCCAGCAACCAGAATGTATTTCGCCTCTCTCTTTACAGTCTTTAGTACAACTGTGGTTCATCATTCTTTACTAGGTGCTTCTGTAGTTCTTCAGTATATGTACCTGTGCATCGAATTATGCATTCGTGGTTGAACCTATATTTGTAATAAACATGGTTGGATATGAAATAAGTGATTCCCTACTTTCAAATTCAAAACATGTGATTTTTAAATTAGGGATTAATTAGGGATTACACTGCACACGGTTTGCGAAAGCGAAACGTCTGCGATAGACATGGAGATCAGAAACGTTTCTAGGATCCACTACGTGTGCGATCAATCTCCACTGCACACACAACATCCTCTTGAAAACTGTTTGCGTTAGGCCACCTAAGCTTGCACAAACGTTTACCACATAAAAACTGTGGGTGATGGACAGCCTTTGCCACATAGTTCCTTCTATGCACCGTGTGTGATGCATTCAATAACGCAAACGATAAAAATATTATTATCGTGTGCAATGGCAACACTATCACAAACGATTTAACGGGGAAAATTGTGTGTGATGTACCTGTGAATGGAAACGTTTTCCTTGGAGCGACTGTGTGGGATGTACATACGAACGGAAACGTTTAGCGGGGACTGACTGTATGGGATGTACTTGCGACCGGAAACAATTTCGCCTGTATAATTGTATTTTTTTAGCTCTACTGTACGTATTTACGAATTTGAGCGCTCACCGGTCGCACACGACCTCATTTTTCCGAGCGTGTGTGCCAGGAGGGCATATCCCCGACGGTTTCTGGGTCGTGTGGGAAGGACCCCCCTATCGCCGTCATTCATTTGGCGACGGTTCCGAATGCCGCGCGGAAAGGGGTAAAAACCCGTTTGTATAGCACTGACGCGTACCAGTGAGGAGGCGCCCCAAGGGAGGCCGAATCCCCTTGGGCTCCTGCCCTGGCCGCCCCCTCCCCCCCACCTTATTGGCGCACGGGAGGAAGGCAGGGGGACGTGGCGCCCCCCCCCCCCCTTCATTTCTCTCATTAGGAGGGAAAGGCAGGAGGGGCCAACCCTTCCCCTTTCCTTCCCCTAGGGCCGGCGGCCAGGGAGAGGGCGCGCCAGCCCCCTTGTGGGCTGGTATGTGCCTCACATTGGCCCATTAGGCCAATAGACCTCGCGGGACCTATCGGAACCCCTTTCGGTGATCCGATGGTTACCCGGTACAACCCCAAACCTTTCCGGTGTCCAAATAGCATCGTCCTATATATCAATCTTTACCTTCGGACCATTCCGGAGCTCCTCGTCATGTCTGTGATCTCATCCGGGACTCCAAACAACATTCGGTCCCAAATCATATAACTCATATAACACTATATCGTCAATAAACGTTAAGCGTGCGGGCCCTACGGGTTTGTAACACCCCGCATGTAACTTTCCATATTTGTAACTCCAACTCTTGCCATTTTCGGCTATGTGTTATGATATTCCCCTCGTGGTCGGGTTTTGTCTTTCGCTTTGCTTTTTGTCCATGTCATGCATTTCATATCATGTCATCATGTGCACTGCATTTGCATACGTGTTCGTCTCATGCATCCGAGCATTTTCCCCGTTGTCCGTTTTGCAATCCGGCGCTCCTATCTCCTCCGGCGCACCACTCTTGTTGTCTTTCGTGAGCGGGTGTCAAACATTCTCGGAATGGACCGAGGCTTGTCAAGTGGCCCTGGTATACCACCGGTAGACCACCGGTCAAGTTTCATTCCATTTGGAGGTCGTTTGGTACTCCAACGGTTAACCGGGTAACCGCAAAGTCCATTTGTGTGTTGCAGCAAAAACCCCCTCTCTAACCAGCCCAAGACCCACCACACTCTCTTTCATGCTCTAGGTCGTACGATCACGATCGTGTGGGCGAAAACCGCACCTCATTTGAACTCTCCTAGCTCCCTCTAGCTATATATATGCATCCCCTCCCGTATACATACGCAGATCAAACCCTAGCGTCTTCCACCTCGCGCCGCCGGACAAATCCGCCCGCGCCGGACACGTCCGCCCTCGCCGACCGACGAATCCCGCGCCGAAACCTGTCCTTCGCTGCCTTCCGCCGCCGCCGGCCCGCGGGGCCCGAGTCGGGCCCGCGCGGCCCGCCCGTCTCCGCCCGCGCCCCGCGGTGCCCCGCCGCACCTCGCCCGCGTCGCCGGTGCCCGCCGCCATCGCCGGCCCCGCCTCCGCACGCTGCTCCGCCGCCGCGCCCGACGCCGCTTCCCTCCGCCGCCGTCGCCTCCTCTCGTCGCGGCCCCGCCGTCCCCGGCCAGCGCCGCCCCTTCCTCTACCGCCGCCGGCGACGAGCCCGAGCCGCACCTCGTCCCGATCGGATCTGGTCAACGCCGAGGTTGACCCCGAGACCCCGAAATATTTCCAAGTTTTTTGCATTTTTAGATTATATACCCCTATTCATCATGGTATAACTCTCTGCATATAGCTCCGTTTCGCACGTGTAATATATCGAAATGTTCGCCTCGTGACGCTCTACATTTTGTTCAATTTTACCATGTTCATTAGAGGCCATCATGATGCCCACATCTCTGGTGCAAGAGTGCTAGTTGCTGTTATCTGCTGGTTCTTATCAGAACTTGGAGATTTGTTATTTTTGTATCATTTAATCTGTGCATCTTATGGGCATGAGCTCTACATGTGTTTTGTTGTATGCCATGCCATCTTTCCAGTGGTGTATTCCATGTATTTTTGTGATCCCTGTGGTGACTAGCATAAGCATGCAAACTAGGCCCCGTAATGTTTCTGATTTCAGGGACTTGTGATTTCTCCAAGTCTTTGTCTGCTGTTATTTTGTTACCATGTAAACTTGATGCTACGGAGAGATCCGTGCACATTTTAGAGATGTTCAGTAAGGATGTTTTGTAGCTATTGTGGTAATTGATCCATTCCGGCCCTTTTTTGCAATTATGGAGTAACATAGCATGACTCAATCTTGCTCTACTTTTGCTATAAAATACTTCTGGCAGATTGTTTACGTGTTATTCAATTTTGCCAAGCTTGTTGTAGTGGATCCATATATGCTATGTATTTGCTATTGCCATGGATAGCTTCATAAACATGCCATCTTGCTATAGGTATGCTTGTTTTTGTCATGCATTGCTTTGTGGTGAGTGCATCAAGCTCACCAAGATGCCTTCATATTATTGTTTCTGCCATGCTCTGTTTTCTGCTAAGTCTGAAACCTGATAACGAAACTTGATATGTTTACGTGGTTGCCATCATATCTTCTTGTCCTTTTTGGCTTATGGTCAGTAAGGGACTTTTGTCATATGCATGTAGTAGAATACTGACATACCTTGTTTTGCCATGTTAAGTTTCTGTAGCATGTTGTTTTCATGCTCTGAACATTGCTACCTGATGCTGTTTTCTGCCATGTCCAGTAATTTCACTAAGTCTGTGAACCTGTTATCTTTTGCACTTTTGCCATGCTTGTTTGAGCTTGTTATGTTGTGATCTAGCCGTAGATCAGTGTTCATATTTTGTCAAGCATCTCCTGTAGATTACTGCCATATGCTTTGTTGCTATGTTGGAGTGCTGTAGCATTGTTGCTTGTTGCATTTTAAGTGCTATCATGCTGTTAATCGCAGATTCGTGTCATTCTTGTTTTGCTTGCCATTTGCAAACCGTGCATCCGTTTCCGGTGATCTTTATATCGATTTCGAACGAAATCATCTCATCTTTCCAGTGGCATGCTTGGTTTGCCAAGTTACTGCCTTGTTCATCATTTTCCTTCCAGAGCACGCATATGCATTGCATATCATATCTCGCATATCATACATGTTTTGCATCATGTTGCTTGTGCATTTCCCGTGATTGATTGTGGTTCCGTTTATTTGTGTTCTTGTCTTGGGTAGAGCCGGGAGACGAGTTCGTGAACGAGGAACCTGTTGAGTACGCTTACGAGGATTAAGCTTTCGACAACTCTAAGAACCTTGCAGGCAAGATGACCACCCCTCGAAATCACTTCTATCTTTGCTTTGCTAGTTGTTCGCTCTATTGCCATGCTGCGCTACCTACCAATTGCTATATCATGCCTTCCATATTTTCCATCTCAGCCTCTAACCATCCTTTCCTAGCAAACCGTTGTTTGGCTAAGTTACCGCTTTTGCTCAGCCCTTCTTATAGCGTTGTTAGTTGCAGGTGAAGTTGAAGTTGGTTCCATGTTCGAACATGGATATTGTAGGGATATCATAATATCTCTTATTTAATTAATGCATCTATATATTTGGTAAAGGGTGGAAGGCTCGGCCTTATGCCTGGTGTTTTGTTCCACTCTTGCCGCCCTAGTTTCTGTCATACCGGTATTATATTCCTTGAGTTTGCGTTCCTTACGCGGTTGGGTGATTTATGGGACCCCCTTGACAGTTCACCTTGAATAAAACCCCTCCAGCAAGGCCCAACCTTGGTTTTACCATTTGACACCTAAGCCTTTTCCCCCCGGGTTTTCTAGAGCCCGAGGGTCATCTTTATTTTAAACCCCAGGGCCAGTGCTCCTCCGAGTGTTGGTCCAAACTAGAGCACCGTGCGGGACCGTCCCTTGGCAACTTGGGTTACGTTGGTACCTGTACGCTTAGTTTATCCGGTGTGCCCTGAGAACGAGATATGTGCAGCTCCTATCGGGATTTGTCGGCACAGCGGGTGGTCTTGCTGGTCTTGTTTTACCATTGTCGAAATGTCTTGTAAACCGGGATTCCGAGACTGATCGGGTCTTTCCAGGAGAAGGTTTATCCTTCGTTGACCGTGAGAGCTTATGATGGGCTAAGTTGGGACACCCCTGCAGGGTATTATCTTTCGAAAGCCGTGCCCGCGGTTATGAGGCAGATGGGAATTTGTTAATGTCCGGTTGTAGAGAACTTGTCACTTGACCCAATTAAAATACACCAATTGCATGTGTAGCCGTGATGGTCTCTTCTCGGCGGAGTCCGGCAAGTGAACACGGTTTGAGTTATGAATGACGTAAGTAGGAGTTTAGGATCACTTCTTGGTCATTGCTAGATGACGACTGTTCCGTTGCTTCTCTTCTCGCTCTCTTTTGCGTATGTTAGCCACCATATATGCTTATTGCCGCTGCAGCTCCACCTCATTACACCATCCTTCCCTATAAGCTTAAATAGTCTTGATCTCGCGGGTGTGAGATTGCTGAGTCCTCGTGACTCACAGATTCTACCAAAACAGTTGCAGGTGCCGACGATGCCAGTGCAGATGATGGGATCGACCTCAAGTGGGAGTTCGATGAGGAACGTGGTCGTTACTATGTGTCTTTTCCTGATGATCAGTAGTGGAGCCCAGTTGGGACGATCGGGGATCTAGCATTTGGGGTTATCTTATTTTCATTTGGATCTTGACCGTAGTCGGTCTATGTGTGTATTTTGGATGATGTATGGATTATATTTATGTATTGTGTGAAGTGACGATTGTAAGCCAACTCTTTATCCCATTCTTGTTCATTACATGGGATTGTGTGAAGATGACCCTTCTTGCGACAAAACCACTATGCGGTTATGCCTCTAAGTCGTGCCTCGACACGTGGGAGATATAGCCGCATCGTGGGTGTAACAAGTTGGTAATCAGAGCTATCCCTGACTTAGGAGCCCCCTGCTTGATCGAATCGCTGGCGTTGTTGAGTCTAGAACAAAAATGTTTTGAGTCTTAGGATTATATATATCGGAGAGTAGGATTCTTTTTACTCCTCAGTCCCTTCGTTGCTCTGGTGAGGTCTCCTGACGTAGAAGTTTTGACTCTTCTCTCCTCAAATTTCACTAAAAAAAAATTTAGGATCACGTGGGTATCTTGGAATCGTTCCGATGGTTTTGTGATGAGAACATTGTTCTTGGTGCCTCCTGACATTTAGGGGTTGTGGCAGTGTCCCGGGGAGTTGAGCTCCGAGGTGTTGTCGTCACAATTTTATCGTTGCAGTTCTGGAATACCTGAGTTTCGCCGACATCGAAATCTCTTTTATGCAGTTGTTGGTGAGATCACCTCGACGCCACCCAGTACTGGGGCGGGAGTTCGGGAGTATTGCCATAACTTGTATAACGGATGCTTTTCGAAGGTTGAGGTAAACGACTTCCGAAGGTTTCTTGGTTATGTGTTGACGGATGGATACAGCTGGATCTAGGGATTGCTAGTTTGGGTGATATATTTTGTGTCCCCTGTATCCCCAACACCAGATTGCATAACCAGAAAGTTTCGGGAGTTTATAAGTGGGAATTCAAGTAGCCTTAGGATATCTTTCCGACAAACGCATGATATGAGATTGGGGTTCGACGTCTAGTGGTCCACCTGTACACAGTTGGTTTACAGTGGTCTCGTAGTGTCTTAAAGAGTCCTTGGCTATGCCGACTCGGGGACGCTTCGTATGTCATGTGCACAGCCTTGTACATGATGGTGTTGTACGATCGAGCCCGTGTGGGCCCCACCACAAAAACTTCGGACGAAATCTCTATCATATGTTTGTTCCGGCTTATTCTGCAAGCCAATACTTTGTTTTGTTTTGAATTGTGGTATTCGAGTTGCTTCAAGTCAAATGTTGATTCCATATCTTTTTCAAGTGGCTTCTCAACTTAATGAAAGTGTGATGATTTACTACGGAATTCATTCGTTCATCCTCGTTCGAATGTTTGTTGTGAAGACTATATGTTGCAATTTCTATCCGTTGATTCTACTTGTCTATTTGTCTATCAAGATGCTAACGGATGTCACCCTCTTCAGGATGGCTCCGCCAACGCGTCAGAATCCGGAACGCAATGATGGGAGTCAGGCGAACCCTCCGCCACCACCTCCGCCTCCGGAGGCATGGCAAGCTATCATGGCAGCCACTAACGCCAATGCTCAGATGATTCTGCAACTCTTGCAAGAACGCACCCAAGGGCAAGGCAATCAAGGTCAAGGCAACTATCAGCCTCACTTCGCTACCCTCAACCAGTTTCTCGCAAATCAGCCCAAGTCTTTCAGCTACTGTGCCGAGGCCACGGATGCCGATGATTGGCTCGTGGACATCAACAAGCATTTTGAATGTAGCAATGTCAGGCCTGAGGACTATGTCAAGTTCGCTTCTTTTCAGCTCAAGGACCAAGCTGCTGATTGGTATCAACAATACAAAGATTCCAGAGGAGGTCGTGTGATCACTTGGACTGACTTCTGTCGGGACTTCAAAGCGCACCACATTCCACAAAGTGTTGTTGAGAGCAAGCGTGAGGAGTTCCGCAATCTCAAGCAAGGCAACATGTCCGTGTATCAATACAACATCCAGTTTCAGAAACTTGCTCGCTTTGCTAAACAAGACGTTCCTGATGAAAAGAGCATGATCTATCACTTCAGAGGTGGCCTTAGAGGGGATCTGCAGTTAGCTCTCGTTCTTGTTGAGCCTACTCAGTTTGATCAATTCTACAATATGGCACTGAAGCAAGAGGCTGCTCAGCTCAAGTGTGAGGCTTCTAAGAAGAGAGTCAGGGACGCAGTTCAGTCTTCTTCTTCCTCACTTGTGGCAGCTAAGCAACAGAAGTTCTGGTTGCCTCCTCCTCCTCCGTTTCGTCAGCCTTACTAGCAGAAGAACAAAGGTGGCCATGGCTCTTCCCACTCTTCCAACTCTGGCTATCAGAACAAGTCTCAGAATCAAGCTCCAAAGTCCAATGCTCCTTACCACCGTCCACTCTCAGAGGTGACTTGCAACAAGTGTCAGCAGAAAGATCACTATGCTAACAAATGCTTCAACCAAAGGCGTCTTCCGCCTCCTCCTCCTGTCAGATCTTCCAGCAATGCAGTGGTCAAGCATAATCCAAAGTCTGCTAAGGTGAACATGATGAATGCAGCTCAAGCGGAGGAATCTACTGATGTAATAATGGGTAATCTTCCTGTTAATGACTCTCCTGCAAAAGTTCTTTTTGACACTGGTGCATCGCATTGTTTCATGTCAAGATAATTTGTTGCAAAGCATGATTTCATTTCGGAAATGTTGGAGAAACCCATGGGAGTTGTTTCTCCGGGATCTTCTATGAGGGCTACCACAATGATTCCGGATGTTTCTATCAAGATGGGCAACTATAAATTTCTGTCTAAACCTTTTGTTCTTGGTGACTCGGATATTGATCTAATTCTCGGGATGGACTGGCTTTCTAAGCACAAGGCTCAACTTGATTGTGCTGCCAGGGAAATTCAATTGACACACTCTTCTGAGGATGTTATCATTTATGCCGCTCGTGATGAAACCATTCGGTTGTTTTCTCTCAATGAGAAGGGCGAATTGAATGCCATCTCTCAAATTCCAGTCGTTTGTGAGTATCAAGATGTCTTTCCAGAAGAGCTTCCGGGTATGCCTCCTCACCGGCCAGTTGAGTTCGTTATCGATCTTGAGCCAGGCACTGAACCCGTTTGCAAGCGTCCATACAAGCTTGGACCCAATGAGCTGGAGGAATTGAAGAAACAGCTCGATGAACAAGAGCGTCTGGGTTTGATCAGACCGAGTTCATCTCCATGGGGTTGTGGTGTTCTTTTTACAAAGAAGAAGGATGGCACGGACCGACTTTGTGTCGACTACCGTCCATTGAACAAGAAGACAATCAAGAACAAGTATCCACTTCCCAACATCAATGAGCTGTTCGAGCAACTCAAAGGTGCTAAAGTATTCTCCAAGCTTGACCTTCGTATGGGTTATCATCAGATTCGCATTCGTGAAGAAGATATTCCCAAGACAGCATTCAGAACAAGCTTTGGTTCTTATGAATATACTGTCGTGTCTTTCGGCCTTGTCAATGCTCCTCCAACTTTCTCTCGGATGATGAATTTCATCTTCAACCCCTATACCAATGAATTCGTTCTGGTGTATCTCGATGATATATTGGTCTTCTCCAAGAATAAGAAGGATCATGCCAAACATTTGTGATTGGTGCTCGACAAGCTCAGAGAGTATCAATTCTATGCGAAGTTCTCAAAATGTGAGTTTTGGCTTGATGAAGTTCCTTACCTTGGTCACATCATCTCTGCCAAGGGCATCGCTGTTAACCCCGAGAAGGTGTCCGCAATTGTGAATTGGGAACCTCCTCAGAATGTCAAGCAGCTCCGCGGTTTTCTTGGTCTTGCAAGCTATTGCCGAAGATTCGTTGAGAATTTCTCTAAGATTGCAAAGCCTCTTTCCAACCTCCTCCAGAAGCATGTGAAGTATGTCTGGTCTCCTGAGTGTGACGTCGCTTTCAACACTCTCAAAGAGAAACTAGTCACAGCTCCTGTCTTAACTCCTCCTGACGAATCCAAGCCATTTGAAGTTTTCTGTGATGCTTCTCTCCAAGGTCTCGGTGATGTGTTAATGCAAGAGAAGAAAGTTGTGGCCTATACCTCTCGTCAGTTGAAGCCCAACGAGAAGAACTACCCAACTCACGATCTTGAGTTGGCGGCAGTTGTCCATGCATTGATAACATGGAGACATCTCTTGTTGGGAAGACAAGTGGACATTTTCACCGATCACAAGAGTCTCAAGTACATCTTCACTCAGCCCAACCTCAACCTCAGGCAGACTCGTTGGGTCGAAATGATTCAAGAGTACAATCCAAGTATTGAATATACTCCAGGCAAAGCCAATGTCATTGCAGATGCTTTGAGCAGGAAGGCTTATTGCAACAGCTTAATTCTCAAGCCATTCCAACCGGACTTTTGTGAAGCTTTCCGCAAACTGAATCTCCAAGTTGTTCCTCAAGGCTTTCTTGCCAACCTCATAGTCTCTCCTACTTTGGAAGATCAAATTCGTGAGGCACAACTCCTGGATACCATGGTTAAGAAGGTGAAACGTGGTATCGACAAGGGTCTTTCCAAATACAAGTGCTATCGCATTGATGACAGAGACACTTTATTCTTCGAGGACCGGATTGTGGTTCCTAAAGGTGATCTAAGGAAAGTCATTATGAACGAGGTGCACAATTCTCTTCTGTCCATTCATCCTGGAAGTACGAAGATGTACCATGACCTCAAACAGTCGTATTGGTGGACTCGAATGAAGCGAGAAATTGCTCAATTCGTGAATGAATGTGATGTCTGTCGAAGAGTGAAAGCAGAACACCAACGACCAGCTGGTCTCCTCCAACCTCTTGCTATCCCAGAGTGGAAGTTTGATCACATCGAAATGGACTTCGTGACTGGTTTTCCAAAGTCCAAGCGCGGAAATGATGCTATCTTCGTTGTCATCGACAAGCTTTCTAAAGTGGCTCATTTCCTTCCAATCAAACAATCCAACACAGCAGCTCAGTTGGCAGAGCTATACACCTCCAGAATTGTCTCCTTGCACGGCATTCCACAATTGATTTCTTCAGATCGTGGAAGCATCTTCACCTCTAAGTTCTGGGACTCCTTCCAGAAGGCCATGGGCACAAACATTCGCTTCAGCACAGCTTTCCATCCTCAAACTAGTGGCCAAGTCGAGTGAGT
The DNA here is from genome assembly GCF_002575655.3 of Aegilops tauschii subsp. strangulata. Taxonomy (NCBI): domain Eukaryota; kingdom Viridiplantae; phylum Streptophyta; class Magnoliopsida; order Poales; family Poaceae; genus Aegilops; species Aegilops tauschii. Next base: position 474,729,125 of record NC_053039.3, read on the forward strand.
CAATCAAATTCGTGAAGATATGCTCAGGGCTTGTGTCATTTCCTTTGGCATGAAATGGGAAGATTGTCTTCCATATGCTGAATTCTCCTACAACAACAGCTTCCAAGCAAGTTCGGGCAAGGCCCCATTCGAGATTCTCTATGGCAGAAAGTGCCGTACTCCTCTAAATTGGTCAGAGACTAGTGAACGCCAACTTCTTGGCAATGACTTAATCACAGAGGCTGAAGAAATGTGTAAAGTCATCCGTGAAAATCGCAAAGCCGCGCAATCGCGCCAGAAGAGTTACTATGATAGTAAGCACCGTGATGTGGCTTTCGAGATCGGAGACCATGTCTACCTCCACGTCTCTCCAATGAAAGGCACTCGTCGCTTCGGTATCAAAGGGAAGCTTGCCCCTAGATACGTGGGTCCTTTCAAGATCATTGGCAAAAGAGGCGACCTCGCCTATCAACTTGAGCTTCCTTCCAACTTCGCGAACGTGCACGATGTGTTCCACGTGTCACAGCTCCGCAAGTGCTTCAAGACTCCTGAGCGCACTATCAACTTCGAAGAGATTGACCTCCAAGAAGATCTATCTTATCATGAGCACCCCGTTGCTATTCTTGAAGAAACTGAGCGCAAGACTCGTAACAAGTCAATCAAATTCCTGAAAGTGAAGTGGTCGCACCATTCCGACCGAGAAGCCACCTGGGAACGCGAGGACCACCTCCGTTCCGAATATCCGGAGTTCTTTCAGTCCTAGATCTCGGGACGAGATCCTCTCGTAGTGGTGGAGTGTTGTAACACCCCGCATTAACTTTCCATATTTGTAACTACAAATCTTGCCATTTTCGGCTATGTGTTATGATATTCCCCTCGTGGTCGGGTTTTGTCTTTCACTTTGCTTTTTGTCCATGTCATGCATTTCATATCATGTCATCATGTGCACTGCATTCGCATACGTGTTCGTCTCATGCATCCGAGCATTTTCCCCGTTGTTCGTTTTGCAATCCGGCGCTCCTATCTCCTCCGGCGCACCCCTCTTGTTGTCTTTCGTGAGCGGGTGTCAAACATTCTCGGAATGGATCGAGGCTTGTCAAGTGGCCCTGGTATACCACCGGTAGGCCACCGGTCAAGTTTCGTTCCATTTGGAGGTCGTTTGGTACTCCAACGGTTAACCGGGTAACCGCAAAGTCCATTTGTGTGTTGCAGCAAAAAACCCCTCTCTAACCAGCCCAAAACCCACCAAACTCTCTTCCATGCTCTAGGTCGTTCGATCACGATCGTGTGAGCAAAAACCGCACCTCATTTGAACTCTCCTAGCTCCCTCTAGCTATATATATGCATCCCCTCTCGTATACATACGCAGATCAAACCCTAGCGTCTTCCACCTCGCGCCGCCGGACAAATCCGCCCGCGCCGGACACGTCCGCCCTCGCCGACCGACGAATCCCGCGCCGACATCTGTCCTTCGCCGCCTTCCGCCGCCGCCGGCCCGCGGGGCCCGAGTCGGGCCCGCGCGGCCCGCCCGTCTCCGCCCGCGCCCCGCGGTGCCCCGCCGCACCTCGCCCGCGTCGCCGGTGCCCGCCTCCATCGCCGGCCCCGCCTCCGCACGCTGCTCCGCCGCCGCGCCCTCCGCCGCCGTCGCCTCCTCTCGTAATATATCGAAATGTTCGCCTCGTGACGCTCTACATTTTGTTCAATTGCACCATGTTCATTAGAGGCCATCATGATGCCCACATCTCTGGTGCAAGAGTGCTAGTTGCTGTTATCTGCTGGTTCTTATCAGAACTTGGAGATTTGTTATTTTTGTATCATTTAATCTGTGCATCTTATGGGCATGAGCTCTACATGTGTTTTGTTGTATGCCATGCCATCTTTCCAGTGGTGTATTCCATGTATTTTTGTGATCCCTGTGGTGACTAGCATAAGCATGCAAACTAGGCCCCGTAATGTTTCTGATTTCAGGGACTTGTGATTTCTCCAAGTCTTTGTCTGCTGTTATTTTGTTACCATGTAAACTTGATGCTACGGAGAGATCCGTGCACATTTTAGAGATGTTCAGTAAGGATGTTTTGTAGCTATTGTGGTAATTGATCCATTCCGGCCCTTTTTTGCAATTATGGAGTAACATAGCATGACTCAATCTTGCTCTACTTTTGCTATAAAATACTTCTGGCAGATTGTTTACGTGTTATTCAATTTTGCCAAGCTTGTTGTAGTGGATCCATATATGCTATGTATTTTCTATTGCCATGGATAGCTTCATAAACATGTCATCTTGCTATAGGTATGCTTGTTTTGTCATTCATTGCTTTGTGGTGAGTGCATCAAGCTCACCAAGATGCCTTCATATTATTGTTTCTGCCATGCTCTGTTTTCTGCTAAGTCTGAAACCTGATAACGGAACTTGATATGTTTACGTGGTTGCCATCATATCTTCTTGTCCTTTTTGGCTTATGGTCAGTAAGGGACTTTTGTCATATGCATGTAGTAGAATACTGCCATTCCTTGTTTTGCCATGTTAAGTTTCTGTAGCATGTTGTTTTCATGCTCTGAACATTGCTACCTGATGCTGTTTTCTGCCATGTCCAGTAATTTCACTAAGTCTGTGAACCTGTTATCTTTTGCACTTTTGACATGCTTGTTTGAGCTTGTTATGTTGTGATCTAGCCGTAGCTCAGTGTTCATATTTTGTCAAGCATCTCCTGTAGATTACTGCCATATGCTTTGTTGCTACGTTGGAGTGCTGTAGCATTGTTGCTTGTTGCATTTTAAGTGCTATCATGCTGTTAATCGCAGATTCGTGTCATTCTTGTTTTGCTTGCCATTTGCAAACCGTGCATCCGTTTCCGGTGATCTTTATATCGATTTTGACCGAAATCATCTCATATTTCCAGTGGCATGCTTGGTTTGCCAAGTTACTGCCTTGTTCATCATTTTCCTTCCAGAGCACGCATATGCATTGCGTATCATATCTCGCATATCATACATGTTTTGCATCATGTTGCTTGTGCATTTCCCGTGATTGATTGTGGTTCCGTTTGTTTGTGTTCTTGTCTTGGGTAGAACCGGGAGACGAGTTCGTGAACGACGAACCTGTTGAGTACGCTTACGAGGATCAAGCTTTCGACAACTCTGAGAACCTTGCAGGCAAGATGACCACCCCTCGAAATCACTTCTATCTTTGCTTTGCTAGTTGTTCGCTCTATTGCCATGCTGCGCTACCTACCAATTGCTATATCATGCCTCCCATATTTGCCATGTCAGCCTCTAACCATCCTTTCCTAGCAAACCGTTGTTTGGCTAAGTTACCGCTTTTGCTCAGCCCTTCTTATAGCGTTGTTAGTTGCAGGTGAAGTTGAAGTTGGTTCCATGTTCGAACATGGATATTGTAGGGATATCATAATATCTCTTATTTAATTAATGCATCTATATATTTGGTAAAGGGTGGAAGGCTCGGCCTTATGCCTGGTGTTTTGTTCCACTCTTGCCGCCCTAGTTTCTGTCATACCGGTATTATATTCCTTGAGTTTGCGTTCCTTACGCGGTTGGGTGATTTATGGGACCCCCTTGACAGTTCGCCTTGAATAAAACCCCTCCAGCAAGGCCCAACCTTGGTTTTACCATTTGACACCTAAGCCTTTTCCCCCCGGGTTTTCTAGAGCCCGAGGGTCATCTTTATTTTAAACCCCAGGGCCAGTGCTCCTCCGAGTGTTGGTCCAAACTAGAGCACCGTGCGGGACCGTCCCTTGGCAACTTGGGTTACGTTGGTACCTGTACGCTTAGTTTATCCGGTGTGCCCTGAGAACGAGATATGTGCAGCTCCTATCGGGATTTGTCGGCACAGCGGGTGGTCTTGCTGGTCTTGTTTTACCATTGTCGAAATGTCTTGTAAACCGGGATTCCGATACTGATCAGGTCTTTCCAGGAGAAGGTTTATCCTTCGTTGACCGTGAGAGCTTATGATGGGCTAAGTTGGGACACCCCTGCAGGGTATTATCTTTCGAAAGCCGTGCCCGCGGTTATGAGGCAGATGGGAATTTGTTAATGTCCGGTTGTAGAGAACTTGTCACTTGACCCAATTAAAATACACCAATTGCATGTGTAGCCGTGATGGTCTCTTCTCGGCGGAGTCCGGCAAGTGAACATGGTTTGAGTTATGAATGACGTAAGTAGGAGTTTAGGATCACTTCTTGGTCATTGCTAGATGACGACTGTTCCGTTGCTTCTCTTCTCGCTCTCTTTTGCGTATGTTAGCCACCATATATGCTTATTGCCGCTGCAGCTCCACCTCATTACACCATCCTTCCCTATAAGCTTAAATAGTCTTGATCTCGCGGGTGTGAGATTGCTGAGTCCTCGTGACTCACAGATTCTACCAAAACAGTTGCAGGTGCCGACGATGCCAGTGCAGATGATGGGATCGACCTCAAGTGGGAGTTCGATGAGGAACGTGGTCGTTACTATGTGTCTTTTCCTGATGATCAGTAGTGGAGCCCAGTTGGGACGATCGGGGATCTAGCATTTGGGGTTATCTTATTTTCATTTGGATCTTGACCGTAGTCGGTCTATGTGTGTATTTTGGATGATGTATGGATTATATTTATGTATTGTGTGAAGTGGCGATTGTAAGCCAACTCTTTATCCCATTCTTGTTCATTACATGGGATTGTGTGAAGATGACCCTTCTTGCGACAAAACCACTATGCGGTTATGCCTCTAAGTCATGCCTCGACACGTGGGAGATATAGCCGCATCGTGGGCGTAACAGGGTTCGAGAACTATGTAGACATGACCGAAACACTTTTCCAGTCAATAACCAATAGCGAAACCAGGATGCCCATATTGGTACCTACATATTCTGTGAAGATCTTTATCGGTCGAACCTTATGACAACATACGTAATTCCCTTTGTCTATCGGTGTGTTACTTGCCCGAGATTCGATCGTCAGTATCTTCATACCTAGTTCAATCTTGTTACCGGCAAGAATCTTTACTAGTTCGGTAATACATCATCTCATAACTAACTCCTTAGTCACTTTGCTTGCAAGCTTCTTTTGATGTGTATTACCAAGAGGGCCCAGAGATACCTCTCCGATACACAGAGTGACAAATCCTAATCTCGATCCATGCCAACTCAACAAACACCTTCGGAGATACCTGTAGAGCATATTTATAATCACCCGGTTACGTTGTGACGTTTGATAGGACACAAGGTATTCCTCCGGTATCCAGGAGTTGCATGATCTCATAGTCGAAGGAATATGTATTTGACATTAAGAAAGCAATAGCAATAAACTGAATGATCATATGCTAAGCTAAAGGACGGGTCTTGTCCATCACATCATTCTCCTAATGATGTGATCCCGTTATCAAGTGACAACACATGTATATGTTTAGGAAACCTTAACCATCTTTGATCAACGAGCTAGTCTAGTAGAGGCTTACTAGGGACATGGTATTTCATTTATGTATCCACACATGTATTTAAGTTTCCGATCAATACAATTCTAGCATGAATAATAAACCTTTATCATGAATAAGGAAATATAATAATAACAACTTTATTATTGCCTCTAGGGCATATTTCCATCAGTCTCCGACTTGCACTAGAGTCAATAATCTAGATTACATTGTAATGAATCTAACACCCATGGAGTCTTGGTGTTGATGATGTTTTTCCCGTGGAAGAGGCTTAGTCAACGGGTCTGCTACATTCAGATCCGTATGTATTTTTGAAATTTCTATGTCTCCATCCTTGACCTTTTCATGAATGGAGTTGAACACTATACTAGTAGAAAACAGGGCTTTCGTTCGGGCCTGGCCAGCCCATTAGTCCCGGTTCTGCATGAACCGGGACCCATGGGGTGCATTAGTCCCGGTTCGTGAGCCCAGGGGGCCGGCCGGGCCACGTGGGCCACTGGTCCCGGTTCGTCTGGACCTTTTGGTCCCGGTTCCACGCACGAACCGGGACCAATGCGACTCACCCCTGTCCCATGACCATTAGTCCCGGTTTGTGCCACAAACCGGGACTAAAGGGTTGGTCCTCGTTGCGGTCAGATTTTAGTCCCACCTCGCCAACCGAAGGGCGCTCACACCGGTTTATAAGCCCGTCCCTCTCTGCCTTGTTGAGCTCCTCTCAAAATGAAAATAGATGCCCTTATATAGGGAATTTGACCTAAATTCAGAGTGAATTTCTCTGAAATTCATAGAAATTTATTATGAATTTAGGTTGAATTCTCTCTATAGGCGCATCTATGCTCATTTTTTTATGTTGGGGTTGGCGATCTTTACAGACTTTTTGTGTGTTGAATATGCACCATTCAAAATCAGTCTCTGCTTTGAATGGTTCATTTTGAACACACAAAAAGTCTGGAGTTCAAATATGTTCAAGAAAATGAAATCCCTTTGTAACAGATGAGTTTTCGTCCGAAACCCTGATACTTCGAAAGAGATTGTCCATTTTGTTCACGAAGTGCATCCACCATTTGCCGGGACCCTCTCAACTTTTTAGCACATGCTATGTGGGTGAAATGATGATACCATGCCACCTTTCAACCTTTTCAGAGTTCATTTGAAATGCTTTTCAATTTTAGGGTCTTATAGCTCAAAATAATTAGTAAATGCATGAAAAATAACAAGTGAAGTCAGAAAGGATTGAAAAATGATGATGTGGCTTTGAATGGTGCATTTTGAACACACAAAAAGTCAGGAGTTCAAATAAGTTTTAAAAAATGAAATCCCTTTGTAACAGACGAGTTTCCGTAAGAAATCCTCATACTTTGAAAGATATTGTCCGTTTTGTAAACGAAGTGCATCCGCCTTTTTTCAGGACCCTCTCAACTTTCTTGCACATGCTATGTGGATGAAATGATGATACCATTCCAACTTTCAACCTTTTCAGAGTTCATTTGAAATGCTTTTCAATTTTAGGGTCTTATAGCTCAAAATAATTAATAAATGAATGAAAAATAACAAATGAAGTCAGAAAGGATTGAAAATTGATGATGTGGCTTTGAATGGTGCATTTTGAACACACAAAAAGTCACGAGTTCAAATAAGTTTTAAAAAATGAAATCCCTTTGTAACAAACGAGTTTCCGTATGAAATCTTGATACTTCGAAAGAGATTGTCCGTTTTGTACACGAAGTGCATCCACCTTTTGCCGGGACCCTCTCAACTTTCTTGCACATGCTATATGGATGAAATGATGATACCATGCCAACTTTCAACCTTTTCAGAGTTCATTTGAAATGCTTTTCAATTTTAGGGTCTTATAGCTCAAAACAATTAGTAAATGCATGAAAAATAACAAATGAAGTCAGAAAGGATTGAAAAATGATGATGTGGCTTTGAATGGTGCATTTTGAACACACAAAAAGTCATGAGTTCAAATAAGTTTTAAAAAATGAAATCCCTTTGTAACAGACGAGTTTCCGTATGAAATCCTGATACTTTGAAAGAGATTGTCCGTTTTGTACATGAAGTGCATCCACCTTTTGCTGGGACCCTCTCAACTTTCTTGCACATGCTATGTGGATGAAATGATGATACCATGCCAACTTTCAACCTTTTCAGAGTTCATTTTGAAATGCTTTTCAATTTTAGGGTCTTATAGCTCAAAATAATTAGTAAATGCATGAAAAATAACAAATGAAGTCAGAAAGGATTGAAAATTGATGATGTGGCTTTGAATGGTGCATTTTGAACACACAAAAAGTCAGGAGTTCAAATAAGTTTTAAAAAATGAAATCCCTTTGTAACAGACGAGTTTCCGTATGAAATCCTGATACTTCGAAAGAGATTGTCCGTTTTGTACACGAAGTGCATCTAGTTTTTGCCGTAACCCTCTCAATTTTCTTGCACATGCTATGTGGGTGAAATGATGATACCATGCCAATTTTCAACCTTTTCGGAGTTCATTTGAAATGCTTTTCAATTTCCGGGTCTTATAGCTCAAAAAAGGAGTAAATGCATGAAAGATAATAAAATGCATAAAACTATAATATTTGTTATGATCAACTAAAAAACTAAAATCATTAAAATATTCTGTTATGATGAACTAAAATAAAACTATAATATTGTTGAATAGCAAAAAGAATCAACTAAAAAGCTTTTATAAAACTATAATAGCAAAAGGAATGAACTAAAAAGCTTATATAAACCTCTAGTATTTTTGAAACTAAAATTATATAAATTTTATGGAACTTATATTAACAAAGTATTTTTTGTTCAAAACATTAATAGCAAAAAGAATTTAATAGCAAAAAAATTAACAAAATCTGGTTTTGATTAAAAAAGATATTTAAAATAACCTAAAATTACCAAATTGAGTATAATGATAAAACATATTAATATTAAATAGCAGGAAATGGAATCACTCAAAAATCTATTTTTATAGTAAATTTATTCATAAAACTAGTGATTCACATACATTAAAAAAAATTTAAAACTAATGGCACTAACAGAAAGTTTATAATTTTTGTGACCTAAAAGCAAAAAAGAAATCACTAAAAAACTATAAGTATTCAGTTTAAGTAGAAATAAAAATAAAAAGAAAAAAAGGAAAAAATGCCACCTACTGGACCTCCACGGCTTGAATACGACTAGAAACCCTACAATGGTCCAGGATTCAGGCCCGCAGAAGGCCCAATAGGCCCAACAGGCATGGCAAAGTAGAGATTAGGCCCGTAAGCCTGCAATAGAGAGGAGCTCGAGAGGGTGGCGGCAGCAAAGCTTATAAACCACTCCGAGCCCCTCTCAACTAGCGAGGTGGAACTAAACTTCCCACCGCACCGTGCCAGCACAAGGCCTATGGTCCCAGTTCATGCCACCAACCGGGACCATAGGTGGGCATTCGTACCGGTTCGTGGCACCAACCGGTACCAATGCCCACCTATGGTCCCGGTTCATGCCACCAACCGGGACCATAGGCCTCAGTTTCCCGCCCTTTGGGCTGCCGAAATGAGACCTTTGGTCCCGGTTCGTGGCACTAACCGGGACCATAGGTGGGCATTGGTACCGGTGTTGGTGCCACGAACCGGTACCATTGGTTTTGCTATATAAGGTAGCACTTGTGAAAATTTCGCCAACTGCTCCCATTCCCCCCGACGCCGCCAGGCCGTTCCTCGTCGACGTCGTCGTCGCCGCCCCGAGCCCCTGCCCCGACGGCGTCGCGCCGCCCCTGACCCGCCGTCGACGTCGTCCTCGTCGTCGCCGTCGCCGCCCCCGAGCCCTCGCCGCGCGCGTAACCCCTCCCCCACGAGCCCGCCGTCCTCGTCGCCGTCATCGTCGCCGGCCTCGTCGCCGTCCTGCCTCGAGCCCCCAGTGAGCCCCTTCCCATCCCGATCTGTGCGCTGTCGCGGCTGCCGCCGCCCCCCTGCGCCACGCCGCCGCCCCTGTTTTTGTATGTATGTATGTATATGGATGTATGTATGTATGGATGGATGGATATGCATGTATATGGATGGATGTATGTGTATGTGTTCATAGTTTTTTGTTCATAGCATTTTTAGGCTGTATAGTTTTATTTTTGTTCAATGTTTATGGTTAGAAGAGGAGAGGAAAAAATTGTGTTGCAAAAGTTACATTTAAGGTTAGTTGATTTAGTGCATTTTAGGTTGTTAGTTCTACTGTTAGTGCATTTAAAGTTAGTTTATTTTTAGTTGAACTAGTTGATTAATTAATAAAACTACTTTATTTTACTATATATAGAAGTAATTTATTTTTAGTAAGTACTACTTTATTTTATTTATAGTAAGTACTTAATTAGTAGTTGAACTAGTTGATTTAACAAAACTAGTTTATTTTACTATAGAAGTAGTTTATTTTTAGCAAGGAAATTAATAGAACTAGTTTGTTTTTGTAGTTAAAGCAATTATTCCCGCATCGACGTCGACGATGCCTATCCCGCATCCTCGTCGTCGAATCGGCGGAGGAGGCCGGCTTGATTAGAGGGGCCATGTCCGGGACTGGGCTCCGCCGGGCTGGTTTTGGGAGGTGCTACCTTCCGGTGGGCGTAGGTTGGTGAGGAGCCAACCCGTCGTTGACCCGATCCTTGTTTGGTGGCGGTCGCGTGGGCCAGTGACGGTGCCGAGGCTTCCGGACACCGCGGACGTGGTACGTCACCGTGTCAGCGAGGAGGACCAGCACGTCTATCGCTACATGGTTGCGTTGGAGGGCAGGTTCGACAATACCTGGCAGGTTCTTCAGGGATCTCACTGGAGCTATGATCCTGTGATGGTTCCGTCCCTTTGGGTGTCCACCGCCCGCGCCGATACCCGTCGGGCGCTACGGTTCTAGCTGTACTAGCGATGCTATATGTATGATAGTATTCGAGGTGTATTAGTGATAATATTTGACGATGTCCGGACGCATGGAGATGATGTAGTTTTGCTTATAATTGAATGCATCCTAATTTGAATACTACTTTATGTTGTGATTTGATTTTGCTTATTGAATGCTCAAAGTGGAAAACTACTCCTACTTTGAACGTTAAAATTGGAGAGCACTATGCAAGGCATATGCATATGATTAGTTGATAGCTTATAGGGTTTTTGTTTTCGTAGAACTCTAGTAGCCCCCGGCCCCTCCATCATCCCCGCCGTCATCCCCGTCACCGCCCCCTCCGACATCGAGGTGAGACCAGCCAAATCCCCTTTTAGAAAGATAATTAAACAATATTTTGGGTTGACTTTAAGTCTGTCGAGTCTCCACCATATATGAGAGGACGAAGAATCCCGACTGTTGTCGTGGGGGTAGCTTCTCCTTCGTTCCCGTGTGCTAGACAATTTGGTGTAATGCACTCGAGAACGAAAGGAGGAGCTACCATCACCGACGGTCGCAAATGTCAGAGAGTTATCAGTGAGGGAGAGTTCCACCATATATATATATATATGAGAGGATGAAGAATCCCGACTGTTGTCGTGGGGGTTGCTTCTCCTTTGTTCCCGTGTGCTAGACATTTTGGTGTAATGCACTCGGGGACAAATGGAGGAGCGACCATCACCAACGGTCGAATGTATACACCACGTGAGCTGAGAGTTTTCAAGAAAAGACTCGACAAACCGATAGTCAACCCGTGATGAATAATAATGATCTAACTTAGGTTTTTTAGTACATATATTTAATTGTAGACGTTTAATATTTGAATTATGAACATAGGAAATGTCGTACTCGGACGACGAAAGTCTCCCGGGGGAGTGCGACTGGTGCCACAACGACCGAGGTCAGTGCGACAGGCCTCACCTGGACGAAGATCAGCACTTCAGTATTAAGTGGAGGAGACCTTCGATGTTGAAACGGTATGCAACGACGACAAGTGTTATTTTTTCGTAATTAAGCACGACTTCAACTATTTCAACGTGTACTTTTCATCTTTTACAATTCGACTAGCTTATCCCATGCCATGCAAGACGCTACGTCTTGGAGAGGATGGGTTTTGAAGACCATGAAACTATGGAAACAAAGAAAATTCACCTAAGGACCCATCATGATATAGATTTTGAAGTAAATCTGTATAATTCTGAGAGCGTAACCCATTTTGGTTGCAAAAATTGGGAAGCATTTTGCAAGATGTATGGTTTTGATGAGGGTATGCTTGTCACCATGGATCTTGGTGATCCTGACATCGAGCAAGACAATATGGACATTTGGGTCCTTGTTGATACGCCTCCAATTCTACCGCTATGTGAGTTTCTCAAACATAGTTATTAGCTAATTTATATTGTTCATTTCAAAATAGTTGACAGCTTATTTTCATTGACAGCTTATTTTGGTTGTTAAAACAATGTGCGGAACATGGTAGACATAACCTACTACACCGATGGCTCTGAGTTAACTTATAAGGAGAAAACTCATCTGGTCGGATTTTGTACTGATCTTGAGAATTACAATATCTATTGTAAAACTCCTCCACATTATGGTCAATACGTGCCACTAGTGCACGTGTTGAACTACGGTAACTACTATGGAGATACCCTGGTAAGATTTCTTACTATTACGACATCTGTGCATCTTTTGCATACTTCTAAAACTAGTACATCATTGCTAACTATGAAGTTATTACTATGTTTTTCAACAGATAATCCCAGAGGATTGTGTGCCTCATTTGATGTATCAGAATGGTAGGCTTGATGTTTTGAACATACAACCAGGTCATCCTACGAATCTCAATTGTCCATACCGGATTTCTAAAAGAAGTGGAGACATGAAAATCAAAGAATGGAAAAAATGTATGGACAGTCGCAAGGAGGTTCTTGGAAGCAAAAGGAAGCGAAGCGCAAAAATTGGAGACAAGATGATCTCCATTCTCCATAATGGAGAGTCGGGGTCTATATTGTTTTATGCTATTTTACCTTAAAGAGGGTATTTAGGTCCTACCTAATACTGATGATCATGTGCTAAGAACAATTAAGTAGGGTTGGTTCGATGACTATGAGGATGATGATCGTATGACTTGTTATTAATAACGAGTAGAAGTTGTATGATGATGATTAGTAGGACTTGTTATTATGATGATGCATGACGCGGGCATGAAGAATTATTATATATCAGTGGGTGAAATGAACATGGATTGGAATGAAGTGAAGGCAACAAGCATGTGGTGCATGTCAAAAGTAGTACTAATCCAAACTTGATCAAGTTAGGATTAATATTAATTAATATTACTTTTGACATGCACCACATGTTGCCTTCACTTTAATCTAAGCCATGTTTAGGCATAGCAGTAGCGTTGGTAAGTCAAGCACGGAAATAAGAGAGGACAGTTCTCTCTGTTAGCTAGCTTACACACCCTAAATTACCCCCTAAACCCTCCCCCTTTCAAAAAAAACAAAAACCCCAACCACTGAAATGCTGACGCGTGGATGCCTTTTGGTCCCGATGGTGTCAACAACCGGGACCAAAGGCCCTCCTGCCTGGGCTGGCCGCAGCGGCCACGTGGAGGCCCATCTGTCCTGGTTCGTGTAAGAACCGGGACTAAAGGGCTAGGGCATTAGTAACGACCCTTTAGTCCCGGTTCAACAACCGGGACAAAAGGCCCTTACCAACCGGGACAGATGCCCCTTTTTCTACTAGTGGAAGCGTCTCTTGATGTGTTTGGTTCTCTCGTGAAACCTGGATTCCTTCGCTAAGGCAATTTCTCCAGTCTTGTCACAAAAGATTTTCATTGGACCCGATGCACTGGGTATTACACCCAGATTGGACATGAACTCTTTCACCCAGATTCCTTCATGCGCTGCTTCCGGAGCAGCTATGTATTCCGCTTCACACGTAGATCCCGCCACGACGCTCTGTTTGGAACTGCACCAACTGACATATCCACCATTCAATACAAATATGTATCCGGTTTGTGACTTATAGTCATCCGGATCGGTGTCGAAGCTAGCATTGACGTAACCATTTACGACGAGCTCTTTGTCACCTCCATAAACGAGAAACATATCCTTAGTCCTTTCAGGTACTTCAGGATGTTCTTGACCACTGTCCAGTTATCCACTCCTAGATTACTTTGGTACCTCTCCTTGCTGAACTTATCGCAAGGCACACATCAGGTCTGGTACACAACAATAGCATACACGATAGAACCTATGGCTGAGGCATAGGGAATGACTTTCATTTTCTCTCTATCTTCTGCAGTGGTCGGGCTTTGAGTCTGACTCAATTTCACACCTTGTAACATAGGCAAGAACCCTTTCTTTGACTGATCCATTTTGAACTTCTTCAAAACTTTGTCAAGGTATGTGCTTTGTGAAAGTCCTATTAAGCGTCTCGATCTATCCCTATAGATCTTGATGCCCAATATATAAGCAGCTTCACCGAGGTCTTTCATTGAAAAAATCTTATTCAAGTATCCTTTTATGATATCCAGAAATTCTATATCATTTCCAATCAACAATATGTCGTCCACATATAATATCAGAAATGCTACAGAGCTCCCACTCACTTTCTTGTAAATACAGGTTTCTCCGTAAGTCTGTATAAAACCCTATTCTTTGATCACCTCATCAAAGAGTATATTCCAACTCCGAGATGCTTCCACCAGTCCATAGATGGATCGCTGGAGCTTGCACACTTTGTTAGCACCTTTAGGATCAACAAAACCTTCTGGTTTCATCATATACAACTCTTCTTTAAGAAATCCATTAAGGAATGCAGTTTTGACGTCCATTTGCCAAATTTCGTAATTATAAAATGCGGCAATTGCTAACATGATTTGGACTGAGTTAAGCATCGCTACGGGTGAGAAAATCTCATCATAGTCAACCCCTTGAACTTGTCGAAAACCTTTTGCGACAAGTCGAGCTTTGTAGATAGTGACATTACCATCAGCGTCTGTCTTCTTCTTGAAGATCCATTTATTCTCAATGGCTTGCCGATCATCGGGCAAGTCCACCAAAGTCCATACTTTGTTCTCATACATGGATCCTATCTCCAATTTCATGGCCTCAAGCCATTTATCGAAATTTGGCTCATCATAGCTTCTTCATAGTTCGTAGGTTCGCCATGGTCTAATAACATGACTTACAGGACAGGATTATCGTACCACTCTTGTGCGGAACATGCTCTGTTCAACCTATGAGGTCCAGTAGTAACTTGATCCGAAGTTTCATGATATCATCATTAGCTTCCTCTCCAGTTGGTGTAGGCATCACGGGAACGGTTTTGTCTAATGTGCTACTTTCCAATTCGAGAGAAGGTACAATTGCCTCATCAAGTTCTACTTTCCTCCCACTCACTTCTTTCGAGAGAAACCTCTTCTCTAGAAAGGACCCATTCTTGGTAACAAAGATCTTGCCGTTGGATCTGTGGTAGAAGGTGTATCAATAGTTTATTTAGGGTATCCTATGAAGACGCACTTCTCTGATTTGGGTTCAAGCTTATCAGGCTGAAGCCTTTTGACATAAGTGTCGCATCCCCAAACTTTAAGAAACGACAGCTTAGGTTTCTTGCCAAACCATAGTTCATACGGTGTCATCTCAACGGATTTAGACGGTGCCCTATGTAACGTGAATGCGGTTGTCTGTAATCCATAACCCCAAAACAATAGTGGATCGGTAAGAGACATCATAGAACGCACCATATCTCATAAAGTACGGTTACGACGTCCGGACACACCATTATGCTGTGGTGTTCTAGGTGGCATGAGTTGTGAAACAATTCCACATTGTTTTTAATGAAGGCCAAACTCGTAACTCAAATATTCGCCTCCGCGATCAGATCGTAGAAACTTTATTTTCTTGTTGCGATGATTCTCCACTTCACTCTGAAATTCCTTGAACTTTTCAAATATTTCAGATTTGTGTTTCATCAAGTAGATATATCCATACCTACTCAAATCATCTGTGAAGGTCAGAAAATAATGATACCCGCCGCGTGCATCGACACTCATTGGAACTCATACATCGGTATGTATTATTTCCAATAAGTCATTAGCTCGCTCCATTGCTCCAGAGAACGGAGTTTTAGTCATCTTGCCCATGAGGCATGGTTCGCAAGTATCAAATGATTCATAATCAAGTGATTCCAAAAGTCCATCCGTATGGAGTTTCTTCATGCGCTTTACACCAATATGACCTAAACGACAGTGCCACAAGTAGCACTATCATTATCAACTTTGCATCTTTTGGCATCAATATTATGAATATGTGTATCACTACGATAAAGATTCAACAAGAATAGACCATTCATCAAGGGTGCATGACCATAAAAGATAGGACTCATATAAATAGAACAACCATTATTCTCTGATTTAAATGAATAATTGTGTCGTAGTAAACAAGATCCAGATATAATGTTCATGCTCAGCGCTGGCACCAAATAACAATTATTGAGGTATAAAACTAATCCCGAAGGTAGATGTAGAGGTACTGTGCCGACAGCGATCACATCGACCTTGGAACCATTCTCGACACGCATCGTCACCTCGTCCTTAGCCAATCTTCGTTTATTCCGCAGCTCCGGTTTCGAGTTACAAATATGAGCAATTGAACCAGTATCAAATACCCAGGCGCTACTACGACCATTAGTAAGGTACACATCAATAACATGTATATCAAATATACCTTTGTTCACTTTGCCATCCTTCTTATCCGCCAAGTATTTGGGGCAGTTCCGCTTCCAGTGACCACTTCCTTTGTAGTAGAAGCACTCAGTTTCAGGCTTGGGTCCAGCTTTGGGCTTCTTCATGGAAGCGGCAACTTGCTTGCCATTCTTCTTGAAGTTCCCTTTCTTTCCCTTGCCCTTTTTCTTGAAACTAGTGGTCTTGTTAACCATCAACACTTGATGCTCCTTCTTGATTTCTACCTCCGCGGCCTTAAGCATTGCGAAGAGCTCAGAAATGGTTTTTGTCATCCCTTGCATATTATAGTACATCACGAAGCCTTTGTAGCTTGGTGGCAGCGACTGAAGAACTATGTCAATAACACTCTCAATTGAAAGATCGATTCCCAGCTGAGTCAAGTGGTTATGATACCCAGACATTTTGAGTATGTGTTCACTGACAGAACTATTCTCCTCCATCTTGCAGCTATAGAACTTGTTAGAGACTTCATATCTCTCAACCCGGGCATTAGCTTGAAATATCAACTTCAGCTCTTGGAACATCTCATATGCTCCATGATGTTCAAAACGTCTTTGAAGTCCCGGTTCTAAGCCGTAAAGCATGGCATACTAAACTATTGAGTAGTCATCAGATCGAGTCTATCGGATTCATAACATCTGTAGTAGCTCCTGCAGCAGGTCTGTCACCTAGCGGTGCATCAAGGACATATATCTTATGTGCAGCAATGAGGATAATCCTCAAGTTACGAACCCAGCCCGTGTAGTTGCTACCATCATCTTCCAACTTAGCTTTCTCTAGGAACACATTAAAATTCAGGGTAACAGTAGCACGGGCCATTGATCTACAACGTAGATATGCAAAACTATTAAGACTAAGTTCAAGATAAATTAAGTTCAATTAATCAAATTACTAATGAACTCCCACTTAAATAAACATCCCTCAAGTTATCTAAGTGATACATGATCCAAAGCAACTAACCCATGTTCGATCATCACGTGAGATGGGGTAGTCATCAATGGTGAACATCTCTATGTTGATCACATCTACTATATGACTCACGTTCGACCTTTCGGTATCCAGTGTTCCGAGACCATGTTTGTACATGCTAGGCTCGTCAAGTTTAACCCAAGTATTCTGCATGCGCAAAACGGTCTTACACCCGTTGTATGTGAACGTAGAGTCTATCACACCCGATCATCACGAGGTGCTTCAAAAAGACAAACTTTCGCAACCGTGCGTACCCGGTAGAACACTTTTAATCTTGAAATTTAGTGAAGGGATCATCTTATAATGCTACCGCCGTTCTAAGCAAAATAAGATGCATAAAGGATAAACATCACATGTAGTCAAAATATGTGACATGATATGGCCATCATCATCTTGGGCTTTTGATCTCCATCTCCAAAGCATCGTCATGATCTCCATCATCACCGGCTCGACACCTTGATCTCCATCGTTGCATCGGGGTCGTCTCGCCAACTATTGCTTCTACAACTATTGCTAACTCATAGCGATAAAGTAAAGCAATTACATGGCGTTTGCATTTCATACAATAATTAAGAGACAACCCTAAGGCTCCTGCCGGTTGTCGATATTACAAAACATGATCATCTCATACAACAACGTATATCACATCACAACATGCCCTGCAAAAACAAGTTAGACGTCCTCTACTTTGTTGTTGCAAGTATTACGTGGCTGCTACGGGTTTCTAGTAAGAACCACTCTTAACTACGCAAAACCACAATGGTGATTATCAAGTTTGTTGTTTTAACCTTCTTCAAGGACCGGCCGTAGTCAAATTCGATTCAACTAAAGTAGGAGAAACAGACACCCGCCAGCCACCTTTATGCAAAACAAGTTGCATGTCAGTCGGTGGAACCGGTCTCATTGCGTGGACATGTAAGGTTGGTCCGGGCCCACAATACCGCCGAATCAAAATAAGACGTTGGTGGTAAGCAGTATGACTATCACCTCCCACAACTCCTTTGTGTTCTACTCGTGCATATCATCTACGCATAGACCTGGCTCGGATGCCACTGTTGGGGAACGTTGCAAGGAAAACAAAAAAATTATACGCACATGAAAGATCTATCCATGGAGTTGCATAGCAATGAGAGGGGGGAGTGTGTCTACATACCCTTGTAGACCGTAAGCGGAAGCGTTTATTAACGCGGTTGATGTAGTCGAACTTCTTCGCGATCCAACCGGTCAAGTATCGAACGTACGACACCTCCGCATTCAGCACACCTTCAGCTCGGTGACGTCCTCGCCTTCTTGATCTAGCAAGATGGGCAAAGTAGCAGATGAGTCCTGGCAGCACGATGACATGGTGACGGTGATGGTAATGCTACACCGAAAATATGACCGAGGGACGAAACTGTGAAGAGGGGCGCCGCACATGGCTAAGAGATTGTCGTGGCCCTGTGAGGCGCCCCTTCCCTCATATATATATAGGTTGGGGAGAGGGGAGGCAGCCAGGAGGCACCCCAAGGGAGGCCTAATCCCCCATGGGCTCCTGGCCTGGCCGCCCCCCCTCCCTTATTGGCGCACGGGAGGAAAGGAGGGGGAGGTCGCCCCCCCCCTTCCTTTCTCTCATGAGGAGGGAAAGGAGGGATTGGCCAACCCTCCCCCTTTCCTTCCCCTAGGGCCGGTGGCCAGGGAGAGGGCGCGCCAGCCCCCTTGTGGGCTGGTGTGTGCCTCCCCTTGGTCTATTAGGCCCATAGACCTCCCGGGGCCTACCGGAACCCCTTCCGGTGATCCGATGGTTACCTGGTACAACCCGAAACCTTTTCGGTGTCCAAATAGCATCGTCCTATATATCAATCTTTACCTCCGGACCATTCCGGAGCTCCTCGTCTTGTCCGTGATCTCATCCGGGACTCCGAACAACATTCGGTCACCAAATCATATAACTCATATAACACTATATCGTCAACGAATGTTAAGCATGCGGACCCTACGGGTTCGAGACCATGCAGAGATGACCAAGACACTTCTCCGGTCAATAACCAATAGCGAAACCTGGATGACCATATTGGTTCCTACATATTCTACGAAAATCTTTATCGGTCAAACCTTATGACAACATACGTAATTCCCTTTGTCTATCGGTATGTTACTTGCCCGAGATTCAATTGTCGGTATCTTCATACCTAGTTCAATCTTGTTACCGGCAAGTCTCTTTACTCGTTCCGTAATACATCATCTCGTAACTAACTCCTTAGTCACTTTGCTTGCAAGCTTCTTGTGATGTGTATTACCGAGAGGGCCCATAGATACCTCTCCGATACACAGAGTGACAAATCCTAATCTCGATCCATGCCAACTCAACAAACACCTTCGGAGATACCTGTAGAGCATCTTACGTTGTGACGTTTGATAGCACACAAGGTATTTCTCCGGTATCCGGGAGTTGAATGGTCTCATAGTCGAAGGAATATGTATTTGACATTAAGAAAGCAATAGCAATAAACTGAACGGTCATATGCTAAGCTAACAGATGGGTCTTGTCCATCACATCATTCTCCTAATGATGTGATCCCATTATCAAGTGACAACACATGCATGTCTATGGTTAGGAAACCTTAACCATCTTTGATCAACGAGCTAGTCTAGTAGAGGCTTACTAGGGACATGATATTTCGTTTATGTATCCACACATGTATTTAAGTTTCCAATCAATACAATTCTAGCATGAATAATAAATCTTTACCATGAATAAGGAAATATAATAATAACAACTTTATTATTGCCTCTAGGGCATATTTCCATCACAAATAAAATAAAATAAAACCTTTGAGCATAAGGAAAACTAAGACCATTTTCCTATTTGAAATGGGGGTCAACCATCTCCATATTGTTACCGAGAGACCAATGTCTTCAGATAAACTTGATAACCAACATTAATCCCACTAATCATGTAGTAATCAATACCAAAATACATTTAGGGTTTATATGCAATTTCAACTTCTTGCACGACAACGCCTTTAAGAAGGAACAAAAAAAGCCTTGCGCCTCCGTCACCCCTTTTAGATGAAAATGGTCTAAGACAAAAATATTCATCCTGACTTTCGAGACCAACCATCGAAGGGAGCACATCAACAAGGAGACAAAACATTTAACGAGGTAACAACGCAAGTTTGCCGCTACTAAACTGAAATATTCAAGGTGAGGACAAGAATTTTTAGCCCGACATGAGGCAATGTTCCAGTTACCATCTTGAAAACGGATCTTCAGGTAGTTGCGCCAGCTTGTACTCCATGATAGGACGTGACGGTATGGTGGTAGCTAATGTATGGGTCATCTTCCCACCATAGACCACTGCCCCAGTCATTAGGGGGTCGCTCTCATGTCGTTGTGTGATCTAGCCGCTACCATTCCTCACCTACGCGAACTGACCTGTAGCATCCGCCATGACCCAGGGGCCACTACCCTAACGCCCTTTGCATGAGCAGAGACATCCGCCGCCATGTTTGATGCCGACTGGAAGCCGTTAGTGCGCCCGTGCCCCATCAGCGATAAACGTTGCTACTGCCGACAAGGGCCTCCACATGCAACCTCTCCCTGTGCCCTAGACAACAAACATCCATGCGCTCTCGGCCAACGAATTACCATCATGCAGACACCAGCACACCACACATTTGCAGGACCTTGGCGGCACTATCTGCCCGGCTGCCCCGAGCAAGAAGCGCACAAATCTGTTGTGCACCGCTGCCTCATGTTTTGTTGTTGATTCAAAATAGATTGAGTTTTTCTTAAGCTACAATGGATTTAGACAAATCAACTTTAGTTTTTTTTAGAAAAGGAGGAATACCCCCGGCCTCTGCATCTGGACGATGCATACGGCCAATTTATTAATTATGAACACAAGACCTTACAAAGTCGTACAACAGTAAGACCAAAGCCACCATCTGAGCAACCTCTGTCGCTACTCCTATCTAGCTGATGAAGGGGCACTGATGGTCTGGGCCTAATATCAAATAGACCTCGCAGCCAAACCTAACATCTAAGACCTGAGGTCCCAACCAGGACGCCTGCCGGGTATGGGCACACACACCAGTCCGGCGTGGTCCTCAACCAGGACGCCTGCCGGGTATGAGGCCGCCACAGCCACCTGCCACATATCCATCTTCAGAGCCATACTGCTGCATCGGCCTTGCCCGATCTCACTGCCGCCGACGCCACCACGACGCCAGGCAGCGTCGACCTCCTGCGCGTTTCCGTCACCACACATCTGACGCCAAGCCTCCGCTGCTCCATGCCGCCAAGAGCCGCCGCCAAGAATATGTAGAAAGAAACACCGCTCCACCGAAAGGGAGGCAGCACACCCCCACCCCTCACTTGCAGACCCTCCCATCCGATCCCAATGTCCTTGGCGCCGCCTCCAAGAAGGTTACGGTGCACGGGGCGCCGCCGATGCCCGATCCGCATCGGATCTTAGGCTTTCACCCGGACATGGGTCGAACTGGAGAGATGGTGTCCTAAGCAACGCCCCCAAGGAGGAAAGCGGCACCAAAAGGCGGCGTCGCCGCTGCCGGCCAGCCAAGGTTTCCCTCGGACACCGATCTGCTCCACCAGAACACACCAGAAATGGATCCGGCAAGATCCAAAACCGAACCGGGGACTGGGAAGGGATGCATGGAAGGGAGGGTGGCAATACCTCCTGTGTAGGATATAGACCTTAGAGTCACCCGCCAGGAGGGGCCGGGTTACTCTAATAGTCATTACCAGAAGCCCGGCGCCAAGCTTGAAGACGGTGGGCCAGAGATGGGCTTAAGACCCGGATATGGCTTAAGGCCCGTAGTTACAATCATTATCATGGTAGAACTTGTAGTGCAAGGCAAGAATAGCTGAGAGTCCGAGCCGGACACCCTTATGAGCCGGCCGAGACTCTGAGAGCTGTTGGGCGTCAGCCTCCCTATATAAAGGGAGGACCCGGCAGCGGTTTAGGGACAAGAACAATCTCATCGAGAGCCGGGCATAGCAGTTTAGCTCCCTAGTAATCGTAACCCTAATCAGTACCACCTCAACTGGACGTAGGCTTTTACCTTCACCGTAAGGGGCCGAACCAGTATAAACCCTCGTGTTCCTTGTCCCGCATTAACCCCTTCAAGCTTCCTAGCTGCGATGGCTCCACGACTAAGTCCTAGCTCGAGGACATTTGCCGTGACAATTCCATGACAGTTGGCGCCCACCGTGGGGCCAACGCACGGTGGATTTGAGTTCTTGAAGGGCGGCTTCGAAGGGCTCAAGGGATACGTTGTGGGCCGGATGACCAAGAGTCGTCGCGGCAAGCTCTGCATCGACGATGCAAACTGGGGCCCCGACGCCGGCTCAATTGAGTACGGGTACCGGGTCCCCTTCGGCGGAATTCGTGTTTTCATTGGCAAGATTGGTGAGCCGGGCCCTGAGCCGGGTCTCTGCGCCGATCTCGTCGAGACGGCTCAGCGTGCGCGACCCGCCTGGGCCCGGCCTGCCTTAAGGCATGCTTTTGTGGGGTGTATCGATGGAGGACTCTCGGATCGATCTGGGTCTGGTGATGCTACGGAGAGGGCGGCTCTCGATGCCCAAACTCAGCTGATCCAGGCGCGGTCCTTCCAACTCACGATGGATCAGAACGCGTCCAATGAGGTCATGAGAAGGAGGCATCAAAAGGCCCAATCTCGACTCCCTCCGGTTTACGATCCACGCAACCTCTTCAACACGCCAGGTGCAGGGTCTAGTAACCCGCCAGGGGTCATAGTGCCCGGGTCTGGAACCCCTATTCAGCCACAAGTGATGGGGCCTCCCCAGGTGCCCCCTGCCCCGCCTCAGTACGTGCCAATACCCCCGGGTCATTATAATAACCCACTGGAGAACATGGTCGCGGCGGCAGCACGGCTGGCGGCCCTCCCAGTTGACGGTGACTCTCCGACGGCTATTGAAACCCGCCGGGTCAAGGAACTCCTTCAGACAGCACTGGAACAGCAAGAGGCGTACTCCTACAGCCGGGACAGGATCCACTCGACCCCTCGCCCAGGCCGGAGCCCGAGTTACAGCAGGCACATGGTCTCAGCGACCGGCTCAAGTAACGTCCGACGCCATGACCCGCCCCCTGGCCATGGCCCGGTTCATAACGGAGCCTTCCACGCAGCAGACCGGGACAGAGCACGGCAAGAGGCGGAGCAGGTGCCTCAATTGACGGCTTACCAGAACCCCCCGGCTTATCCGACGACTTCCGTCGACGTGGGTATCCCTACCAGGACTGGGGGTGTCCCTTGTTTAGTGCCAGCTATCCGCAATGAGCGTCTACCCAAGGACTTCAAAGGCCCTAGGAAGGTGCCCAACTACACGGCTGACTTACAACCCGCAGCCTGGATCGAGAGTTACGAGATGGCCATGGAACTACTGGAGGTCAGTGAGGCGGCAATGGCCAAGTACTTCACCATGATGTTGGATGGGACTGCCCGCACTTGGTTAAAGGGGCTACCACCGAATTCCATCGGGTCTTGGGCTGAGCTGAAAGCCCGGTTCATCCAAAACTTCAAAGATACCTGTAGGCAGTCTATGTCAATTGTGGATTTGACTAACTGTAAGCAGCAGGAGGGTGAGTCTACGACACATTGGGTTCGCCGGGTTAAGGAGATCATACACTCGTCAGACAAGATGGATGCCGGCTCAGCAGTTTTAATGCTGGAGCAGAATTGTCGTTTTGTGCCCCTGAAGATGAAACTCGGGCGGCTTAAGCGCGACTGCAATGATATGGGTACACTAATGGCGGCTCTTGTCAAGTACGCCGATTCTGATGGTACCAAGGATCCCCCTTCAGATGATGAAAGGGCAGGGAAGGGAAAGAAGAATGGCAATGTCAAGGGTCCTCAGCATAACCCGGGGAACCAAGGAGGAGGCAAGCGCAAGGCCGATGGCAGCCTAGAGTTTGTAGCCAACGCCAGCTCACAAGGTAATAACCAGCGGCGCAAGGGGAGGCCCCCTCCCCGAGGCGGCGGGTCAGGCCCGACGCTGGAGCAACTGTTGAATGAGCCTTGTCCAAGGCACGGTTCTAGAGAGAAGCCAGCGACTCATTTATGGAAGGATTGTGCGATCATGAAGGCCTTTAAGAATTACAATGGCCCGGGCGGCGGCTCAGGCGCCGGCGGCTTTCATGGCCCGGGCGGCGGCTCAAATTCTGGTCCTCAGAACGGTCAAGGGGGCTTTAATCAACAGTCTGGCCAGGGTCATCAACAGCAGCAGGGGGGTTAGCAGACCAATCCAAAGCAGCTTAGCGGTGGACAGTATCATGTGTTTACCACTAGTTTGTGCAAGCGAGATCAGAAGCTTCACAAGAGGGCTGTGAATGCTGTTGAGCCGGCAGTTCCACGCTACTTGCGGTGGTCCGAACAGCCTATAGTGTGGAGCAGGGAGGATCACCCTCCACGGGTGGATAATCCGGGTCACTTGGCCCTGGTGGTGGCTCCTCAGGTGGGAGGATATAAGTTCACTAAGGTGCTCATGGATGGAGGCAGCAGCATCAACATCCTCTACTATGAGACTTTCCGTCGTATGGGGTTGATTGATAAAAACCTCAGCCAGTCCAACACTATTTTCCATGGTGTGGTACCTGGTAAGTCGGCTTATCCAGTCGGCAAGATTGAGTTGGAAGTGGCCTTTGGAGATGAGAACAACTACAGGGTGGAGAAATTGACCTTTGAGGTGGTCAAGATAAGAAGTCCATACCATGCTATATTTGGACGGCCGGCTTACGCCAAGTTCATGGCACGGCCGTGTTATGTGTACTTACAGCTCAAGATGCCGGGTCACAATGGGACCATTACGGTTCACGGCAGCCGGAAAGTGGCTCTGGAGTGTGAGGAAGGTGATGCGGCTTATGCAGAATCTGTTTGTGCAATAGAGGAGTTGAAGTTTTACAAAGACAATGTTGACCCAACAGATATGACTTCTCTGAAAAAGCCAACTACAGAGCAAGAGCCGGCAATGAAATTTAAGTCGGCTGATGAGACTAAACTTGTTGATTTCGTTCCAGGTGACTCATCTCAGCAGTTTAGCATCAGTGCCAGTCTGGATCCAAAATAGGAAAGCGCGCTCATCGAGTTCATCCGTGAGAATAGGGACATCTTCGCATGGAAACCTTCAGACATGCCAGGTGTACCTAGAGAACTCGCTGAGCACACTCTCAATATTGATCCGAAATTTAAGCCGGTCAGGCAGTTCCTTCGGCGGTTTAATGAAGAGAGGCGGAAAGCTATTGGTGAAGAGATGGCCCGGCTCTTGGCGGCCGGGTTTATTGTTGAAGTTTTTCACCCGGAGTGGTTGGCTAACCCGGTGCTCGTGCTCAAGAAGAACGGCACCTGGCGGATGTGTGTGGACTACACGGACTTAAATAAGGCGTGTCCGGCTGATCCTTTTGCCCTTCCCCGTATTGATCAAATTATTGATGCTACGGCTGGTTTGTGCGCGCTTAAGTTTCTTGGATGCTTATTCTGGATATCATCAGATTAAAATGGCAGTTAAGGACCAGGAGAAGACGGCGTTCATCACTCCCTTTGGAGCCTTCTGCTATGTGTCTATGCCCTTTGGACTCAAGTGTGCACAGGCGACTTACCAGCGTTGTGTATAGAACTGTCTTCATAAACAGATTGGGCGCAATGTTCATGCTTATGTGGACGATATTGTGGTTAAGTCCATAAAGGAGGAAACCCTGATAGATGATTTAAGGGAGACCTTTGATAACCTCCGGGTCTACAAGATGATGCTTAACCCGGCCAAGTGTGTTTTTGGTGTTCCTGCAGGCAAACTCTTGGGTTTTTTGGTTTCTGACAGAGGCATTGAAGCTAACCCGGAGAAGATCAAGGCCATCACCTCCCTGGCTAAACCGGCGTGTATAAATGACGTTCAGCGCTTGGCGGGTCGCATCGCTGCTTTAAGCCGGTTCATAAGCCGTTTGGGTGAGAAGGTCATGCCATTATATCAGTTGATGAAGAAAACTGATAACTTCGTCTGGAATGATGCAGCTAATACTGCCTTTGAGGAGTTGAAGAAGCAGCTGGCAGAGCCCCCAGTCCTTGTTGCTCCGGTTGATAAGGAGCCCTTATTATTATATGTGGCGGCAAACACACGAGCCGTCAGTGTGGCTATGGTGGTGGAGCGCAAGGAAGGGGGTAAGGAGCATCCGGTTCAGCGGCCGGTTTATTATGTCAGCGAAGTGCTCATCGAGTCCAAACAGCGGTACCCGCATTGGCAGATGCTTGTTTACAGTGTGTTCATGGCGAGCCGGAAACTTAAGCATTATTTCCAGGGTCATCCCATCGCTGTGGTCAGTTCTGCCCCTCTTGGTGACATCATTCAAAACAGAGAGGCCACAGGGAGAGTGGCTAAGTGGGCTATAGAGCTGGGACCTCATGGTCTCAAATATGTGCCACGCACTGCTGTTAAATCTCAAGCCTTGGTGGATTTCATCAATGATTGGACAGAGTCACAAGTGCCCGAGCAAAAGCCGGATAACACATATTGGACTATTCACTTCGATGGGTCCAGGCAGTTGGAGGGCTCGGGGGCTGGAGTTGTATTGGCTTCCCCTAAAGGTGACAAGTTCCATTATGTGTTACGGTTGATGTTTCCTTGCACTAACAATGCGGCTGAGTACGAGGCTTTGCTCCATGGTCTTCGGATGGCTAAGGAGATGAGCTTGAGCCGGGTAAGGTGTTTCGGTGACTCAGACCTGGTGGCTCAACAAGTATCAGGAAAGTGGGATTCCAAGGACCCTCTCATGGCGGCTTATCGCCGCGAGGTTGATGCCATTGCTGGGCACTTTCAGGGTTACCAAGTGGAACACATCGATCGCAGGAAGAACGAGGCGGCGGATGCTTTAAGCCGGCTGGGCTCTCAGCGAAAACCGGTGCCGCCTAACACTTTCCTGGACGTCCTGTATAGCCCTTCTGTTAAGTTGCCTACAGAAGAAGACTTGGCTGTCCCTGACCCGGAAGCACGACTGGTGGCGGCTCTTCATATCATACCAGACTGGACAATGCCATATCTGGCTTACATGACCCGGGGCGAGTTGCCTGAGGATGAAACTTTGGCCAGGCAAATAACCCGGCGGGCTAAGTCAATGATTGTTATCAATGGAGAGTTGCATCACCGCAGTGTTACGGGAGCATTTCAGCGTTGTGTTTCCCCCGAGGAAGGTCAAGAAATCTTGCGTGAGATCCATGAAGGGGATTGTGGCCATCACGCCGGCTCAAAGTCTCTTGTGGCCAAGGCTTTTCGCCATGGTTTTTATTGGCTGACGGCTCATGCTGATGCGGAGGACTTGGTCAGTAGATGTGATGGTTGCCAGAGGTTCTCACGACGGGCTCATGTGCCGGCTCAGGAGTTGAGGATGATCCCAATCACTTGGCCCTTTGCGGTCTGGGGGCTTGATATGGTTGGGCCTTTTAAGAGGTCCAAGGATAAGAAGACCCACCTCTTGGTGGCAGTTGACAAATTCACAAAGTGGGTGGAAGCTGAGCCAGTTAGCAAGTGCGATGCAGCCACGGCGGTTCAATTTCTGAAAAAGGTGATTTTCCGCTTTGGCTTTCCGCACAGCATTATAACTGACAATGGCACCAATCTCTCCAAAGGCGCAATGGAAGAGTTTTGTCAACGAGAGCATATCCGACTTGATGTCTCCTCAGTTGCTCATCCTCAATCCAATGGTCAAGCTGAGAGAGCTAATCAGGAGATTCTAAAGGGCATCAAGCCCCGGCTTTTGGTCCCTTTGCAACGGACGCCGGGTTGTTGGGTGGAGGAGTTGCCCTCCGTGTTATGGAGCATCAACACTACTCCTAACAGGTCTACAGGCTTCACGCCTTTCTTCATGGTTTATGGGGCAGAGGCCGTCCTCCCCAGTGACATCCGTCATGACTCACCTCGAGTGGCGGCTTATGTTGAGGCGGATAATGAACAGG
Organism: Aegilops tauschii subsp. strangulata; assembly: GCF_002575655.3. Taxonomy (NCBI): domain Eukaryota; kingdom Viridiplantae; phylum Streptophyta; class Magnoliopsida; order Poales; family Poaceae; genus Aegilops; species Aegilops tauschii. The sequence continues at coordinate 474,757,115 of NC_053039.3, forward strand.
CGCGCCAAGATGCTCTTGACTTGTTGGACGAACAGCGTGATGTGGCAGCAGCCCGTTCAGCGATTTATCAACAAGACCTGCGCCGTTATCATAGCCGCCGGGTTAAGTCCCGGGTCTTCCAGGAAGGCGATCTCGTGCTCCGGCTCATCCAGGATCAAACAGATGCGCACAAGCTCTCCCCGCCTTGGGAAGGACCCTTTGTGGTCAGCAAGAACTTGCACAACGGGTCATATTACCTCATCGACATTCGGGAGCATAAAGATTCACGTAAGTCGGAGGAAGAGACCCGTCGGCCGTGGAACATAGCTCAGCTTCGGCCTTACTACACTTGAGCCACCGGCTCTCATAATGTACATATTTCTTTCAACCATGTATATATTATGATAAGCAATAAAGCAGGACCTCTGTCCTTTTTTCTCCTCCAAATGTGCACGTGTTGTTTTCATTGCAAGATTAACATGATAACTTAAAGGAGGATCCGGCTTATGATCGTATTCGAATCTAGCCGAAGGTAATAAGGTCACTTGGGGGCTTCCTGTTCAAACATGGGTCGTATTCGAACCAAAGAGAACATAGCTGTCGATACCCATTTGATTGGCAAAGTGCCGAGCTCATTGGGGAGTTTTCCTTGATCATATTTGAATCATGGTTTCACCCCTTTGGGAACCGACGTGGATCGTATTCGAATCAGCGTCGTTAAACAATTCTTAAAATCACTTGGGGGCTTCCTGTTCAAACATGGGTCGTATTCGAACCAAAGAGAACATAGCTGTCGATACCCTCTTGATTGGCATCGCCACACCCACTGGGGGCTATATGATCGTATTCGAATCTTAGCATAACCCCTTTGGGCCGGGTCTCTGGTCGTATCCAAACCGGAAGCCCCTAAGTTCTCCCAATTTATAGTCAGTTTTGTCTGATTATTCCAAGTGTGTACGGCCGGGTCTTACTTTGCCGGCTTAACTTGGGTTTACAGTTTTGCTGAACGCAATGGGTGTTATAAGACAGGTAAACCGGAGTTGCGGTACCAACCTTCTTATCCGGGTTATCTAAACCGGAAGTATGCTTGCAGGCCGTTAAGTATATTCTTACGGCTGTATTCAGGATATCATTGAAGACAAGTCCTTTTTGATTCATATTCCGGGTTATCTAAAGCTTATGATTCTCAGGGCGGTAAGCCGCCTCGAGACTTGTGATTTGCCCTTATATGCAGGATAATTAAAGGCACCTCTTTTGAGGTTAAGAAAAACAAAGGATTGATTATGACCCGGAGAAACATCAAAGAGACAACTTCAAAAGACTTCAGCATTCAATACGTGCATGATGGCATGGCAGAGATAAATTGTTGCACCTACTCTATTACAAAACTCATCAAGTCTAAAAGGGTGGAGCATTGTTTGGTAAACCGCCAGCCGAGTTACGACGCTTGCTGAGTTGAAGTCTCCGGCTCGTTCCTGTCTTCTCCTCCGGCTGATCCCAAGACCTGGAAAGTTGATGACTTCCAGTCGATGCCGCTGAGAGCTTCGAATTGGGCTTCCTCATCAATTAACCCGGCCGGGTCAATCTCCGGGGCGAACGTGTGCTGACGAGCCGGCGGGATCAAGTTGAGGGCTTCATAGCGAGGGGTTGGAATCCTCTGATTCTCCGCATTGTAACCCGGCTGGTACTTGGTCAGATCTGTGTCGTTCCCGATAAGGGTGGCCACCGGGCGTACGGCCTTCACGCACGCTGCGAAGTCCTTCTGATCGAAAGCTGAGCCGTCTTCCTTCAGGCTTGGATAGCCAAGGGCGATGTCCGCCGGGTCTAACTCCGGCAGGAATGCCTTGGCCCGGCTCAGCGCGGCGATCGCTCCGGCTCTTGCAGAGGCCCGTCGCAGCTCTTGGATCCGTTGAGGCAGTACAGCGAGCCGGCGAAGGACTTCTGCCAGGTGAGTCGGCACCTCGTTGGATAGGGCCACCACAGCTAAGGCACGCTATGACCCGGTGTAGAGCTGCTCCACCAGGGTATACACGGCCTTCAGCTTGGTTACCACGCTCTGATTGAGGTTGGCACTTCTGGGACCTGTTTAACAAAGACAGATAAGCCGCCGACAAGGATGAAATTATGAGATATACACATTCTGAACTTAATGAAAGCCGGCGAGACGACTTACCGAAGACTGCGGCCACCATCTGGGACACTTGGCGCTTTAGGCCGGAGAGCTCGGCGGTCTTCTCGGAGAGAGCCTTCTCCGCCTGTTCCGCCTGGTTCACCAGTGCGACCTTTTCTTCGGCCCACGCTTTCCGCTCAGCGTCGAATTCCGTCTTCAGCTTCTCTTGTGCGGCGATGTTGGACACGAACTTGGCGTTTGCCTTCCGGGTCTCCATCTCTTGCATCTTCAGCCGGTTCTTGAGATCAGCAAGGTCAGCCTCAAGCTTCTTGCCAACAGCCTGTATAAATTTCCGGGTTATGGCATGAACACTTATTCTACAAATTTAAAGTCCCAAGCGTTTTCCAAGCAAAGACACTTGGCACTTGGGGGCTAATGCATATCGAACGTTTCTATCTACACATTGCCGGTTCAAATGGAGTAAGCCAGAACCTAAGTCTACAACATATTCAATCATAAGTCGTCGACTTGGGGGCTAGCATGGTAAAAGTAACTATGCAGTAAGTAAGAGGACAGCAGAATGATACCTCAGACTTCTGCTGGATCTGGTTCACCATGGCAACCTCTGCGTCCCGGCTCTTGTGCACTTGGCTGATATAGCCAGAGACGAGCTCTCCAACGCTCAGGTTGGTGTAGTCGGAGAGGTCCAGGTTCACCCGGTGGGGCTGCAGCAACTCCCCCTTAGCGGAGCACTTGGCCAGCACGGTGGGTCTCCCCGGCTCAACGAACTCCGTCCGGGTGATTACCACGTCCGGGTCGTCTGCTGGTGGAGCCGAGCTGGAGGCCTCCGGGTTAACAGAAGCTTCTGTAGTTGCCTTGGTAGTTGGGGCAGCGGCCTCAGGTGCCTTGTCGGTTGGAATGGTGGCTTCGGGGCGGAGGCAGCTGGCGGTTCTTGAGCCGTCACCTCCGGTTCAGGTAAATCCGGCACTCCGGCTGACTTGGTCTTCTTCGCTCTCTTGGTGAGCTTTGCCTGGGCACTGAAAGGACAGAAATGTTAAGCACAAAAAGGGTAAGTACAGACAAGTATAATATGAGGTGGTTGTCATTACCCGGGCGCGGTCTTGAAAGCCGAAAGACTCGACTGCATAGAGTCGCCCGAAGAGGGGGAGGTCTCCTGATAATTTGAGTCAGAAGAATGAGTGGCTGACGGATAACACCCGCCAACGGATGAAAAGGGTACAAGTGGGAAATAACCTCAGTTCGGCGCTTCCTTGATGCGTCAGGTAACCCGGAGGAGAGATCGGTGTCCTTGCTGGTCCGGGTGTGACGCCGGCTCTCATGAACCTGTCGCTTCAAAATAAACCGAGGATCTTGATGAGCTAAAGGATGTGAAAAGCTTACTTTCCGGGTTACCCTTCGGATTTTCAGCCTTGGCAAGGGCTTCGAGTCGGAGGAAAGTGACATTACCTCTTCAACCACCGGGTTACTTGCGTCGGTGTCATCCTGTCAATGAGCAAGTATTGATAAGGCGGACAGCAACAAACAGTGAATACAGCAAGGATTTAAAAACTCAGGGGTTACCTCTGTCTCGGAGCTGTCTCTTAATTGCATCAGCTCTGAAGCAGTAGGCCTGCTTCCTTTCTTGCGAGGGGCGGCTTTCTTCACCTTTCTGGCCTTCTTGGCCGCCTCATGGTCATATTTGACCCGCCAGAACTTGCGTCCGCCTGAAAATACAATGATGATTTCTTCAAACGATTCAGATGAAAGTTATATACAGAAAAAGATATGATGATCAGATTGGCGGCTTACCGCCGGGGCTGGGTTGGTCTTGCAGAAGGGGGCTAACCCGGTCCTTCCGCAGTCTGCTAGGCTCTCGTTTAAAAGAGCCTTGGTCATCTCCTCTGCAACGTCTTCAGGAAGATCGTTGCGGCTGTGTCTCTGGGGGTCGTCCTTTTGGCCTGTGTACTCACACATTAAGCCGGGGCGGCGGCTCAATGGGATCACCCGCCATGAGATCCAGACCCGGACCAGGTCGATTCCATTCAGACCATTGCCCAGGAGAGCCTTGATCTTGTTGATAGTAGGGAGCAGAGGTTGGCGCTCCGCTTGAGTCAGCTTGTCTGACAGTGGGTGTGTTGACTCCAGACGCGATGGGCGAAAGCCGGGCAGCGGACTTTCATCAGCCGGTGATGTGTCTTGGCAATAGAACCAAGTCATGTTCCAATCCTTGGGGTGGCTGGGCGGCTCTGCGTAAGGGAAAAGGCAGTCCCTACGCCGCTGGATGGAGATGCCACCTAACTCCAGACTTGGCCCATTGGCGCACTCATTCTGACGGTTCAAATAAAAAAGCTCTCTGAAGAGCAGCAGACTAGGTTCTTCTCCAAGGTAAACCTCGCAGAAGACTTGGAAGTTGCAGATATTGGACACTGAGTTGGGTCCTATGTCCTGAGGCCGCAGATCGAAGAAGTTCAGAACGTCTCTGAAAAACTTTGAACCGGGCGGTGCGAAGCCCCGGTTCATATGATCCGCAAAAATCACTACCTCCTCGTCCTTTGGCTGTGGTCTCTCTTCTGACGGGTCAGGGCACGGTAGGACATGACGTCCTTCTTGGGCAGATATCCGGACTTGACAAAATCTGCTAGGGTCTCATTGGTGCCATTGGACCTCATCCAGTTGCAAGTAATGGGAGCTTTGGGAGGCATGGTGAAAGTCAGCAGTCTATGATAAAAGGAAAAAACGTCCGGGTTAATTATGAGCCGGAAGAAATCTACGGTTCAAGGTCAAGGTGGCGGCTTATGAAGGGGACTAATGGTATACATTCAAGTGCATCGGGCTATTTAAGCCGCCGAGGGATTGAGAGTAACTTGATTGTCTACAGGCTTTATCACAGCTAAGCCGGAAATTTTATGGCGCATGGTTTCCTTTAAGCCGTAAAGTTCTATGGCGCGGGGTTTCTTTAAACCGGAACTGTAAACCGCCGAGATTCAAGGATTGCAATTTTTACTAAGTGTGGTAAAACAGGTTTCACACATCGCGGTAAAAAATTTGGATCAAAATAGTCGGGCAAAAGAAAAGTTTCTAGACCTAGAAACAGACGCTGGAGAAGTTCTTGGGCTCGAACAAGGTTCTTATGCAGTAAAAAGAGAGCTACTTGCATGTAAAATGGGTCCTCAACGTCTACCGCAGTAAGCCTATACAGAGCTAAGATCAAAAAGGGGAAGCAAAATTCAAATCTACTGAGGCCCGTGATGAACTACGAAGAACACGGACGAACTACTCGAGCCCTAGTACGGATCTGCCTATGGAGTAGCGAAGACTCACCGGAGCTGGAGAGGAGTGGCGGTTGCCGCCGTTTGTCTGGTCCGAGTCAGGGTGATGCAGCGGCCAAGGTTGACGAAGACTGGGGGCGTGACGGCGGCGGCAGTAGCAGAGCTCGGGCAGGGGAGCAGTGGCACGAGGAAGAAGATGGAGAGAGAAGTGGCTGAGAGCCCGTCGGGCCGGCCTATTTATAAGGCAAGTTCATAAGTGGGCGCGAGAATCAAGGAGACCACGGCGTGGTTATCTCCCCACGAAACGCCTCGATTTTCGGGATGACAGTAAAGAAAAAGATCCGTTGCGGATCTGGCGGAGTAAAAAACGGGTTTAATGGAAGATGACGTCACGGCGGATTATCCGGAGTCCAGAGGATGACGTCACACCGGGTTATGGCCTTCACACAATTGTAAGCCGGAGGTTTTCTGTCGAAGGAATGGAAGATTGACATGAGCCGGCTCAAATCAATCTGGGGCCTAATGTTGAGGATATAGACCTTAGAGTCACCCGCCAGGAGGGGCCGGGTTACTCTAATAGTCATTACCAGAAGCCCGGCGCCAAGCTTGAAGACAGTGGGCCAGAGATGGGCTTAAGACCCGGATATGGCTTAAGGCCCGTAGTTACAATCATTATCATGGTAGAACTTGTAGTGCAAGGCAAGAATAGCTGAGAGTCCGAGTCGGACACCCTTATGAGCCGGCCGGGACTCTGAGAGTTGCTGGGCGTCAGCCTCCCTATATAAAGGGAGGACCCGGCAGCGGTTTAGGGACAAGAACAATCTCATCGAGAGCCGGGCATAGCAGTTTAGCACCCTGGTGATCCTAACCCTAATCAGTACCACCTCAACTGGACGTAGGCTTTTACCTTCACCGTAAGGGGCCGAACCAGTATAAACCCTCGTGTTCCTTGTCCCGCATTAACCCCTTCAAGCTTCCTAGCTGCGATGGCTCCACGACTAAGTCCTAGCTCGAGGACATTTGCCGTGACAATTCCATGACAGTTGGCGCCCACCGTGGGGCCAACGCACGGTGGATTTGAGTTCTTGAAGGGCGGCTTCGAAGGGCTCAAGGGATACGCTGTGGGCCGGATGACCAAGAGTCGTCGCGGCAAGCTCTGCATCGACGATGCAAACTGGGGCCCCGACGCCGGCTCAATTGAGTACGGGTACCGGGTCCCCTTCGGCGGAATTCGTGTTTTCATTGGCAAGATTGGTGAGCCGGGCCCTGAGCCGGGTCTCTGCGCCGATCTCGTCGAGACGGCTCAGCGTGCGCGACCCGCCCGGGCCCGGCCTGCCTTAAGGCATGCTTTTGTGGGGTGTATCGATGGAGGACTCTCGGATCGATCTGGGTCTGGTGATGAAGCGGCCGCCGGCTCTGACGGCATGTCGTCCACTGATGAGTCCGACTCGTTGTATCAACTTCAAGATGGCCGGCTCATGGGTTATTCCGATGGTGACAGTATTCCGGACCCGTTTGAGCCGCCAAGTCAGGTTGGGGTCTTTATGGCCGGTGCACAGCCTGCTCAGAACCCCGCTGCTGGAGCTGGAAACCCGGTGCCCTCGCCGGCTCAGGTGCTAATGGATCTCACGGACAAGATGACGGCCCTGTTAACCGCCACAGTTGACCCGGCGGATCAAGCTCAGCATGATGCGGAGGTGGCACAGTTAAAATTGGATCTAGTGAAGGCTAAGGAGGATCTTGCAGCGGAAGGGATCAGGATGGCTGCGGAGAGGGCGGCTCTCGATGCCCAAACTCAGCTGATCCAGGCGCGGTCCTTCCAACTCACGATGGATCAGAACGCGTCCAATGAGGTCATGAGAAGGAGGCATCAAAAGGCCCAATCTCGACTCCCTCCGGTTTACGATCCACGCAACCTCTTCAACACGCCAGGTGCAGGGTCTAGTAACCCGCCAGGGGTCATAGTGCCCGGGTCTGGAACCCCTATTCAGCCACAAGTGATGGGGCCTCCCCAGGTGCCCCCTGCCCCGCCTCAGTACGTGCCAATACCCCCGGGTCATTATAATAACCCGCTGGAGAACATGGTCGCGGCGGCAGCACGGCTGGCGGCTCTCCCAGTTGACGGCGACTCTCCGATGGCTATTGAAACCCGCCGGGTCAGGGAACTCCTTCAGACAGCACTGGCACAGCAAGAGGCGTACTCCTACAGCCGGGACAGGATCCACTCGACCCCTTGCCCAGGCCGGAGCCCGAGTTACAGCAGGCACATGGTCTCAGCGACCGGCTCAAGTAACGTCCGACGCCATGACCCGCCCCCTGGCCATGGCCCGGTTCATAACGGAGCCTTCCACGCAGCAGACCAGGACAGAGCACGGCAAGAGGCGGAGCAGGTGCCTCAATTGACGGCTTACCAGACTCCCCCAGCTTATCCGACGACTTCCGTCGACGTGGGTATCCCTACCAGGACTGGGGGTGTCCCTTGTTTAGTGCCAGCTATCCGCAATGAGCGTCTACCCAAGGACTTCAAAGGCCCTAGGAAGGTGCCCAACTACATGGCTGACTTACAACCCGCAGCCTGGATCGATAGTTACGAGATGGCCATGGAACTACTGGAGGTCAGTGAGGCGGCAATGGCCAAGTACTTCACCATGATGTTGGATGGGACTGCCCGCACTTGGTTAAAGGGGCTACCACCGAATTCCATCGGGTCTTGGGCTGAGCTGAAAGCCCGGTTCATCCAAAACTTCAAAGATACCTGTAGGCAGTCTATGTCAATTGTGGATTTGACTAACTGTAAGCAGCAGGAGGGTGAGTCTACGACACATTGGGTTCGCCGGGTTAAGGAGATCATACACTCGTCAGACAAGATGGATGTTGGCTCAGCAGTTTTAATGCTGGAGCAGAATTGTCGTTTTGTGCCCCTGAAGATGAAACTCGGGCGGCTTAAGCGCGACTGCAATGATATGGGTACACTAATGGCGGCTCTTGTCAAGTACGCCGATTCTGATGGTACCAAGGATCCCCCTTCAGATGATGAAAGGGCAGGGAAGGGAAAGAAGAATGGCAATGGCAAGGGTCCTCAGCATAACCCGGGGAACAAAGGAGGAGGCAAGCGCAAGGCCGATGGCAGCCTAGAGTTTGTAGCCAACGCCAGCTCACAAGGTAATAACCAGCGGCGCAAGGGGAGGCCCCCTCCCCGAGGCGGCGGGTCAGGCCCGACGCTGGAGCAACTGTTGAATGAGCCTTGTCCAAGGCACGGTTCTAGAGAGAAGCCAGCGACTCATTTATGGAAGGATTGTGCGATCATGAAGGCCTTTAAGAATTACAATGGCCCGGGCGGCGGCTCAGGCGCCGACGGCTTTCATGGCCCGGGCGGCGGCTCAAATTCTGGTCCTCAGAACGGTCAAGGGGGCTTTAATCAACAGTCTGGCCAGGGTCATCAACAGCAGCAGGGGGGTTATCAGACCAATCCAAAGCAGCTTAGCGGTGGACAGTATCATGTGTTTACCACTAGTTTGTGCAAGCGAGATCAGAAGCTTCACAAGAGGGCTGTGAATGCTGTTGAGCTGGCAGTTCCACGCTACTTGCGGTGGTCCGAACAGCCTATAGTGTGGAGTAGGGAGGATCACCCTCCACGGGTGGATAATCCGGGTCACTTGGCCCTGGTGGTGGCTCCTCAGGTGGGAGGATATAAGTTCACTAAGGTGCTCATGGATGGAGGCAGCAGCATCAACATCCTCTACTATGAGACTTTTCCGTCGTATGGGGTTGATTGATAAAAACCTCAGCCAGTCCAACACTATTTTCCACGGTGTGGTACCTGGTAAGTCGGCTTATCCAGTCGGCAAGATTGAGTTGGAAGTGGCCTTTGGAGATGAGAACAACTACAGGGTGGAGAAATTGACCTTTGAGGTGGTCAAGATAAGAAGTCCATACCATGCTATATTTGGACGGCCGGCTTACGCCAAGTTCATGGCACGGCCGTGTTATGTGTACTTACAGCTCAAGATGCCGGGTCACAATGGGACCATTACGGTTCACGGCAGCCGGAAAGTGGCTCTGGAGTGTGAGGAAGGTGATGCGGCTTATGCAGAATCTGTTTGTGCAACAGAGGAGTTGAAGTTTTACAAAGACAATGTTGACCCAACAGATATGACTTCTCTGAAAAAGCCAACTACAGAGCAAGAGCCGGCAATGAAATTTAAGTCGGCTGATGAGACTAAACTTGTTGATTTCCTTCCAGGTGACTCATCTCAGCAGTTTAGCATCAGTGCCAATCTGGATCCAAAATAGGAAAGCGCGCTCATCGAGTTCATCCGTGAGAATAGGGACATCTTCGCATGGAAACCTTCAGACATGCCAGGTGTACCTAGAGAACTCGCTGAGCACACTCTCAATATTGATCCGAAATTTAAGCCGGTCAGGCAGTTCCTTCGGCGGTTTAATGAAGAGAGGCGGAAAGCTATTGGTGAAGAGGTGGCCCGGCTCTTGGCGGCCGGGTTTATTGTTGAAGTTTTTCACCCGGAGTGGTTGGCTAACCCGGTGCTCGTGCTCAAGAAGAACGGCACCTGGCGGATGTGTGTGGACTACACGGACTTAAATAAGGCGTGTCCGGCTGATCCTTTTGCCCTTCCCCGTATTGATCAAATTATTGATGCTATGGCTGGTTGTGCGCGCTTAAGTTTCTTGGACGCTTATTCTGGATATCATCAGATTAAAATGGCAGTTAAGGACCAGGAGAAGACGGCGTTCATCACTCCCTTTGGAGCCTTCTGCTATGTGTCTATGCCCTTTGGACTCAAGTGTGCACAGGCGACTTACCAGCGTTGTGTATAGAACTGTCTTCATAAACAGATTGGGCGCAATGTTCATGCTTATGTGGACGATATTGTGGTTAAGTCCATAAAGGAGGAAACCCTGATAGATGATTTAAGGGAGACCTTTGATAACCTCCGGGTCTACAAGATGATGCTTAACCCGGCCAAGTGTGTTTTTGGTGTTCCTGCAGGCAAACTCTTGGGTTTTTTGGTTTCTGACAGAGGCATTGAAGCTAACCCGGAGAAGATCAAGGCCATCACCTCCCTGGCTAAACCGGCGTGTATAAATGACGTTCAGCGCTTGGCGGGTCGCATCGCTGCTTTAAGCCGGTTCATAAGCCGTTTGGGTGAGAAGGTCATGCCATTATATCAGTTGATGAAGAAAACTGATAACTTCGTCTGGAATGATGCAGCTAATACTGCCTTTGAGGAGTTGAAGAAGCAGCTGGCAGAGCTCCCAGTCCTTGCTGCTCCGGTTGATAAGGAGCCCTTATTATTATATGTGGCGGCAAACACACGAGCCGTCAGTGTGGCTATGGTGGTGGAGCGCAAGGAAGGGGGTAAGGAGCATCCGGTTCAGCGGCCGGTTTATTATGTCAGCGAAGTGCTCATCGAGTCCAAACAGCGGTACCCGCATTGGCACAAGCTTGTTTACGGTGTGTTCATGGCGAGCCGGAAACTTAAGCATTATTTCCAGGGTCATCCCATCACTGTGGTCAGTTCTGCCCCTCTTGGTGACATCATTCAAAACAGAGAGGCCACAGGGAGAGTGGCTAAGTGGGCTATAGAGCTGGGACCTCATGGTCTCAAATATGTGCCACGCACTGCTGTTAAATCTCAAGCCTTGGTGGATTTCATCAATGATTGGACAGAGTCACAAGTGCCCGAGCAAAAGCCGGATAACACATATTGGACTATTCACTTCGATGGGTCCAGGCAGTTGGAGGGCTCGGGGGCTGGAGTTGTATTGGCTTCCCCTAAAGGTGACAAGTTCCATTATGTGTTACGGTTGATGTTTCCTTGCACTAACAATGCGGCTGAGTACGAGGCTTTGCTCCATGGTCTTCGGATGGCTAAGGAGATGAGCTTGAGCCGGGTAAGGTGTTTCGGTGACTCAGACCTGGTGGCTCAACAAGTATCAGGAAAGTGGGATTCCAAGGACCCTCTCATGGCGGCTTATCGCCGCGAGGTTGATGCCATTGCTGGGCACTTTCAGGGTTACCAAGTGGAACACATCGATCGCAGGAAGAACGAGGCGGCGGATGCTTTAAGCCGGCTGGGCTCTCAGCGAAAACCGGTGCCGCCTAACACTTTCCTGGACGTCCTGTATAGCCCTTCTGTTAAGTTGCCTACAGAAGAAGACTTGGCTGTCCCTGACCCGGAAGCACGACTGGTGGCGGCTCTTCATATCATACCAGACTGGACAATGCCATATCTGGCTTACATGACCCGGGGCGAGTTGCCTGAGGATGAAACTTTGGCCAGGCAAATAACCCGGCGGGCTAAGTCAATGATTGTTATCAATGGAGAGTTGCATCACCGCAGTGTTACGGGAGCATTTCAGCGTTGTGTTTCCCCCGAGGAAGGTCAAGAAATCTTGCGTGAGATCCATGAAGGGGATTGTGGCCATCACGCCGGCTCAAAGTCTCTTGTGGCCAAGGCTTTTCGCATGGTTTTTATTGGCTGACGGCTCATGCTAATGCGGAGGACTTGGTCAGTAGATGTGATGGTTGCCAGAGGTTCTCACGACGGGCTCATGTGCCGGCTCAGGAGTTGAGGATGATCCCAATCACTTGGCCCTTTGCGGTCTGGGGGCTTGATATGGTTGGGCCTTTTAAGAGGTCCAAGGATAAGAAGACCCACCTCTTGGTGGCAGTTGACAAATTCACAAAGTGGGTGGAAGCTGAGCCAGTTAGCAAGTGCGATGCAGCCACGGCGGTTCAATTTATAAAAAAGGTGATTTTCCGCTTTGGCTTTCCGCACAGCATTATAACTGACAATGGCACCAATCTCTCCAAAGGCGCAATGGAAGAGTTTTGTCAACGAGAGCATATCCGACTTGATGTCTCCTCAGTTGCTCATCCTCAATCCAATGGTCAAGCTGAGAGAGCTAATCAGGAGATTCTGAAGGGCATCAAGCCCCGGCTTTTGGTCCCTTTGCAATGGACGCCGGGTTGTTGGGTGGAGGAGTTGCCCTCCGTGTTATGGAGCATCAACACTACTCCTAACAGGTCTACAGGCTTCACGCCTTTCTTCATGGTTTATGGGGCAGAGGCCGTCCTCCCAGTGACATCCGTCATGACTCACCTCGAGTGGCGGCTTATGTTGAGGCGGATAATGAACAGGCGCGCCAAGATGCTCTTGACTTGTTGGACGAACAGCGTGATATGGCAGCAGCCCGTTCAGCGATTTATCAACAAGACCTGCGCCGTTATCATAGCCGCCGGGTTAAGTCCCGGGTCTTCCAGGAAGGCGATCTCGTGCTCCGGCTCATCCAGGATCAAACAGATGCGCACAAGCTCTCCCCGCCTTGGGAAGGACCCTTTGTGGTCAGCAAGAACTTGCACAACGGGTCATATTACCTCATCGACATTCGGGAGCATAAAGATTCACGTAAGTCGGAGGAAGAGACCCGTCGGCCGTGGAACATAGCTCAGCTTCGGCCTTACTACACTTGAGCCACCGGCTCTCATAATGTACATATTTCTTTCAGCCATGTATATATTATGATAAGCAATAAAGCAGGACCTCTGTCCTTTTTTCTCCTCCAAATGTGCACGTGTTGTTTTCATTGCAAGATTAACATGATAACTTAAAGGAGGATCTGCCTTATGATCGTATTCGAATCTAGCCGAAGGTAATAAGGTCACTTGGGGGCTTCCTGTTCAAACATGGGTCGTATTCGAACCAAAGAGAACATAGCTGTCGATACCCATTTGATTGGCAAAGTGCCGAGCTCATTGGGGAGTTTTCCTTGATCATATTTGAATCATGGTTTCGCCCCTTTGGGAACCGACGTGGATCGTATTCGAATCAGCGTCGTTAAACAATTCTTAAAATCACTTGGGGGCTTCCTGTTCAAACATGGGTCGTATTCGAACCAAAGAGAACATAGCTGTCGATACCCTCTTGATTGGCATCGCCACACCCACTGGGGGCTATATGATCGTATTCGAATCTTAGCATAACCCCTTTGGGCCGGGTCTCTGGTCGTATCCGAACCGGAAGCCCCTAAGTTCTCCCAATTTATAGTCAGTTTTGTCTGATTATTCCAAGTGTGTACGGCCGGGTCTTACTTTGCCGGCTTAACTTGGGTTTACAGTTTTGCTGAACGCAATGGGTGTTATAAGACAGGTAAACCGGAGTTGCGGTACCAACCTTCTTATCCGGGTTATCTAAACCGGAAGTATGCTTGCAGGCCGTTAAGTATATTCTTACGGCTGTATTCAGGATATCATTGAAGACAAGTCCTTTTTGATTCATATTCCGGGTTATCTAAAGCTTATGATTCTCAGGGCGGTAAGCCGCCTCGAGACTTGTGATTTGCCCTTATATGCAGGATAATTAAAGGCACCTCTTTTGAGGTTAAGAAAAACAAAGGATTGATTATGACCCGGAGAAACATCAAAGAGACAACTTCAAAAGACTTCAGCATTCAATACGTGCACGATGGCACGGCAGAGATAAATTGTTGCACCTACTCTATTACAAAACTCATCAAGTCTAAAAGGGTGGAGCATTGTTTGGTAAACCGCCAGCCGAGTTACGACGCTTGCTGAGTTGAAGTCTCCGGCTCGTTCCTGTCTTCTCCTCCGGCTGATCCCAAGACCTGGAAAGTTGATGACTTCCAGTCGATGCCGCTGAGAGCTTCGAATTGGGCTTCCTCGTCAATTAACCCGGCCGGGTCAATCTCCGGGGCGAACGTGTGCTGACGAGCCGGCGGGATCAAGTTGAGGGCTTCATAGCGAGGGGTTGGAATCCTCTGATTCTCCGCATTGTAACCCGGCTGGTACTTGGTCAGATCTGTGTCGTTCCCGATAAGGGTGGCCACCGGGCGTACAGCCTTCACGCACGCTGCGAAGTCCTTCTGATCGAAAGCTGAGCCGTCTTCCTTCAGGCTTGGATAGCCAAGGGCGATGTCCGCCGGGTCTAACTCCGGCAGGAATGCCTTGGCCCGGCTCAGCGCGGCGATCGCTCCGGCTCTTGTAGAGGCCCGTCGCAGCTCTTGGATCCGTTGAGGCCAGCCAAGGTTTCCCTCGGACACCGATCTGCTCCACCAGAACACACCAGAGATGGATCCGGCAAGATCCAAAACCGAACCGGGGACTGGGAAGGGATGCATGGAAGGGAGGGTGGCAATACCTCCAGATCTGGCACGGGAAGATCTGCGCCGCGCTCGACCACCACCTGCGGCTCGCCGTCCTCATGGCCGAACCCTCAGGCACGCCGCACGCCACGCCAGCAGGGGCCACCGCCCCTGGATCCGAGGGCCTCCGCGAGAAAGGAGCGCCGAAGACCCCACCGCCACCTTCCCCGGCGCCCGCGCGGGCTTTCCCGGCGGTCGTCTCCGGTGGCGGCGAGGGGGTGGGGGGTTGCGGCGGGGGAAAACCCTAGACTCCCCCGAGTCGCCCTAGGGGCGACGCGAGGGACGGGACGAGGGAATTTGGCTTACAAATTGTAATCAACTTTAGTTTACTGCAATATTTTTTTATTTCAGAACTTTAGTTTAGTAAAGAAGTGTAACGTTCGCTTTTCTGAATAAAAAGGTGTAAGTGGCACTTTCACTGCACTGTTTCACTTGTCTGGATTGAATAAGACTTAAAAAGTGTCAACGGCTTAGACATAGACATAGACGGGCCCATCAGAATGACTTGTGGAGGCAGCTGTTCAGCTCGCTCGGTGTGCAGCTTTGCAGGCCACGCCCTGGCATAGACCGTTACCAGCCAAAACCACTAGACCACCACAGGACAAACGGAAGGAATCTCACCTAGAACAAGGAGATCTTTTGACCAAATCAGGGCTACCGCGCAGCCTTGAACAGTGGGTAAGAAACAAAATTACCATAAGAAAGAGACAGAGGAGAGGAACAACTGAGGAATTTTGTCTGCGAGGTCTTGTCATAACTGTAAACCAAAACTGTAGCCTGCATAAACTTTTCGGATTCTTTGTCTAGCAAATCTACGGCTATGCTACTCTTTCTTTCGCCCCTTCTCTCTTTACACGGTCCAACAAAATTGAGAAAGATATGCAGGTATAGAGTGAGAATACTATATGTATAATATATCCTAGGTAGGCAGACTGATGACCATTGAACGACGAGCATGAGCGGATGACGGAGACGGAGGAGCTAGGTGCTGCAATGGCAGGGGAGGGACGCTATCTTCATCGTGCAGCAAAGGGGCCTGGACCCCGGGCACCGGCGGTAGCGCAGCTCCATCACAAACTCATTCGCCGGAGCACCCACCGGCCTCAGGACCTCGTCCTTCGGCTTGCAGCTCAGCCACCGCTCGAGTAGGCCGTGCAGCGTCGTCGAGGGGCACACCGACTCGTCATGGCATAAGATCTCCACCTGCATTTCGCACACGTGTATAAACAAGGGGTCAAACAAAAGAGCAGGTTCACATACTCTCGGTTTGTGGGCACAGACTCACGCACACTCACTAACAGGAGGAGATATGATAGGGTGGATCATTGAGCTGCAAAATGTTTTAGTGACGCATTCTTTGGGAGCTTTGAACAGAAAAATGGTGCAATTAAATCCTACTATGTCACCATCCAAATCTACAAATGCAGCAGGGTGGTTCCTTTTAATGGACAGTGGCCCCTTCACAATTTCTGAAAAACAAAATCTAGAAATGTAGCAAAGTCCAGATTTATCAGTAAATGTAGTACATGGAAGCAAGCACCTTGATAGCAGGGCACAGACTTGAGTAGGGTTTGTGGAGTGACGGCAATCAAAAATGGAAGTACAATGACATCTAAAAGGCCCACCTTATCGTCACTTGCTAGCTCAAGTTTTTTCATAATCAGCCTCAGGATGGAGGATACCCGCATAGTTCCATCTCTGAAACAAGAAGAAAAAACCATATTGAAGAACAAAATGTATTAAATTCTTGGAATCTACTAACATGTTATTACATCAGCGAAAACTGAATTGCTGGTAGGAATGAACGAAAAAAAGCATGCAGGATTTTCGGATGAAATATCCTCTCCACCGGTAATAAAAATTCACAAGACCACTGTTTTTCTAGGTTCTTCACCTTCATATTTTGAGATGAAGAGAAGAACTCTTGCTAATACCAGAGCAATCTATGCATCTAGTAAAAAACAATCAAAGATAACAGGAAAAGGGGCATCAGCACACTGAGCCATCTAAGCTGGGAAAATATCTCCACCAACATATGCTATGATTAAGAGGATGCTAAGTATGAGAGGCCTATATCATTGTTGACAAGGAAACTTGAAGCCTAAAGAGGAACTCACTTGATTCTGTAGAAATTCTTTTCTAGCTGAGGCAACAGTTTTGCTTCTACCCTGCAAAACAATTTTCATTTTGATGTGACAACACAAAACACATGGTCCAACAGAATCAGTATATATATTGAATATGCTGCAAGAGGTCTTACTGGTTCGGTGAAGTGACTAATGAAAACCAGACTCGGGTAGTTATTCCATCATGCGAGTCTGCTTCTGGGCTTTCCCTCGGAGTATGCTCTGTGGTTGTTTTATTTTTGTGACTTTCCTTGGGACAAGAACTTGGATTCTGCGATTTCTTCGCGCTTGCCACGACTAAACTCCGTAAGGGCTTCTCAAGCTCTTCCTTGTCAATCGTCCCGCGATTCTTTCCATCTTCAGAAATATCTACAGTGTTCTGTTTGGGATAGAAGTGTAATTAGAATAAGAAAATGTTACAAGACAACTGGCATAAAAAAAACTGGCATAAGACTTGCATATGAATTATGTGTTGATAACACTTCAATACTACCTGTTTTTTATTTGCAGATGTTGTCATCTTGGTAGATTTTAGTGCCGAGGCCTTCTCAGCCATCTGATCGCGGTCTTCAGATTTATTTGGCAATTTACTGAGAGAAAACGTCTGGGATGTGATAGTCCTTCTTGCAGCTTTGGTTCTCCGTCCTGTCAGAGTAGTTTGTGTTGCCATCTTTGGGGTTTGAACCAAGGAAGAAATGGACCTCTCTTTTCTCTTCGCTGGCAATGTAATACTTGGAGCCTCAAAAGCATCTACTTCTGCCTTAGGTGGAAACAAATAATTTCTGATAGCCTGAATACTTATATCAGCCCTTCAAACAAGGAACCAATCAATCATGTTAGGTAGCAGCATATAGTTGAGTACCTGAGTCGAGATTGCAGGAAAGAAAAAGAATGATGGTGGCTGGAATTCTAAGATTTTGCTTCACCTCACCAAACAATAATGTATATACACTTTTTAGCAAGCGTGTGTATTTCAGCCAGTGTTATTAGACAAGATAACAATGTAGCAGGCAGTCGGCACGAAGAGCTGTGATAGCTGTTACATCTTACGCAAGATTTATACAGTAGAATCCACAGGAGTGTAATTATAAGCTAGTATATTCTCACTAATAACCAGAAGGAACTATTTTTAATTCAAATGTCTATAGAGATATTAACAGTACATATACTCTTATTCTTCACAAAAATATTAAGTGCACTTTTCTGCTGTATAAGGGTCGTACATATACTCTTATTCTTCACAAAAATGTTAAGTGCATTTTTCTACTGTATTATATAAGGGTCCAAATGAGCTAATTGTTTCTGCAGCTATTAATAAATGGTGTGTGTGAACACCATATTTTACTGAAAGGTACAAATTTTAAAATGCAAAACACAATGGAAATGTATATGAACTCCTATCACTTTAAGGATCAAACTAAGAGGATCAAGTTACAAGTGTCGACATGTTTGCTTGTTGGAATCGCAGATATCCTTCACGATAGTTTTATATGGATTCTATCAAACATGAATTTCATTAGTCTGTTTTCTCCATTCTGGCCATCTGTTGCTCTATAGTCTATACATCCTTATACTGCCAAGTTCTTAAGGCTGCAGTTGGGCGTCATGGGCGAAGGGAAAACTTACAGAAACAAGGACAGGAGTGTGGGACTGTGGGGTCTGGTCAGTCAGCTGCAGTACGAAAACTGTTGGCCGCTGATGCGGGGCTTTAGTACGTGGACCCTGAGGCAAACTGCCGACTTATCCAATGATGCTCTGACACGTGCAATAGGAGGGGGAGGAGCCACAAAATTTTGTATTGGCCCAATTATTACTGAGATGAAACAAGCCGGAGGACTTCCAGCATGAGCCATTTTGAGGCAGCCGGAGAACTATAGAATTTGTTCTGTTGTTACAGATGAACAGAAGATTTTGGATCATGTATTCTTACTTGATTTAGTATCCGTAGAACCTCCAAATGGCTCATTTTGACATCCACTATATGTACTATTAGTGATAAGAAGGCCTAAAAAGTGGCAGCACCACTTCTTTAGGCTCACATGTTATTAACGCTATGCAGGTGTACTTATACAGGAATTTAAAGAAAAAAGAGAACTGACAAGTTGGAAAAACAATGTTGTACAGCAGATAACCTTGGTATTTTAACAATTACTTACCGGAGTTTCTCTTCAGGAGTGATCCCAAGAGCAACATCGCACACTGGGCAGGCTTCGATCTCCTCCTCATCTATTTTCTTCATAATACATTCCCGGCAAACTGCTTACAAAAAGATGGTCACAAGAGGAACTCTATAGACAAGCAGGCGAGTATCGTACAGATATTTGAAAGAACCGAATTTTATGTGCTCAACAGAGGAAAGCTACATTATTAGGAGTAAAATAGAAAGTAGCAACAATGCAATAAGAGCAGATACTTGACTTGCATCCAGATTGATAGCTAGAACAAGACTGACAACTGCGCTGTACTTGCGGTGCAGCAGTAGCTGCCAGGCTTATCGATCAAGAACGTTTTTTTAGATAATCAGAGTGATCATCCTCCTGGCCTCTACATCATGTGGTACAGCCACTTTTTCAAGGAAAAAAGTAGTGCAGCCACATTTTATTTTAGAATATGAAGCGCGGCTATACCAAAAACATATATCTGAAATACTTCCCAAATACAAATAACTACTCCCTCCGTTCCATAATATAAGAGCGTTTTTTCCACTAGTTATATTATGGGACGGAGGGCGTATATAAGACAGCACGCCACTGAATACCCGTTCTACTAATAACCAGAAGCATCGACAACATAACCAAACGGACACGAGTCAAGCATTTGCTAAAGAGGTATGGTTGCTTTGCTTGCTGGCTCGCACCATCCATGAGTAGCGAGCAATGCTCTCTCTGTAAGCTCGATCCCTGGATGATGGTGGAAGAAGATTAGCAATTCTGACAAGAAAAGTGCAAAGAGGAGCAGTGGAGGTGGCTTGTGCGGCTGTAGCTGCATGGCATATCTGCTTGGAATGAGAGAAACAAGAGGATTTTCAGAGAGCAGAATACTACGGCTGCTAATGTTTGGGGGCTAGTGAGTGTAGACTTTAGCCTCCTGATGGAGGCTTTTCAAGAATAGTTCTGCTCCTCTCTTTTTTGTACAGCCGAAGTGTTGTTGACTGTCGGATTTTTCTTGTTTCCCTTCCGCTCTGTTTGAGGCTTTGAGCCACCCTGTACTTAATGCAACAGCAAAACACCTGCTACTTACAGTCACACGCGCACACACACACACACAAAAAATTCAGTTTGGCTGCATTGTCGACTCCAGAGGACAGGGATGGCATGGCGGCTCTGGAGGGACTGGTGCGCGAGAGCACGGGCGAAGAAACCACGGCTTCGATCGGCGGCTGCGACGGCGGCACAGGGTTTCTCCGGAGTAGCTCCGGCGCATGCGGCCACCGGAGAGGAAACGCCTGCCTCTTGGTCTTGGACGACGAAGCAGACCAAGCTCCAACGACAACAAGAACGCCGGCCAAGCAGAGCGAACGCGGCGGAAGGTGGCCGCCACGGCCAGACCGCAGCGCACGCAATCAGAAGCCTCGGCAATTCGCAGGAGAACGGCGGCGGCTCCGGCGCTCATCTGGGGTCAGGAAGTCGCGTCGAACGCCAACCTGATCGCCACGCCACCACTGACAGAGAGACAGACGGAACAGGGACAGAGAAAGCAGAACATCCGACACCAAAACCAAGGCCGGCAGCGCGACGCGGCGGGGGGCAAGGGGGCGTCCGCGCGCAGCGGCGCGGGACGCCGGCGCGTGCAGCGCAGACACGACGGAGTAGAGAGAGAGGGAGGGCGGACGGAAGAGAAACGAAACCGTAGAGGCGGCGGCGGAGCGGGGTAGAGAGAGAGAGAACTCACAGGTGTGGCCGCACTCGGTGAAGGCGCTGGCCTCGCGGAAGTACCCGTCGCAGAGCGGGCACGTCACGCACGGGGCGAGCAGCGCCCGCCGCACGCGAGCTACCCCCGGCGCGTGCCCCATCTCTCCGCCGCCGGCAACCACCCCCGCCACTTCCTCCTCCTCCTCCTCGTCGACCTCCTCGTCAGAAGAGCCCGGGGCCTGGGGGAGACGGAGAATCAGGAATACGCGGCGCGGGGCGATGGAATCGAGGGCATTGACCGGCCGGGAGGAGGGAGGAGCGGCGGCCGCGGCGGCGGGGCTGCTCCGGCGAGGCGCGGGGGTTTGGGGGGCCGGGGAGTACGAAGTCTTTTCCTATCGCGGTGTATAAATAGAAGAAATTGGAGTGGCAGAGGCGATTGCGTGTTGGCGGCGCCGGGTGCGCGTAGCCTATAAGGACCTATGTGCGATTTGTATTCGGAACTGTCTTCCTATTGCTTTTCCAAACTTATCTGCTTTTTTTCCTGTTCCGAACCAGGCCGTTCCAAATTTCGTTGTTCCATAACAGTGTAGATAAGATTCATTTTTTGTGCGTGGGTAGGTGGCGAATTCTTACAAAGCAAGAGATACCAAGGAGGGTAAAATTGTAGGGTGTGTTTGGTTGCTCGGCTTGTTTTCGGCCTTCCTGCACGCGTCGCGCCATGAAGTATGTAAAAGCTGAAACGCCGTGACTGGGGCCAAGTTCTGCAGTTCGTTTGGTAGCTCACATCTCAACAGTGCTTATTTTGTACATGGGTGCTGTGTCACGAGATGTAGCTTTTCCTCGCCTTGCCTCTGGCACTGGGCTGCATGGTGGCTTTAGTGGGCCAGCCCAGTAAGACGGTTTTGAGTAGATTCTTTAGAATGGTTTAGAACCTTTCATATGTTTTCTACATTGTATAAACATGTTACAAACAACTTGAACATCTTTCTAAATTACTCGATGATTTTTCTAAAATGTCATAAACATATTCTTGAAATGTGTGATTTTTTAAAATAATAGTATGAATATTTTTTTCAATTACATAAACTGTTTTGAGAAAATGTGATGAACATATTGTTGAACGTGTGAACAGTTTTTTGAATGATATACATTTAAAAAAATATTTTGTGAAAATTTTATTAAATGACAAGAATATTTTTTCAAATGTCACGGATATTTTTTGAATGCTATCAACATGTTCAAAATTTACATGTACATTATTTCTACACTGCATGAACATTTTAAATGTGTGATGAACATTTTTAAAATTTGAGTAAACTAATTTCTAAAACATATTTACGTAGAATATTTCAAGTCACGGGTCCCTATCTGAATGGTAATCGTGTCCGGTCTTGGTTTGTTCACATAGATAGCCGACCTCCATGGTAAATTTTTCTCGTGAAGTTGGCCTCGCAGGTCAGTTTCCTGGGAAACACTTGTAAATTTTTTGAACATGAGGTCCCAGTCCCGACAGCCGAGAGCGGGGAGAGGGTGTTGACCAAGATCCGACCCATCTGCTGTCATAAGGCATTTTTTTTGTCTGATGCTGCATTGAAGGGTAGATACAAGGAGGTTGTAAAGTTCAAATTTCTTCTAAAAGTTCAAGCAGTTAGATAGAAAATGTTGTTGAATGGGCTTTAGAGTTTTGGCCCAAGCTTTAGCGCACTTCTTGTTTTTTTCACTAGCGTCGCCTCTAGGCTTGGATCGAGTGGGTCAGCAGTGCATTGGTTTGCATGATGGCCCAGGTGAAGTTCTCCGATGGGTCGCCAAATGTTAGAGACAATTGGATTGCAAGCTTGGAATAAGGTCCAAAAAATTTTAAATCTAAAAAGGCAGGAGGCTGGAATTGATGTTGCAACTGATAAACGAAAACGCGTTAGGGAGGTTATATGAGAGTTAGGGAATAGCTCATCCCAAGCTAGGTTAAAGAAGACACGGTCTAGTCTTTCTAGGGTGGGCAGTTGTCTATTATTGGACCATGTGAAACGTCTCCCTGTGAGGAGAAATTCAAGAAGAGTGAGCTCATTGATGGTGTTGTTGAAATGTTCGACTTAGTGTCTATGAAATTGTCGTTTCTTTTTTCATGTGCGTGGCCGATGAGGTTGAAATCTCTAGCAATGAGCCAAGATATTGATAGGTGATGTGTAGTGTTTTCTAGTTCACCTAAGAATGCTCGTTTTTAGTGCGAGAGGAGAGTGCATATACGTTGGTCAGAGTGAATTAGGCTGCAGGGTTGGAGCCCAATTGGTCTACCCGCGAGAGGAGAGTGCATATACATTGGTCAAAGTGAATTGGGCTGCAAGGTTGGAGCCCAATTGGTCTACCCTGGTGTATACAAATATAGGCCCGAAAAAGAAATAGTAGCACTTACCGCCAGCATTGGTGCACTTGGGATGGATGTGAGGCCAATCTTCTATCTCTCAAGGGTCTCCTAGGCCCAAATTTGAAGCTCTCTCAAGTAGCAAGCGAGCAGCCTTTTTGTAGCGACCCGACCTCAGACGGTCAAGTCTCTGTGCTTAAGTGTCATCCCTGGATCGGTATGCTGACACACACAGTACTCGATGATTTATAACAGAGGTAAATCACATGTATAAAGTAACGTAAATACTATTACCTCAATCCAAATAGCGGAAGTAACAACAAGGTTGTGGATTCCCATCAACACCAACGGCAAAGTTGAGTGTAGAAATCGTAACCCTAACGTATCACTTACACGTCGTAAGAATCCTGCAACATGAGACGTTGCAGCCACAAAGGGTCAGTACATTGAATGTACTGGCAAATTCACACCATAGGACAATGATGAATAATAGCTATCACTACATGCAAATTTGGCTGGTGGAAAGCTCTAAGTTTATTTTTGCATAAAGCCAATTTTTTCCTACATCAAAGGAATAAATTTTAACTACCAAGTTGGTTGAAAAATTATTGAGAAGGTTCCTCCAACTCAATCCCAAAATAATAATCATTAACCCAATCAAATTAATTAAATAGAGTGTTGAGATCAACATGATAATCCAAGTACCAGAGACTCAAGATGTCCATAACCGGGGACACGGCTAATCATGATTAGTTTGTACACTCTGCAGAGGTTTGCGCACTTTTCCCCACAAGACTCGATCTCCTCCGTTGAATTTCTCGCACTACATGGTGTTTGAGAAACGGATGACCGAGACACGGTCTTTCAGAAGCATTAACTCTAACCCTGGGTAGACAGTACCAACCTACATCCCCTACATCTGCTAGCCTACCATTGGAAGAGGTCATGCAACATACTCGACTATGCTAGAGCCCATAATAGCTTGTGGCTGCACACGGAAGTTTCTAGCATGAATAATCTTATGATCCCTTTGAGCCTGGGTGGCATTCCATAGGGTGATCACACGGGTCCTCCGGGATCCCCTTGGGCAAGCACTGGGTTCTCCAGGTGCCCGGGCAGACCACTGGGTGCTCCGGGGTGCCCCAACCAATCCACCCAGATATGTATTTAAGTAGTCACCTTAAGTTAACCATTAATTAACAATCTCACATCTGTCATGAATACGCTCAACCACTCCACGTCTACGAGCATAGCATAGCAGTATAAGCATAACGTAGTAACTCCCAGGGGTTGAATGCAAGACAATAGGTTCCTGCCTCATCAACTACTTCCCAAAACCCACATACTGAAGGAAATATGCCCTAGAGGCAATAATAAAGTTATTATTTATTTCCTTATATCATGATAAATGCTTATTATTCATGCTAGAATTGTATTAACCGGAAACATGATACATGTGTGAATACATAGACAAACAGAGTGTCACTAGTATGCCTCTACTTGACTAGCTCGTTGATCAAAGATGGTTATGTTTCCTAGCCATAGACATGAGTTGTCATTTGATTAACGGGATCATATCATTAGGAGAATGATGTGATTGACTTGACCCATTCCGTTAGCTTAGCACATGATCGTTTAGTATTCTGCTATTGCTTTCTTCATGACTTATACATGTTCCTATGACTATGAGATTATGCAACTCCCGTTTACTGGAGGAACACTTTGTGTGCTACCAAACGTCACAACGTAACTGGATGATTATAAAGGTGCTCTACAGGTGTCTCCGAAGGTACTTGTTGGGTTGGCGTATTTCGAGATTAGGATTTGTCACTCCGATTGTCGGAGAGGTATCTCTGGGCCCACTCGGTAATGCACATCACTATAAGCCCTGCAAGCATTGCAACTAATGAGTTTGTTGCGGGATGATGTATTACGGAACGAGTAAAGAGACTTGCCGGTAACGAGATTGAACTAGGTATTGAGATACCGACGATCGAATCCCGGGCAAGTAACATACCGATGACAAAGGGAACAACGTATGTTGTTATGCGGTCTGACCGATAAAGATCTTCATAGAATATGTGGGAGCCAATATGAGCATCCAGGTTCCGCTATTGGTTATTGACCGGAGACGTGTCTCGGTCATGTCTACATAGTTCTCGAACCCGTAGGGTCCGCACGCTTAAAGTTTCGATGACAGTTATATTATGAGTTTATATGTTTTGATGTACCGAAGGTTGTTCGGAGTTCCGGATGTGATCACGGACATGACGAGGAGTCTCGAAATGGTCGAGACATGAAGATTGATATATTGGAAGCCTATGTTTGGATATCGGAAGTGTTCCGGGTGAAATCAGAATTTTACCGGAGTACCAGGAGGTTACCGGAGCCCCCCGGGGGCTTAATGGGCCATAGTGGGCCTTAGTGGAAGAGAGGAGAGGCGGCCAGGGCAGGGCCGCGCACCCCTCCCCCATAGTCCGAATAGGACAAGGAGAGGGGGGCGGCGCCCCCCTTTCCTTTCTCTCTCCCTCCTCTTTCCCCCTCCACTCCTAGTCCAACAAGGAAAAGGGAGGGAGTCCTACTCCCGGTGGGAGTAGGACTCCTCCTGGCACGCCCCTTCTGGCCGGCCGCACCTCTCCCGCTTGCTCCTTTATATACGGGGGCAGGGGGCACCCTAGAGACACAACAATTGATCGTTTGATCTTTTAGCCGTGTGGGGTGCCCCCCTCCACCATAGTCCACCTCGATAATACTGTAGCGGTGCTTAGGCGAAGCTCTGCATCGGTAGAACATCATCATCGTCACCACGCCGTCGTGCTGACGAAACTCTCCCTCAACACTCGGCTGGATCGGAGTTCGAGGGACGTCATCGGGCTGAACGTGTGCTGAACTCGGAGGTGCCGTGCGTTCGGTACTTGATCGGTCGGATCATGAAGACGTACGACTACATCAACCGCGTTGTGCTAACGCTTCCGCTTTCGGTCTAAGATTGTACGTGGACAACACTCTCCCCTCTCGTTGCTATGCATCACCATGATCTTGCGTGTGCGTAGGAATTTTTTTGAAATTACTACGTTCCCCAACAGTGGCATCCGAGCGAGGTTTTATGCGTTGATGTTATATGCACGAGTAGAACACAAGTGAGTTGTGGGCGATATAAGTCATACGGCTTACTAGCATGCCATACTTTGGTTCGGCGGTATTGTTGGATGAAGCGGCCCGGACCGACATTACGCGTACGCTTACGCAAGACTGGTTCTTCCGACGTGCTTTGCACAGAGGTGGCTGGCGGGTGTCAGTTTCTCCAACTTTAGTTGAACCGAGTGTGGCTACGCCCGGTCCTTGCGAAGGTTAAAACAACACCAACTTGACAAACTATCGTTGTGGTTTTGATGCGTAGGTAAGAACAGTTTTTGCTAAGCCCAGTAGCAGCCACGTAAAACTTGCAACAACAAAGTAGAGGACGTCTAACTTGTTTTTGCAGGGCATGTTGTGATGTGATATGGTCAAGACATGATGCTAAATTTTATTGTATGAGATGATCATGTTTTGTAACCGAGTTATCGGCAACTGGCAGCAGCCATATGGTTGTCGTTTTATTGTATGCAATGCAATCGCCCTGTAATGCTTTACTTTATCACTAAGCGGTAGCGGTAGTCGTAGAAGCATAAGATTGGCGAGACGACAACGATGCTACGATGGAGATCAAGGTGTCGCACCGGTGACGATGGTGATCATGACGGTGCTTCGAAGATGGAGATCACAAGCACAAGATGATGATGGCCATATCATATCACTTATATTGATTGCATGTGATGTTTATCTTTTATGCATCTTATCTTGCTTTGATTGACGGTAGCATTATAAGATGATCCCTCACTAAATTATCAAAGTATAAGTGTTCTCCCTGAGTATGCACCGTTGCGAAAGTTCTTCGTGCTGAGACACCACATGATGATCGGGTGTGATAGGCTCTACGTTCAAATACAACGGGTGCAAAACAGTTGCACACGCGGAATACTCAAGTTAAGCTTGACGAGCCTAGCATATAACAGATATGGCCTCGGAACACGGAGATCGAAAGGTCGAGCGTGAATCATATAGTAGATATGATCAACATAGTGATGTTCACCATTGAAACTACTCCACTCACGTGATGATCAGACATGGTTTAGTTGATATGGATCACGTGATCACTTAGAAGATTATAGGGATGTCTATCTAAGTGGGAGTTCTTAAGTAATATGATTAATTGAACTTAAATTTATCATGAACTTAGTCCTGATAGTATTTTGCAAATTATGTTGTAGATCAATAGCTCGCGTTGTTGCTTCCCTATGTTTATTTTGATATGTTCCTAGAGAAAAATTATGTTGAAAGATGTTAGTAGCAATGATGCGGATTGGATCCGTGATCTGAGGATTATCCTCATTGCTGCACAGAAGAATTATGTCCTTGATGCACCGCTAGGTGACAGACCTATTGCAGGAGCAGATGCAGACGTTATGAACGTTTGCCTAGCTCAATATGATGACTACTTGATAGTTTAGTGCACCATGCTTAATGGCTTAGAATCGGGACTTCAAAGACGTTTTGAACGTCATGGACCATATGAGATGTTCCAGGAGTTGAAGTTAATATTTCAAGCAAATACCCGAGTTGAGAGATATGAAGTCTCCAACAAGTTCTATAGCTAAAAGATGGAGGAGAATAGCTCAAGCAGTGAGCATGTGCTCAGATTGTCTGGGTACTACAATCGCTTGAATCAAGTGGGAGTTAATCTTCCAGATAAAATAGTGATTGACAGAATTCTCTAGTCACCATCACCAAGTTAGTAGAACTTCGTGATGAACTATAATATGCAAGGGATGACGAAAGTAATTCCCAAGCTCTTCGTGATGCTGAAATCGACGAAGGTAGAAATCAAGAAAAACATCAAGTGTTGATGGTTAACAAGACCACTAGTTTCAAGAAAAGGGCGAAGGGAAGAAGGGGAACTTCAAGAAGAACGGCAAGCAAGTCGCTGCTCAAGTGAAGAAGCCCAAGTCTGGACCTAAGCCTGAGACTGAGTGCTTCTACTGCAAAGGGACCGGTCACTGGAAGCGGAACTGCCCCAAGTATTTGGTAGATAAGAAGGATGGCAAAGTGAACAAAGCTATATTTGATAGACATGTTATTGATGTGTACTTTACTAGTGTTTATAGCAACCCCTCGGTATTTGATACTGGTTCAGTTGCTAGGAGTAGTAACTCGAAACAGGAGTTGCAGAATGAACAGAGACTAGTTAAGGGTGAAGTGACGATGTGTGTTGGAAGTGGTTCCAAGATTGATATGATCATCATCGCACGCTCCCTACACTTTCGGGATTAGTGTTGAACCTAAATAAGTGTTATTTGGTGTTTGCGTTGAGCATGAATATGATTTGATCATGTTTATTGCAATACGGTTATTCATTTAAGTTAGAGAATTGTTGTTCTATTTACATAAATAAAACCTTCTATGGTCATACACCCAATGAAAATGGTTTGTTGGATCTCGATCGTAGTGATACACATATTCATAATATTGAAGCCAAAAGATGCAAAGTTAATAATGATAGTGCAACTTATTTGTGGCACTGCCGTTTAGGTCATATTGGTGTAAAGCGCCATGAAGAAACTCCATGCTGATGGGATTTTGGAATCACTTGATTATGAATCACTTGATGCTTGTGAACCATGCCTCTTGGGCAAGATGACTAAAACGCCGTTCTCCGGAACAATGGAGCAAGCAACAGATTTGTTGGAAATCATACATACTGATGTATGTGGTCCGATGAATATTGAGGCTCGTAGCGGGTATCATTATTTTCTGACCTTCACAGATGATTTGAGCAGATATGGGTATATCTACTTAATGAAACAGAAGTCTGAAACATTTGAAAAGTTAATATAATTTCAGAGTGAAGTGGAAAATCATCGTAACAAGAAAATAAAGTTTCTACGATCTGATCGTGGAGAAGAGTATTTGAGTTACGAGTTTGGTCTTCAGTTAAAACAATGTGAAATAGTTTCACTGCTCACGCCACCTGGAACACCACAGTGTAATGGCGTGTCCGAACATCGTAACCGTACTTTATTAGATATGGTGCAATCTATGATGTCTCTTACCGATTTACCACTATCGTTTTGGGGTTATGCATTAAAGACAGCTGCATCCACGTTAAAAAGGGCACCGTCTAAGTCCGTTGAGACGACACAATATGAACTGTGGTTTGGGAAGAAACCAAAGTTGTCGTTTCTTAAAGTTTGGGGTTGTGATGCTTATGTGAAAAAGCTTCAACCTGATAAGCTCGAACCCAAATCGGAGAAATGTGTCTTCATAGGATACCCAAAGGAGACTGTTGGGTACACCTTCTATCACAGATCCGAAGGCAAGACTTTTGTTGCTAAATTCGGAATCTTTCTGGAGAAGGAGTTTCTCTCGAAAGAAGTGAGTGGGAGGAAAGTAGAACTTGATGAGGTAACTGTACCTGCTCCCTTATTGGAAAGTAGTTCATCACAGAAATCTGTTCCTGTGACTCCTACACCAATTAGTGAGGAAGCTAATGATGATGATCATGTAACTTCAAGATCAAGTTACTACGGAACCTCGTAGGTCAACCAGAATGAAATCCGCACTAGAGTGGTACGGTAATCCAGTTCTGGAGGTCATGTTACTTGACCATGACGAACCTACGAACTATGAGGAAGCGATGATGAGCCCAGATTCCGCAAAATGGCTTGAGGCCATGAAATCTGAGATGGGATCCATGTATGAGAACAAAGTATGGACTTTGATTGACTTGCCCAATGATCGGCGAGCAATTGAGATTAAATGGATCTTAAAGAGGAAGACGGACGCTGGTAGTAGTGTTACTATCTACAAAGCTAGAATTGTCACAAAAGGTTTTCGACAAGTTCAAGGTGTTGACTACGATGAGAGTTTCTCACTCGTATCTATGCTTAAGTCTGTCCGAATCATGTTAGCAAATTGCCGCATTTTATGAAATCTGGCAAATGGATAAACAAAACTGCATTCTTTAATGGATTTATTAAAGAAGAGTTGTATATGATGCAACCAGAAGGTTTTGTCAATCCTAAAAGTGCTAACAAAATATGCAAGCTCCAACGATCCATTTATGGACTGGTGCAAGCATCTCAGAGTTGGAATATACGCTTTGATAAGTTGATCAAAGCATATAGTTTTATATAGACTTGCGGTGAAGACTGTATTTACAAGAAAGTGAGTGGGATCACTACAGCATTTCTGATAAGTATATGTGAATGACATATTGTTGATCGGAAATAATGTAGAATTATTCTGCAAAGCATAAAGGAGTATTTGAAAGGAGTTTTTCAAAGAAGGACCTCGGTGAAGCTGCTTACATATTGAGCATCAAGATTTATAGAGATAAATCAAGACGCTTCATAAGTTTTTTCAATGAGTACATACCTTAACAAGATTTTGAAGTAGTTCAAAATGGAACAGTCAAAGAAAGAGTTCTTGCAAGTGTTACAAGGTGTGAAATTGAGTAAGACTCAAAGCCCGACCACGGCAAAAGATAGAAAGAGAATGAAAGTCATTCCCTATGCCATAGGTTCTACAAAGTATGCCATGTTGTGTACCAGATCTATTGTATACCCTACCACTGAGTTTGGCAAGGGAGTACAATAGTGATCTAGGAGTAGATCACTGGACAGCGGTCAAAATTATCCTTAATGGAATAAGGATATGTTTCTCGATTATGGAGGTGAAAAAAGGTTCGTCGTAAAGAGTTACATCGATGTAAATTTTGACACTGATCCAGATGACTCTAAGTCTCAATCTGGATACATATTGAAAGTGGGAGCAATTAGCTAGAGTAGCTCCGTGCAGAGCATTGTACACATAGAATTTGCAAAATACTTACGGATCTGAATGTGACAGACCCGTTGACTAAAATTATCTCACAAGCAAAACATGATCACACCTTAGTACTCTTTGGGTGTTAATCACATAGTGATGTGAACTAGATTACTGACTCTAGTAAACACTTTGGGTATTCGTCACATATCGATGTGAACTATGGGTGTTAACCACATAAAGATGTGAACTATTGATGTTAAATCACATGGCGATGTGAACTAGATTATTGACTCTAGTGCAAGTGGGAGACTGAAGGAAATATGCCCTAGAGGCAATAATAAAGTTATTATTTATTTCCTTATATCATGATAAATGTTTATTATTCATGCTAGAATTGTATTAACCGGAAACATGATACATGTGTGAATACATAGACAAACAGAGTGTCACTAGTATGCCTCTACTTGACTAGCTCGTTGATCAAAGATGGTTATGTTTCCTAGCCATAGACATGAGTTGTCATTTGATTAACGGGATCATATCATTAGGAGAATGATGTGATTGACTTGACCCATTCCGTTAGCTTAGCACACGATCGTTTAGTATTCTGCTATTGCTTTCTTCATGACTTATACATGTTCCTATGACTATGAGATTATGCAACTCCCATTTACCGGAGGAACACTTTGTGTGCTACCAAACGTCACAACGTAACTGGGTGATTATAAAGGTGCTCTACAGGTGTCTCCGAAGGTACTTGTTGGGTTGGCGTATTTCGAGATTAGGATTTGTCACTCCGATTGTCGGAGAGGTATCTCTGGGCCCACTCGGTAATGCACATCACTATAAGCCTTGCAAGCATTGCAACTAATGAGTTTGTTGCGGGATGATGTATTACGGAACGAGTAAAGAGACTTGCCGGTAACGAGATTGAACTAGGTATTGAGATACCGACGATCGAATCCCGGGCAAGTAACATACCGATGACAAAGGGAACAACGTATGTTGTTATGCGGTCTGACCGATAAAGATCTTCGTAGAATATGTGGGAGCCAATATGAGCATCCAGGTTCCGCTATTGGTTATTGACCGGAGAAGTGTCTCGGTCATGTCTACATAGTTCTCGAACCCGTAGGGTCCGCACGCTTAAAGTTTCGATGACAGTTATATTATGAGTTTATATGTTTTGATGTACCGAAGGTTGTTCGGAGTTCCGGATGTGATCACGGACATGACGAGGAGTCTCGAAATGGTCGAGACATGAAGATTGATATATTGGAAGCCTATGTTTGGATATCGGAAGTGTTCCGGGTGAAATCAGAATTTTTACCGGAGTACCAGGAGGTTACCGGAACCCCCAAGGGGCTTAATGGGCCATAATGGGCCTTAGTGGAAGAGAGGAGAGGCGGCCAGGGCAGGGCCGCGCGCCCCTCCCCCCTAGTCCGAATAGGACAAGGAGCGGGGGGCGGCGCCCCCCTTTCCTTCCTCTCTCCCTCCTCTTTCCCCCTCCACTCCTAGTCCAACAAGGAAAAGGGAGGGAGTCCTACTCCCGGTGGGAGTAGGACTCCTCCTGGCACACCCCTTCTGGCCGGCCGCACCTCTCCCCCTTGCTCCTTTATATACGGGGGCAGGGGGGCACCCTAGAGACACAACAATTGATCGTTTGATCTTTTAGCCGTGTGCGGTGCCCCCCTCCACCATAGTCCACCTCGATAATACTGTAGCGGTGCTTAGGCGAAGCTCTGCGTCGGTAGAACATCATCATCGTCACCACGCCGTCATGCTGACGAAACTCTCCCTCAACACACTCGGCTGGATCGGAGTTCGAGGGACGTCATCGGGCTGAACATGTGCTGAACTCGGAGGTGTCGTGCGTTCGGTACTTGATCAGTCGGATCGTGAAGACGTACGACTACATCAACCGCGTTGTGCTAACGCTTCCGCTTTCGGTCTACGAGGGTACGTGGACAACACTCTCCCCTCTCGTTGCTATGCATCACCATGATCTTGCGTGTGCGTAGGAAATTTTTTGAAATTACTACGTTCCCCAACAGTTATCAATCCTACTCATGCAATGTTTGAGGGTTGAAACTAATGCATAAAAACTGGGTAGTAAAGGGATATGATCAAAGTGTGAACTTGCCTTGTACTGTTGATGAAGATGATTCACACTCATAACTCCTGATAGTTCTACTCGTCACACTCCGGTCAATCTATCGTAAGCAAGCAATAGTAACCACACATAAGCAATCAAGCAAAAGAATCGAAGAAAAGATCTCGGAAAACTTCGAAAACAAGCAAACAACTCTTGCAACAAAAAACAATTTCTAACAGTACCAAAATTGTGTGGATTTGGTCTTATCAGAAATTTTATGTCAAGAGCTTCGATTTGTAAAAAGAATCAACTCAAACGGAGTTATAAAACTCAAGTTACGATCAAAAGAAGTTTGAAATCAAATCTGTTTGAAAACATATTTTAAATGTTCAAAAACATGTTCAAGTTGATTTACTGGATAGAGGGGATCATAACGAAGAAGTGGGCGTTGGTTTCGTTGAATTTGGGCAAACGAGTAAAAAGTAACGAAGGTTTGAAGAATAGGGACTAATCTGTAAAAAATCTAATCGCGGATAGGTCCCTGACGAGAAAATAACAGAAAAAGAAAAGACTAAAAAGTGAACGTTCATTACTGAACCCTAATCTACGAACACGTTCGCTCTAGAGGCTTAACTAGTGAACGTTTGCTAAATAAAAGGAAACGATTCAAAAAAAACAGAAGCGATCTAGGCCTCCGGATCGAGATCGGCCGGGGGAGGTGGTGGTGGCGGTTACCGCGGCGGCGGGGTCGTTGGCGGCGAGGAAAAGGACGGCGGCGGCGGCTCAGATCTGATCGGGGGTGGCGTTCCGGCGGTCGTAGAGGACGGCGGAGACGTCGGGGAGGGGCGGCGCGGAGCGGTGGAGTCGTCGGCGAGGTTGGCGACGGACGACGGCGAGGCAAGCAGCGGCTGAAGCGGCTCCATGGCGGCGGCGGCAATGGTTTGCGGCGGCGGGGCGCGGCAGCTAGGGAGGAGGAGAGAAGAGGGGGCCGGGGTCGGGGCCCGCCTTTTAAAGGCCAGGGGAGGGGCGGTGGCGTGCAGAAGGGGTTGGGGCGCGAGGAGGCCGGCGGCGGCACGGCGGTGGCCGACGTGCTCGGGCGGGACTCCGCCCGGAGTCGGAGGCGAGCGGGGCTGGCGGGGCCGCGGCCTAGCCCGGAGCTGGGTCGGCCCAGTCGGCGACGGAGGAAGTTTTTTTTTACAAACAGACAAAGAAATAAACAAAGAGAAACAAAAACAGAAATATAATATAGGCATATTATATATCAAAATTTTCAAAAAAATATTTTCTATAAGATGAACATTTTTCTAGTGTCAAATAAAATCCACAAAAATTCAAGTAAAGCAAAGAGTGCTACTGCTATACCAAAACCCAATAAAAATCATTTTAAAAATACCATAATTAATTCAAATTTATTCCTCTCCAATTTTTTGATGTAGGGAATCATGTTACCCTATTTTCCATATATTTTATTTTTGGAGATAAATAATCTGATTAAAACCAAATAACTCCAAATTGAAAATAATTTTCAAAGGAACTTTGAATTCTTTGAAACTTCCAACTCATATTTCATATGTTTTGAAGAAGTCATTTTATCTTCTCTCATGAAAATCATTGAGTTGCTTGAAGTTTCTGAATTTGAAAATATTCCAAAATGAAATTTAAATATTTTCAACACCCCTTTTCATTTAAATAAATGGAAGAAGTCATGTCACCTTCTCTCCAGGGTTTTGTGATGAAAAGAATCTGAATTCATGGAGACCAGAAAGCAAAGGTGAATGTTTGGGAAAGTCATTTTATTCCCTCTCATTTAACTTTTAAAAAGCTTCGAATTTCACTCAGTTTCAGTCAATCAATCACACAACAAAAAAAACAAACAATCAAATCTATCTATTTAATATAACATTCCAAAATTTAGAATTTTGGGATGTTACACTTTTCTTTGATGGATCAATTCCTTTGTTAGCTCCTCCTTCATGTACCTTGTACGATCCATCGATCGATCGACTCAAGTTGTTTCCTATTTGGCGCTTATACCGTTGTTTACGCCAACTCCTATTTAGCGCTTCACGCACCGTCTAAAGGTAATTTGGTACAATACGCACCCCTCCCTCTCGACAGATTCTTTATGGGCTAGCACATATATGGCACCAGTGGGAAGCATCCCTTTCCTGGTATTCGGAAGCTCCAAGAAGCTTCTGGCCGAGGTTTTGGAAGGCTTCTAGAAGCTTTCGTCTGTTTTTTGGGAACGGTTTTGTTTGGTTTAATTATGTTTTTCTCTTTTTTTTCCTTTTTTTAAAATATGTGAACTTTTTCTAGATTTGAAAACCCTTATCGAATTCACAAACTTTTTTTAATTTCTTGAAGTTTTAAGAAATCCGTTAACCTTTTTTCAAAACCCGCAAACCTTATCAAATCTATGAACCTTTTTTCAAATCTGTCAACTCTTTTTTAAACACACCAATGTTTCAAAATCTACAAATTTATTGATTTATGAACTTTTCCAAAATACACGATATTTATAAAAAATTGATGAACTTGTTTCATCTTTTTTTTTTTCAAAATCAATGAACTTATTTTAGAGTCACGAAAATTTTCAAAGGAAAACATTCATAAAGGTTTTTCAATTTTTGCTGAAATTTTTTAAATTTGTGAACTTTATTTTGTGCATTCACGAACATTTCTCAAGTTCACGCACCTTTTTTGAATTCATGAATATTTTTCGAGTACATCTACTTTTTTAAAATTCATAAATTTTTCAATTTCTCATGAACTTTTTTTGAATTCATGACCATTTCTCAAGTTCTCAAAATTTTAATTGTTTTACGAACTCCTGAATTTTCTCCAATTGATGATTTTTGTTCAAATTTCCTGATTTTTGGTGTTATTGAATTTTTCAGAAAGTCAACGATGGAACAAACAGGCGAACGAGCAAGCGACATCGTGTTGTTCGGCTGGCCCACGTGAGCGCGCTGAGGAGGAGGGCGAATACGAGAACAACTAGTTAACGAGCGCTCTTTCGGGAGCCTCATAACGATTAGCGCCACTTGGCGCGCTCTTAGCCATTCGGCACGTGTCGCGCTCTGGGCGCTCCCTCCGGGTTTTGTTTTTTTTTTCGCACGCGTTTTTGGCTTTTTAAACTATTTTTTGGTTTTTTCGACGTTTTGGTTTTCCACCGGTCTTTCTTAGCTTTTCAATCAAAAATATATTTTGAAAAAAAACTTTTACGCGAAAAAACGCGTTTCCTTTTTTTTCCTTTCGCGAGAGTCACGGTTTTGCTTCCGCGAGATGCACGGATTTGCTTTCGCGAGAGTCACGGCCGTGCCTCTCGGAAAGAAAAAAACGTGTTTTCTATTTTTTTTTCTTTCACGAGAATTACGGTTTTGCTTCCTCGAGAGGCACGGGTGTGCTTTCGCGAGAGTCACGGCCGTGCTACGCGTTTTCTGTTTTTTTTTTCTTTTCCGAGAGTCACGTTTTTGCTTCCACGAGAGGCACAGTTGTGCTTTCGCGAGAGTCATGGCCGTGCCTCTCGGAAAGGAAAAAAAAACGCGTTTTCTGTTTTTTTTTTCTTTCGTGAGAGTCACGTAGGCACGGTTGTGCTTTCACGAGAGTCACGACCGTGCCTCCTCGGAAACGAAAAAAAACGCGTTTTCTCTTCTTCTTTTTTTCCGCGAGAGTCACGGGTTTGCTTCCGCGAGAGACACGGTTGTGATTTCGTGAGAGGCACGGGCGTGCCTCTTTCAGAAAGAGAAAAAACCCGTGCTCCTGGTTCGGTTTTTTCATCCGGTTTTTTCATGATAAAAAAGTTCGTCAAAACCTATCAACATGGGATATAGTTTTGAAGATCTCGACGCGAGGAATCCAACAGGGAAAGCGGTTTGAGATTTGAATGCATGGTTTGAGAGATAAAACGTTTGGAATGAACGGATCTACGGAAAAAGGGAAAACTCCCAGGTTGCGACAAGTGACGCGGTGCATGTGTGTCACTTGTCGCAACCAGGGGGATTGAAGTGATCTTTGGAACAAGTACTCCTCAATTAGTGATTTCGGGCGAATACGCACGCGTGCGTCGAACTACTGCGCTTCCGCTAAAGCGCGTGAGCGAGCACCGCGAAACGGGCCGGCTCACTTCACGCGTCAAACAGTGTGAGGCAAACCGGGTTTTCCTGATTTTTTTTTCTTTTTTTCGAATATTGCTTCTGTTTCTGTTTCAATTTAGTTTCTTTTTCCTTTTTCCTTTATTTTACCCTTTGTCATTTTTATTTTTATCCTTTCTTTTCAAAAAAGTTAGAAATTTCAAAATTATTCATGATTTCAAAAATGCTTTATGGTTTTAAAATTATGTTCGCTATTTAAAATTTGTTCACAAGGCAAAAATTGTTTCGCGTATATCATAAAAATATTAAATGTGTATTTAAATATTGTTCAGCATATATGACCAAAATGTTCATTGTGTACTTAAAAAATGTTCGGTGTATATCACAAAAACGTTTACTGTATATTCAAATATTTGTTCAGCGTATATAAAAAATATATTCAATGTGTTTTTAAACATTTGCATCGTTTATCATAAAAATATTAAATGTGTTTTGAAATTGTTGAATGGTCAAAATTTCGATATTTCTTTTATCTGCCGCTGTACTTCGTTCTTAAATGTGCGCGTGGTCTTTTAGTTACTGAAACCCGTTACCTCAAGTGGCAAAGAACAATTACTTGCGAGCGTCAATCAGACGTGCACAGATCGTTACATTGGCCGGCCCATTAACGGTCTTTGCCACTTGAGGTAATGATGTAAACATCAACCATCGACTGAGCAAAGCGTACGAAGGAGACCTGCACATGGAGCAACCAGGTCTAGTGCCAGGGAAGAAAAGCAGCGGTAAAGGTGCAGCGATCGTTCATATCCGGTGCCTGGTGCGCCTGTTAAGGTGTTAACCAAAAATCGGCTTACACGTATGCGCGCGGTGAGTCGAATCCGGGATCTCCTTTTACTTTACTAGCAAACATGCCCGTGCGTTGTAATGGGAGAGAAAAAATCAACGTGTTTCGCTGTGAGACAGACGTCAATTATCACAAATTATGTTGGCTACGTGGATAAGTTTATGTTTCGTTGTGAGACAGACGTCAATTATCACAAATTATGTTGGCTACGTGGATAAGTTTGATGATCACAAAAATGGGACACAAATTGTAGCCATCTAATCAGGTGAGCAACCCTATCTTTAAATTACTATACTGATAATAAAATTATAGTACAAGGTCTTCATGGCGGGCGTTGGTACTTCGATTGGACCGCTCGTGTCCATCTTTTTTGTTCCTTCCTTCCTCTACCTCAAACTTGGTTACCCATATTCTCATCCTCTTTCGGTGTCTTGGCTTGCTTGATTCTTCCAACTGGCCAACGTATATAAGTTGATAAGATTTGATTTATCAGAGCAAGGTGGGACTATTAATTACAAAAGAGAATAAAAAAATTCAGCACATGCATAAGGAGCAACTTTTTTACCGGCCCATTAAACCTCCGGCCCACTTCCGAATCTGCAGACGACAGCGGAACGAACAAGTTATGATGTACGAAACAATAGCGGACGAACGAATCTATATCGATATATCTGCAGAGACAAAATTTAGTACCACCTCGAATATGTTTTAAATTCAAACTGAAAACGTAAAATCACGGAAAAAAGCGTATTGTGACGGTGAACCCACGGAGTCAATCCGTGCTTTATTATTAGGGAAAGATTAACTGTAGTAACAACCTGGGCCACAACGCCTGTTGTGATCATTTCTCCCATTCTTTCCTTTCCTTTTTCTTTTCATTATTATTATATTTCCTTAAATTCTTGATTTTTTTTCAAAATCTGAAATCAATTAACCTTTTCAAATTTCTGAAATTTTCAAAATTGGTGAAAGAAAAATCAAAATCAATGATTTTTTATGAAAAAATGATGATTTTTTCACAATTTTGTGAATTTCTTAAAAATGATGATTTTTTCACAATTTTGTGAATTTCTTAAAAATGATGATTTTTTTTTCAAAATTGATGATTTTTTTTCAAATGGATAAACTATTTTCCAAAATCATCGTTGTTCAAAAATGGCTACAGATTGTGCCTAGTAGCTCTAGTGGTTAGGCAACCTACACTATAGCTAAACAACGCGAACTCGATTCCTCAAAGGAGCCACTCTGCGCTGCATGTTAGTGGGCTGCCCCACCAGGTGCGGCAGTGAGCGCGAGTTGCTGGAACCAAAGCATAAAGCAACGTGTAGGAGCTCCCAGGCACAATATAGGAGTTCTCTACACACGTCTAAGAACTGTCATTGCCTGCTGTTACGTATGGCGACATGGCCACGCGCGGACGCACCAACTCCCACGGGCAGCCGGCCAAGGTGATATCTTGACATACACGACCGCAAGATCATGCGCACATGCACAACCAGAAGCCGGTCCATACCTAGCCCGAGCGTGGTTAAAAAATTTAAACAACGATGATTTTTGTAGAAGGTGTTCATTTCTAAGTCTTACCATGACCTATCACAATTTGTGTCAACTTAAACAACTAGTGAAACAAGATGCATTAGCCAGGATTTTAACTCATAACTAGGGCACACTTTGTTCAACTAGGAAATTGTTCATGTTGTGTAATTTTTGTTTTAGTTGTTGATTCTCAAAGTTTTAGTTGTTCAAGTATCTTCATTCGGGCATTTATTATGTTCTACTTCAATGTGTCATTATATTATTTATGATGTATTTAGGAATTTGGAAACGCAAGACGTCATTGATGGAGCATATTGCAGCTAGAAGTCATGCATCGGAAGTCACATGAGGGGTTTATCCAGATTCGGGCCTCCGGAGAGTAATTCCCTACGTCCTGCTGATTTTGGTTATTCATAATGAAGGCACACCTCGTGCGTGGAGTTACAATGGTGTACGATGTTGCTACCGAGAGTTTTCCTATCTGAGGATAGATGGATCAAGGGAAACCCTAGACCTCCGTTTATATAGATAGGAGAGGTCTAGGGTTTACATGCGGGATGCAATCTAGGGCGCTGCCGTCCTCTAGTCTTGGGCGTCAAGAAGGTCTTCTAGCCTCCAAGGGTTAGCACCACGTCATGGCCCTGTTGGGCCCACTTGTAGTTGACGAGGCCGGGCTCCTTGGTGTTAGCCATCCCCGGTTGCAGGACGTCTCTCCTGTAGAAATAGGAACTGGTGGTGGTTTGCTTCATATATAAAGCGAGCCGGAAGCCTGTCTCGGTACATTTATATTGGTGCTTCAAAAAAAAATCCGGTTTATTTTTCTAAGCACCTAGCATTCACAAGGCCTAAAGGCACCACATAGGAGCTGAGCTCTCTCAACTCAGGTCTAAGATATTTTCATCCTTTTGCCGCATTGCCTCCCTGTTTCGTACGGCGGGTCGGCCACACGCGGATGCACCAACTCCCCAGGCCAGCCGGCTATGGTGAGATCTTGACATGCATAGCCGCAGGATCTAGTGCACGCGCACAACCAGAAGTTGATCAATACCTAGCCCTACCGTGGTTAAAAAAGGGTAATTTTTATAGCAAATGTTCGTTTTTAATTCTTACCATGACTTATCTAAATTTTTATCCACTTAAAGAATTGTTGAAACATGGTGCATCAGCTAGCATTTAACTCATAATTAGGGTACAATTCGTTCAACTAGGAATCATGTTCTGTGATTTGTGTTTATCAAATGCATGTACAATGTGGATAGATTTCTTTTTTAAAGAAAAGCACCATTACAAGATGCTCCAGAAGACCTCATTTGGGAAGAGGAGATTTATTAAGATCTTGGGACGAGAAAATTGATAGAATACTACCATCATAATTTCATGGCTTGGTGAAAATCCTAAAGGTGATTCTCAAAGTTTTAGTTGTTTAAGTCTTCCATTTGGGCATTTATTATATTCTACTTGACTGTATAATTCTATTATTTATCTTGTAGGTTATTGAACCTTGATTCTGATGATGTATTTAGGAATTTGGAAATGCAAGACATCGTTTTCAAGTAATTTCATCTTTTGTGCTATCATAGTAAGAATTTTGATGGCTACATTTTGTTTTTATTTATTGCCTTCTATTATGTCTGGTAATCTATGCTAGAAGCTATGAAACACACCTTTACTCAAGCTAATTTTTTTTAAATAATACATTTTTTAATTAAATTACAGAAATATTACGCCGAAAATATTATTTTCAAAAATAATACACCGTCGGCCCGCTGCAGGCCGACTGGACCTAATCAGCCCACAGCAGGCCGATCGGCTAGCAGCAGGCCGACTGCAGGCCCGGCTGGCACGCGGCGGCCTCTGGTTGGGCGGGCCACGTCGCGAGGGGGAGGGAGTTGGCTGTCGGCGTGGGTGCGCCCCTGTCGGCCTACCGCGGGCCGATCGGCCAGCTGCTGGCCGACAGGGTCCTGCCACCTCGCGCAGCTGGCCGGCAGTGCCTTATCCTCCCCTTCCTCCCTTCTTCTTCTCCCCTTCCTCCCTTCTTCTTCTGTTCTTTTGTGTTCTTACCTTCTCCTCTCTCTACACAAAAATGCCACCAATTTATACACCTAAATGAGCAAGTTTTTCGCGATTTTGGCACCGTGAATGGATTCAACTCAGTTAGGGCAGCCAAAATAGGTCTCGATCTACTGATGGGGTAGCTCGTGGTGGTCGTGGTGAGCATTTTGGTGGAGGTGGTGGTGGTGAAGTTTGGGCAGTGTGGTGGTGGTGAAGTTGGGGCAGTGTGGTGGAGGTGAAGCTGTTGTTCGTCGTTCTTCGTTGGAGGCGGAGCACCGGCAGTTTGATGGCCGCCGTTCGTCGTTCTTCGTTCGCACGCACGCTTCAAGGGTATATTTCAGCCCACATTTTATTTTTCATAGGTGCTCCGGTAGTATTTGTTAATATGTTTCGATGTGAAATAAATTAGGTGTGCGATTATTGTTATTTGCCCCGGTAGTATACGTAAATATATTTAGATGTCAACTAATTAGTTGTGTAAAAATGTGTAGTTGCTCCGGTAATATTCCGTACTATATGTGGATGTGAAGTATTTAGGAGTGTCAGTATTTGTAGTAGTTCCGAAAAAAAGGTCCGTAATATAGGCAGTCCAGTCAAATATATTAATGTGTCAATATTTGTAGTTGCTACGGCAAATATTCGTAATATACTTGTAGGTGTGTGAATTGTATTAGTTGCTCCGTTAATATTCTGTAATATATAGCTAGGTAATATATAGACATGTCTAATATTTGTTAGTTGGGATATTAAGTTGTTTCTTAATACTTGTATTTCGTTGTTGAAAAAAAATAGGTGAGTCGAGATGTCCGTTGTAGTGAAGTTCAGATTTTACTACGGTCCTGGTACTGTCCAAACAACTGAGTTGGGAGCATATCTGAGTGAATTTACTCACATAGAGGTGCCAATGAGCGCACCACAAACATGGTCTGTCAGTCAGTTGAAAGAATGGATTGCGGCAAGTTTAGGTCTTGATACTGAAACACACACCGTCGGTGTTCATGCATTGTGGACACGGTCAAGTTCAAAAATTTACTTTTATTTGAGGCCAATAGAGGGAGACTCCGATTGGGTGCGGTGGTTACAAGGTTGTGAACGAAGGGGATGCAATCCTGTTGCTTTAGTGCTTCCCGTCGTGAAGGAGGTCACTGCACATGAAGGCGAGGGTGGCTACGAAGGACAGAGCAGTCAGGTAGAAGGAGGAAATGCTTATGGTTACGAACAAGGACAGAGCAGTCAGGTAGAAGGAGGGAATGCTTATGGTTATGAACCAGGGCAGAGTAGTCAGGTAGAAGGAGGAAATGCCGATGGTGATTACAATGGCGAGGTGGACGCTGACGAGGTAGATGGGCACATGCAGAACCAGATGGAAGAAGAAGACACCGATGTTGAAAGGGGTCATGCCGATGATTCTGACGAGTCAGATGAAGAAGAAAATGCAGAGGAGGTCCCGAATCCTGCATGGTGGAATCATGACTTATCATCTGCAATGACCGTGAATGATGGACATGATTGAGCCTGGCAATATCATCAGAACAATATTGCGACAGGTGCTATGTATCCGAACAAGCAAGCCCTGAAGGATGCAATAATTAATTGGGCAATGTCCACGCAAAGGGTTTTCACAGCTCAGGTGTCCAGTCAGAAATTCCTGACAATGGTATGCAAGAACGCAGATTGTCCCGCCAGGGTGCACGGCTTTCTCCCTAAGTATGGCACAAGTTGGGTGATAAGTGACTTAGTTAATCACACTTGTCTTATTCCCTGCATCCCTCAAGATCATGCCAACCTTTCATCCATGCTTATTGCTCGATTGTTTTACGATGAGATAGTGCAGGGCAAAGCTATGGAAGTGAAGGCAGTCCAGACAAAAGTCTTCGCCAGGTTCAAGTACAGAATTTCTTATGGCAAGGCTTGGAGGGCTAAGCATGCGGCGCTTGAGAGGAGATTTGGTTCTTATTTTGATGCATATGACTCTGTTGTCCACCTCCTCCACACCCTGCAGCAGCGGAATCTAGGCACCTATATCGATATCCAAGACATGTTCATGCCAGAGTTCCCAACTGTGAGGGTGTTGCATCGTCTCTTCTTCTCTTTCGATGTATGCATCGAAGCTTTCAGGCATTGCCGACCGGTGATATGTGTTGACGGTACTTTTCTCACAGGCAAGTACAAGGGTCAGATCCTGACAGCCATAGGTCAAGACAGCCAAAATCAAGTCGTCCCACTGGCATTTGCTTTTGTGGAGAGTGAGAACATTGAAAGTTGGACATGGTTCTTCAGGCAGTTGAAAATATCAGTTGTGAAGGAGAAGCCCAATGTGTGCATCCTTCATGACAGGCATGCAGGTATACTCAGTGCGATAAGGACACTGACAAACCCAGGCCCTGAGGAACAAGTTCCATGGCAGG
The DNA here is from genome assembly GCF_002575655.3 of Aegilops tauschii subsp. strangulata. Lineage (NCBI taxonomy): Eukaryota > Viridiplantae > Streptophyta > Magnoliopsida > Poales > Poaceae > Aegilops > Aegilops tauschii. Next base: position 474,800,887 of record NC_053039.3, read on the forward strand.
ACTTGCAGAGCCGTTGGTGCATGCGCCATCTGGGGGCTAATTTCTTCTCACAGTTTAGAAATAAGAACCTGATGAATCTGTTCAAGAAACTCTGCAAGCAGAACCAGTTATGGAAGTACAATTTGATACGCGACAGACTTAATGTGTGCACGCAGAGACACGTGAGGGATAGGAAAGCTGCAAGAGATGCAGCGGTGAGGGCACATGTTGAAGCAGTAGCTGCACAGTTGGCAACAGGAACAGCGGCCGTGGAGGAGGAGCCTGTTGGGCTATGTGACCTGCCAGGCTTTGACCCACCTGGTACTAGGAGAAGGCTCGGGAGGTCGATTAAAACCTTCGAGCAGTGGATAGAGCATGAGCCTCTGGAGAGGTGGTCTTTGCTACATGACACACATGGAGCAAGGTATGGTGTCATGACAACCAACCTCGCGGAAACATACAACTTTGTCCTCAGAGGAAACCGGGCATTGCCACTTACAGCCATCGTTGAGGGTATTTTCTATGGCACCGTCAAGTATTTCAGAGACAGACGTCAAATAGCAGAGCAGCATATCTTGAACAACCCAAATACACGGTACTGTGAAAGAGTCACGAAGTACATGGACAACAAGATGCAAAACGCTAGGTCACACACTGTAGTCGCCATCGGTAATCAAGAAAGAAGGTTTGAGGCCCGCTTAGCCAACAACAAATTCGGATGTGCAAATGAGTTGAGGACGCATGAGGTGAAAATTGGCAATGAAGCCTGGCCAACGTGTGAGTGCACATGCAATAAACCGAAATTGCTTCACCTACCTTGCTCACATGTACTTGCTGCTTGCGGGCAGCTTGGAATGGACGCAATGTCGTTTGTGTCTCCATATTTTCTGAAAGAGTCTGTCCTCAATACCTGGACAGGTGAGCTGATGGGTTTTCGATCAATGGGTAATTTCAACAGCGTCAACCCCGCCGAAAGGCGTTACATTCCAAACCCAGAGCATATGCGTACAAGTAGAGGCAGACGGCAGTGTCAGCGCATCCGAAATGATATGGATGAATCTGAAGCAGGAGGTCCGACTAGGCAATGCATTCTATGCAATGAATTTGGCCATAGGGACACTAATTGTCCCACTTTCGTCACTGGGCGTGGACGAGGCAACCGGGGAAGAAGAGGAGGTAGAGGCAGTAGAGGAGTAAGGGCGAGAGGAAGAAGCTAAGCTAGCAGTAGTATGTTCTGAATTTGTATTAAGTGTGGTGTGGCACTATGTTCTGAATTTGTATTAAGTGTGGCACTATGTTCTGAATTTTTATTAAGTGTGGCACTATGTTCTGAATTTGTAATAAGTGTGACACTATGTTCTGAATTTTTATTAAGTGTGGCACTATGTTCTGAATTTGTAATAAGTGTGACACTATGTTCTGAATTTGTATTAAGTGTGGCACTATGTTCTGAATTTTTATTAAGTGTGGCACTATGTTCTGAATTTGTAATAAGTGTGACACTATGTTCTGAATTTTTATTAAGTGTGACACTATGTTCTGAATTTTGTATGTGCAGGAATGTCGGGATTGTGGTTGCTGAATGGGGACATTGATAGGGGTCATCGTGCTGCGATATGGTATGAGCGCAAGCTTGAGCCTCTGGTCACTCGCACTCCTAAGGAAAACTGGAAGATACACTCAGGATGGCTTCAGCGGTACGTGCTTTATTAATTTGCACACTGACATGCATATTAATGGTTGAAATGAGAGACACTAACTGAAAAGTTCTCTGATGAAGGTTGAAATGGGCCGGCCTTTTACCTTTCGCGCGTCTGGTTGAGTCTATCCCGGGTGAGAAACGCCTCGCCATCGATGGGTCTTTGCTGAGCTGCTTAGTGGACCGTTGGAGGCCAGAGACCCACACGTTTCACTTCAGATGGGGAGAGATGGCTCCTACTCTGGAGGATGTGTCACTTTTGCTCGGACTACCGTTGGCAGGTCATGCCGTAGGACCGTTGGACGCACCGGCTGGTTGGGAGCGAGCTCTTACACAACGTTTTCATGGTGTTTTTCCGGATGCTCCGGATCCGGTATGGGAGCATCACGGACCTAAGTATGAGTGGTTGCTAAATTTCCGGGTAATTTCCCTACCTATTATCTTCAAGTTATCGTGCATAAAGTTTTACAGAAAATAATTGCGGCTTACTAAAACTTTCTCTTCGCTTAATGCAGATCCAGAACTTCCGGGCGCCGTTGACTGCGGAACAGATCACTCGGAGCCTGGAGGCCTACTTACTGTGGCTTTTCGGCAAGGTGATGTTCACGGAGAACCATGTCACCACTATTAGCGCCCTCTACATCCCTATGGCACTCGAGATAGCGAGCGCTCAGACGGCGGATCAGATCAGACAGAGGAGTTGGGGTTCGGCGGTCTTAGCGGCTACATACCGAGGTATGTGCAACGGTTGCCAGCTTACATCAAGAAAGCCAGCCCATCTTGGATGCCCTCTATTCCTACAGCTGTGGTCGTGGGAAAGGTTCTCTATAGGGCGACCAGATGTACGTGTTCATGAGCCTATAGACGCCATGTTTGATGTTGACGGCATCGACATGCCTACTTTCGGTCTATGTTGGACTCGTCGCGAGGTATGCACCGTGTTGTAGTTTAATGCAACTTTTATCTGCACAAGAGATAGTTCGATGCTAGCGGCTACTAACTTTTCTTCTCTGCAGAGATGCTTTGCTAGTGATCAGACCAGGAAGGCATACACAGCATTGAACGAGCAGTTCGATGCGTACACCGGGGTCATCTGGCAGCCCTACACGGAAGCAGCCATACAAGCGAGATACCCTGTTGGTATGTCTGTGCTATGCACAAGGGACCGAGATTACTGGATGACAAAATCTAAGATCATCTTCGATGTCTTCGTCGAGGAGATGGCACAACAGAGGGTTATGAGGCAATTTGGTCTTCTGCAGTTGGAGCTACCTCCCCCTATAGAGAACCCGCTGCCAGCACACATCCACGGGTATTAACCAGTTTTTCAATGTCGCATTATCTTTCATAGTACTCTATTCGAAGCTTTAGGTAATTGTTGAACACACACCACAATTTTAGGACGACGAGGAAGGGCATGAACAGGACAACTGCTGACTGGCTAGTTAGACTAGAGCCGTACGTTATAGAATGGGAGACAGCAAACACAAATCTATGGCACGAGAATCACAATTTCGATCTCGATGAATTCAATCTCTATTTGCGGCGCTACATGATCGGAACACGGTTACGCATTGTTGAGTACTCCCACCCAGAGGAGATACCGGATCCTACTCCGTCGGATATGTACCCGAGCTATGATACTTCGGGCTCTAGGCAGTACGCGGTAAGATATATTTTCTTTATGTAATGTTGTCACATACTTTGACGTGCAAGAGACAGACATTATTAATCGTCATGAAAATTTGCAGGCTACCTTGACACGCGAACTCTACGACGACGTGACCACCTTTGGACGATCACTATCGTCTGGACCTCTTGTTCATCATCGTCCAGTGGTACAACCCTTCTTGGAAAGAATTCAGAATAAGATACGGACTGTGTACGAGGCTATCACGTGCACCCGGAGAACCGATGTTGTTCAGCACCAGCAGGAGCAGCCGCGTCACTCCATGCACCGACATCAACCACGTCCACGTCTAGCACATCAGCCGACAACCAGGCCACCCCGTCCTGACCAACCTGGCAGTTCTACGTGGCACCCGCAGCACTATGGTCCCACGTCGAGCTTCATGTTTTCTCCACAGCCACAACAACACGGTCCCTCGTCGAGCTTCGTGTTATCTCCACAGCCACAGCAACACGGTCCCTCGTCCAGTTTCGTGTTTGAGCCAGAGCAGACGTCACAGCCAGCAGGTATGTGTCTTCATATTTATTGTTTTCAATATTAATTGACGCGACCTCATTCTTCATGATGAAACGTTCCATTGCGTAGGAGCCTATGGATATCAGGCGTCTATGTCGGCATCACATGATACGTGGGAGAGTGATCAACATCCCGAGGAGAACATACAGGCTCAGATGTCGCAGCACACCCAGTGGATGAACATGTTTTCGACTCCTCCACCAGGCCCCACACAGGATACACAGCATGACCAGGGAGAGTCTGAGATTCCTCCTCGTCACATTAGGGCACCCAACAGGTTGGGATGGTCCCCGCTTCCAGATCCGCCTCCCCGCCAGGCCAGACGTCGTCACTGATGCTTCTATCTATCAGTAGAGACATTACCATCTATTTCTGTGTGAGACTTATGTCTATTCTATGTATGAGACAAATGACTATGTACTTATGTACGAGACATATGCCTACTCTATTTTAGTACTCTGTTATCGGAACTACAAGATCATATTTAGATAGAACATAATATTCATACAACGAGACATTACAAACAACTAGATAGAACTACATCTAAATTAAATGGTACGTAACTGAACTCAGAACATACAACATAAAAACTACATGAAGTCATCATCGTCATCCTCGATCGATGCAGAACTCTTGCCCTTCGACGATGAAGAACTCTTGCCCTTCGACGATACAGCATAAAAACCACCCGTTTCCCTCCTCCCATTTCCCGCCACCCATTTCCCGCCACCGGTTTCCCTCCTCCTATTTCCCGCCACCCGTTTACCGCCTCCCATTTCCCGCCAACCCTTTCCCGCCATACCGCAGTCGTTCTTTCCCGCCATTTTCTCCTCTCTACCTATAAAACCCCCTTCAGACGGAGGTGGATAAGCATTGCAGTGTGGTGGCGGTGAAGTTGGGGCAGTGTGGTGGAGGTGAAGCTGTTGTTCGTCGTTCTTCGTTGGAGGCGGAACACCGGCAGTTTGGTGGCCGCCGTTCGTCGTTCTTCTTTCGCACGCACGCTTCAAGGGTATATTTCAGCCCACATTTTATTTTTCGTAGGTGCTCCAGTAGTATTTGTTAATATGTTTAGATGTCAACTAATTAGTTGTGTAAAAATGTGTAGTTGCTCCGGTAATAATCCGTACTATATGTGGATGTCAAGTATTTAGGAGTGTCAGTATATGTAGTAGTCCAGAAAAAAGGTCCGTAATATAGGCAGTCCAGTCAAATATATTAATCTGTAAATATTTGTAGTTGCAGATGGCTAAGGGTACTCAGTGGGTGCTTAGCCCTATTGTTCATGTCCAAGGCTTTTCTCCAACTGTTGTGCAAGTTAGTGAAGTGGACCTCACTTTTGATTGGTTGAAGACTAAATTCATGTTGAAGCAAGGGTTGAAGGAAGACGATTTTGTGTACTACGTCAGCAGGAAGTAGTCAGATGGCCCTGGGGAAAGAAAATTGATTGACATAACTGATGATGGCAAGATTCAAGAAATGCTGAGCGAATGGGAATGGAAAAGGGTTGTTGAGTTGCATTGCTACAGGAAACCGAGTTATATGTGATGAATTTGTCATTCGAGATCCGCCTCTCCGCCAGGCCAGACGTCGTCACTGACGCTTCTATCTATCAGTAGAGACATTATCATCTATTTCTGTGTGAGACTTATGTCTATTCTATGTATGAGACAAATGACTATGTACTTATGTACGAGACATATGCCTACTCTATTTTAGTACTCTGTTATCGGAACTACAAGATCATATTTAGATAGAACATAATATTCATACAATGAGACATTACAAACAACTAGATAGAACTACATCTAAATTAAATGGTACGTAACTGAACTCACAACATACAGCATAAAAACTACATGAAGTCATCATCTTCATCCTCGATCGATGCAGAACTCTTGCCCTTCGACGATGAAGAACTCTTGCCCTTCGACGATGCAGAAACCTTGCCCTTCGATGATGAAGAACTCTTGCCCTTCGACGATGCAGAACCCGGAAGCGGCGGCATGAAGATATCATCTTCGTCCTCGCTCTCCTCAGTCCATAAACATGGATTATTTGCTGCAATCCTTCTGAAAGTTTCACTCTTCGGCACCACTACCTTCTTCCACCTGTCATGCAACCTAAGAAGTTCTTTACGTACCTCCTCATAGGTCCTTTCAGGCCACCCAGACCTACGTAATTGGTGAGCCAACTCATTCATTATGGTGTCACTACCGGTGAGTTCGTCCCATGGAACTATCCTATTATCGATCCTGAAATCGGTAGCTAGCCTCAGAAGAGTCCTGCTCATCCCAGGGTGAAAACTACGATCGAAAGGATAATGGGACATCTCAACTACACTACACTGCAATGCTTATCCACCTCCGTCTGAAGGGGGTTTTATAGGTAGAGAGGAGAAAATGGCGGGAAAGAACGACTGCGGTATGGCGGGAAATGGATGGCGGGAAACGGGTGGCGGGAAATGGGTGGCGGGAAACGGGTGGCGGGAAACGGGTGGCGGGAAATGGGTGGGCGGGAAATGGGTGGCGGGAAATGGGTGGCGGGAAACGGGTGGCGGGAAATAGTTGGCGCGAACAGATGGCGGGAAAGGGTTGTGCGGAATACGTCATAGTTTTACAAAAAAAACCAGGGATCATTCGGAAAAAAATGGTGGCATGCACCAGTCGGCCCACAGCAGGCCAACTGAGCCTAGTCGGCCCACTGCAGGCCTATCGGCCAACTGCAGGCCGACTGGACCCTGTCGGCCAACTGCAGGCCGACTGGGCTTGATCTGGTGGCCGACAGCCCAATCGGCCAGCAGCAAGCTGATGGGCCACCAGTCGGCCTGCTGTGGGCTGACTAGGCTCAGTCGGCCTGCAGCGGGCCGACGGTGTATTATTTTGAAAATTCTTTTTTCAGCGTAATATTTCTGTAATTTAATAAAAAAATGTATTATTTAAAAAAATTAGCTTTACTCAATACATCGTTGATTAAAAATTCATGCCTTGTTAAAGTGATGCATTGAGGGAACATTTGCTCCAGTTCTGCCCCTAGTTGCAAGGGAGGAGGAGAATTGTGCGCGTGAGCTGGATAAAAATTGGAAGCTTTTTTTTTATTAAAAGCAAAGAGTGTTCTGCCAGACGTTCCATTTGCCGGCAGTTGAAATGTTTGGTCAAGGTGCCTGGGCAGGAAGGATTTTATTTTGGGCATGAAGGGATCCGCGAATTTCGCTTCTTGTAGAACGACAAAATTTGGTTTGATGGATATGATTTTCAAGAGTACCTCGGCACATTTAGCGTTATCACCAAGGCCTCTTACGTTCCATGACATAATTGAAAAGGAATTTCTCTTCATGGTAGGGCTACATTGCACCCATTACAGCTGACAGAGCAGTCGCACATCCTGAACAAACTACTGATAGGGAAGCCTAGCATGAGGATTGCACACCACCTATCAACTACTCCCTTTGTTCCTAAATATAGAAGCCCTTTTAGAGATTTCAATATGGATTACATATGTAGCAAAATGAATGAATCTACACTCTAAAATATGTTTATATAAATCCGTATATAGTCCACATCAAAATATCTGGATAGGCATGAAGGGCCGGCATGCAAAAGCAACAATTACATGCAGGGAGCGAGCACCAAAACGACCCATGATGGGGAGGCCTCCAACACCGAACAAGAGGCAGTCATGTCCCGGGTCAGGAGAGATCATGGAGACTAATTAAGCAACACTGGAGGAGGACATGATACTGGTGGTGTCCTTAGCTGCTCCGCAGGCCAACGCAATATTATTGGCCACTAGGGCAGAGAGAGATGCAGGGCCGAGGTCTTCCACGTTGATGATGATGCCATCCTTGTGACAGAGCTTGGTGTCCACGAGAGCATCGGCGAGGTCCTTGGATGCAGGAGAGATCAAGCTTTTTCGCCTTGGCACAAACCACATATGCAGTCATGGGTGAGTAGAAAGGCTGCTCACGTTCCGCGACGCGTGCGTTGTCCTTGCTTTGACGACGCCAGAGATCATTTCGGAGCGGCGACTGTTCCAGCGAAGCAAGGGCGCCATCGGACGAGTCATCGCTGTCATCAGTGGAGAATGGAGAGGGATCGCCAGAGCCGATGCCGTGCGCGAGGTGCGCCGGTTGCTTGAGCTTGACCACGTACGACGACGTCATTGTCGGGGAGCTGCGCAGCACCACCAAGCGGGCAGGGAGCGTGGAGCCGCGCGCCACCATGACGAGCGCGCGCACGCTAGTGTTGCCGGCCTCGAGCGCGTCGAGGTACGCTAATAGAAAACGGTCCATTTATCTCGGTTTCACACGCCCTTTAGCCCCGGTTCTGGAGGGATTAAAGGGTCGGAAAAGTTCAAAACCTTTAGTCCAGGTTTGCTTACGAACCGGGACAAAAGAGGCTCCACGTGGCCGCTGCCGGGCGCCCAGGCAGGAGTACCTTTAGTCCCGGTTGGTAGCACCAACCGGGACCAAAAGACTGCCACGCGTTAGCAGCTCACTGGCGTTGGGGTTTTTTGTTTTTTTAAAGGGGAGGGGGTTTAGGGGTTTCAGAGGGTTAATTTAGGGGTTTCACGTTGTGTTAGCTAGCTAATATAGAGAAGTGACCTCTCTTTCTCCGTGCTTGGTCGACGCTAGCTATTATACATATAGAGAGAACTCGACACGCTAGCTAGTAAGCAAATGAAGGAACCATTAATTACACAAGATCGTTATGAACATATACAGAGAGAAGTGACCTTTCTTTATCCGAGAGATTGGTCGAACAACAAGTTTTCATATATCCATCCAACGCTATTACATATATACAATATATAACATCTCTTACAATCCCTAACATCTAAAATCCATTTCAATTTCCAGATGGTATTCTCCCTTCGCATTTATGACGCGGTCAAGAAAGAATCCCGCCAATTCCTCTTGAATTGCTCGTATGCGATCATGTGGTAGGAGTTCATCCCGCATCTGCCACATCTAATTTAAAGAAGGGGATATATATATATATATATATATATATATATATATATATATATATATATATATATATATATATGAATGAAACTCAACACAAATGATGGTAATAAAATAAAATTGTGAATATTATTGTTTACGTACTTCATATTGTTTTTTAGAGTAGCCCCGCTGAGAGGTCGCGTTGTAGATGAACTCGCAAACGTAGTATCCACATAAATTATTCCCGCCTTCCTGCCACAAGACCTTTACAAGAAATAGAGTTCAGTCAGACTGATAATCAAGCATGATAAATGGTATTGATGAAATTAGAATAGAGGGAGATGGGCGGAACTAGCTAGTACTACTTACTTTCGGGTGTGTAAACCGCAACTCCCTCAGCAGTCCCGGAACTATTCCGGTGAACTATTTCCAAACCCTGTCAGACAAAAATAATAATTACTTGATATATCAGGAAATGAATAGAGTTGCCGATATGGTGCGATAATGATCGATTGAACTTACTTCTGGAGCATTGCAGTCATGTCCGCATAGTCCTAGGGATCTTTTTGTCTCAAGTCTAAGGCAGTTACTACTCCCCGGTCAAGCTTAATCTCTAGCAGAATAAAGTGGAAACTGCGCACGCATGCATAACTCATCAATTACATTACTATAACCTCGAGTAAACGAAACCGAATATGCACAAGACAGTAACACTCACTTGAAGTTGTAAGGAAAGAGTAGTTTCACTTTGTTTTGATTTCGAAGTAATGATTGTAGCAAGTTGTTCTCAGTATCTTTGACTCTCTTTTTAACCGATCATTCATTTATGGTATTTGGGTTAATGAACCCAATGTCATAGATTTGTGCTTTTTTGAATTCGACAATCTTCAATTTGCATAATATAGTGAGGATAATTATATATACATGCAATGAAAGAGCTAAGCTATAGAGACTTAATTACAAAAGTAATACTTACAGACAGTAGCAAGTATGAGTTGTTTGTCGAGGGCTTCTTGATTGTATAACTGGAATAACTCCAGAAATTGAACAGGCAACACCTCAGTTCCAACGAGGTCGTGCTCCTGTTTAATTCCCAGCATCAAACTATCCTTCCCAATCCCAGAATTGAAGGTATCCATGTACCATTCATGCAATCTTCGCATCATCGTTGTTAGAGGAGGATGATCAGGTTTGACGAGAGGCTTCCCGTACTCGTATCTGAAGATGTCCACCTCCATTATTTCAAACTCTACATCATCGCTTAGGTAATCAGCAGGATTGGTATCGGACACTAGCCTCGGATGATTAGCGATGATATTGCTAGACAACCTGAGCGGGGGGCACGATTGCTTCGCTTGTTTGCCGAGCTGGGAAATTGTTTTCCCACTTCTTCGTTGTGCTAATCTTGCATCACTGGAAGTACTTCCCCACCGCTGCGCTTCCTTATATGTCCTTTCAATAACAACTGTGAAAGTTCTTCAACTAATGGCCTTAGGTACACATCAATGTCGTTGTCGGGTTGCTTAGGGCCTTGGATGAGAACTAGCATCATAATGAACTTCCGCTTCATGCACAGCCAAGGAGGAAGGTTATAGATACATAGAGTCATGGGCCAGGTGCTATGATTGTTGCTCTGCTCCCCAAAAGGATTAATGCCATCCGCGCTTAAACCAAACCATACGTTCCTTGCGTCACCTGCAAAGTCCCCCCCACTTTCTCTCGATTTTTCTCCACTGCGACCCATCAGCGGGTGCTCTCAACTTCCCGTTTTTCTTACGGTCCTCTTTGTGCCATCGCATCAATTTGGCATGCTCTTTGTTTCTGAATAGACATTTCAACTGTGGTATTATAGGAGCATACGACATCACCTTTGCAGGAACCCTCTTCCTGGGCCGCTCACCCTCAACATCACCAGGGTCATCTCGTCTGATCTTATACCGCAATGCACCGCATACCGAGCATACGTTCAAATCCTCGTACGCACCGCGGTAGAGGAGGCAGTCATTCGGGCATGCATGTATCTTCTGCACCTCCAATCCTAGAGGGCATAGAACCTTCTTAGCTCCATACATACTGTCGGGCAATTCGTTATCCTTTGGAAGCTTCTTCTTCAATATTTTCAGTAGCTTCTCAAATTCGTTGTCAGATACACCATTGTCTGCCTTCCACTGCAGCAATTCCAGTGTGGTACCGAGCTTTGTGTTGCCATCTTCGAAATTGGGGTACAACCCTTTTTTGTGATCCTCTAACATGCGATCGAACTTCAACTTCTCCTTTTCACTTTCGCATTGTGTCTTTGCATCAACAATGATCCGGCGAAGATCATCATCGGGCACATCGTCTAGTTCCTCTTGATCTCGAGCTTATCCCGTTGTAGCATCACCGTATTCAGGGGGTACATAGTTGTCATCATCCTCTTCTTCTTCGTTGTCTTCCATCATAACCCCTCTTTCTTCGTGCTTGGTCCAAACATTATAGTATGACATGAAACCCTTCTCAAGCAGGTGGGTGTGAAGGGTTTTCCGGTTAGAGTAAGACTACGTATTCTCACATCTAGGGCATGGACAACACATAAAACCATTCTGCTTGTTTGCCTCGGCCACTTCGACAAAATATTGCACACCCTTAATGTACTCGGAGGTACGTCTGTCACCGTACGTCCATTGCCGGTTCATCTGCATGCATTATATATAATTAAGTGTGTCAAAAACCATTACAGAACATCATGAATAGAGAAGTGACCAAATTAATAGAAGTTCATCATCACATTAAAACCAAAGTACAATAGTGATCAAATGTTATTACTGAAAAAATAAATACATAAAGTTTATACATATATAGTTCTCATTGAACAACATATAGCTCTCTAGAGCATCTAATTAAACCATACATTGAAACTATGTAAAATATTTCAATGCAACAACAAATGCGATCATAATCGCAACTAAGGTAACAATTGATCCAACGGCATAATGATACCAAGCCTCAGTATGAATGGCATATTTTCTAATCTTTCTAATCTTCAAGCGCATTGCATCCATCTTGATCTTGTGATCATCGACGACATCCGCAACATGCAACTCCAATCTCATCTTCTCCTCCTCAATTCTTTTCAATTTTTTCTTCAAGTAATTGTTTTCTTTTTCAACTAAATTTAACCTCTCGACAATAGGGTCGGTTGGAATTTCCGGTTCACATACCTCCTAGATAAAAACATCTATGTCATGTTGGTCAGCATAATTTTCATAAACACTAAATGAACCAAATAGTTATAAAAGATAATATATACCACATCCGAATCATAGACATGACGAGGGCCGACGGAGGCGGATACCAAAACCATCGCACTATATAATAAAAAACAATAATAAAAGTAAGAAAATTATACAAGTATCTATCTAAATCATACTACAAGTAAGAACTTCTTTCTTTTAGAAAGAAGATAAGAACAAGAGGCTCACCAAGGTGGTGCCGGCGACGAGATCGGCGCGGGGGATCGACGGCGGTGAGGACGGGGACAGGACAAGACGGACCGCCAAACCTAGACAAATCTTGAGGAAAATGGAGCTTGGACAAGAAGCTTCGAGAGGAGAAAGCTTAAGTGTGGCTCGGGCATTCAATCGAACACCTCATGTGTTGGAAATATGCCCTAGAGGCAATAATAAATTGGTTATTATTATATTTCCTTGTTCATGATAATCGTTTATTATCCATGCTAGAATTGTATCGATAGGAAACTCAGATACATGTGTGGATACATAGACAACACCATGTCCCTAGTAAGCCTCTAGTTGACTAGCTCGTTGATCAATAGATGGTTACGGTTTCCTGACCATGGACATTGGATGTCGTTGATAACGGGATCACATCATTAGGAGAATGATGTGATGGACAAGACCCAATCCTAAGCCTAGCACAAGATCGTGTAGTTCGTTTGCTCAGAGCTTTTCTAATGTCAAGTATCAGTTCCTTAGACCATGAGATTGTGCAACTCCCGGATACCGTAGGAATGCTTTGGGTGTACCAAACGTCACAACGTAACTGGGTGGCTATAAAGGTGCACTATAGGTATCTCCGAAAGTGTCTGTTGGGTTGGCACGAATCGAGACTGGGATTTGTCGCTCCGTGTAAACGGAGAGGTATCTCTGGGCCCACTCGGTAGGACATCATCATAATGTGCACAATGTGACCAAGGAGTTGATCATGGGATGATGTGAGTTACGGAACGAGTAAAGAGACTTGCCGGTAACGAGATTGAACAAGGTATCGGGATACCGACGATCGAATCTCGGGCAAGTAACATACCGATAGACAAAGGGAATTGTATACGGGATTGATTGCATCCCCGACATCGTGGTTCATCCGATGAGATCATCGTGGAACATGTGGGAGCCAACATGGGTATCCAGATCCCGCTGTTGGTTATTGACCGGAGAACGTCTCGGTCATGTCTGCATGGTTCCCGAACCCGTAGGGTCTACACACTTAAGGTTCGATGACGCTAGGGTTATAGGGAAAGTATGTACGTGGTTACCGAATGTTGTTCGGAGTCCCGGATGAGATCCCGGACATCACGAGGAGTTCCGGAATGGTCCGGAGGTAAAGATTTATATATGGGAAGTCCTGTTTTGGTCACCGGAAAAGTTTCGAGTGATATCGGTAATGTACCGGGACCACCGGGAGGGTCCCGGGGGTCCACCAAGTGGGGCCACCGGCCCCAGAGGGCAGCATGGGCCAAGTGTGGGAGGGGACCAGCCCCAGGTGGGCTGGTGCGCCCCCCCACCATGGGCCCAAGGCGCCTAGGGTTTGGGGAGGGGGCACCTCCACCTTGCTTGGGGGGCAAGTTTCCCCTCTCCCCCCTTGGCCGCCGCCCTAGATGGGTTTTGGGGCTGCCGCACCCCTTGGGGTGGAAACCCTAGAGGGGGCGCAGCCCCCTCCCTCTCCCCTATATATAGTTGAGGTATTGGGGGCTACAAACACATGAGTTTTTCTCTCCCTGGTGCAGCCCTACCTCCTCTTCCTCCTCTCCCGCGGTGCTTAGCGAAGCCCTGCGGGATTGCCACGCTCCTCCATCACCACCATGTCGTCGTGCTGCTGCTGGATGGAGTCTTCCCCAACCTCTCCTCTCTCCTTGCTGGATCAAGGCGTGGGAGACGTCACCGGGCTGCACGTGTGTTGAACGCGGAGGCACCGTTCTTCGGTGCTTAGATCGGAATCAACCGCGATCTGAATCGCTATGAGTACGACTCCTTCATCCGCGTTCTTGCAACGCTTCCGCATCGCGATCTACAAGGGTATGTAGATCCACTCCCCTTCCCCTCGTTGCTGGAGTACTCCATAGATTGATCTTGGTGATGCGTAGAAATTTTTGAATTTCTGCTACGTTCCCCAACAGTGGTATCAGAGCTAGGTCTATGCGTAGTTTCTATGCACGAGTAGAACACAAAGTAGTTGTGGGCGTCGATTTTGTCAATTTACTTGCCGTTACTAGTCTTATCTTGATTCGGCGGCATCGTGGGATGAAGCGGCCCGGACCGACCTTACACGTACTCTTACGTGAGACAGGTTCCACCGACTGACATGCACTAGTTGCATAAGGTGGCTAGCGGGTGTCTGTCTCTCCCACTTTAGTCGGATCGGATTCGATGAAAAGGGTCCTTATGAAGGGTAAATAGAAATTGGCATATCACGTTGTGGTTTTACGTAGGTAAGAAACGTTCTTGCTAGAAACCTATACAAGCCACGTAAAAACTTGCAACAACAATTAGAGGACGTCTAACTTGTTTTTGCAGCATGTGCTATGTGATGTGATATGGCCAGAAGATATGATGAATGATATATGTGATGTATGAAATTGATCATATTCTTGTAATAGGAATCACGACTTGCATGTCGATGAGTATGACAACCGGCAGGAGCCATAGGAGTTGTCTTTATTTTTTGTATGACCCGCGTGTCATTGAATAACGCCATGTAAATTACTTTACTTTATTGCTAAGCGCGTTAGCCATAGAAGTAGAAGTAATCGTTGGCGTGACAACTTCATAAAGACACAATGATGGAGATCATGATGATGGAGATCATGGTGTCATGCCGGTGACAAAGATGATCATGACGCCCCGAAGATGGAGATCAAAGGAGCAAAATGATATTGGCCATATCATGTCACTATTTGATTGCATGTGATGTTTATCATGTTATGCATCTTATTTGCTTAGGACGACGGTAGTAAGTAAGATGATCCCTCACTAAAATTTCAAGAGACGTGTTCCCCCTAACTGTGCACCGTTGCGAAGGTTCGTTGTTTCGAAGCACCACGTGATGATCGGGTGTGATAGATTCTAACGTTCGAATACAACGGGTGTTGACGAGCCTAGCATGTACAGACATGGCCTCGGAACACATGCGAAACACTTAGGTTGACTTGACGAGCCTAGCATGTACAGACATGGCCTCGGAACACAAGAGACCGAAAGGTCGAACATGAGTCGTATAGTAGATACGATCAACATGGAGATGTTCACCGATGATGACTAGTCCGTCTCACGTGATGATCGGACACGGCCTAGTTGGACTCGGATCATGTATCACTTAGATGACTAGAGGGATGTCTGTCTGAGTGGGAGTTCATAATCAGATGAACTTCATTATCATGAACATAGTCAAAAGGCCTTTGCAAATTATGTCATACGCTTTAGTTCTACTGTTTAAGATATGTTCCTAGAGAAAATTTAGTTGAAAGTTGATAGTAGCAATTATGCGGACTGGGTCCGTGAGGATTGTCCTCATTGCTGCACAGAAGGCTTATGTCCTTAATGCACCGCTCGATGTGCTGAACCTCAACGTCGTCTGTAGATGTTGCGAAACATCTGACATACACGTTTTGATGACTACGTGATAGTTCAGTGCGTAATGCTAACGGTTTAGAATTGTGGTACCAAAGACATTTTTGAAACGTCGCAGAACATATGAGATGTTCCGAAAACTGAAATTGGGATTTCAGACTAGTGCCCACGTCAAGAGGTATGAGACCTCTGACAAGTTTCTTAAGCCTGCAAACTAAAGGGAGAAAAGCTCAATCGTTGAGCATGTGCTCAGATTGTCTGAGTACCGCAATCGCTTGAATCGAGTGGGAGTTGATCTTCCAGATGAGATAGTGATGGTTCTCCATAGTCACTGTCACCAAGCTAGTAGAGCTTCGTGATGAACTATAACATATCAGGGATAGACATGATGATCCTTGAGCAACTCGCGATGTTTGACACCGCGAAAGTAGAAATCAAGAAGGAGCATCAATTGTTGATGGTTAGTAAAACCACTAGTTTCTAGAAGGGCAAGGGCAAAAGGGATACTTCATAAAACAGCAAATCGTTTGCTGCTCTAGTGAAGAATCCCAAGGTTAAACCCAAACCCGAGACTGAGTGCTTCTGTAATGAGGGAAACGGTCACTGAAGCAGTACTACCCTAGATACTTGGTAGATGAGAAGGCAGGCAAGGTCGACAGAAGTATATTGGATATACATTATATGAATGTGTACTTTACTAGTACTCCTAGCAGCACCAGGGTATTAGATACCGGTTCGGTTGCTAAGTGTTAGTAACTCGAAATAAAAGCTGCGGAATAAATGGAGACTGGATAAAGGTGAGATGACGATGTGCATTGGGAGTGTTTCCAAGGTTGATGTGATCAAGCATCGCATGCTCCCTCTACTATCAAGATTTGGTGTTTGCGTTGAACATGATTGGATTATGTTTATCGCAATATGGTTATTCATTTAAGGAGAATAATGGTTACTCTGTTTATTTGAATAATACCTTCAATGGTCTTGCACCTAAAATGAATCTCGATCGTAGTGATACACATGTTCGTGCCAAAAGATATAAAATAGTAATGATAGTACCACATACTTGTGGCACTGCAATTTGAGTCATATTGCTATAGAACGCATGAAGAAGCTCCATGTAGATGGATCTTTGGACTCACTCGTTTTTTTGAAAAGATTGAGACATGCGAACCATGTCTATTGGTATATATGCATGAAGAAACTCCATGCAGATGGATCGTTTGGACTCACTTGATTTTGAATCACTTGAGACATGCAAATCATACCACATGGGCAAGATGACTGAAAGGCCTCGTTTTCAGTAAGATGGAACAAGAGAGCAATTTATTGGAAGTAATACATTTTGATGTATGCAGTCCAATGAATGCTGAGGCATGCAGTGGATATCGTTATGTTCTTACTTCACAGATGATTTGAGTAGATGCTGAGAATATTTACTTGATGAAACACAAGTCTGAATTATTGAAAGGTTCAAGTAATTTCAGAGTGAAGTTGAAGATCGTCGTGACAAGAGGATAAAATGTCTATGATATGATCATAGAGATATCTGAGTTACGAGTTTAGCACACAATTAAGACATTGTGGAAAGTGTTTCACAATTAATACCGCCTGGAACACCATAGTGTGATGGTGTGTCCGAACATCATAACTGCACCCTATTGGATATGGTGCATACCATGATGTCTCTTATCGAATTACCACTATCGTTTATGGGTTAGGCATTAGAGACAACCGCATTCACTTTAAAAGGGGCACCACGCGATTCCGTTGAGACGACACCGTTTAGAGAAACCTAGGTTGTCGTTTCTCAAAAGTTTGGGGCTGCGATGCTTATGTGAAAAAGTTTCAGGCTAATAAGCTCGAACCCAAAGCGGATAAATGTGTCTTCATAGAATACCCAAAACAGTTGGATATACCTCCTATTTCAGATCTGGAAGCAAAAGTAATTGCTTCTAGAAACGGATCCTTTCTCGAGGAAAAGTTTCTCTCGAAAGAATTGAGTGGGAGGATGGTGGAGACTTGATAAGGTTATTGAACCGTCACTTCGACTAGTGTATAGCAGGGCACAAGAAGTTGTTTCCTGTGGCACCTACACCAATTGAAGTGGAAGCTTATGATAGTGATCATGAAACTTCGAGTCAAGTCACTACCAAACCTCGTAGGACGACGAGGATGCGTACTACTTCAGAGTAATGCGTAATTCTGTCTTGGGAGTCATGTTGTTGGACAACGATGAACCTATGAGCTATGGAGAAGTGATGGTGGGCCCATATTCCGACAAATGGTTAGAAGCCATGAAATCCGAGATAAATGGATCTTTAAGAAGAAGACGGACATGGACGGTAATGTTACCGTCTATGAAGCTCGACTTGTGGCAAAGAGTATTTCCACAAGTTCAAGGAGTTGACTACGATGAGATTTTCTCATCCGTAGCGATGCTTAAGTCCGTCGGAATCATGTTAGCATTAGCTGCATTTATGAAATCTGGCAGATGGATGTCAAAACAAGTTTCCTTACCAGTTTTCGTAAGGAAAGGTTGTATGTGATACAATCAGAAAGGTTTTGTCGATCCTAAGGATGCTAAAAGGTATGCTAGCTCCAGCGATCCTTCCATGGACTAGAGCAAGCATCTCGGAGTCAGAATATACGCTTTGATGGAGTGATCAAAGTTTTTGGGTTTATACAAAGTTTGTTAGAAACTTGTATTTACAAGAAAGTGAGTGGGAGCGCTGCAACATTTCTGATAAGTATATGTGAATGACCTATTGTTGATCCGAAATGATGTAAAATTTCTGGAAAGCATAAAGGGTTGTTTGAAAGGAGTTTTTCAAAGGAAGACCTGGATAAAAGCTGCTTACGTATTGGGCATCAAGATCTATAGAGATAGATCAAGACGTCTGATGATACTTTCAAAGAACGCACACTTGGACATGATTTTGAAAGAGTTCAAAATAGATCAGCAAAGAAGGAGTTCTTGGCTGTGTTACAAGGTGTGAGTATTGAGTAAGACTCAAGACCTGACCACAGCAGAAGAGAGAGAAAGGACGAAGGTCGTCCCCTATGCTTTAGACGTAGGCTCTACAGTATGCTATGCTGTGTACCGCACATGAAGTGTGCCTTGCCATGAGTTGGTCAAGGGGTACAATAGTGATCCGGGAATGGATCACATGACAGCGGTCGAACTTATCCTTAGTATCTAGTGGACTAAGGAATTTTCTCGATTATGGAGGTGAAAAGGAGTTCATCGTAAAGGGTTACGTCGATGCGAACTTTGACACTAATACAGATGACTCTGAGTAGTAGACCGGATTCGTATAGTAGAGCAGTTATTTGAAATGGCTCCAAATAGCGCGTGGTAGCATCCACGAGATGACATAGATATTCGTAAAGCACACACGGATCTGAAAGGTTCAGACCCGTTGACTAATAACCTCTCTCACAAGCATAACATGATCAAACCAGAACTCATTGAGTGTTAATCACATAGTGATGTGAACTAGATTGTTGACTCTAGTAAACTCTTTGGATGTTGGTCACATGGTGATGTGACCTGTGAGTGTTAATCACATGGTGATGTGAACTAGATTATTGACTCTAGTGCAAGTGGGAGACTGTTGGAAATATGCCCTAGAGGCAATAATAAATTGGTTATTATTATATTTCCTTGTTCATGATAATCGTTTATTATCCATGCTAGAATTATATCGATAGGAAACTCAGATACATGTGTGGATACATAGACAACACCATATCCCTAGTAAGCCTCTAGTTGACTAGCTCGTTGATCAATAGATGGTTACGGTTTCCTGACCATGGACATTGGATGTCGTTGATAACGGGATCACATCATTAGGAGAATGATGTGATGGACAAGACCCAATCCTAAGCCTAGCACAAGATCGTGTAGTTCGTTTGCTCAGAGCTTTTCTAATGTCAAGTATCAGTTCCTTAGACCATGAGATTGTGCAACTCCCGGATACCGTAGGAATGCTTTGGGTGTACCAAACGTCACAACGTAACTGGGTGGCTATAAAGGTGCACTACAGGTATCTCCGAAAGTGTCTGTTGGGTTGGCACGAATCGAGACTGGGATTTGTCGCTCCGTGTAAACGGAGAGGTATCTCTGGGCCCACTCGGTAGGACATCATCATAATGTGCACAATGTGACCAAGGAGTTGATCACGGGATGATGTGAGTTACGGAACGAGTAAAGAGACTTGCCGGTAACGAGATTGAACAAGGTATCGGGATACCGACGATCGAATCTCGGGCAAGTAACATACCGATAGACAAAGGGAATTGTATACGGGATTGATTGAATCCCCGACATCGTGGTTCATCCGATGAGATCATCATGGAACATGTGGGAGCCAACATGGGTATCCAGATCCCGCTGTTGGTTATTGACCGGAGAACGTCTCGGTCATGTCTGCATGGTTCCCGAACCCGTAGGGTCTACACACTTAAGGTTCGATGACGCTAGGGTTATAGGGAAAGTATGTACGTGGTTATTGAATGTTGTTCGGAGTCCCGGATGAGATCCCGGACGTCACGAGGAGTTCCGGAATGGTCCGGAGGTAAAGATTTATATATGGGAAGTCCTGTTTTGGTCACCGGAAAAGTTTCGGGTGATATCGGTAATGTACCGGGACCACCGGGAGGGTCCCGGGGGTCCACCAAGTGGGGCCACCGGCCCCAGAGGGCAGCATGGGCCAAGTGTGGGAGGGGACCAGCCCCAGGTGGGCTGGTGCGCCCCCCACCATGGGCCCAAGGTGCTTAGGGTTTGGGGAAGGGGCACCTCCACCTTGCTTGGGGGGCAAGTTTCCCCTTTCCCCCCCTTAGCCGCCGCCCTAGATGGGTTTTGGGGCTGCCGCACCCCTTGGGGTGGAAACCCTAGAGGGGGTGCAGCCCCCTCCCTCTCCCCTATATATAGTTGAGGTATTGGGGGCTGCAAACACATGAGTTTTTCTCTCCCTGGTGCAGCCCTACCTCCTCTTCCTCCTCTCCCGCGGTGCTTGGCGAAGCCCTGCGGGATTGCCACGCTCCTCCATCACCACCATGCCGTCGTGCTGCTGCTGGATGGAGTCTTCCCCAACCTCTCCCTCTCTCCTTGCTGGATCAAGGCGTGGGAGACGTCACCGGGCTGCACGTGTGTTGAACGCGGAGGCACCGTTCTTCGGTGCTTAGATCGGAATCAACCGCGATCTGAATCGCTACGAGTACGACTCCTTCATCCGCGTTCTTGCAATGCTTCTGCATCGCGATCTACAAGGGTATGTAGATCCACTCCCCTTCCCCTCGTTGCTAGAGTACTCCATAGATTGATCTTGGTGATGCGTAGAAAATTTTGAATTTCTGCTACGTTCCCCAACATCATGTGCATAGGAGGTGAGCTATAGCACCACAAAGATCTCCCACGGCCGGCCAAAAAAACAGAGCGATGGCTCTGGGGCGGGGGTATATATAGGGGTCTCTTTAGTCCCGGTTGGTGGCTAGAACCGGGATAGAAGACTCACATTTGGTCCCGGTTCCAGCCACCAATCGGGACTAAAGGTGGTGGGCTAGGAGCGAGGGCCATTGGTCCCGGTTCATGTCTGGAACCGGGACCAAAGGTGTCAGACGAACTGGGGCCAATGGCCCCCGAGGCCCAGCCGGCGCCCTGGCCTCACGAACCGGGACTGATGCCCCCTTTGGTCTCGGTTCGTGAGTGAACCGGGATTAATGCCCTTACCGAGGCCTCAACCAAAGCCCTATTTTCTACTAGTGGTAGTCGATGGCCTCGATCTCCTTTATGTCCTCGGACAGCATCATGGAGCAGTTGTGGACATGCTCCGGACGGTCGAAGAAGAGCGTGTTGCCCTCATGCCGGATGAATACAGGATAGACGTGCACAATAAGCACATACACAAACACACACCATGACCAACATTGGTCACACACTAAAACAGTACTTACATAAGGTTAAGACCACATAGCTTTATATTGATGAAGTCGCCGCAAACCTCAAAATGAAACTGAATCAAGGAGTAAATAGCATAAAGCTACTACTTTATAGGCTAGGGTTCGAAAAAACTACCGGATTTTATTTTTTCTCAAAAAACTACCAAACGAGCGCTCGGCTGTTTCAAAAAACACAAAACCTTAGTTACTAGCATTTTAACCATTTTCCTGATGTGCTGGACCCACCGGTCCGGCCACGTGGCCACGCGCGCTCACGGTGCAGCCGTTGATGGCCGTTAGCCCGACCGGTCCGGTCGGAACCAAAGGAGCCGGTCGGGTCGCACTCCCTCTCACTCTCCCCTCCTCTCCCCCGCAGTGACCTAGGTGGGCGATGGCGGCGCCGCAGCCAAATGCCGTCACTTAAGCCTTGCAAGCATTGCAACTAATGAGTTTGTTGCGGGATGATGTATTACGGAACGAGTAAAGAGACTTGCCGGTAACGAGATTGAACTAGGTATTGAGATACCGACGATCGAATCTCGGGCAAGTAACATACCGATGACAAAGGGAACAACGTATGTTGTTATGCGGTCTGACCGATAAAGATCTTCGTAGAATATGTGGGAGCCAATATGAGCATCCAGGTTCCGCTATTGGTTATTGACCAGAGACGTGTCTCGGTCATGTCTACAGAGTTCTCGAACCCGTAGGGTCCGCACGCTTAAAGTTTCGATGATAGTTATATTATGAGTTTATATGTTTTGATGTACCGAAGGTTCTTCGGAGTCCTGGATGTGATCACGGACATGACGAGGAGTCTCGAAATGGTCGAGACATGAAAATTGATATATTGGAAGCCTATGTTTGGATATCGGAAGTGTTCCGGGTGAAATCGGGATTTTACCGGAGTACTGGGAGGTTACCGGAACCCCCCGGGGCCTTAATGGGCCATAGTGGGCCTTAGTGGAAGAGAGGAGAGGCGGCCAGGGCAGGGCCGCGCGCCCCTCCCCCTAGTCCGAATAGGACAAGGAGAGGGGGGGGCGGCGCCCCCCCTTCCTTCCTCTCTCCCTCCTCTTTCCCCCTCCACTCCTAGTCCAACAAGGAAAAGGGAGGGAGTCCTACTCCCGGTGGGAGTAGGACTCCTCCTGGCGTGCCCCTCCTGGCCGGCCGCACCTCTCCATCTTGCTCCTTTATATACGGGGGCAGGGGGTACCCTAGAGACACAACAATTTATCGTTTGATCTTTTAGCCGTGTGCGGTGCCCCCCTCCACCATAGTCCACCTCGATAATACTGTAGCGGTGCTTAGGCGAGGCCCTGCGTCGGTAGAACATCATCATCGTCACCACGCCGTCGTGCTGACAAAACTCTCCCTCAACACTCGGCTGGATCGGAGTTCGAGGGACGTCATCGGGCTGAACGTGTGCTGAACTCGGAGGTGTCGTGCATTCGGTACTTGATCGGTCGGATCGTGAAGACGTACGACTACATCAACCGCGTTGTGCTAACGCTTTCGCTTTCGGTCTACGAGGGTACGTGGACAACACTCTTCCCTCTCGTTGCTATGCATCACCATGATCTTGCGTGTGCGTAGGAATTTTTTTGAAATTACTACGTTCCCCAACAGTGGCATCAGAGCCTGGTTTTATGCGTAGATGTCATATGCACGAGTAGAACACAAGTGAGTTGTGGGCGATATAAGTCATACTGCTTACCAGCATGTCATACTTTGGTTCGGCGGTATTGTTGGATGAAGCGGCCCAGACCGACATTACGCGTACGCTTACGCGAGACTGGTTCTACTGACGTGCTTTGCACACAGGTGGCTGGTGAGTGTCAGTTTCTCCAACTTTAGTTGAACCGAGTGTGGCTACGCCCGGTCCTTGAGAAGGTTAAAATAGCAGTAACTTGACGAACTATCGTTGTGGTTTTGGTGCGTAGGTAAGAACGGTTCTTGCTGAGCCCGTAGCAGCCACGTAAAACTTGCAACAACAAAGTAGAGGATGTCTAACTTGTTTTTGCAGGGCATGTTTTGATGTGATATGGTCAAGACGTGATGAGATATAAGTTGTTGTATGAGATGATCATGTTTTGTTGAAGTTATCGGCAACTGGCAGAAGCCTTATGGTTGTCTCTTTATTGCATAAGATGCAAGCGCCAAATAATTGCTTTACTTTATCGCTATGCGATAGCAATAGTTGCAAGAGCAATAGTTGGCGAGACGACCATGTGACGACACATTGATATAGATCAAGATGATGGAGATCATGGTGTCATGCCGGTGACGATGGAGATCATGACGATGCTTTGGAGATGGAGATCAAAGGCACAAGATGATGATGGCCATATCATGTCACATATTATGATTGCATGTGATGTTTATCTTTTATACATCTTATCTTGCTTTGATTGACGGTAGCATTATAAGATGATCTCTCACTAAATTATCAAGGTATAAGTGTTCTCCCTGAGTATGCACCGTTGCGAAAGTTCTTCGTGCTGAGACACCACGTGATGATCGGGTGTGATAGGCTCTACGTTCAAATACAATGGGTACAAAACAGTTGCACACGCGGAATACTCAGGTTAAACTTGACGAGCCTAGCATATAACAGATATGGCCTCGGAACACGGAGACCAAAAGGTCGAGCGTGAATCATATAGTAGATATGATCAACATAGTGATGTTCACCATTGAAACTACTCCACTCACGTGATGATCGGACATGGTTTAGTTGATATGGATCACGTGATCACTTAGAAGATTAGAGGGATGTCTATCTAAGTGGGAGTTCTTAAGTAATATGATTAATTGAACTTAAATTTATCATGAACTTAGTCCTGAAAGTATTTTGCAAATTATGTTGTAGATCAATAGCTCGCGTTGTTGCTTCCCTATGTTTATTTTGATATGTTCCTAGAGAAAAATTATGTTGAAAGATGTTCGTAGCAATGATGCGGATTGGATCCGTGATCTGAGGATTATCCTCATTGCTGCACAGAAGAATTATGTCCTTGATGCACCGCTAGGTGACAGACCTATTGCAGGAGCAGATGCAGACGTTATGAACGTTTGCCTAGCTCAATATGATGACTACTTTATAGTTTAGTGCACCATGCTTAACGGCTTAGAATCGGGACTTCAAAGACGTTTTGAACGTCATGGACCATATGAGATGTTCCAGGAGTTGAAGTTAATATTTCAAGCAAATACCCGAGTTGAGAGATATGAAGTCTCCAACAAGTTCTATAGCTAAAAGATGGAGGAGAATAGCTCAAGCAGTGAGCATGTGCTCAGATTGTCTGGGTACTACAATCGCTTGAATCAAGTGGGAGTTAATCTTCCAGATAAAATAGTGATTGACAGAATTCTCTAGTCACCATCACCAAGTTAGTAGAACTTCGTGATGAACTATAGTATGCAAGGGATGACGAAAGTAATTCCCGAGCTCTTCGCGATGCTGAAATCGACAAAGGTAGAAATCAAGAAAGAGCATCAAGTGTTGATGGTTAACAAGACCACTAGTTTCAAGAAAAGGGCAAAGGGATATAAGGGGAACTTCAAGAAGAATGGCAAGCAAGTTGCTGCTCAAGTGAAGAAGCCCAAGTCTGGACCTAAGCCTGAGACTAAGTGCTTGTACTGCAAAGGGACTGGTCACTGGAAGTGGAACTGCCCCAAGTATTTGGTGGATAAGAAGGATGGCAAAGTGAACAAAGGTATATTTGATATACAGATTATTGATGTGTATTTTACTAGTGTTCGTAGCAACCCCTCGGTATTTGATACTGGTTCAGTTGCTAAAGAGTAGTAACTCGAAACGGGAGTTGCATAATGAACAGAAACTAGTTAAGGATGAAGTGACGATGTGTATTGGAAGTGGTTCCAAGATTGATATGATCATCATCGCACACTCCCTATACTTTCGGGATTTGTGTTGAACCTAAATAAGTGTTATTTGGTGTTTGCGTTGAGCATGAATATGATTTGATCATGTTTATTGCAATGCGGTTATTCATTTAAGTTAGAGAATAACTGTTGTTCTGTTTACATGAATAAAACCTTATATGGTTACACACCCAATGAAAATGGTTCGTTGGATCTCGATCGTAGTGATACACATATTCATAATATTGAAGCCAAAAGATGCAAAGTTAATGATGATAGTGCAACTTATTTGTGTCACTGCCGTTTAGGTCATATTGGTGTAAAGCGCATGAAGAAACTCCATGCTGATGGGCTTTTTGAATCACTTGATTATGAATCACTTGATGCTTGCGAACCATGCCTTATGGGCAAGATGACTAAGACTCCGTTCTCCGGAACAATGGAGCGAGCAACTGACTTATTGGAAATAATACATACTGATGTATGCGATCCGATGAGTGTTGAGGCTTGCGGCAGGTATCGTTATTTTCTGACCTTCACAGATGATTTGAGAAGATATGGGTATATCTACTTGATGAAACATAAGTCTGAAGCATTTGAAAAGTTCAAAGAATTTCAGAGTGAAATGGAAAATCATCGTGACAAGAAAATAAGGTTTCTACGATCTGATCGCGGAGACAAATATTTGAGTTACGAGTTTGGTCTTCAATTAAAACAATGTGGAATAGTTTCACAAATTCGTGCCACCTGGAACACCACAGCATAATGGTGTGTCCGAACGTCATAACCGTACTTTATTGGATATAGTGTAATCTATGATGTTTCTTACCGATTTACCACTATAGTTTTGGGGTTATGCATTAGAGACAGTTGCATTCACGTAAAAAAAGGGCACCATCTAAATACGTTTGAGACGACACCGTATGAACTGTGGTTTGGCAAGAAACCAAAGTTGTCATTTCTTAAAGTTTGGGGTTGCGATGCTTATAAGAAAAAGTTTCATCCTGATAAGCTCAAACCCAAATCGAAGAAATGTGTCTTCATAGGATACCCAAAGGAGACAATTGGGTACACCTTCTATCACAGATCCGAAGGCAAGATATTCATTGCTGAGAATGGATCCTTTCTAGAGAAGGAGTTTCTCTTGAAAGAAGTGAGTGGGAGGAAAGTAGAACTTGATCAGGTAACTGTACCTGCTCCTTTATTGGAAAGTAGTTCATCACAGAAATTTGTTCCTGTGATACCTACACCAATTAGTGAGGAAGTTAATGATGATGATCATGAAACTTCAGATCAAGTTGTTACTGAACCTCATAGGTCAACCAGAGTAAGATCCACACCAGAGTGGTACGGTAATCTTGTTCTGGAGGTTATGTTACTAGACCATGACGAACCTACGAACTACGAAGAAGCGATGGTGAGCCCAGATTCCGCGAAATGGCTTGAGGCCATGAAATCTGAGATGAGATCCATGTATGAGAACAAAGTATGGACTTTGATTGACTTGCCCAATGATCGGTGAGCCATTGAGATTAAATGGATCTTCAAGAGGAAGACGGACGCTGATAGTAGTGTTACTATCTACAAAGCTAGAATTCTCGCAAAAAGGTTTTCAACAAGTTCAAGGTGTTGACTACGATGAGAGTTTCTCACTCGTATCTATGCTTAAGTCCGTCCGAATCATGTTAGCGATTGCCGCATTTTATGAAATCTGGCAAATGGATAAACAAAACTGCATTCCTTAATGGATTTATTAAAGAAGAGTTGTATATGATGCAACCAGAAGGTTTTGTCAATCCTAAAGGTGCTAACAAAATATGCAAGCTCCAGCGATTCATCTATAGACTGGTGCAAGCATCTCGGAGTTGGAATATACGATTTGATAAGTTGATCAAAGGATATAGTTTTATACAGACTTGCGGTGAAGCCTGTATTTACAAGAAAGTGAGTGGGAGCACTACAGCATTTCTGATAAGTATATGTGAATGACATATTGTTGATCGAAAATAATGTAGAATTATTCTGCAAAGCATAAAGGAGTGTTTGAAAGGAGTTTTTCAAAGAAAGACCTCGGTGAAGCTGCTTACATATTGAGCATCAAGATCTATAGAGATAGATCAAGACGCTTGATAAGTTTTTCAATGAGTACATACCTTGACAAGATTTTGAAGTAGTTCAAAATGGAATAGTCAAAGAAAGAGTTCTTCCTGTGTTACAAGGTGTGAAATTGAGTAAGACTCAAAGCCCGACCACGACAGAAGATAGAAAGAGAATGAAAGTCATTCCCTATGCCTTAGCCATAGGTTCTATAAAGTATGCCATGCTATGTACCAGATCTATTGTATACCCTACATTGTTTTTGGCAAGGGAGTACAATAGTGATCTAGGAGTAGATCAGGACAACGGTCAAAATTATCCTTAGTGGAATAAGGATATGTTTCTCGATTATGGAGGTGACAAAAGGTTCGTCGTAAAGGGTTACGTCGATACAAGTTTTGGCACTGATCCAGATGACTCTAAGTCTTCATCTGGATGCATATTGAAAGTGGGAGCAATTAGCTAAAGTAGCTCCGTGCAGAGCATTGTAGACATAGGAATTTGCAAAATACATACGGATCTGAATGTGGCAGACCCGTTGACTAAACTTCTCTCACAAGCAAAACATGATCACACCTTAGTACTCTTTGGGTGTTAATCACATAGCGATGTGAACTAGATTATTGACTCTAGTAAACCCTTTGGGTGTTGGTCACATGACGATGTGAACTATTGGTGTTAAATCACATGGCGATGTGAACTAGATTATTGACTCTAGTGCAAGTGGGAGACTGAAGGAAATATGCCCTAGAGGCAATAATAAAGTTATTATTTATTTCCTTATATCATGATAAATGTTTATTATTCATGCTAGAATTGTATTAACCGGAAACATAATACATGTGTGAATACATAGACAAACAGAGTGTCACTAGTATGCCTCTACTTGACTAGCTCGTTGATCAAAGATGGTTAAGTTTCCTAGCCATTGACATGGGTTGTCATTTGATTAACGGGATCACATCATTAGGAGAATGATGTGATTGACTTGACCCATTCCGTTAGCTTAGCACTCGATCGTTTAGTATGTTGCTATTGCTTTCTTCATGACTTATACATGTTCCTATGACTATGAGATTATGCAACTTCCGTTTACCGGAGGAACACTTTGTGTGCTACCAAACGTCACAACGTAACTGGGTGATTATAAAGGTGCTCTACAGGTGTCTCCGAAGGTACTTGTTGGGTTGGCGTATTTCGAGATTAGGATTTGTCACTCCGATTGTCGGAGAGGTATCTCTGGGCCCTCTCGGTAATGCACATCACTTAAGCCTTGCAAGCATTGCAACTAATGAGTTTGTTGCGGTATGATGTATTACGGAACGAGTAAAAAGACTTGCCGATAACGAGATTGAACTAGGTATTGAGATACCGACGATCGAATCTCGGGCAAGTAACATACCGATGACAAAGGGAACAAGGTATGTTGTTATGCGGTCTGACCGATAAAGATCTTCGTAGAATATGTGGGAGCCAATATGAGCATCCTGGTTCCGCTATTGGTTGTTGACCAGAGACGTGTCTCGGTCATGTCTACATAGTTCTCGAACCCGTAGGGTCCGCACGCTTAAAGTTTCGATGACAGTTATATTATGAGTTAATATGTTTTGATGTACCGAAGGTTGTTCGGAGTCCCGCATGTGATCACGTACATGACGAGGAGTCTCGAAATGGTCGAGACATGAAGATCGATATATTGGAAGCCTATGTTTGGATATCGGAAGTGTTCCGGGTGAAATCGGGATTTTACCGGAGTACCGGGAGGTTACCGGAACCCCCCGGGGGCTTAATGGGCCATAGTGGGCCTTAGTGGAAGAGAGGAGAGGCGGCCAGGGCAGGGCCGCGCGCCCCTCCCCCCTAGTCCGAATAGGACAAGGAGAGGGGGGCGGCGTCCCCCCTTTCCTTCCTCTTTCCCTCCTCTGTCCCCCTCCACTCCTAGTCCAACAAGGAAAAGGGAGGGAGTCGTACTCCCGGTGGGAGTAGGACTCCTCCTGGCGCGCCCCTCCTGGCCGGCCGCACCTCTCCCCCTTGCTCCTTTATATACGGGGGCAGGGGGGTACCCTAGAGACACAACAATTGATCGTTTGATCTTTTAGCCGTGTGCGGTGCCCCCCTCCACCATAGTCCACCTCGATAATACTGTAGCGGTGCTTAGGCGAAGCCCTGCGTCGGTAGAACATCTTCATCGTCACCACACCGTCGTGCTGACGAAACTCTCCCTCAACACTCGGCTGGATCGGAGTTCGAGGGACGTCATCGGGCTGAACATGTGCTGAACTCGGAGGTGCCGTGCGTTTGGTACTTGATCGGTCGGATCGTGAAGACGTACGACTACATCAACCGCGTTGTGCTAACGCTTCCGCTTTCGGTCTACGAGGGTACGTGGACAACACTCTTCCCTCTCGTTGCTATGCATCACCATGATCTTGCATGTGCGTAGGATTTTTTTGAAATTACTACGTTCCCCAACACGAGCTACCCGACACAGCGGTTGCCGCGGCCATCACCGCCCGAGGCTCAGGTAGATTCGGCAGTCCGCACGGCTAGGGCAGTGGCGAAGTGCATCCACACGGATCCAGATGGCGTCCACAGGTGGGCGTCGTCGTTTGGTGGAGTGAGGTAAGAAATTTCAGTACCATTCATGCTTTTAGTTCCAATTTAGGGTTAGAAGATGATAGTTTTTGTTAGGAAACAAGTACTTTAATTAGGGTTAGAAGATAGTGCAGTATTGCGAATGAGCAGTGTAATTGTTTCTTGGCATGCTACTGCATTTTTTTGTATATGTCAATGTAATTAGTTCCTTTTTAGTAATGTTCAGTGCATTTGGTTATTGCTTTAAGTTTCAGTTATTTGAAAAATAATTGTTAGTAAATTTAATCTCCTACAGCTTAGATGATGGGATTTGGGACATGAGGCTACATTTTCAAGGAACAGATAATATGGAGAGAAAGTATTCAATTTCTTCAGATATCAGTTATCTGACCATATTAGCACTAGTTGAGTTGGAGGGGTATGGAATGGATGCTTTTCTGACTTATGTAAAGGAAGAGGGAAAGGGCTTGGAGGGGCATTAGAGGAAATGCTTGACTTTTTTGTTGATAAGAAGCTCCTGAACATCACTGTCAGAAAAGCTACTGATCCAAGCCCAGCAGATGTTAATATGGAGCACATCTCGCTTGAGGAACAGATTCCCATTAGTAATGTTGGTGAGCAAGTTGTTTATAGTGTTTCCCAAGAAGGTGTGCTGTATCCACTCCATAATGCAACTTTGCCACCAGTAATCCCTGAGGAGCCCTATCTTAACACACAACAGAGTTGTAATTTCAACAAAGGGAAAAATGTTGTGGAAGAAGAAGAAGATGTAGAAGTAGAAGTAGAAGATGATGAAGATGAAGATGAAGATGAGATGGACAAATCTTCTTCAGATTTTGAGTTTTTTTAGGGGTGATTACAGAGGGCAGAAAATATCATACCAAGCTTGGTCTAGGGGTGAAGATGAGGCTGGCATAGGGACAAGCCATAAGCATAGGGAAGAGGAAGGTACTGCAGAGCACTATTGTGGAGCAAACTCAGAACCTTCTGAGTTTTGGGAGGAAGACCAAATCCTTTCTGAACATGAAGAACCTTCAGTTGTACCAAAGAAAGGAGCAAAGAAGCTTAAGCCTGTCAGAAAACCAGGCCCAACTAGCAAGTCACACAGTGAGCCTGAACACACCAAGTTTGAAGATTTTGTGCCTGAACCTGATGAATACTGCTTTCCAGGTGATTTTGGCCTTAGTGATGAAGAGTAAGTTCCAAGGTTGCCTTCTGGTAGGAAGAGAAGGTTGAAGAAGAGGAAGGAGAGGAGATGGTATGATCCATCACTCCCTAATGCACATGAGCATTTTGCATTGCATTTGTGCTTCCTAAATGTTGTGGAGTTCAAAGAAGCACTAAGAAATTTCCATGTAAGGACACTTAGGAATTTTGAGTATCACAGAAATGAACCAACTAGGGTTATTGATTGGTGCTCTGATAGAAAGCAAGGTTGTGAGTTTTACATAGTGGCCTCTAGAATAGCTAATGAGTCAACTTTCAGCATCAAGAAGATGAATTTGGATCACACTTGTGGAGCAAGTGGAGAGAGCACCAAGGTTACAGTCAATTGGGTTGCCAAGGTTTGTGAGGATACCATTAGATCAAACCCTGGAGCTGGTGTTGAGACAATTATGACATACACAAAGAAAACATTTGGCGTTCATGTGCCTAAAAGCTTGGCATATAGGGCAAGGAAGCAAGCAGTTGAAGTTGTGCAAGCAGATCACAAACTCTAATATCACAGACTAAGGGACTATCTACAGTGTGTGCTAGATACTAATCCAGGCAGTAGATGCATAGTGACAACAAAAGAAGACCTAGAAAATCCAGCTCCTACCCCCAGGTTTCACTACATGTTCTACTATCTTTTTGCATGCAATGAGGGCTTTCTAAATGGATGCAGGCCATTTATAGGTACATGGTCCTTACACATATATCTAAGATTGTTGCATTCATGTTATTTACAACTAATGTGATCATATCTTCAGGTTTAGATGGTTGCTTCATCAAGCTCAGCACTGGACATCAGATATTGGCAGCTACAGGGAGGGATGGGAAGAACAACATCTTCCCCATAGCCTTTGGTGTTGTTGATAAGGAAGAGACAGATAGCTGGACATGGTTTCTCACACAGCTGAGAACTATTATTGGAAGTGGGAACAAGTTTGGCAAGTACACAATTATGTCTGACATGCAAAAGGTATGTGCTCCACTACTCATGACCACCACACTTTAAACTTACCATCATACATACCCATCATTCTAAGCCATCATGCTTAACAAGGATTGTTGAATGCAATCAATGATGTATTCCCTGACTCCCCACAGAGGTTTTGTCTTAGACATATATATGCCAACTTGCAATCTGCTGGTTTTAGAGGGGAGGAACTCAAGAAACACTTAGATCAAGCTGCCTATTCTTCACTAAGAATGGTCATGATAAAAGGATGGAAAATTTGAAGAAAGAAAGTTTTGAGGCTTGGCAGTGGTTGTCACAGATACCATACCATACATGGGCAAGATATAAAATGGATACTATTTGCAAAACTGACTTGGTTGTTAACAACCTAAGTGAAGTTTCCAACAGGATGATATTGGATGTTAGGAACAAGTCAATCAGGACTATGTTGGAGGGCATAAGAACAAAGTTGATGATCAAGTTTTAGAAAATCAGAGAGAAAATAGAGTCATGCATATGGGAGATCACACCAACCTACTCAGAAATTTTAAAAGAAGGCAAGAAGTGGGCTAAGTATTGTGAAGCATACATGGCAGGTCTAGGCATCTCGCAAGTGACTAGTAGTTCTGAGAACACATATTGTGTTAGCTTGAACAACTATACATGTGACTGTAGGAGGTGGGACATGACAGCTGTGCCTTGCAGTCATGCCATAGCTGCAATGCAGAAAGCGAAGCTACATCCTGAAGACTTTGTCAATGATTTCTTTAAAAAGCCCATGTACTGTGAAACATACAAGCATATCATTTTCCCAGTTCCAGGTCCTGACCACTGGCCTCATACACCTGGAGATGACATATCTCCACCAATGTTCAAAGAAAAGAAGGGGAAAAAGCAAACTGCCAGGAGGAAAGGTATATTTGAGGTGCCAGCAAAAAAGGACACCTCAAGAATTGGTACTGTGACATGTAGCAACTGCAAGAAGCAAGGCCATAGGTTCAACAATTGTGGTGACCCTTTGAAGCCTAAGTTTCAGATGAGGATGAACAAGCACCAGGTCATTTGAGGCAACGTTTCATTTCATTCTTTCATTTCATTGTTTATTGTATCATTTCTTACAATGTTTCTTAATTGTGTAGGAAAATAGAGAAAATTACTCTCAAGCCGGTTCTTCTATGGCTACAAATGCTCAGAGGCCTCCAAGAGTACCCACCAGCAAGAGTTACAACTTCTGCACCTTCACCAGGTCCAGTTGCTACTCCTAGGTCAAATAAAAGGGTGGCACCAGCAACAGCAACAGCACAAGGACCAGCTAAGAGGAGCAGGACTAACACTTCTCCAGCACCAGCAACAACATCAGGTAGAAAGAAAAGCAGCAACACTTCTTCTCCTGCTAAGAAGACCATATCATCTACAACATATCCAACAAAGAACACCAGGTCTGCAAGTGCCCAGAGAAGAACTTTCATTGCACGAAGGCAATCAACTTCAACTGTTGTCCAGCTTGGGTCAAAGAGGATCAGGAAGCCAAGTGGGAGGCTGAAAGACTATTTTTATGCTAGTGGTAACTAGCTAGCATGTCTGTATCTGAACAAATATTGCTGGAAAGACTGTTTGTGTCTTTAGGTTGAACTGCTATGGTTTGTAATAACTATACTGTCATATGTGCTTGTCTGTGTCTGAACTTGAGTTCATTTGAACTGCTATTTGTTTGTGTTTGAACTTGAGTTCATTTGAACTGCTATGCTTTCAGAGATATTCAATCATTTGAACTGTGAAGTGTGAACTTGAGTTCATTTGATTCAGAGATATTCATATTCATATTGATTCAGAGTAGCACACACAGATTCAGAGTAGCATACATAGAGATATTCATAAATAAATTCAGAGTAGCACATAGTACCATACATATTGATTCTGATCCAGATCTTACAAAGAACACCACTTATAGATAGATAGGAAGATAGATAGATAGATAGATACATAGAGAAAACAGATCAGTCATAACGCTGGAAGAAACGAGCCCACTTTGCCCTAGTAGCTGGATGAGGAGCCATGACTACTCTTCTCCTCGCCCAAGCAATGATCTGCATGAAGCTCCTTCCCCTGCCACCAGGGAAAACAAGCTCAAGCTCTTCATCATTGCACTTCTCCAGCACCTTATCGGAGAGCCGGCGGTTGTACTCTTGCTCCTGCTCATCCTGGGCGGCCACCTCTTCCCTCTACCTGCGCCCACTGAGCCCAACACCACTATACATAAATATACAGATAACATAGAAGATTAATAGAGACAAGTGGCCAACAGCATATAAGATCCATTACAACACTTACTACTTAATACCATAGCATTGGAGATCCATTACAACATACTTAAGAACATAGCAAATATGGTTCTTACATAAGACACTAAAGTTCAAATGAAGTGCCAAACCCTAGGTTAACTTCACATTTCCCGAAAATGTACACCCATATAATCACTTGAGACAGTTAGGCCACATCCTTATATATAGGCCTTGGATGTACTTCACCAACATTTCACAGCAACTTCATGACTCAAGGATGACCTTGATTTGCTCCAACTTCTCCTTGCTGCCATACCCATCTTTCAGCAGCTCAGCAACAACTTGCTCAAGCTTTGACTTCTACTTAAGAAGATCTTTGTTAACTTCAACATCCTTCATAGCCTTCCTGGTGTTCTTGATGATATCAGCTTGGCTCTACAAAATGCACCTCTGCTCATTTGCAAGTTTAAGCTTTTCCATCTGCACCTCCAAGCTAGCTTTCTCCTCTACCTCGTTCTTCTTCTTCTCAAGTTCTTCCACCTCCACTTGTTTCTGGTTCACCTTCTCCACCCGACCATCCTGCCTATCAAACATCTTGGATACATCATCAACAAGCTTGGTGTACTCAATGCAAAGCTTGTCATTTTCAATCTTAAGCTTGGCCAACTCCCTTTCATGTTCACTCTTAACCTTGGCCAACTCCTTCTCAAACTTCTCCTTGTCAAGTACCCTTCATAGGTTCTGCTCATGGAACATTTCCCATAGCTTGCACAAACATCTCTGAAGAACAGGAGGCCAAGGCCCATCAACCCACTCTTCAACACCACAATTCACACCATTTTCCTGCATTTGTAAATGTGATAAGTTATTACAAGTGGAGTAGTAGCTTATTTCAATGCCAATGCCATGCTTAACTTGAAATTTTCTAACAATGAATAACATAAATGAGATATGATAAGTTATTACAATGCCATGATTAAGTTTGCAAAGTAACAAAGAAAAACATAAGTGAAATAACAACTAGTTGATATCAGTAACAAACTGCTGCATCATGTGAGGCCAGTGAACATCCATATGTAACAAACTTAATTGACATCTAACCTGGACTGGGCAGCCATAGAAACGCCTTCCTGTTATTATGCCTTCAAAAGCAACACGCTTAACAGGCCTCCTGTGGTGCAGAATACACTTGGGTTCAGCAAGCTCAAGTTGGCCACAGAAAAGGAGCTCCACAATGGTGTCTGGTTCCTCCTGCAACCAAAAAACCGCAAAAGAACACTGGTTTCAATCACCACTCAAAAGCACAATCAACTTGCACTATTCATTAACCCTAAACACTCAACAAATCACCAAATCAGCAAGAACCCTAACACTGTACATAGATGAACCCTAAGTTAGCTCAATCCTATAACCAACCCCCACCCTCATTAATCAACAACCATATCACAGAGACAACAACAACCCTAAACTAAGCAAGATCCATGGTTGTAGCCTAGGCCTACTAGCATTTAACCCTAACCCTAACCCTAACCCTAGGTGGCAAGGAAAAACTTACCATAAGTCCCATGTCCATGCTGACGACCTCGCAGTCATCGTCAGAGCCCCTTTCCTCATCGTTCCAGGAAGGCATGGCGGCAAGGAGGTCGACGGCGGCCGGCCTCGAAGACGGCGAGCGGCGGCGAGCTCGTACTGGAGCAGGGGAGTGGGAGAGTGAGCGAGCAGAGTGAGCGAGCAGGGTGCGGCCCGACCGACGGTGGGGTATTTACCCTTGTTCCGACCGACCGGTCGGGCTAACGGCCGTCAACGGCTGCGCCGTGAGTGCGCGTGGCCACGTGGCCTGACCGGTGGGTCCATCACGTCAGGAAAACGGTTAAAACGCTAGTGACTGGGGTTTTGAGTTTTTTGAAACAGCCGACCGCTCGTTTGATAGTTTTTTGAAAAAAATTAAAATCCAGTAGTTTTTTGAAACCCTAGCCTGTAAACTAGTAGTTTTATGCTATTTACTACTTCGAATCAAGAGAACACCGAGGTGCGCTGCCGAATCTACACGATCAGTACGCAAGTACGTCCGGACAGTTGGCCCAAGCCAATTAAGATTGAGCATATCCTGCTCGACGAAATAATTCACGTACGTACGCTACTGGATCGGCCCGGCAGATTAATAATTAAGCTAGCGGCTGCTTCTTTGCACGAGTCCGGGCGAGCAGCCACATACACATAAGCAATGATCGGCGAGCCCAATCCCTACACCACTCGATGCTCAAAGTGGTTTGTTCACGGACACAGCAATGATCGGCAACCATGTCATGCATGTGCGCGCGCCTGGACTGCTCCTGCCAATTATTGCAGCTAGCGCGCGCCGTTCACTTGCACGCAAGTACACACGCACGTACGGCCGGGTCATTGTTGTTTACTTTATCAGGCATTTAGCTACGTACGTAGTACGTGTAGTGTTACTGTTACCGGCCGGCCGTGAGGAGAGTAGTAGCATGCGTGGGACTAGTTAACACCGGGTGCGGGGCGGTAGTGGTTACGATCGTACAGATTCTTGCCGAAAAGAGGCCAGGCACCGGCAGATGGCGTGTAGATTTACAACCCATGCAACTCCGTGTAATGTAAACGTCCCGGAGATACCCCGTGATCCGTCATCTGTGTGCTCCATCCAACCATCGACCTCCCACGGCACTCGTCATATAATCACTACTCCGATCGAGTAGTGTGTTTCTGCAGGGAAGTGAGTTACTGTACGCACACACACACGCGCGCGCGCGCGCCCACACACACACACACACACACACACACACAGGGACAATGGATCGGAGGAGGATCAGGGTGCTCCTGGTGGAGGACGAGGAGATCCACAGGGTACGTCATCCTAATTTGTTCCTCAACTGATTCATGTCGGAGAGTAGACAGGCGGTCCAGTAGTGTGTACGTGATGTTTGTTCAGCTGATCATACATGTTGGAACGGCAGGTTGTGGCGAGAGCGGTGCTGAGGGCGGCCGGCGTGGAGGCGGACGAGGCGGAGAACGGCGCCGAGGCTGTGCGGCGCGTGCGGGAGCGCGTCGGAGGCGCCGGCGCCGGCGCGTACGACCTCATCCTCACGGACAAGCAGATGCCGATCATGGACGGCCACGAGGTATATACACCCGCGTCAGACACTCGACATGGCTTCCGCTTCTGTGTGCGTGTGTTCGCCTCGCCATCAACCCAGTCCGCCTGATGAGTACGTGTGGGTGTGGCACCGCCGGCCACGCGCGTGCGTGCGTGCGTGCGTGCATGCAGGCGACGAGGCAGATCCGGGCCATGGGGGTGACCACGACCATCGTCGCCGTGTCGAGCGACAGCCTCCCGTCGGACGTCCAGGCCTTCATCGCCGCCGGCGCCGACGACTTCACGCCCAAGGTGCATGCCGGTCCATCCAATCCGCCTGATCAATCGTGTTTTACTCCTGAATGAATCCTGATGCGCGTACCCAACGCCCATGACTCTCGCTCTGACCGTTTGCTGATGCACGCACCCATGCATGCAGCCGCTGACCAAGGAGAAGCTGAGCCACATTCTCTCCAAGTTCGGGCTTGCGTAGCGGCCATTAGTCAGTACAGTAGAATCTACTTAGCTTGGTTCAGGACTTCATGGTTCTCCACTTCTCCTTCTTCCGGTACATGGATTCGTGCTATTTATGTCCTTTTTTGCTTCGCTCATGTAAATATAGTGTATGGATTATCAGTGATGAATGGATTAGTGCTATTATTTCCTCCTTGTTTGCTCATGTAAATATAGTGTATGGGTTATTAGTGAATTGATTAACTCAATGCTATTACTTCCTCCTTGCTTCGCTCATGTAAATATAGTGTATGGATTATTAGTGAATGGATTAACTTAATGCTATTACTTCCTCCTTGCTTCGCCCATGTAAATGTAGTGTATGGATATTAGTGAATGACATATTGATTGTACTCCGGGAGATAATCGTTTGGACTTGTAAAATCGCAAGCCTGGTATGTGGTGGTCCTTTTCTTCTTTCGATGTTAAGATATGGTGGGCTTATTGGTTGGTCTATTTCGTTAATGGGCCTTGTGGGTCGTTATATATCTGAACTTTGTGTGATTGCCATGACTTCAGTCCTGGATCCTTATTTCTGACCCACATACACAGAACATACAGCTATCTTTTTGCAAACAATTTTTTTATACTTAGGGGTTAGAACTAATGATACGAAGGATATATATAATAAATATATATAAGAAAATAATAATAATTGAGACTGGACTTTCAGCCCTCGGGTGCACGGGCACCCTCATGAACAGTAAATTCAAAACAATATGGAAAAAGAATAAAACAAATCTGAAACTTTGGGGGATCAAATATGATCAAACATTCAACGTTCATGCAAAGTTTTAGCATCATCCCCGCAAAAAAAAAGATATGCCCCCCCCCCCCCCCCCCCCCCCCCCCCCCCCGCGCAAAAAAAAAGTTTTAGCATCAAAAAACATTCATGGAGCCCTCACAAAAAAAAACAAAATCAGTGTTCAAAGTTATGTTTACTTTTGAGCAGTCATTTTTTTTGTGAGGGCTCCTTGAGTGTTATTTCTGGCTGAAAATTTGCAAGAACATCAAAAGTTTGATCATATTTGATCCCCCAAAATTTCAGATTGTTTCGATTTTTTTCATACTGTTTTTAAGTTACTGTTCATGAGGGTGCCCCTGCACCCGGGAGCTGTCACACCTTTCCCATAATAATTACCTAGCTTGGGGTTACAAAATCTGCAACTCTTTTGGAATTGTAGCTTTGGCGGAAGCGAACTTCATAATTAACCTTCGTTATGGCTTCATATGAACATTACCTCTTGTTTTACGCAATAGCTAAAAACCCAAGTTGTCTGAATTTTGAATCGGGTCAGTCGATTCATGTAAGAAATAAAGAGGAGACGAGGCACAACACCAAGGCTGCAGACGGCAGCGTCGCTCTTGTTTTACACAATAGTTAAACCCAAGTTGTCATAATTTTGAATTCGGTCAGTCAATTCATGGAAGAAATAAAAGAGGAGATGAGGCACAACACCGAGGCTGCAGATGGCCGGTGTCTCAGGAGGAGGCAACTCACCCCATAGTCACTCCATTTTTTTTTACTGGACATATGAACACTACTACGGCAATGACTACTATGTGAAAATATCTTCACTACCAAGTACTCCCTCCGTCCGAAAAAGCTTGAGGGACAAGCTTTTTCGGACGGAGGGAGTACACTCTCCATTCCTATTGAACTGCAAAAAATTCTAATATTTAGGAACAAAGGTAGTAATAACTAGTAACTATAGCCATAAGAAATTTGTATATGCATTTTTCAAATGCTCCCTCCGATCCAAATTAATTGGCATTGGTTGCGTCAATTAATATGGATTGGAGGGAATACCAATTTTATATACAACAAAACCCTGGACTCGAAAAGGAAAATGTATACCCTCTATGGACTTGAGCGGAGTTATGAAGCCAAAACAATTCAAATGTATAAGCAGTAGTTCCCAAAACCACAACCCAACATTTCAACAGAACCAGTCTACCCAAACCTGCTTAAATATAGTGAACAGAGGATGCCAGAACAGAAGTCAGGAAGCAGTACAGTAAAAGCTCGCAATACTCTCAGCAAT
Organism: Aegilops tauschii subsp. strangulata; assembly: GCF_002575655.3. Classification (NCBI taxonomy): domain Eukaryota; kingdom Viridiplantae; phylum Streptophyta; class Magnoliopsida; order Poales; family Poaceae; genus Aegilops; species Aegilops tauschii. Next base: position 474,841,173 of record NC_053039.3, read on the forward strand.
TCTACGAAGCAATGAAGACAAATACTCCCTCCGTTCCATAATACAAGAGTGTAAAAAATGCTCTTATATTATGGGACAGAGGGACTATAATAGAGGAGTACTAGCTGAAAAGACTTGTATCTTCTGAACTGAACTTCCATCTAATTAGCGCACCTAGTTCTTGGTTAATAATTCCAGCAACATCTTGGACAGAGTCATGCCGTTAATAATTTTTCATAAAAGACACAGTGCCCAAACAAAAAAGAGACTGAGGTACATCGCATCATTGTGAGAAAAATGACTACAAATAGGAGTAAGATTCTGGACAGAATTGCACCTGGCATGAATCAGGCTACAATCTTGGACAAGAGGAGATCCTTCAAAAGACCGGGGCAGTACTTGGTTAAAAAATCAAGGCCTTCAGACTCGATGAGCGCATTCAGATTCCCTGACGAGCTGAGGAATACCAAACATGCTTTCTTGAGCCCATGGCAGTGGTGCCGCTCCGCCAACGTCACGATGGCCGCCACGGAGCTCCTATTCATATGATTGCTCAGTTTATGTTCACAAATAAGCTTCAGCCTCGCCAAATCATACCTGTCCGCTGCAACAAGCAAATGCTGAGCCATGTTGTATTCTTCTTCCTGCTTCATATCCGGCAACGCGTCCGTGTACATGAAAGTAAGCAGAGCACTGAACACTTGTGCCTCCATGTCATCTATACGTATGGCATTTTTGGTGGTGCTCTCCTCCATGGAACCAAAGAACTCTGCTCTGAAAACAGGAGAGCGCGCCGCGAGCACGTACCGGTGCGCCGAGAACGTCTCCCCGCCCACTAGGAATTCGACATCGGCGCCTGCTTTGCTTGTCAGGAGATCCCCCAAGTGCCGATGCAAGTCAGACGATGGTACCACGATGGATGGCGTCTCCTGCCCGTGGAAGGACCCCAGCATAGCGACGTCGACCTTGACAGTGAAGGAATCGTCCTTGAGATGCTCTGATTTCTCCAATTCTTCCCTTTTGATAAACTTATCATATCCCCACATTTTATTCACAGCGTAATTATTCGTGAGGGTATGCTGGGTATAGAGAGGCACAGGATTCCCATGTTGGTCGAGTAAGCTGAACGTGGCTTGTGCCTTCACGGCCTCCGCCTCCGCGACGGTATCATCGAAGAGGAGAAAGAGGGATATAGTCGACGTCCTTGGAGGTCTCCCCGTTGGGATAGTAACGCACATGCCATTTGCGGCCTCCCACCTGGAACGGGCAACAGTCGATCCAATCGCCGTTGGGAACCTCCTGGGTGCGTGAGTAGCCGGAGATCTTGAGCAAGTGGTAGCCGCACACGGCGCTAGCAACGATGGAGGAAGCGGATACGCAGGGGAGGCCGTCGCCGCCGTCGTGCGAGGAGGTCGGCATTATGTACGGCGTGATCGGTTCGGCCGGTCGTGGTGGCGACGGTGTCAAGGCGAGGGTTTTGTTTTATGACCGGGTTTTGGGTGGACTCCGCCGCGGACACAGGCCGCGTATACGGTGCAGATCCGACGCCCATGCATGTACTACGTGCCAGAAAAGGAAAACCATCTTCGACAAAGAAACACGTGTTATACTCCACCACTTGTCGTAAGGTAAGAGCATCTCCAACAGCCGCGCTATATAAGCGCCGCACTGAAAAATCAGTGTTTTTAGTGCACGCGCTATCGCTCCGGGAATTCCAGCGGAGGCGTAAAAACCGCGCGCGCGGCATATCTAGTTCAGTGCGCGGACCGAAACGCCATCGCGCGCCGCTTATTTGCTGCGCCCGCTCCCGCGCGCTGGACTCTCGAGCGCTCGCTCGCAACTCCACCTACCCCATCTAGCCGCGGCGCCGCCACCGCCCGCACCACCACATTTATTCCGGCGACCGTTCCGGCGCTTCCCCGGCCAATCCCCGCGCCGCGGCAGCTTCATCCGTCTCCCTCTAGTCACAGCTGCCCCTCGCGCGCGGCAGTCCTCCGACGAACAGCGCCCGGCCGCTCACTGCCGCTCGGCGCCCGCAAGGTGTTCGACAAAATGCCCGCAAGGTATGTATTGCTCAAACTTCATGAATTTGGTGCATGTTGATTGTAGTTTTTATAGCCTAGTTTATATTGAACATTGTAGATGAGTTCGTCATATGATTCTTCTGAAGAAGAATTTAATATGAAAGAGGAGGAGGATCTTGCAATGATCCTAGCTATGCACATCAATAAAAAACCGAAGCACGGTGGTTCGGTTATGAGTCGGCAGAAAATTTGGAGGGATAGGATCGATGCCCATAACAGATTGATGAGGCACTATTTTATGGAGAATCCCACATACCCGGAGTCGTACTTTCGTCCCCGGTTTAGGATGAGCACCGAGTTGTTCAGGCGCATTGCAGAGAAACTAGCGAGCCATGACCGGTTTTTTCAGCAAAGGAGGAATACCGCCGGAGAGCTCGGGCATAGCACCTTTCAGAAGGTGACAGCCGCTTTGCGTATGTTGGCATACGGTATCCAGGATAATCTAGTTGATGATCACTTGGCCATGGGTGAGAGCCAAGCCATCATGTGTGTCAAGCGCTTCGCAGTCGGAATTGTGCAAGTGTTTGGCCAGGAGTATTTGAGATCTCCCAATGCTGAAGACGCCGTAAGGCTATTGGAGATGAACCAAGCTCGCGGCTTCCCAGGTATGCTTGGCTCAATAGATTGCATGCATTGGAGTTGGAAGAATTGTCCAAAGGCATGGCATGGGCAATTCCCGGCCAAAAAAGGGTTCCACTATAATCCTTGAAGCGGTGGCCGATCAAGAGACTTGGATTTGGCATGCTTTCTTTGGAATGCATGGATCTTTGAATGACATCAATGTTGTCAACTGGTCACCACTGATAAATAAGATTGCAAATGGCAATCTGCCACCGGTGCAGTTTGTAGCAAATGGTCGTACATACAACTACAACTACTATCTTGCGGATGGCATCTACCCAAAGTGGCAAACATTTGTGAAGCCGTTGAAAAACCAGAAGGTAAGAAAAATCTTGATTTCCACAATGCTCAGGCGGCGGCTAGAGAAGATGTGGAGAGAGCTTTTGCGATTTTGCAAGCCCAATTTTCTATTGTGAGAGGACCGGCTAGATTTTAGGATCAAAAGATGCTTTGGTACATCATGCACGCTTGTGTGATCATGCACAACATGATCATCGAGAATGAGCGTGGCCAAGACGTAGACTACTCTCAGTATGAGGCTATGAGCTCTTGGGACATCCCCTGCGAGTGCGGCGGAGGGCTGAAAGGGTGGCCCGTTTTGTTGCCTCCTATCATTGCCATTCGACGTCCCGCCGCGCATGATGATCTTTAGAAGGATCTCATTGAGGAGTGGTGGGCTTGGAATGGCCGACAAAGAGCATCATGTTTTGTGTGTTTGATGTTGTATTGTTGAACTATTTGTTGTATTGAACGATAAACTATTTGTTTGAGTTGTAATAACGAAATTGAACTATTTATTGTTGATTTATTTTGTTTGTGTTTGATCTTTTTCTTGTGTTTGGAGCGCATATGTTGTTTGTGCGAGGGTCGCGCGCTGCATTTTAGCGCGGCTGCTAGAGTCAGCACTGCCCGCTGCGTCAAACCAGACGATGAGCACGCAGCAAAGTAGTTTTTAGCGCGCGGCACGTTGGGCTATTGTTGGAGATGCTCTAACCAAAGTTTTTCCTGGCTGCAAAACCATGTGATCGGTCCCGGGTAATGTCCAGTATCAATGTCTAGATCTCTACTTTCCTCAAAGAAAAATTTGTCTACAACTCTACCATATATAAATGGTGAAATGTTTTGAAAAATGTTAACTAGCTGACATCAGTTTTTTGGCGAATCTTAACGAACGACCCACTGGCCGTCTAATGGCAAACACGAATGCTAAAGCGGTTGAGGGTCGCCACGTTAGCTGAAGTCATCGTTCACTCAGTTATTGTCCTCGTGCAAACGACTTATTTCGAGCACGACCTTATCCTCTTACGCAGCACACAACACATCTCACTCCCCATTTCTCTCCGTCGCCTTTCACTCACCTTCTCCTTGCCGGCGAACGCGGCTGGATGGCTCTCACATGCGGCGGGAGGTGCCGATGGCGCGGTTTTCTCTCCGAAACATTTTCAATGTCTCCAAAATTTTTGTTGGTGACTTTCTCTCAAGCTCCTAACCACCTAGTACTCAGCAGATCGATGACCCTTAAACGTGCGACCCCTGTGGGCTTGGTGAAGTATAGACATGTCTGGAACTCTTTCCGATCAATGATCAATAGCGGAACCGTGGACATTCATATTGACCCTCGTACCCACACGAATAATATTCAAGTGAACCTGTTGAGGGAGTCCTGGACTAAGGGGTCCTCGGGCGTCCGGCCTGTTATCCTTTGGGCCGGACTGATGGGCTATGAAGACATGAAGACCGAAGACTGTACCCGTGTCCGGATTGGACTCTCCTTGGCGTGGAAGGAAAGCTTGGCGACCAACCATGAAGATTCCTTCTTATGTAACCGACTCCATGTAACCCTAGATCTCTCCGGTGTCTATATAAACCGGAGAGTGTAGTCCGGATAGAGGGACATTACCATATTCACATAGGCTAGACTTCTAGGGTTTAGCCATTACGATCTCGTGGTAGATTAACTCTTGTAATACTCATATTCATCAAGATCAATCAAGCAGGAAGTAGGGTATTACCTCCATAGAGAGGGCCCGAACCTTGGTAAACATCGTGTCCCCCGTCTCCTGTTATCATCGATCCCAGACGCACAGTTCGGGACCCCCTACCCGAGATCCGCCGGTTTTGACACCGACATTGTGCTTTCATTGAGAGTTCCACTGTGCCGTCGGCAAAGGGCTCGATGGCCCCTTCGATCGTCAGTAATGATGTTGTCCAGGGAGAAACCTTCCTCCCCGGACAGATCTTCGTATTCGGTGGCTTCGTACTGCGGGCCAACTCGCTCGGCCATCTGGAGCAGATCGATAGCTACGTCCCTGGCCATCAGGTCAGATTCGGAAGCTTGAACTACACGCGGACATCCGTGAAGACTTGATCTTCAACGGATTCGAGACCGCGGCCACCGCTCCCCTTCGCCCCGATGAGCATGGCTTAAACCTGTCATCGGGCCCCATCCATGAGATAGCTCCTGCAACAACTCCGGCCTTAGATCTGGAGCAGATCGAGTCATCCGAAGATGGGAACCTCAACCCCATGACGGAGGCTACTGATCCCGTGGCGTTGGAGCCGCACACAGATTTTACTTCATATGATATCTGCATCAACGGAACCCCGGACTCGTCTCCGGCGACAAATTCCGAACCCTGCGAGTCCGCGGATACCGAACTCGATCGGTTATCGATCTTCAAGTTTAGTGCCGCAAACGTCTTCCAACACTGGCCCATGGGCGACGTACTAAACTCACTAAAAAACCTATCCCTGGTAGGTGAATAGCCGCCGAACTATATTCGGTTCGAACTTACGGTGGATGATGGGGAATTTTGCTTCCCACGCGCCACCCACTTCATAGCCACTATGGAAGACCCAACCAACACGCGTGACCCCTGCTCCGAAGACATCGACGGTATGGACGACGATGAGGAGCAAGGCCAGAACTTACCATCCGCTAGACACGGGACGACCACTTCCTGGTACGACGTATGTATGGTAGACACACCCAACAACGATCTAGACGATGACAAGGAGGATCCAGTTAAGGATAAACCTCCCGACACACAGTCCGAACACCGGCGCCCCAGGCGCCGCTCTCAGTCACGTCGCTAAGAGAAAACAATACTAGCACCGGAGATGATAACACTCCGGACAACGAAGACCCTGTTGAGGTAGGATCCGAACAGGAGGAACAGGAAAGCGGACAAGATAGCCCTGATGAATAGGTCATATATGGAGACTCGGAGGATAGTAATTATCTCCCACTCTCCGAGGAAGAGGAGAGCCTCGGCAACGAGGATTTCATTGTGCCCGAGGAACCTCTCGAGCAGGAGCGCTTTAAACGCCGGCTAATAGCCATGGCAAGGAGTCTAAGGAAGAAGCAGCTGCAGCTTCAAGCGAGCCAAGATTTGCTCAATGATAGATGGACCGAGGTCCTGGCCACCGAAGAATACGGCCTTAGCGGCCCAGACAAAAGCCACCCCAAGTGCGGGGCGCTGGAGCCCGTATCACCATCGAATAACGCGGTAGGACGACCACAGTTCGGTCCGGATAAAGCAGTAGCCCAAGCAGAACACCGTACCACCCCATCCGGCCATAAAAACAAGAACAAAATAGCTCGGGGGAACACTCGTGACATCCACCAAGACCTGGAGGGTAGAGCAGGATGCACAAGATCGACGTACAGACCGCGGGGATATGCCCCGATCGATGATGATGGTCATTTAGTCGGACACAACAGACCCGACCATGCCCGGTCCGAAAGCCGCAAATGGCATCCACCGGAGGTGCTTCACAGTGTGGCCCAACATAGAGGAGCCGCACCCCCTCTCTGCTTCACTGATGAGGTAATGGAGCATGAGTTTCCAGACGGATTTAAACCCATCAACATCGAATCATACGATGGAACAACAGATCCCGCGGTATGGATTGAGGATTTCCTCCTCCATATCCACTTGGCTCGCGGAGACGACCTTCATGCCATCAAATACCTGCCTCTCAAGCTCAAAGGGCCAGCGCGGTACTGGCTAAACAGTTTGCCAGAAAATTCTATTGGCAGCTGGGAAGATTTGGAAGACGCCTTTCGAGACAACTTCCAAGGAACATATGTCCGGCCGCCAGATGTCGACGACTTAAGTCATGTTGTCCAGCAGCCCGGCGAGTCAGCCAGGGAGCTCTGGACTAGGTTCTTAGTCAAAAAGAACCAAATCATCGACTGTCCGGACGCGGAAGCCCTCGCGGCCTTCAAACAAAGCATCCGGGATGAATGGCTAGCACGTCACTGCTACCTCTTGAGCACTGCGTTGGTTTTCCCTTGAAGGGGAAAGGGTGATGCAGCAAAGTAGCGTAAGTATTTCCCTCAGTTTTTGAGAACCAAGGTATCAATCCAGTAGGAGGCTACGCGCGAGTCCCTCATACCTACACAAAACAAATAAATCCTCGCAACCAACGCGATAAGGGGTTGTCAATCCCTTCACGGTCACTTACGAGAGTGAGATCTGATAGATATGATAGGATAATATTTTTGTGATAAAGATGCAAAGGAAAATAAAAGCAAAGTAAAAACAAAGGAAATAACTAAGTGTTGGAAGATTAATATGATGAAGATAGACCCGGGGGCCATAGGTTTCACTAGTGGCTTCTCTCAAGAGCATAAGTATTTTACGGTGGGTGAACGAATTACTGTTGAGCAATTGACAGAATTGAGCATAGTTATGAGAATATCTAGGTATGATCATGTATATAGGCATCACGTCCGAGACAAGTAGACCGACTCATGCCTGCATCTACTACTATTACTCCACTCATCGACCGCTATCCAGCATGCATCTAGAGTATTAAGTTCATGAAAACAGAGTAACGCCTTAAGCAAGATGACATGATGTAGAGGGATAAATTCATGCAATATGATAAAAAAACCCCATCTTGTTATCCTCGATGGCAACAATACAATACGTGCCTTGCTGCCCCTACTGTCACTGGGAAAGGACACCGCAAGATTGAACCCAAAGCTAAGCACTTCTCCCATTGCAAGAAAGATCAATCTAGTAGGCCAAACCAAACTGATAATTCGAAGAGACTTGCAAAGATAACCAATCATACATAAAAGAATTCAGAGAAGATTCAAATATTGTTCATAGATAATCTTGATCATAAACCCACAATTCATCGGTCTCAACAAACACACCGCAAAAAGAAGATTACATCGAATAGATCTCCACGAGAGAGGGGGAGAACATTGTATTGAGATCCAAAAAGAGAGAAGAAACCATCTAGCTACTAACTATGGACCCGAAGGTCTAATGTAAACTACTCACACTTCATCGGAGAGGCTATGGTGTTGATGTAGAAGCCCTCCGTGATGGATGCCCCCTCCGGCGAAGCTCCGGAATAGGCCCCAAGATGGGATCTCGTGGGTACAGAAGGTTGCGGCGGTGGAATTAGGTTTTTGGCTCCATATCTGATCGTTTGGGGGTACGTAGGTATATATAGGAGGAAGGAGTACATCGGTGGAGCAACAGGGGGCCCACGAGGGTGGAGGGCGCGCCCTGGGGGGGGGGGGCGGGCCCCCTACCTCGTGGCCTCCTCTTTTGTTTCTTGACGTAGGGTCCAAGTCTCCTGGATCATATTCTTCCTAAAAATCATGTTCCCGAAGGTTTCATTCCGTTTGGACTCCGTTTGATATTCCTTTTCTGCGAAACTCTGAAATAGGTAAAAAATAGCAATTCTGGGCTGGGCCTCCGGTTAATAGGTTAGTCCCAAAAATAATATAAAAGTGGATAATAAAGCCCAATATTGTCCAAAACAGTAGATAATATAGCATGGAGCAATAAAAAATTATAGATACGTTGGAGACGTATCAGTCACCTCGGCCAGGAAGGACCCAAATCCATGACAGCCCTTACCGCTCTAATGACTCGCTTTTGTGCGGGAGAAGACAACTGGCTCGCTCGTAAAAGCAACAATGCCGGTGACCTGGGCACTTCCGAAATCCGAGACGGCAACGGCAAGCCACGACGAACCGAACACAACAGTCGCAATAACAATGAAAGATCACGCGACATAGCGGTCAACGCTGGATTTAACAATACAAAACCCGGTCAACAGAAGAAGCCAGTGAAGGCAAACCAAGACGAACCATCCACCGTTGACAGGATATTGGACCGACCTTGCCAGATCCACGGCCACCCTGATAAGCCAGCTAATCATACCAACAAAAACTGTTGGGTCTTCAACCAGGCAGGCAAGCTCAACGCCGAACACAAAGGGAGGAGGCCACCAGGCGATAAAGACGACGGACCGGCTCACCAGCCAAACACCAGAGACCAGAAACAGTTTCCCTCCGAAGTTCGACCACTCCCGGAACGGAAATAGCAGTTCGGCTTCCGCCACCCACCTCATGTACCAGCAAGATTTACACCGCGCGTACATCACTACGCACTCAAGATACCATGGGCATCGGCGGAAGCACAATACGGAAAACCTGCAAGCACTCCCGTAACGTTTTTTATCTGCTTTTCTTTTTTATTTCTTTATTATCTCTTAAAAACAGGTGACGAAAAGGACAACACCTACAACGGACTCTCTCGAAGTTCGGATCCGTACACTCACCTAAGGGGGCTACTTCCGTTAAGGATTCCCCTCACCGAGGATGGGCGGCGCAGACGTGCGACAGGAGGTTCAAAACAACTTTTTGTAGACCGTACTCTTTATTTTTGAGCCTGTACTATGCTTTGTTTCCTCCGTTCCCGACCCCGAGCATGTCAAATAGCCGGGTTTGTGGTTTTTTATATGAATTTATCATTGGCATATTGCTCCACTCCCAGTATACTTTATCCGAACTAATCTTCCATACTCTTTTAACAATGAGTACGGCCTTAACGGCTGCTTTACAGATGCACCTCGGCATAGTCTGCCAGGGGCTCGGTATGGGAACAAATGAGTTGCCAGTAAAAGTCTGAACAACTCTATAGCGTACTTCGGCGTCGCAAGTTTGGCCTTATATGCATCAGTTCCGAATCATTGTCTTGGGTCAATAGTTGGGTTGCCCGGCTCCTGTGCTTGCTACCCTACGTTCCACTCTATCGGCTAGGGTAGTAAAGGGAGAACTACTGCGATTGTGCCCTGGCTTAAACCAGATGAGCACCTCAGTAGAGAAAGCCGAAAACTGACTGTCATGATGCGGTGAGAGCTGGTCAACCACTTGATGACTTATTCGAATCTTTAGCGATTCTCCGTGTCATACGAGGGATCTTTTTTAGATCAAAATATGTAAGGCACCATACGCCGTATACATACCAGGGGCTATGTCATAGCCCCACCATAAAACTCCTATGGCTAAGTGAAAGTGTTAACGCCCTGTAGTCCGATTGCCTGGTTCGCCGCATTATCACCTCCTTCACGGAGCAAGACGTTGGATAAAGAGTGATTAAATGCTTTTCCGAACACCCCCGTACTTCCTATGAGGGGGCTGAAGCCGACGACTGGAAAACTTTCAGATTACATTAAAACGGCCGCACAGAAGGAATACAAGCTTTCGAGCAACACACAAAATTAGATTAACTATAGTGATGTCTGTCACAACCCTTATACACATCACTCGAACATTATGTCTTTCGAGCATTGATCCTCTATCAAGCGGGAGGCCTCCAGGACGTCTTCAAAATAATGCTCCGGCTCATAGCGGTCCTTGCCCTTGGGCGGACTCTTCGCCGCAACATCAACGGCCTTCATCTTCCCCCAGAACGTCTTGACTCGGGCAAAGGCCATCCGTGAACCTTCAATGCACGCCGACCGCTTCACAGCGTCGATACGCGGCACCGCATCAACAAGACGCCGCACCAGGCCAAAGTAGCTCTTTGGAACAGGCTCATTTGGCCACAACCGGATTATGACGTTCTTCATGGCGTCACCGGATATCCTATGAAGCACGGCCCATTGGGACATCTGTTCATTCAGCAATAGAGGGCGCTTTGATGCGCCAAATTGTGTTGGGAATCGTAGCATAATTTAAAATTTTCCTACGCTCACCAAGATGCATCTATGGAGTGTACTAGCAACGAGGGGAAGGGAGTGCATCTACATACCCTTGTAGATCGCGAGCGGAAGCGTTCCAATGAACGTGGATGACGGAGTCGTACTCGCCGTGATCCAAATCACCGATGACCGAGTGCCGAACGGACGGCACCTCCGCGTTCAACACACGTACGGTGCAGCGACATCTCCTCCTTCTTGATCCAGCAAGGGGAAAGGAGAGGTTGATGGAGATCCAACAGCACGACGGCGTGGTGGTGGATGTAGCGGTTCTCCGGCAGGGCTTCGCCGAGCTTCTGCGAGAGAGAGAGAGGTGTTGCAGGGGAGGAGGGAGGCGCCCAAGGCTGTAGGTTGCTGCCCTCCCTCCCCCTCCTTTATATAGGCCCCTGGGGGGGCGCCGGCCCTGGGAGATGGGATCTCCAAGGGGGGGCGGCGGCCAAGGGGGGAAGGGGTTGCCTTGCCCCCCAAGGCAAGGGGGAAGCTCCCCCCTAGGGTTCCCAACCCTAGGCGCATGGGGGGAGGCCCAAGGGGGGCGCCCCAGCCCACTAAGGGCTGGTTCCCTTCCACTTTCAGCCCATGGGGCCCTCCGGGATAGGTGGCCCCACCCGGTGGACCCCCGGGACCCTTCCGGTGGTCCCGGTACAATACCGGTAACCCCCGAAACTTTCCCGGTGGCCGAAACTTGACTTCCTATATATAATTCTTCACCTCCGGACCATTCCGGAACCTCTCGTGACGTCCGGGATCTCATCCGGGACTCCAAACAACTTTCGGGTTTCCGCATACATATATCTCTACAACCCTAGCGTCACCGAACCTTAAGTGTGTAGACCCTACGGGTTCGGGAGACATGCAGACATGACCGAGATGCCTCTCCGGTCAATAACCAACAGCGGGATCTGGATACCCATGTTGGCTCCCACATGTTCCACGATGATCTCATCGGATGAACCACGGTGTCGAGGATTCAATCAATCCCGTATGCAATTCCCTTTGTCAATCGGTATGTTACTTGCCCGAGATTCGATCGTCGGTATCCCAATACCTTGTTCAATCTCGTTACCGGCAAGTCTCTTTACTCGTACCGCAATGCATGATCCCGTGACTAACGCCTTAGTCACATTGAGCTCATTATGATGATGCATTACCGAGTGGGCCCAGAGATACCTCTCCGTCACACGGAGTGACAAATCCCAGTCTCGATCCGTGCCAACCCAACAGACACTTTCGGAGATACCCGTAGTGCACCTTTATAGTCACCCAGTTACGTTGTGACGTTTGGCACACCCAAAGCACTCCTACGGTATCCGGGAGTTGCACGATCTCATGGTCTAAGGAAAAGATACTTGACATTGGAAAAGCTCTAGCAAACGAAACTACACGATCTTTTATGCTATGCTTAGGATTGGGTCTTGTCCATCACGTCATTCTCCTAATGATGTGATCCCGTTATCAATTACATCCAATGTCCATAGTCAGGAAACCATGACTATCTGTTAATCAACGAGCTAGTCAACTAGAGGCTTACTAGGGACACGTTGTGGTCTATGTATTCACACATGTATTACGATTTCCGGACAATACAATTATAGCATGAATAATAGACAATTACCATGAACAAAGAAATATAATAATAACCATTTATTATTGCCTCTAGGGCATATTTCCAACAGTCTCCCACTTGCACTAGAGTCAATAATCTAGTTACATTGTGATGAATCGAACATCTATTGCGTCCTGGTGTTGATCATGTTTTGCCCTAGGGAGAGGTTTAGTCAACAGATCTGCTACATTCAGGTCCGTATGTACTTTACAAATATCTATGTCGCCATTTTGAACACTTTCACGAATGGAGTTGAAGCGATGCTTGATATGCCTGGTCTTCCTGTGAAACCTGGGCTCCTTCGCAAGGGCAATAGCTCCAGTGTTGTCACAGAAGAGAGTCATCGGGCCCGACGCATTGGGAATCACCCCTAGGTCGGTAATGAACTCCTTCATCCAGACTGCTTCCTGTGCTGCCTCCGAGGCTGCCATGTACTCCGCTTCACATGTAGATCCCGCCACGACGCTTTGCTTGCAACTGCACCAGCTTACTGCTCCTCCATTCAAAATATACACGTATCCGGTCTGTGACTTCGAGTCATCCAGATCTGTGTCGAAGCTAGCGTCGACGTAACCCTTTACGACGAGCTCTTCGTCACCTCCATAAACGAGAAACCTATCCTTAGTCCTCTTCAGGTACTTCAGGATATTCTTGACCGCTGTCCAGTGTTCCATGCCGGGATTACTTTGGTACCTTCCTACCAAACTTACGGCAAGGTTTACATCAGGTCTGGTACATAGCATGGCATACATAATAGACCCTATGGCCGAGGCATAGGGGATGACACTCATCTTTTCTATATCTTCTGCCGTGGTCGGGCATTGAGCCGTGCTCAATTGCACACCTTGCAATACAGGCAAGAACCCCTTCTTGGACTGATCCATACTGAACTTCTTCAATATCTTGTCAAGGTATGTACTCTGTGAAAGACCAATGAGGCGTCTTGATCTATCTCTATAGATCTTGATGCCTAATATATAAGCAGCTTCTCCAAGGTCCTTCATTGAAAAACACTTATTCAAATAGGCCTTTATACTTTCCAAGAATTCTATATCATTTCCCATCAATATATGTCATCCACATATAATATGAGAAATGCTACAGAGCTCCCACTCACTTTCTTGTAAACACAGGCTTCTCCATAAGTCTGTGTAAACCCAAACTCTTTGATCATCTCATCAAAGCGAATGTTCCAACTCCGAGATGCTTGCACCAGCGCATAGATTGAGCGCTGGAGCTTGCATACTTTGTTAGCATTCTTAGGATCGACAAAACCTTCCGGCTGCATCATATACAACTCTTCCTTAAGGAAGCCATTAAGGAATGCCGTTTTGACGTCCATCTGCCATATCTCATAATCATAGTATGCGGCAATTGCTAACATGATTTGGACGGACTTCAGCTTCGCTACGGGTGAGAAAGTCTCATCGTAGTCAACCCCTTAAGTCGAGCTTTGTAGATGGTCACATTACCATCCGCGTCCGTCTTCTTCTTAAAGATCCATTTGTTTTCTATGGCTTGCCGATCATCGGGCAAGTCAGTCAAAGTCCATACTTCGTTTTCATACATGGATTCTATCTCGGATTTCATGGCTTCTAGCCATTTGTCGGAATCCGGGCCCGCCATCGCTTCTTCATAGTTCGAAGGTTCACCGTTGTCTAACAACATGATTTCCAGGACAGGGTTGCCGTACCACTCTGGTGCGGAACGTGTCCTTGTGGACCTACGAAGTTCAGTAACTTGATCTGAAGCTTCATGATCATCATCATTAACTTCCTCCCCTGTCGGTGTAGGCACCACAGGAACATTTTCCCGCGCTGCGCTACTTTCCGGTTCGGAAGGGGTGACTATCACCTCATCAAGTTCCACTTTCCTCCCACTCAATTCTTTCGAGAGAAACTCCTTCTCCAGAAAGGACCCGTTCTTGGCAACGAAGATCTTGCCTTCGGATCTGAGGTAGAAGGTATACCCAATAGTTTCCTTAGGGTATCCTATGAAGACGCATTTTTCCGACTTGGGTTCGAGCTTTTCAGGTTGAAGTTTCTTGACATAAGCATCGCATCCCCAAACTTTTAGAAACGGCAGCTTAGGTTTCTTCCCAAACCATAATTCATATGGTGTCGTCTCAACAGATTTCGACGAAGCCCTATTTAAAGTGAATGCGGCAGTCTCTAAAGCATAGCCCCAAAATGAGAGAGGTAAATCGGTAAGAGACATCATAGATCGCACCATATCCAATAGAGTGCGATTACGACGTTCGGACACACCATTTCTCTGAGGTGTTCCAGGCGGCGTGAGTTGTGAAACTATTACACATTTCCTTAAGTGTGTACCAAATTCGTGACTTAAATATTCTCCACCACGATCTGATCGTAAGAATTTTATTTTCCTGTCACGTTGATTCTCAACTTCACTCTGAAATTCCTTGAACTTTTCAAAGGTTTCAGACTTGTGTTTCATTAGGTAGACATACCCATATCTACTTAAATCATCAGTGAGAGTGAGAACATAACGATATCCTCCGCGAGCCTCAACACTCATAGGACCACACACATCGGTATGTATGATTTCCAATAAGTTGGTTGCTTGCTCCATTGTTCCGGAGAACGGAGTCTTGGTCATCTTACCCATGAGGCATGGTTCGCACATGTCAAATGATTCGTAATCAAGAGACTCCAAAAGTCCATCTGCATGGAGCTTCTTCATGCGCTCGACACCAATGTGACCAAGGCGGCAGTGCCACAAGTATGTGGGACTATCGTTATCAACTTTACATCTTTTGGTATTCACACTATGAACATGTGTAACATCACGTTCGAGATTCATCCAAAATAAACCATTGACCAGCGGGGCATGACCATAAAACATATCTCTCAAATAAATAGAACAACCATTATTCTCGGATTTAAATGAGTAGCCATCTCGAATTAAACGAGATCCAGATACAATGTTCATGCTCAAAGCTGGCACTAAATAACAATTATTGAGGTTTAAAACTAATCCCGTGGGTAGATGCAGAGGTAGCGTGCCGACGGCGATCACATCGACCTTGGAACCATTCCCGACGCGCATCGTCACCTCGTCCTTTGCCAGTCTCTGTTTATTCCGTAGTTCCTGCTTTGAGTTACAAATATGAGCAACCGCACCGGTATCAAATACCCAGGAGCTACTACGAGTACTGGTAAGGTACACATCAATTACATGTATATCACATATACCTTTGGTGTTGCCGGCCTTCTTCTTGTCCGCTAAGTATTTGGGGCAGTTCCGCTTCCAGTGACCACCTCCCTTGCAATAAAAGCACTCAGTCTCGGGCTTGGGTCCATTCTTTGACTTCTTCCCGGTAACTGGTTTACCGGGCGCGGCAACTCCCTTGCCGTCCTTCTTGAAGTTTTTCTTACCCTTGCCCTTCTTGAACTTACTGGTTTTATTCACCATCAACACTTGATGTTCTTTTCTGATCTCCCCTTCCGCTGATTTCAGCATTGAATATACTTCAGGAATGGTCTTTTCCATCCCCTGCATATTGTAGTTCATCACAAAGCTCTTGTAGCTTGGTGGAAGCGACTGGAGGATTCTATCAATGACCGCGTCATCCGGGAAATTAACTCCCAGCTGAGACAAGCGGTTATGCAACCCAGACATTCTGAGTATGTGCTCACTAACAGAACTGTTCTCCTCCATTTTATAGCTGAAGAACTTGTCCGAGACATCATATCTCTCGACCCGGGCATGAGCTTGAAAAACCAGTTTCAGCTCCTCGAACATCTCATATGCTCCATGTTTCTCAAAACGCTTTTGGAGACCCGGTTCTAAGCTGTAAAGCATGCCGCACTGAACGAGGGAGTAATCATCAGCACGTGATTGCCAAGCGTTCATAACGTCTTGGTTCTGTGGGATTGGTGCTTCACCTAGGGGTGCTTCTAAGACATAATCTTTCTTGGCTACTATGAGGATGAGCCTCAGGTTCCGGACCCAGTCCGTATAGTTGCTGCCATCATCTTTCAGCTTGGTTTTCTCTAGGAACGCGTTGAAATTGAGGACAACGTTGGCCATTTGATCTACAAGACATAGTGTAAAGATTTTAGACTAAGTTCATGATAATTAAGTTCATCTAATCAAATTATTTAATGAACTCCCACTCAGATAGACATCCCTCTAGTCATCTAAGTGAAACATGATCCGAGTTTAACTAGGCCGTGTCCGATCGTCACGTGAGACGGACTAGTCAATATCGGTGAACATCTCCATGTTGATCGTATCTTCTATACGACTCATGCTCGACCTTTCGGTCCTCCGTGTTCCGAGGCCATGTCTGTACATGCTAGGCTCGTCAAGTCAACCTAAGTGTATTGTGTGTGTTCCGAGGCCATGTCTGTACATGCTAGGCTCGTCAACACCCGTTGTATTCGAACGTTAGAATCTATCACACCCGATCATCACGTTGTGCTTCGAAACAACGAACCTTCGCAACGGTGCACAGTTAGGGTGAACACTTTCTTGAAATTATTATAAGGGATCATCTTACTTACTACCGTCGTTCTAAGCAAATAAGATGCAAAAACATGATAAACATCACATGCAATCAAATAGTGACATGATATGGCCAATATCATCATGCTCCTTTGATCTCCATCTTCGGGGCACCATGATCATCTTCGTCACCGGCATGACACCATGAGCTCCATCATCATGATCTCCATCATTGTGTCTTCATGAAGTCGTCACGCCAACGATTACTTCTACTTCTATGGCTAACGCGTTTAGCAACAAAGTAAAGTAATTTACATGGCGTTATTCAATGACACGCAGGTCATGCAAAATAATAAAGACAACTCCTATGGCTCCTGCCGGTTGTCATATTCATCGACATGCAAGTCGTGATTCCTATTACAAGAATATGATCAATCTCATACATCACATATATCATTCATCACATCTTCTGGCCATATCACATCACATAGCACTTGCTGCAAAAACAAGTTAGACGTCCTCTAATTGTTGTTGCAAGTTTTTACGTGGTTTGTAGGTTTCTAGCAAGAACGTTTCTTAGCTACGTATGACCACAACGTGATTTGCCAATTTCTATTTACCCTTCATAAGGACCCTTTTCATCGAGTCCGTTCCGACTAAAGTAGGAGAGACAGACACCCGCTAGCCACCTTATGCAACTAGTGCATGTCAATCGGTGGAACCTGTCTCACGTAAGCGTACGTGTAAGGTCGGTCCGGGCCGCTTCATCCTACAATGCCGCCGAAACAAGAAACGACTAGTAGCGGCAAGAAGAATTGGGAAACTCAACGCCCACAACTGCTTTGTGTTCTACTCGTGCATAGTAACTACGCATAGGCCTGGCTCATGATGCCACTGTTGGGAATCGTAGCATAATTTAAAATTTTCCTATGCTCACCAAGATGCATCTATGGAGTGTACTAGCAACGAGGGGAAGGGAGTGCATCTACATACCCTTGTAGATCGCGAGCGGAAGCGTTCCAATGAACGTGGATGACGGAGTCGTACTCGCCGTGATCCAAATCACCAATGACCGAGTGCCGAACGGACGGCACCTCCGCGTTCAACACACGTACGGTGCAGCGACATCTCCTCCTTCTTGATCCAGCAAGGGGAAAGGAGAGGTTGATGGAGATCCAACAGCACGACGGCGTGGTGGTGGATGTAGCGGTTCTCCGGCAGGGCTTCGCCGAGCTTCTGCGAGAGAGAGAGAGGTGTTGCAGGGGAGGAGGGAGGCGCCCAAGGCTGTAGGTTGCTGCCCTCCCTCCCCCTCCTTTATATAGGCCCCTGGGGGGGCGCCGGCCCTGGGAGATGGGATCTCCAAGGGGGGGCGGCGGCCAAGGGGGGAAGGGGTTGCCTTGCCCCCCAAGGCAAGGGGGAAGCTCCCCCCTAGGGTTCCCAACCCTAGGCGCATGGGGGGAGGCCCAAAGGGGCGCCCCAGCCCACTAAGGGCTGGTTCCCTTCCACTTTCAGCCCATGGGGCCCTCCGGGATAGGTGGCCCCACCCGGTGGACCCCCGGGACCCTTCCGGTGGTCCCGGTACAATACCGGTAACCCCCGAAACTTTCCCGGTGGCCGAAACTTGACTTCCTATATATAATTCTTCACCTCCGGACCATTCCAGAACCTCTCGTGACGTCCGGGATCTCATCCGGGACTCCAAACAACTTTCGGGTTTCCGCATACATATATCTCTACAACCCTAGCGTCACCGAACCTTAAGTGTGTAGACCCTACGGGTTCGGGAGACATGCAGACATGACCGAGATGCCTCTCCGGTCAATAACCAACAGCGGGATCTGGATACCCATGTTGGCTCCCACATGTTCCATGATGATCTCATCGGATGAACCACGGTGTCGAGGATTCAATCAATCCCGTATGCAATTCCCTTTGTCAATCGGTATGTTACTTGCCCGAGATTCGATCGTCGGTATCCCAATACCTTGTTCAATCTCGTTACCGGCAAGTCTCTTTACTCGTACCGCAATGCATGATCCCGTGACTAACGCCTTAGTCACATTGAGCTCATTATGATGATGCATTACCGAGTGGGCCCAGAGATACCTCTCCATCACACGGAGTGACAAATCCCAGTCTCGATCCGTGCCAACCCAACAGACACTTTCGGAGATACCCGTAGTGCACCTTTATAGTCGCCCAGTTACGTTGTGACGTTTGGCACACCCAAAGCACTCCTACGGTATCCGGGAGTTGCACGATCTCATGGTCTAAGGAAAAGATACTTGACATTGGAAAAGCTCTAGCAAACGAAACTACACGATCTTTTATGCTATGCTTAGGATTGGGTCTTGTCCATCACGTCATTCTCCTAATGATGTGATCCCGTTATCAATGACATCCAATGTCCATAGTCAGGAAACCATGACTATCTGTTGATCAACGAGCTAGTCAACTAGAGGCTTACTAGGGACACGTTGTGGTCTATGTATTCACACATGTATTACGATTTCCGGACAATAGAATTATAGCATGAATAATAGACAATTACCATGAACAAAGAAATATAATAATAACCATTTATTATTGCCTCTAGGGCATATTTCCAACAAATTGTGACCGGAAAAGCTTCTCCGTTGCATACCCCTCTTGTGCTTGGTAAAATTGCGCCGCATCAGAAGAACTCCTCGGCAAGTCCAAAAATTCCGCCGGAGAACTCCAGACCTTGTTCAGCTGAGCATAGTCCGGGTCGCCACACTTAGTCTGAAGCAAAAAGGGCTTACCGGCCGCTATCTCCTTAGCCTACCGAATCTCTTCACGAGCAGCCCTGGATTCAGACCGAGCTTCACTCACCTCTCGTAAGGCCTTATCAAGTTCGGTCATTTTGGCTTTATCCTCCTTCTCAAGATATTCACAGCGGCCGGCAGCGTTCTTCAACTCAAGCGCCAGTGCGGATATTTTCTCCTCACTTTGGCGCCGAGCTGCTTGTTCGGCTCTTAGATCAGCCGATGCCTTTTCGGCAGCCACATTACTACACCGGGCCTGCTCCTTGGCCCGGGCCAGCTCCGCCCGAAGAGCCTCAATGGCGGCAGCACCATCTGCATTCATGCACATTTTATATAAAACTCTTTTCAGCGTCAAGCACATTGGTGTAAGGAATGCTCGAACTATATACCTTGCGAGTCGTCAAGACGCCTGTTGATCAATGCAATGTCATCCTCCGCAATATCCAGCTTTCGCTGCAGTTCGGCCACTTCCGTATTTCGGGCAGCCATAGGAGGGGAGGCAGCCTGTATTCCAAGTTAAATCAAGGTTACTACCTGAGCATATCTTTTTGATCCTCCGATCGCTTCCTTCGGAAGGCAATCCGAGCCTCAGGGGCTACTACATATACAACAAGTGCATTCTGTCAATATTATTCAATTGGCAAAATTACATCACAAACCTCAAAACCTCTTAGAAGGCTCGTGAAGGCCTCGTTCAATCCGCTCTTCGCGGATAGAACCTTTTCGACCACCATAACCATCAAGGCACGGTGCTCCTCTGAAATGGACGCTTGTCGCAGCATGTCCGTCAGCATTTCCGGCGCTCTTGGGTCTTCGGAAACCGCCACCGGAGTACGGCATTCCTTTGAAGGAATCCGCTTACTCGCCTCCAGAACTATCTCCGGCTGTAAACCGGATAGTTCGGGGCCGTCATTCTTGGTTCCCGAACCCTGAGTGACAGAGGCACCACCTTCGGGTAACGCCTTATTCGTTTCCTGCAGTACTTGTCGATCGGGAAGAGCCCTCCAGGATGATACCTCAGAATCATCTGCCCTATTGGGCGAGGAGGCCGGAGAAGGCGTGTCACTCTCCATCATCTCCGGAAGAAGGTCTCCCGAGGAGGAGGACGATTGAGAAACACCAGGCTTTAACCTGCATGGATGTACATATGTCGGATGATTACTTTACTAATAGGAAAAGAATGAGGTATGTTTAAAGTGCCCCAGCTTCACTTATGGTTTGGCCAGAGGTTTGTCCTCGTTATAAAGCTCTATGGCAACATCGCCTGCCTGGCCCAAGCCGCCCGACGATGGCGTTTTTCCTCTCTTGGAAGGTTTCCCCTCCTGATCTTCGGAAGCGGCCCTCTTCTTGCCGTGGAGGGCTTCCGCTGCACCTTTGCCCCTGGGCAAAAGGGTTTCGGTCTCCCCGAACACAGCGTCTAATTTATCCTCAGAGCGGGGATCACCTCTAGTCTCCCTGTTCTCGCCTCCCCCTGCAGACGCCTGGTACGGTGTCGGAGTCAGCATTCTCGCCAGCAGGGCGGTCACAGAATCTTCGGGAAGGGGCGCCGGACACCAGATTAATACCGCTTTCTTTATCCAGTCCTGCATAAGGACGGATTGTTCAGTATCTTGTCAAGAGATGCTTGAATAAAAGGTATTCGGAGATTGAATACTTACCGAAGTGTCCGGATGATTGCAGTCAAGGCCAACATCTTCGGTGGTGTCCGACCATTGCTCTCGTTCCCCGAAGTATAATTTCCACATTCCTTCGTGCGTGGTGCGGAAGAAGTGCTGAAGAGTCTGCCGCCCTTCTGGATTAAACTCCCACATACGGAGAGGCCACCGCTGACATGGCAGGGTCCCGCGGACTAGCATCACTTGAACGACATTCACAAGATTGACGCCCTTCTCGGTAAGGCTTCGGATGCGACTTTGCAGGGTCTGCACTTCATTGACGGATCCCCAGTCCATTCCCTTATTGATCCATGAAGTAAGCTGAGTTGGAGGGCCGGGTCGGAATGCAGGCATAGCCGCCCACCTGGAGCCACGCGGCTCGTTGATATAAAACCACCCCTGCTGCCATAGGTCA
The DNA here is from genome assembly GCF_002575655.3 of Aegilops tauschii subsp. strangulata. NCBI lineage: Eukaryota > Viridiplantae > Streptophyta > Magnoliopsida > Poales > Poaceae > Aegilops > Aegilops tauschii. The sequence continues at coordinate 474,862,805 of NC_053039.3, forward strand.
GAGGACTTAGCGAAAGATCCTTCAAACCAAACCACGCTGGTAAGCTTGCCTATTATGACGCTGCCGCATTCTGCCTGCTCCTCCTCTGTCACCTGCAGCCTCACGTCAAAGGTCTTGAGCCACAAACCAAAGTGAGGAGGAGTCCGGAGGAAGGCCTCACACGTGACGATAAATGTCGAGATGAGAAGAATAGAGTCCGGGGCCAGATCGTGAAAATCTAGCCCATAGTAGAACATGAGCCCCCGGACGAAGGGGTTAAGCGCGAACCCTAACCCGTGGAGGAAGTGGGACACAAATACTACCCTCTCGCCAGATTTGGGGGTAGGAATAACCTGCCCCTCTGCGGGAAGCCGGTGAAGGATTTCCGGGGTGAGATACCTCGCCGCGCGGAGCTGCACAATATCCTCCTGCGTGACAGAAGAAGCCACCCACCGGCCTGGACGGCTGGATCCGGACGTGATTGGGGCTGGTGGTGATTGGAACCCGAGGGTTAGAACTCGACGTGGCTGGGGTTGAGGAAGAAGCAAGCACAAAAGGAAAAGACGAGTCTGGGTCCCTATATAAAGACCCCAAATACTGAGCGTCTCCACCTGGGTCTCGAAACTTACCTATCCCCAAAGAGTTGTACCCAGGGGACAGTTGGGTTACCCACGCCTGCATTAATGAAAGTCCCGTGGATAAGGGGACACGATCTCTGCTTTGACAAGACGTGCCAGTAAAACCGTGTCCCGAGACGTGGGGCGACGTGCTAGCCAACGGTTGGGAATAGTAACCGGGCAGGCGTGATACGATGTCATAAACAGTTGTCAGCAAATTGGACTCGTGGAATATTGTATTCTCTGCAATTATATGCACAGGTCCGGATATACTTACTACATCCGAAGAGTATTCTGGAGTTCGGAAGGAGGGAACCCGCCTTGCAATATCGAAGACAAATCTGCGCGCCGGACTCCTCATCATTGAAGCCAGGTTCAAGGGCTACTGAGGGAGTCCTGGACTAAGGGGTCCTCGGGCGTCCGGCCTGTTATCCTTTGGGCCGGACTGATGGGCTGTGAAGACATGAAGACCGAAGACTGTACCCGTGTCCGGATTGGACTCTCCTTGGCGTGGAAGGAAAGCTTGGCGACCAACCATGAAGATTCCTTCTTATGTAACCGACTCCATGTAACCCTAGATCTCTCCGGTGTCTATATAAACCGGAGAGCGTAGTCCGGATAGAGGGACATTACCATATTCACATTGGCTAGACTTCTAGGGTTTAGCCATTACGATCTCGTGGTAGATCAACTTTTGTAATACTCATATTCATCAAGATCAATCAAGCAGGAAGTAGGGTATTACCTCCATAGAGAGGGCCCGAACCCAGGTAAACATCGTGTCCCCCGTCTCCTGTTACCATCGATCCCAGACGCACAGTTCGGGACCCCCTACCCGAGATCCGCCGGTTTTGACACCGACACCTGTAGTTACCGTATGCTCTTCCTTTTGCTTCATGATATGTTACAAAACCCGAGGTGAGATGTATCGACATCCCCGTGAATCAACAACTCATGCACTATACCAGTTTCCTCATTACCGATCTTGTTCTATTTTCTTGTTCCCGTGTCCCGGCATCCCCGTGATCAAATCACGTTGTGTTTGGCCAGACAATGATGGATACCGTCACACCGAGAGGCCCTAAGAATATCTCTACATCGTCGGATGAGCAAATCCTAATCTTGAGCTATCAAGAACCTTGTCATATTTTTTCGATGCACCTGAAAGTTGCCGTTATAATCACCCTGTTACGCGTGACATTTGACATAACCCAAAGTACACTGTCAGACATGAAGGTACTAAATACTCTCATGGTCTAAGGAATTATGCATACGTTAACGCTCTAAAGATACTTATAACTCAGTGACGATGTGATCTCAAAGTATACCAATCAATTGGGTGTGTACAACACAAGTGTTCTTCTAACATTGTGTCCTCAAAGTTTTTGGCAACCTTTGTTACACTAACTTATGCTCATGATCAGGAAAAAAAAATGCTATTCTTAGAGGCAAGACTAGGAATCTATTTTACCATTTATTATTCCACACATACGCATGAGTTTTCCTCTAAGCCTCTTGGATATACAGTCTTGAGAAACATTGCAATTATAGCACAGAACATAAACATAATTATGAACATGGAAATAAATAATAACATTTAATGTCTCTAGGGCATATTTCCTTCACAAACATCTGGTAGACATTCTTTTGGTGCAACACATGCAAGATTGGTTTAACAACGGGAAGACTTTATCTATAAATTCAATATATTCTCTCAATATATCATCTGTCTTGATATTCCACTAACTAATTATTTTAGCATGCCTCAACTTAAGTTCTTAAGTTACAGACTGTCTCACCTTGAAAAATAGTATAGGCTCTAATGTAAATAAACTATAATTAGAACTTCAAAACTATAAAAATAAAAATTTACCATTTGTGGGAAAGTATCTCTTATGTGATCCCTAAACTTTCCATTCGAAATATGTCGCATAATGGTTCTAGGTAAGGAAAACTCTACATTCTTTACAACAATTTCAAAAGTTTAATATTAATTTCTTTTTCTTGAATGAATCCTTTGCCCCGATAGATTTTGCTTTATGTGCAAACATTGTGGTTTCAAACTTTTCACTTTCAAAGTAAGTTTCAATACCAATGATTGAAGACAGTTGTTTTAAGAAAATGCAATTACTAGAATCATTTTCCAATTAATCAATATAATTGCACATCAGGTTTGTTGTGATATTATTAGTTGTGAAGTTTAACAAATAAATAAACCTATTATATAATTATTAGAATCAGGTTCATTGAGGATATTATTAATTCAATCGAGCTCTTCTTTGTCACAAGAGTGATTCCAGAAGGGGTGAACACGACCACCATCGTCCTTATTCGTAAGGTAGATAACCCCCTTATGGATCATGGAATTTTGCCCCATTAGTTTGTGCAATGTCATCTACAAGGTTATTGCTAACTGTTTGGTGAATCGCCCGCGACCCTATCTTGATGATCTTGTCTCCGTAGAGGAGAGTTCTTTTGTCCCAGGCAGGTAAACTACAGATAATGCATTGATTGCCTTCGAGTGTATCCATTCTATCAAGTAGGAGAAAGATCCAAAGCAAATTTTCTGTGCTTATAAACTTGATCTCCCGAAAGCATATGACAGAGTGGATGGGTGTTTCTGGAGTGAGTGATGCAACAGTTGGGTTTCTCTCCTCGATGGGCGGGATGGATTATGAGGTGTATCACCTCGGTGAGATATTTAGTTAAACTTAATGGAGTCCTCTAAGATTCATTCGCACCATCCCGCGGGTTACGACAGGGAGACCCTCTATCTTAATTTCTGTTTTTGTTTGTCGCTAATGGTCTAGATGTTATTCTCAAACAGGGAATTGCAGCTCACAAAATTACTCTGATTAGAGTGTGCCCTCAAGCTCCTGGTATCTCACATCTCTTGTTTGCAGATGACACTCTATTATTTTTTCGAGCTAATGGGGATAAAGCATATTATGTCAAGCAGTCTCTCCAAAGTTATGCTAGTGATACTGAACAATTGATCAGTCCGGCCAAGTGCTCGATCTTATTTGGTCATCGTTGTAGGGAAGAAGACAAGCAGGCGGTAATGCAAACTCTTGATGTAACAAATGTGCATTTTGAGGAGAAATATCTCAGACTCCCAACCCCCAGTGGCCGTACCTCTAAAGGGAAGTTGTAGAACTTGCAGCAACAATTAACAAAGCGTATCATCCTGTGGGGTGAACTAATGTCTCAAGCAGGGAGAGAAGTATTGATACAAGCTGTGGCTCAAGCTCTTCCTTCTTTTTTGATGAGTGTCTTCAAGTTCCCTCGCTGCACACATGATGATCTAGGATGGATGCTTCGAAGCTATTGGTGGGGGAAGTAAGTGGAAAACTCAAAGTCTTGGGATCAGCTACTCTGGCCCAAAGCTTCAGGAGTTATGGGGTTCAAAGATTTTTGCTTATTTAACCAAGCTATGCTCGCACAACAGGCCATGAGGATCATGGCGTTCCCGGATAGTCCTGTGCTCGTGTGTTGACGGCTTGCTACTTCCTGCATGGGCGCATGGAGGACACACTCTTCAGTAGCAATGCGTTCCAAACATGATAGTCCATTGCGCACGGTCTTGAGCTTCTGAAACAAAGGGCTTGCGTGGCACATAGGTAATGGATCCTCAGTCAGAATTTGGCGAGATTCTTGGATACCTCATCCAACAGGGCGACCACCTATCTCACCCCAAGGACGGCGTCGTCTCCGGTGTGTGAACGAGTTGCTTGATCAGCATGGTGTGTGGCGGGGGGAGGAGGGCTGCTTCGGCAGTTCTTCCTCCAAGTTGATGTGCAAGAAATTATGAAGATTAAAGCCTCACTGGGATTAGGCGACGACATCCTTGCATGAGGGCCTGAATGCAACGGTATCTTCGGCCGTGCGTAGTGTGTACCAATTGGCGCTCGAGAACAAGCTCCATCCTTCTTCAATCGTGCCGAGCAGGGCACCGGATGGGCGACGTGTCGTCTGGGCATCAATATAGAGGTGCTCTGCTCCTCCTAAGGTGTGTGTGTTCCATTGGCGTGTGGCGACTAATTCTCTGGCTACTTCGGCTAACAAGTTCGAACACCATATTAAGGGAACTGACGTGTGCCCGTTATGTGGACTTGAGCGCGAGTACATGTTCCACACTTTCTGTAGGTGTCCACGTGCGGTGGAAATTTGGCAAGCTATGGAGAAGGTGTGGTGCATACCCAACATAGTCCATGCGCAATACTGGTCCGGAGTGGCTCCTACATACTATGGCGGACCTGACTGATGGCGACCGGCAACGACTGCTGATGGTGATGTGGAGGTGCTGGTTTGTAAGGAACGAAATTGCCCCTCACAAACCGGCACCACCGGTGGAAGCGTCCATACGCTTTTTGCAGAGCTATGTGACCTCCTTACTGAATCTTCAGATTTAAAGGGAAGATGGTGGTCAACGAGGAAGTGATGGCACAACCATCGTCGCATGTGAAAACACCTAAACCAGCCGCCCCTAAGTGGATGCCTTCGCTTGCAGGATGGACCAAGTTGAATGTCGACGGGTCGCTGTTTTTGGATGATGAATCAGTGGGCGTCGGTATGATCTTCCATGACCAAGATGGTGCGATCATTTTCTCAGCTTGTCACTCCCTGCGGTCTTCTCCCGACGCCCTACATGCTAAGCTTGTTGGTTGCATGGAAGGACTTGCGTTGGACGGAACTCCCAATAATTTTAGAGTGTGATAGCAAGGTGGCGGCGGAGATGATCTCCGCTACGGATTATAACAGGTCCATATATGCCATGGTGGTTTCTGAAATCAAGAGTCTTCTTGGTCAGAGAGAGTGTGTAGTTACTAATGTCCCTAGAGAGCAAAATAATGTTAGTCATCTCCTAGCAAACTTTGGTAGATCAGATAACCGCACTGTTGTTTGGCTCCGTTCTAGACCGGCTATATCCCTTGTCTGTGTAGGGATGAACTTGTTTGCTCTTGAGTAATACACACCATTTTACCCCGCAAAAAAAAGTTGTCCTGAAAGAAGCAGGAATGCTAGGAAAATATACAAGAAAACGAACCTTTTCAGAAAAAAAAAACTTTAGATTTTTTTAGTAAATACACTGCACGGTTTGTTGATATCTTTATAGGCCTTTGATACTTAAGAAAAGCAGATGTTCTCTTCTCTTTCTTCGATCCAAATGATGATCAAAGATGGATGTTCTTACTGGAGAAAACAGAAAGATAAAGTTAAACAGGAACCAAGAAGAACAAACAAGAATGAATCGTTTTTGCTCGCCCGAGCTATGTCTTTATGTTCGATTATATGTATTACACTATCAGGCAACCCCACAGAACATGTATCCGACCCTACACGAACAGGTATACCGACATGATATAGGAATGCATGACACACAATAACGAACAACTAACATAACAGTCTACATACATAAACCATTTTCCGAATCTGTGCGCAGATCGACGGTACATGATCCGAGCAACTGTACAAAGCAATGAAGACAAATAGAGGGCTACTAGCTGAGAAGACTTGTATCTTCTCAACTTAACTTCCATTTAATTAGCACACCCGGTTCTTGGTTAATAATTCCAGTAATATTTTGGAGAGAGTCATTTTTCGATAAAGGATGGATTTTATTAACACACAACCGGCCTCTGTATAATTAGGATGCACGCAGCCCACAACACACACACACCAAAACATGCGGCAACTAGCAAAGTCATATAAACCAAAGCTATATGCGTAGGCGAGAAAAAAAAACAAGCGATCATACATACAATCGGCAAACTACAACTACTATATCCGCACATGCATGTCCTTAATAATTTTCCATAAAAGACATCCTGTCCAAACAAAAAAGAGACTACAAATAGTGGAGTAGTATTAGATAGCACCCAGAGCCTTGAGTAACATTCTGGATAGAATTGCACCTGGCATACATACATGCATCAAAACCTCGTCATGTCCAGGCCCTTCATTTTCTTCTCCCGAGTCAACAAGCTACAACCTTGGATAAGAGGAGATCCTTTACAAGACCGGGGCAGCTCTTGGTTAAAAACTCAAAACCTTCAGACTCCATGAACGCATTCAGATTCGCTGACGAGCCAAGGAATGCCAAACATGCTTTCTTGAGCCCATGGCAGTGGTGCCGCTCCGCCAATGTCAAGATGGCCGCCACGGTGCTCCTATAGATATGATTGCTCAGTTTATATTCACAAATCAGCTTCAGCCTCTCCAAACCATACCTATCTGCTGCAACAAGCAAATGCTGAGCCATGTCATATTCTTCCTGTTGCTTCATATCCGGCAAAGCGTCCGAGTACATGAAAGTAAGCAGAGCACTGAACACATGTGCCTCAATGTCATCTATACGTATGGCCTCAGTGGTAGTTCCCTCCTTCATCGAACCAAAGAACTCTGCTCTAAAAACGGGAGAGCGCGCCGCGAGCACATACCGGTGCGCCGAGAATGTCTCCCCGCCCACTAGGAATTCGACATCAACGCCTGCTTTGCTTGTTAGGAGATCCCCTAAGTGCCGATGCAAGTTAGACGGTGGTACCACGATGGATGGCGTCTCCTGCCCGTGGAACAACCCCAGCATAGCGACGTCGACCTTGACAGTGAAGGAATCGTCCTTGAGATGCTCTGATTTCTCCAACTCCTCCCTTTTGATGAACTTCCCGTATGCCGTATCCCCAAGATATATTCACAGCGTAGTTGTTCGTGAGGGTACGCTGGATATAGGGAGGCACAGGATTCCCATGTTGGTCGAGTAAGCTGAACTTGGCTTGTGCATTCACGGCCTCGGCCTCGGCAACGGTATCATCCAAGCGGAGAAAGAGAGATATGTAATCGATGTGCTCGGAGTTTTTCCCGTTGGGATAGTAACGAACACGCCATGTGCGGCCTCCCAGCTGGAACGGGCTAGAGTCGATGCGCTCGCCGTTGGGAACCTCCTTGGTGCGCGAGTAGCCCACGATCTTCAGGAAGTGGTGGCCGCACACGGCGTTAGCAACGACGGAGGAAGCGGATATGGAGGGAACGCCGTCGCCGGCGTCGTGCGAGGAAGTCGGCATGGTGTACGGCGTGATCAATTCGGCTGGTTGCGGTGGCGACGGTGTGAGGGCGAGGGTTTCGTTTTGTGACGAGGGTTTTGGGTGGACACCGCTGCGGACACAGGCCACGTATGTGATGCAGAATTGCAGATCCGATGCTCATGCGTCAGGTACGTGCGAGAAAAGGAAAACCATCTTCGACAAGGAAACACGTACTGTATACTCCATCATTCTTTTTTCAAGAAAACTTCCAATCTATAATCTATTCATCATCAATCATGATAATACAATGAATACCAAAAATAGTAAAAATTACATCCAGATCTATTGATCACTTAGTAACGACTACAAGCACTGAAACGAATTGAAGATGTGCTGCTGTCATAGCCCATCTCTCCCTGGAGCCAGGCAAAACTTGTTGTAGTAGACTCATCGTATTAAGGCCTTATAGGACCAACGCACCAAAACAACAACCGTCACCGTTGAAAAAACATTTAAATCGAAAGGATCCAACCTATAGACCACTAGCGCCTCCAGAACATGCTGATGCCGCCGCTCATGTAGCAAAGCCAAATTGATCTTGTCGATGACAGACGAGAAGTTTTAGTACACGTGCCTCTAAGGACCAGCACCCTGGAGCCGCGGTCATCGCGGTTGAACCCTTGAATAGATCTAAAGAATAGACACCAAATAATCGCTGTCGCGTAGGCATGACGAGAAATCCCAACCTCATCGCACTAAGGAGATGGTAGGAATCTACGCCGGAGCTCCATCGACTACCCGGTAGCTAAGAGAGCTTGCGGTGAGACGAGAGAGGACGAGACTAAGGCAGGAATCTGCAAGTGTTTGCTTTTTTAAATGAAATACTTTTTTTAGAATCTTTTATATATAACAGAGTATTTTTGAAATCTAAAGGAGTCTGCGTGTGTTTGCTATTGACTCTGTATTAAAATGTAAGATGTTCTTTTTGTTCGGTACAGAGGGGGTATATTCAGTTTCCTACTCCAGCCCAAGCTCAGCCCAGTAATAAATTTCAAAACGAAGAAGAAAAAAACTCATCCGAGATGCTTAATTTCATTTTGGTTATCGTCTTTTTATTTTTGTTGGGTTAGTTTCGTATGTAACTAATTTGACTCACGCGCTATAGATTATGTTTGCACCCTTAATGATATACTCCTTCCGTCCAAAAAGATTGTGGGAGACATAGTGTAATGACAATTTTGCAAAAAAAAACCTTGTACCTTCAAATCGGTTACAAATAGGTCCCCGTCTCCTCCCTCCGTCCAGTCACCATCGCCCACACGGCGCCGCCCGCCTACTCTAACCACAGTTGGGTCAGGCACCAGTGCCGCCACGCACCTGCGCCGCCACCTCCCACCCTTCGCCCCCGCCTAGGAGGCGAGCTGCGCCGCCGCCATGGAGGCGGCCCGCTTTAGCAGCCAGCTGGTGGTGGTGGTGGGCGACGTTGCTGCTGCTGGTAGTTCCCCGCACCGGCTTCTGCTTGTGCGGATTCCCTGCGCCGGCCTCTGCTGCTGCTCGTTGTGAGTCAAAATCAAATTGAAAATGAAGACGGCAAAATGAAATTGAAATGAAATTAAAATTCAAAATGACTAATCTTCACAATATATCAACATGTTGCTGGTGCGAGATTGTCAAATACTCTCGCTGAGTTTTGACCCGCTAAAGCAAAAAAAAAAAAAAAAAAACAGTAGGCATGTGGAATGCAGGTTCATCATGCCTCTTGTTTTGATTGCAAAGATTAGTGTCAAAACAAACAAAACAAAGCATGATAATTACATGTAGCAAAAAGAAAAACATCTGCAATAAGCTCATCCCCTTTATCTGTGATAAATTTAATGTCATCGGTTGTTTTACTCAACTGGGTTTACCGAAAAAGGGTTGCCCCCCGCTTTATATTATAAAGCAAACATCACCACATACATCTGAGCGAACCGATACAAACACACCCACCACGACACATTGCACACACCCAAGGCAAGATATAAAGGTGCCGGGCACCGACACACCACTCGTACGACAACCAAGCAAACTAGAGATGAACCAAGAAGAACTACTAGGAGCCACCGAGGAGGGGTGAGACGGACAATGACGAAGCAAGGACTCCAGGACGGTGCCTCCCAGAAGGGTACGACCACGGATAGCCGCCACCGTCTGATTCGAAGATCAAGTTTTCACCCGGAGCCACATGGAGGAGTGGGAGCACCGCGACGGAGCCTTCAAGAAGGATACGACGTCCGTGGACGCCGCCACCAGCGGCCAGTACGAGGACTGGGCAAGTGATGGACCCCGGCGATCACACCCCTCCGACACCCCCGCTCCGCCCACCACCCGCAACCAAGCCCCCCACGAAGCCATGGCTACCCGCCCGCACCTGAGACGCAGGTTCCGCCCTCGAACTCCATGCCTCCCTCCACTAGGGTCGCCGCCCAACATCCAGGCACCCCCAAGACCATCCAAAGAGGCCAGCTTTGTACCAGAGGGACACCCCCGACCGATGTCCCGCGGCAGACGACCCGCCTTGAGCATCGCCGGAGTTGCGACAACCTACACGTGGCTGGGGAAAGGGGGAGGTGGGGGAGCGAACACATCCGGACCGGCACACCCCTGTGCCAGTGACGGGTGACCCGAGCACGTCGGCGCCGCCCATCCCTCCAGCCAACCTCCCCACCGGACACACCCCTGTGCTGCCCCATCACAGCAGCCGTCACAGAACAGCGCAAAGCCACCGTCGCCGACCCGGCCACCGGCGAGGAGGACCCCCAAGGACCGCCACTGACCACCAAGAAAACTCACCGGGGAGTCCATCTGCGTTGCCGCCGTCGTCTAGCCGGCGGGACGCCTGGATCCCGACCAGCACGCCCACCAGCCACCGCTGCTGCGCCTCCACCACCGCCAGCCGCGACCACGGTAGGAGCGGACGCCCGCAGCCTGCGCCGCCCTCGGCCCGCGCCGCCTGGGCCCAGATCTGGCCGTCCGTCGCCGCCGGAGCCCACCGCGCACCACCGCTGCTGCAGCCCCTTCACGCCGCCGCCCACAGCCCGCGTCTCCGCCGCCGTCTGCTGCCGCCGCATCGCCACGCCCCGAGCCAACGTCGCGCCGCCGCCCGACCCTGAGGCCCGCGCCCGCCGGGCCGAGCAGGGGAAGGAAAGTGCCCCGCCGCCGCCAGCACTGGCCGGGCTTTGCCCGCCAGTACGTCGAGGCGGCGGCGAGGGGAGGGAGGTAGGAGGAGGGGGGAGCTGGAGGCGGCGCTAGGGTCCCCCCCCCCCCCCCCCCCCGGCGCTCGCGGGAGCGTCGCGGGAGGGAGGGGACGGGGACTCAACTGGGTTTACATAAACCGCAGCCTGAACATGAGGGAAGAGAACTGAACTTTATGAATTTAGCATAAATTACCTTAGCCAAATTTGTGACCAGATGCAATCTGATTCCCCTTCCTTCAAGGTTACTTGCAACAACTGTTCTCATCTCATCATCAAAACCCCTGCAAGTGGCAGTGTATTGTTACATTGACCTTTCTGGAATGAAGATGCTCAAACGTCGTGATGCAGGGGATTGGGGGTAGAACAAAGGCTTCAAATGATGAATAAGGGAGATAACAGATTGATGAGAGCATCTCCAGCCGCGCCCCCAATAGGCCCCCCCAGGCGACTTTTTCGGCGCCGGCGCAAAAAAAGGCCCAGTCGCGCCCCCAGGACGACGAAAAGCGCCGGTTCGGCCCTTTTTTCCGCCCGGCGGCCGCATGCCGAACCCGGCGCGCTGGGGGCGCTTGGGGGCTCCGGCGCAAGGGAAAAGCGCGGCTGGCCCACGCCGTCAGGTGGAAAGTCAAGATTTTCTTCCCCGACTCGCCTCCCACCCCCCGCGCTCTCGGCCGCCACTAGGTATATCCCGGCGCCGCCCCGCCGCCCTTCACCGGTAGATAGCCATTCCCCGCCGGAAAAATAGCAGAGGTTCGCCGCGGCAGCCCCTCCGACACCAGCTGGGCGTTTCCGGCCCCGGAGGGGCAGTTTAGCGGCGGGTGCACGCCCACCGCGCGCAAGGTGTTCGGCGATTTGCCTGCCTCGGCGATGGACTCGGATGACGAGGAAGTGCTCGCCGCGCTGCTGGAGGAGGAAGCCGAGGCCGACGTCCAGGAAGAAGAGCATCTCATGGTGCTCGCCGCCCTCGCCCAGCTGCTGGCGAGCAATGAAAAGCCGCGGCGAGGTGGCTCGGCGCCGGGGCGGGTGAAAGCAAAGAACCGGCATCGCCTCGAAGGCTACTGCATGCTCTACTCCGACTAATTCGCCGATGCTCCACTTCATGGCGACAGAACATTTCGGCGTCGTTATCGGATGAGCAGAAAGCTTTTCCTCAGGATTGTGAATTCCATCCGGGAGTTCGACAACTACTTCAAATGCAAGATGGATTGCACCGGCAAACTTGGATTCACCTCCATCCAGAAATGCACGACAGCGATTGCTTGCATACGGATCTCCCGGTGACTCACAGGACGACTATGGGCGCATGGCCGAGTCCACCAGCATAGAGTGTTTCTACAAGTTCTGTCGGGCAGTGTTTGGACTGCAACACTTGAGAATACCCAATGCGGAAGACACTGCTCGGATCCTAGCACAGAATGCAGCAAGAGGATTTCCTGGGATGCTTGGAAGCATCGACTGCATGCAAGAGGATTTCAATGGGCGGCACTACAACAAGGGGTACTATCTAACTGATGGCATCTATCCAAGATGGTCGACATTTGTGAAGACCATCAAAAACCCTATGCCTGGAGGCAAGAACGCCTGGTTTGCGAAGATTCAGGAGGCTTGCAGGAAGGATGTCGAGCGGGCATTTGGTGTGCTCCAATCTTGATTTGCTGTTGTCCGGTACCCCGCTCAGACCTGGTCGAAAGATCAAATGTGGGAGATCATGACCTGCTGTGTTATCTTGCACAACATGATCATTGAGAGCGAGCAGGAAGAGCCAGTGTTTGACACTGAACCATACCACAGCAGGGTCCTCTTGCCCAAGTTGATCACCAGCTACCGGCAACCTGGACTGCCTACCTCAGTATGCGTCAGGAGATCCGAGACCCACAGGTGCATCATCAACTGCAGCAAGATCTGATAGAGCACCTATGGAGGCTCAAGGGCGACACCGGGCGCGACGTGTGATGAAATATGAGTTTTTATTTGTTAAACTATATAATTTGTATTGAACTATTTGTTGTTGAACTCTTTTGTTGAAGTATTTGAATTTTTTGTGATGAAATATGTGATAAAAAATATTTATGTTGATAATTGAACGCCGAGCCACGGCGAACCACGCCGAATATGGGCCTATTCTCGCCCATATGGGCCTTTTTCGCCGAAATGGGGCTTCAAAAGTGGGCCAAAATCGGCGACTGGGGGCGACGACTGGGCGCAAAACCGCCCCAGCGCCGAACGAATCGCCGGCTCGCCCCCAGGGGGCGATTTTTATGCGTCCTGGGGGGGCCAATGGCTGGAGATGCTCTAAGACATTCTCTTATTGCCACGGATTATGGGTACATATGTTGTCCCTTATATAGGACTACTTGACCCCTAAGTATCAACTTAAATGATAGTACCAATCTGATCTCTAGCTCTATTCTTATCTCTTTCCTATTTAAACACTGCCAAATGCAGTCATGCAAATAACAGGGGTTCAAAAACTTTTTGAACAATGTCAGTCACTACTTACTGGAAAAGCTAAAAATCACACCATCTGCTATTCAGTATAATGCAAACCACACAAATATATTGCTTGGGTGGATTTTTACCTTCATTTGCAAGTGGAATATCATGATGGTCAAGGAAACTAAGCAGAGTACCGTACACCAGATACTGTCACACGACATCTCCAACCGCAGAAACTACATGAAAATGCTTCTGAATTGTGAAGTATATATGTTGGGTAAAGGACCAGAAATTTTGTGCAATCTCCGTGTTGACAGCAGATCAACCTAAATACCATAGAGGAAGCTCTTTCCTATAAAAATACTGCAGATCTACTTGAGCACCCAACCCTTTCCAAATAGAAGCAAACTCAACAGCAATATAGCTGCAATGATGCGCTAGATGAAAAAGGTTGGTTAGGAAGAATTGTCTTATTGCTACTTGATACAAAAAGAAAGAAACAATGTTAGGGAAGGTTACTAGTTCAGGTTCAGAGTACATGTACAAATTTCATCAGACTAGTGATGCAGAAATTAATTAACATCATCAAGTTATCTTTACAGTTACTAAGCTCCCGTGAAATGGGGCTCTCTCCTGCGTCGAGGCTGTGAAAGCGTGTTGACCAACGTCGTGAGCGTGTGGACTGCGGGCCGGCCCATTTGAGAATAACGCGTGGCGATCTCTGGGTTCTTCCGGCCAACGTCGGTGCGAGCGTCGCTGGTTTCTTCTACTTCCTCCGGAACGAAACAGAAAAGGGGGGCGGCAGCACGCGTGAAGCTTCCATCTCTTTCCCTTCGGTCTCCTGCGTGTATTTTTCTGGGGCGGGCGAGAGCAAGCACAACGTGATGCTTGTTCTCTGCTTGGGCGCTGTCATGTCCCTCCACTTCCTCTCCGAAGGCGCACCTACTCTGCCGCTGCCCTTTGTCGTGCGTGCACTCGCGCTGCTGCCTTATCTTCTCTCTCACGCGCGTGTGCGTTGCAGGGGAGCTGCCGCAGCTGCCTTCTCTCTGTGTGCAGAAGCTATTCTCTTCTCACATCCGTGGTTGCTGACTGCCGTATGTATCGTGACCTCCCATGGTGGCCATGCAGGAATCGCTCAGCAGAACAATAGCCTGGTTCGATGTTATTTGATCATTCAGCTATTTTTGTTTTTCCTTTTTAATCTCTCTTTGTTGAATCAGACATGGCATACTCATTTGTTGCAAACAGGACTCCCAAGCGTAGGTAGCTGACTGAGAGGGATGGTTCAGAGGAGAACTAACAACAACAGCGGCAAAACTGGGCTAAATCGACAGTTTACTGAAGATATAAGTAGCAAGGCCAACAGGAACATCAAAGATAAAATAGCAAACTAAACGTTAAGTTTTTCATTACTCCTTCCTCCCTTCCACCCCTCAAGTTTTATAACACAGCCCGAGCCACAAGCTTAGTTTCTTAATCTTGATTACAACAAATGAGCTCATTTACTTAGTAAGTATCTCAAAAGGATTTTTTTTTATTTTCTCAAAAGGAAATTACAGTACAGCCTTACGATTGCAATCAAAAAGGGCAAGACGGAAGCTCAGGCATAGATGTAGCCCGATGCTCTACTGAACATAACTGAAGAACAGAACAAGTGTCGAACTTAACTGAGGAATGGTTGCTGAACCTGACAAAGTATGCGGCGGAAGGAGAGCGAGCGGTGGTGTGCTCTGGCACCAAGGGTGAGCGATGGCTAGTCCGTTCCTGGGAGGCGACGGTAGCTCTGTTCTGGGGAGGAGATGCCGAGGATTTCGATTTTTCTAGCCTCTTTCTTAATGTCAATTTTATTTTTGATCCCCATCTGTGTTTTTGTATGGCTATCTTGTGATTGGTTTCTCTCTGATCTTTAATGGCCTAACCCGTGTACCTTTTCTCCTTTTTCTTGTTATGCATTAGGCTATTTTGTTAAAATATACCGTATTGTCCACGAATGAATAAAGTGCAATGCCCAATTAAGTTGTGTAATGGCTTACTCATGGATTTAGTACTTGAACCAAGCAGCAAAAACGTGTGCCTTTAATTGGGATTGTGCATAAACTTTTGGCTTTGCAACTTCTGAAAGCATGTAGTAGATGTTAGTACCTCTCCTGGATGTTTTTTCCTGTATGTATGTATTTAGTACCAAGTACTGACAGGAGTTTGTGATCCGACGGCCATCCTAAGCTCATTGCAAGTTACTGCTGCTTAGATCCCCCTAATGGTTGTACTGCATGCATCAGCACCAAGGAAAAGGAAGTAGTTTTACATATTGAGAGTTCAATGAACAGGTTTCAAGATGGTGATCTAGGTAGAGTATACTTGAGTTAATATCCCTCTCACACAACATTTCGAGTTTTAAGTAACATATATTTATACATCTTTTTTTTGCCAAGTAGCACTGGTATCCAGTCTGTGCTTTGTTGTGAGTTGTGATCATACTCATTCAAAGGATTTTCATGCCACGATGCGCATCCAGAGGGTCTGAGGGCTTACAGTCAATTCGTTGTCTTGTTTTCTTAAAAAAAGTTGCCAATTCGTTGATGCAATTAGCATATAGCACACGGGGATGCGCACAAACAAGCTGATGTGCACCGACGAAACTCTACTACATCTGTAACCTATAACAGTCACTGTCGACTTGGGAGTCTGCTTCTGCGTTGCACATTCAAATCCACAATCATATGTTGCGAAATTGCATGTTCCAAACTGCAATTTAGTCTTTCCAGAGGAATAATGAGACGGTGCAGATTGTTTTACCGGGAGATTCAAGTAGCGATTCATAAGAGAATCTATTGCGAATCCATTTCTCCCCCATGTTGTAGTGATCTGCTTCCCCAAAATCACATGTGAAAGGGGACGAAAAGGAAAAAAACGATAAACAACACCGGGCTCATGGTAAATGGTAAACGGCCAACAGATAAAATCTATAAATGAAGTCGGCGCGGCAAAGCGCGCAGATTAAGTTAACTGAATTTTCAGCAACCTAATAGAAGGAAAGTACTCAAACTAGAAAGGCTGCCATGGCAAAGGAAAGAAAAGGAGTAGATAGAGAAAGGAAAAGAAAGGAAATGAGCATGTCATGTGTACGTCTTGTGTATTAAATTATTTAGTTTATTTGAATTGTTTGGAATTATTTGAATTAATTTGAAATTATTTAGATTTATTTGAATTATTTGGAATTATATGGATTAGTTGGATTTATTTGAGTTAACTGGATTTATTTGAATTAGTTGAATTATTTTGAATTAGTTGGAATTATTTAAATTTACTTGAATTAGTTGAATTTATTTGAATTAACTGGAATATTTGGAATTAGTTGGATTTATTTGAATTAATTGGATTTGTTTGAATTATTTGCATAGTTGGATTTATTTGAAATTATTTGAATCATTTGAATTTATTTTAATTAATTGGGTTACATCATTCATCAGCCATCATTTGTTCTCTCTCTCTCTCTCTCTCTCTCTCTCGTCATTACAAGGACTAAGAAGAAGAAAAAACTAAGATTTGTACTGATCAAATGTGCCGGTACAAATCCCACTCTGTTCACTTGTACATGGTCATTACAATATCTTCAGTCAACCAAGATACTATAGACAAATAAGCAGCTAGGAGTAGCATCTAAAAATTCTTTCAGGATCAAAGAAATGCAGATTTCATTTAAGATGATACTCCAACATCTAGCATATGGCTTACCAGATGCTTTGCATCCTCTCGGTCTTTGTTGAAGAACATATCAACCTACACAAGATAAATTCATTATTCTAAGAGACATTGCTTTGAGGGAGTATAACAATGGGAATTAAGCAACATTAATGGCAGGAATAACAACATAAATTAAGCAACAATTCTGCTTTACAGTAGATTTATGACCAATATTTGCCCTCTCCAATCAAGCTACATTTCTTCAACAGGAATTATGATTTAGAGTAGATGACCAATTCTACTTTGCTACCTTTGAACAAATTCAGTCATCCAAATGTTCAGAAACAAATTTAGTCTGGGAGTACTCAGAAACAAATGTTCAGAAACAAATTCATCCAAATCCTGATGATGTGAAAGCTGAAGAAATATCCAAACAAAGGAGTGGGACTATTGGTGGAGAAGAACACAAGTTACTATCAAGTGACCCAATTAAGAACACAAGAACCAAGTGCTGCCACTCAAGCAGAGTATTTAAAATCAACATTAGTGACCGGGGAAAGTAAACATGTGAAAAGCACTGACATTTGCTAGTTGAAAATAAATGTGCAGTCTAAGCTAGAAATGCCACAGCTCTTATCTGATTGCTAGTTGAAATGCATTAATTCAATTGTTCAAGTTTCGGTCTAAGCTAGAAATGTTCAGTCTTATCTGACATTTGCTAGTTGAAAATAAATATGCAATGTAAGCAAATGTCAGAAGCAGCAACTTATGTCAAATGTGCAGTCAAACCAAGAAGCAGCAGCTAGGGGTATGATTTTAGATCAACAGGGAGGGCTCCCCAGATCCATTACTCGAAAGAAGCCCAAAAAACAGGTCTGAATACATGGTACAACTACAAAGAAACCACACACACACACGAGGCTCTCTTGCTATGCAGTAGGCACAGACTATCCTAGCACCAGAGAGAAATCTTTCTAAAGCACTTATTACAGGGACATAATAAAGTCTACTGATATTGTTATCAGCAATAGGACAATCCTTTTGCTGATCTACAATGAACAGATTTTTGACAAGCAAGATCATCCTAATTTTTTATGCTTGGAGAACCACTGGTGAATCCGTTAGAGAAGCATCAACTTGCAAGCTCAGGCTCCAGCAGTTTACTCGTAGGCGTAGACTGAAGGACTTGATGGGCTTGCAGAATTCAGCAGCAGCAACAACTTATGTCAAATGTCACCAAGAGAAGATAGGGGTGTGTTTGGTTGCAGTAGTGAACAGTAGCTGCATTGCATTCACATCTCAACCCAGCCTGGCTCTGGAAAAACAGCCTCATATACGACATCTGCAAGTTGTTTTGTTGCCTGCATGTGGACTTCCTGCATCAGGGGATCAACTTTGGCACATAGTTTGGTTGCCTACATTGTCTCGGCGCATACAACTACACGTTGTTTGGTTGCCCGCATGGGGTATGATTAAGAGCTAGCACTTGCACTTAGCACACAGGGTTAAGAGCTAGCAGAGGAAGGGGGGGGGGGGGGGGGGGAGAAATGCAGTGTGCGCCGGACCATGGCGATTGCGGTGGACAGTGACCGTGGCGCCGTGCCCGACATGACGAGCACGAAGTCATGGGCGAGCGACCCCGTCGGCGAACTAGTTGGAGTGCCCGCACAAAGATAGTGGACAGAGAAGGATAAATGCAGTGCTCACGCCATGGCACCGTCAGTGTAGTAGGACGAGAGATAGGAGCTGAGATGATCGATGCCGGAAATGACTCCAGTGTAGTAGGACGAGAGAGAGGAGGCCGGGAGGAGGCCAAGATGATCGACCCCGTCGGTGGCAGAGAACAGAGGAGAAGAACCCCGTCAGTGTGCGCGCCATGGCGGCTTAACTATAGTAGGATCATGGAGAGAAGGCTGAGATGAACGACGGCGGCGATCATGCTACCACAGCAAGACGCGAGAGAGGAGATCGGGAGAAACCACGCCGGCTAGAGGAATAATTAAGCAGTGTCTTAAATCACAACACACATATCCATATGTACATCCATGACAAATATGTAGATCTTCTCGTCTATGATTGTCGAAACAGGAAACTTGCAACACGAATGTTGTGCGGAACTGCGAGAGTAGGCTGCTGGTCAAAGTAAATTTCAAACGATCGATCATGTGCGATGAATCTGACAAAATTCGTCCAAAATAGCTGCAAACCGGAACAAGAAATTGAGCATGTACGTTCGAGAAACTACAAACCGATTGCCTGAATGGAACCGTAGCATTGATGTGCATCTTTTTCGTGTAGATCCTACCTCGAATCGAAGCACCGTTGTGTAGATTAGTGATGGGAAACGTAGTAATTTCAAAAAAATTCTACGCACACGCAGGATCACGGTGATGCATAGCAACGAGAGGGGAGAGTGTGTCCACGTACCCTCGTAGACCGAAAGCGGAAGCGTTAGCACAACGCGTTTGATGTAGTCGTACGTCTTCATGGTCCGACCGATCCAAGTACCGAACGCACGGCACCTCCGAGTTCAGCACACGTTCAGCTCGATGACGTCCTACGAACTCCGATCCATCAGAGCTTCGAGGTAGAGTTCCGTCAGCACGACGGCGTGATGACGGTGATCATGATGCTACCGATGCAGGGCTTCACCTAAGCACCGCTACGATATGACGGTGATGATGAACCTTTCCGATGTCCGAATATAGTCGTCCAATATATCGATCTTTACGTCTCGACCATTTCGAGACTCCTCGTCATGTCCCCAATCTCATCCGGGACTTCGAACTACCTTCGGTACATCAAAACACATAAACTCATAATACAAATCGTCACCGAACGTTAAGCGTGCGGACCCTACGGGTTCGAGAACTATGTAGACATGACCGAGACACGTCTCCGGTCAATAACCAATAGCGGAACCTGGATGCTCATATTGG
Source organism: Aegilops tauschii subsp. strangulata (assembly GCF_002575655.3). NCBI lineage: Eukaryota > Viridiplantae > Streptophyta > Magnoliopsida > Poales > Poaceae > Aegilops > Aegilops tauschii. Next base: position 474,882,715 of record NC_053039.3, read on the forward strand.
CTCCTACATATTCTACGAAGATCTTTATTGGTCAAACCGCATAACAACATACGTTGTTCCCTTTGTCATCGGTATGTTACTTGTCCGAGATTCGATCGTCGGTATCTCAATACCTAGTTCAATCTCGTTACCGGCAAGTCTCTTTACTCGTTCCGTAATACATCACCCCTCAACTAACTCATTAGTTACAATGCTTGCAAGGCTTATAGTGATGTGGATTACCTAGTGGGCCCAGAGATACCTCTCCGACGATCGGAGTGACAAATCCTAATCTCGAAATACGCCAACTCAACAAGTACCTTCGGAGACACCTGTAGAGCACCTTTATAATCACCCAGTTACGTTGTGACGTTTGGTAGCACACAAAGTGTTCCTCCGGTAAACGGGAGTTGCATAATCTCATAGTCATAGGAACATGTATAAGTCATGAAGAAAGCAATAGCAACATACTAAATGATCAAGTGCTAAGCTAACGGAATGGGTCAAGTCAATCACATCATTCTCCTAATGATTTGATCCCGTTAATCAAATGACAACTCATGTATATGGTTAGGAAACTTAACCATCTTTGATTAATGAGCTAGTCAAGTAGAGGCATACTAGTGACACTATGTTTGTCTATGTATTCACACATGTATTATGTTCCCGGTTAATACAATTCTAGCATGAATAATAAACATTTATCATGAAATAAGGAAATAAATAATAACTTTATTATTGCCTCTAAGGCATATTTCCTTCAGTCTCCCACTTGCACTATAGTCAATAATCTAGTTCACATCGCCATGTGATTTAACACCAATAGTTCACATCACCATGTGATTAACACCCATAGTTCACATCGTCATGTGACCAACACCCAAAGGGTTTACTAGAGTCAATAATCTAGTTCACATCGCTATGTGATTAACACCCAAAAAGTACTAAGGTGTGATCATGTTTTGCTTGTGAGAGAAGTTTAGTCTACGGGTCTGCCACATTCAGATCCGTATTTATTTTGCAAATTTCTATGTCAACAATGCTCTGCACGGAGCTACCCTAGTCAATTGCTCCCACTTTCAATATGTATCCAGATTGAGACTTAGAGTCATCTGGATCAGTGTCAAAATTTGCATCGACGTAACCCTTTACGACGAACCTTTTGTCACCTTCATAATCGAGAAACATATCCTTATTCCACTAATGATAATTTTGATCGTTGTCCAGTGATCTACTCCTAGATCACTATTGTACTCCCTTACTAAACTCAGTGTAGGGTATACAATAGATCTGGTACACAGCATGGCATACTTTATAGAACCTATGGCTGAGGCATAGGGAATGACTTTCATTCTCTTTCTATCTTCTACCGTGGTCGGGCTTTGAGTCTTACACAATTTTACACCTTGTAACACAGGCAAGAACTCTTTCTTTGACTGTTCCATTTTGAACTACTTCAAAATCTTGTCAAGGTATGTACTCATTGAAAAAACTTATCAAGCGTCTTGATCTATCTCTATAGATCTTGATGCTCAATATGTAAGCAGCTTCACCGAGGTCGTTCTTTGAAAAAATCCTTTCAAATACTCCTTTATGCTTTCCAGAAAATTCTACATTATTTCCGATCAACAATATGTCATTCACATATACTTATCAGAAATGTTATAGTGCTCCCACTCACTTTCATGTAAATACAGGCTTCACCGCAAGTCTGTATAAAACTATATGCTTTGATCAACTCATCAAAGCGTATATTCCAACTCCGAGATGCTTGCACCAGTCCATAGATGGATCGCTGGAGCTTGCACATTTTGTTAACACCTTTAGGGTCGACAAAACCTTCTGGTTGCATCATATACAACTCTTCTTTAAGAAATCCATTAAGGAATGTAGTTTTGACATCCATTTGCCAGATTTCATAAAATGTGGCAATTTGCTAACATGATTTGGATAGACTTAAGCATCGCTACGAGTGAGAAAATCTCATAATAGTCAACACCTTGAACTTTGTCAAAAACCTTTTTCGACAAGTCTAACTTTGTAGATAGTAACACTACTATCAGCGTTAGTCTTCCTCTTGAAGATCCATTTATTTTCTATGGCTTGCCGATCATCAGGCAAGTCAACTAAAGTCCATACTTTGTTCTCATACATGGATCCCATCTCAGATTTCATGGCCTCAAGCCATTTCGCGGAATCTGGGCTCATCATCGCTTCCTCATAGTTTGTAAGTTCGTCATGGTCAAGTAACATGAACTCCAGAATAGGATTACCGTACCACTCTGGTGCGGAACATACTCTGGTTGACCTACGAGGTTCGGTAGTAACTTGATCCGAAGCTTCATGATCATCATCATTAACTTCCTCACTAATTGGTGTAAGCATCACTGGAACTGATTTCAGTGATGAACTACTTTCCAATTCGGGAGAAGGTACAATTACCTTATGAAGTTCTACTTTCCTCCCACTCACTTCTTTCGAGAGAAACTCCTTCTCTAGAAAGGATCCATTTTTAGCAACGAATATCTTGCCTTCGGATCTGTGATAGAAGGTGTACCCAACAATAACTTTTGGGTATCCTATGAATACGCACTTTTCCAATTTGGGTTTGAGCTTATCAGGATGAAACTTTTTCACATAAGCATCGCAACCCCAAACTTTAAGAAACGACAACTTTGGTTTCTTGCCAAACCACAGTTCATATGGTGTCGTCTCAACGGATTTAGATGGTGCCCTATTTAATGTGAATGCAGCTGTCTCTAATGCATAACCCCAAAACGATAGTGGTAAATTGGTAAGAGACATCATAGATTGCACCATATCTAATAAAGTACGGTTACGATGTTCGGACACACCATTATGCTGTGGTGTTCCGGGTGGCGTGAGTTGCGAAACTATTTTGCATTGTTTCAAATGAAGACCAAACTCGTAACTCAAATATTCTCCTCCACGATCAGATCGTAGAAACTTTATTTTCTTGTTACGATGATTTTCCACTTCACTCTGAAATTCTTTGAACTTTTCAAATGTTTCAGCTTTATGTTTCTTCAAGTAGATATACCCATATCTGCTCAAATCATCTGTGAAGGTCATAAAATAACGAAACCCACCGCGAGCCTCAACACTCATCGGACCTCATACATCAGTATGTATTATATCCAATAAGTCAGTTGCTCGCTCCATTGTTCCGGAGAACGGAGTCTTAGTCATCTTTGCCCATGAGGCATGGTTCGCAAGCATCAACTGATTCATTAATCAAGTGATTCCAAAAGCCCATCAGCATGGATTTTCTTCATGCGCTTTACACCAATATGACCTAAACGGCAGTGCCACAAATAAGTTGCACTATCATTATTAACTTTGCATCTTTTGGCTTCAATATTATGAATATGTGTATCACTACGATCGAGATCCAACAAACCATTTTTATTGGGTGTATAACCATAGAAGGTATTATTCATGTAAACAGAATAACAATTATTCTCTAACTTAACTGAATAACCGTATTGCAATAAACATGATCAAATCATATTCTTGCTCAACGCAAACACCAACTAACATTTATTTAGGTTCAACACTAATCCCGAAAGTATAGGGAGTGTGCGATGATGATCATATCATTCTTGGAACTACTTCCAACACACATCGTCACTTCACCCTTAACTAGTCTCTGTTCATTCTGCAACTCCTGTTTCAAGTTACTACTCTTAGCAACTGAACTAGTATCAAATACCGAGGGGTTGCTATAAACACTAGTAAAGTACACATCAATAACATGTATATCCAATATACCTTTGTTCACCTCGCCATCCTTCTTATCCGCCAAATACTTGGGGCAGTTTCGCTTATAGTGACCAGTCCCTTTGCAGTAGGAGCACTCAGTCTCAGGCTTAGGTCCAGACTTGGGCTTATTCAGTTGAGCAGCAACTTGCTTGCCGTTCTTCTTGAAGTTACCCTTCTTCCCTTTGCCCTTTTCTTGAAACTAGTGGTCTTTGTCAACCATCAACACTTGATGCTTTTCTTGATTTCTACCTTCGTCGATTTCAGCATCACGAAGAGCTTGGGAATTACTTTCGTCATCCCTTGCATATTATAGTTCATCACTAAGTTCTAGTAACTCGGTGATAGTGACTAGAGAACTTTGTGAATTACTCTCTTATCTGGAAGATTAACTCCCACTTGATTCAAGCAATTGTAGTACTCAGACAATCTGAGCACATGCTCATTGGTTGAGCTATTCTCCTCCATCTTGTAGGCAAAGTACTGTCAGAGGTCTCATACCTCTCGACACGGGCATGAGTATGAAATACCAATTTCAACTCTTGGAACATCTTATATGCTCCATGGCGTTCAAAACGTCTTTGAAGCCCCGATTCTAAGCCGTAAAGCATGGTGCACTAAACTATCAAGTAGTCATCATATCGAGCTTGCCAAACGTTCATAATGTCTGTATCTGCTCCTGCAATTGGTCTGTCACCTAGCAGTGCATTAAGAACATAATTCTTCTGTGCAGCAATGAGAATAATCTTCAAATCACGGATCCAATCCGCATCATTGCTACTAACATCTTTCAACATAGTTTTTCTCTACGAACATATCAAAAATAAAACAGGGGGGCTAAACGCGAGCTATTGATCTACAACATAGATATGCTAATACTATCAGGACTAAGTTCATGATAAATTAAAGTTCAATTAATCATATTACTTAAGAACTCCCACTGAGATAGACATCCCTCTAATCATCTAAGTGATCACGTGATCCATATCAACTAAACCATGTCCGATCATCACGTGAGATGGAGTAGTTTTCAATGGTGAACATCACTATGTTGATCATATCTACTATATGATTCACGCTCGACCTTTCGGTCTCAGTGTTCCGAGGCCATATCTGCATATGCTAGGCTCGTCAAGTTTAACCTGAGTATTCGGCGTGTGCAAAACTGTCTTGCACCCGTTGTATTTGAACGTAGAGCTTATCACACCCGATCATCACGTGGTGTCTCAGCACGAAGAACTTTCGCAACGGTGCATACTCAGGGAGAACACTTATACCTTGAAATTTAGTGAGAGATCATCTTATAATGCTACCGTCGATCTAAGCAAAATAAGATGCATAAAAGATAAACATCACATGCAATCAATATAAGTGATATGATATGGCCATCATCATCTTGTGCTTGTGATCACCATCTCCGAAGCACCGTCAAGATCACCATCGTCACCGGCGCGACACCTTGATCTCCATCGTAGCATCGTTGTCGTCTCGCTAACTATTGCTTCTACGACTATCGCTACCGCTTAGTGATAAAGTAAAGCAATTACAGGGCGATTGCATTGCATACAATAAAGCGACAACCATATGGCTCCTGCCAGTTGCCGATAACTCGGGTACAAAACATGATCATCTCATACAATAAAATATAGCATCATGTCTTGACCATATCACATCACAGCATGCCCTGCAAAAACAAGTTAGACGTCCTCTACTTTGTTGTTGCAAGTTTTACGTGGCTGCTATGGGCTGAGCAAGAACCGTTCTTACCTACGCATCAAAACCACAATGATAGTTCATCAAGTTAGTGTTGTTTTAACCTTCTCAAGGACCGGGCGTAGCCACACTCGGTTCAACTAAAGTTGGAGAACCTGACACCCGCCAGCCACCTGTGTGCAAAACACGTCGGTAGAACCAGTCTCGCGTAAGCGTACGCGTAATGTCGGTCCGGGCCGCTTCATCCAATAATACCGCCGAACCATAGTATGACATGCTGGTAAGCAGTATGACTTGTATCGCCCACAACTCACTTGTGTTCTACTCGTGCATATAACATCTACACATAAAACCTGGCTTGGATGCCACTGATGGGGAACGGAGTAATTTCAAAAAAAATCCTACGCACACGCAGGATCATGGTGATGCATAGCAACGAGAGGGGAGAGTGTCCACGTACCCTCGTAGACCGAAAGCGGAAGCGTTAGCACAGCGCGGTTGATGTAGTAGTACGTCTTCACGGTCCGACCGATCCAAGTACCGAACGCACGGCACCTTCGAGTTCAGCACACGTTCCGCTCGATGACGTCCCACGAACTCCGATCCAGCAGAGCTTCGAGGGAGAGTTCCGTCAGCACGACGACGTGATGACGGTGATGATGATGCTACCGACGCAAGGCTTCGCCTAAGCACCGCTACGATATGATCGAGGTGGATTATGGTAGAAGGGAGCACCGCACATGGCTAAGAGATCAATGATCAATTGTTGTATCTCCAAAGGGTGCCCCCTCCCCGTGTTGGGGAACGTAGTAATAATTCAAAATTTTCCTACGTGTCACCAAGATCAATCTAGGAGATGCTAGCAACGAGAGAGAGGGAGTGCATCTTCATACTCTTGAAGATCGCTAAGCGGAAGCGTTACAAGAACGCGGTTGATGGACTCATACTCGCGGCGATTCAAATCGCAGAAGATCCGATCTAGCGCCGAACGGACGGCGCCTCCGCGTTCAACACACGTACAGCCCGGGGACGCTCCTCCTTCTTGATCCAGCAAGGGGAGAGGAGAAGTTGAGGGAGAACTCCAGCAGGACGACGGCGTGGTGGCAATGGAGCTCGTGGTTCTCCGGCAGGGCTTCGCCAAGCACTACGGAGGAGCAGGAGGAGTTGGAGGAGGAGAGGGCTGCGCCAGGCCAGGGGGTGCCGCTGCCCTCTCTCTCCCTCACTATATATAGGGGGAAGGGGGTGGAGGAGGCGCCCTAGGGTTCCTTAGGGGAGGGGCGGTGGCTACAGGGGAAACCCTAGATGGGTTTGGGCGCCCCCACCCCTGGGAAACTTTCCCCCAAACCGGGAGGGGTGGCTGCCCTAGGGGAGGCGCCCCCACCTCTCCACGTTATGTGAGAGGGGTTGGGAGGGGCGCAAAGCCCCTTAGTGGGCTGGTGTGCCCCCTCCCCTTGGCCCATAAGGCCCCCCAACGCTTGCCGGGGCCTCCGAAACACCTTTCGGTCACGCTGGTCGTCACCCGGTACTCCCAAAACAATTCCGGACTCCAATACCCTTCGTCCAATATATCGATCTTCACCTCCGGACCATTCCGGAGTTCCTCGTCACGTCCGGGATCTCATCCGGGACTCCGAAAAACCTTCGGTAACCACATACTATTTCCCATAACAACTCTAGCGTTACCGAACCTTAAGTGTGTAGACCCTACGGGTTCAGGAACCATGCAGACATGACCGAGACACCTCTCTGGCCAATAACCAATAGCGGGATCTGGATACCCATATTGGCTCCCACATGTTCCACGATGATCTCATCAGATGAGCCACGATGTCGGGGATTCAATCAATCCCGTATACAATTCCCTTTGTCCATCGGTATGTTACTTGCCCGAGATTCGATCGTCGGTATCCCAATACCTCGTTCAATCTCGTTACCGGCAAGTCTCTTTACTCGTTCCGTAACGCATGATCCCGTGGCTAACTCCTTAGTCACATTGAGCTCATTATGATGATGCATTACTGAGTGGGCCCAGAGATACCTCTCCGTCATACGGAGTGACAAATCCCAGTCTCGATTCGTGCAAACCCAACAGACACTTTCGGAGATACCTGTAGTGCACCTTTATAGCCACCCAGTTACGTTGTGACGTTTGGTACACCCAAAGCATTCTTACGGTATCCGGGAATTGCACAATCTCATGGTCTAAGGAAATGATACTTGACATTAGAAAAGCTCTTACCAAACGAACTACACGATCTTGTGCTATGCTTAGGATTGGGTCTTGTCCATCACATCATTCTCCTAATGATGTGATCTCGTTATCAATGACATCCAATGTCCATGGTCAGGAAACCCATAACCATCTATTGATCAACAAGCTAGTCAACTAGAGGCTTACAAGGGACATGTTGTGGTCTATGTATTCACACATGTATTACGGTTTCCAGTTAATACAATTATAGCATGAACAATAGACAATTATCATGAACAAGGAAATACAATAATAACCATTTTATTATTGCCTCTAGGGCATATTTCCAACAGTCTCCCACTTGCACTAGAGTCAATAATCTAGTTCACATCACTATGTGATTGTAATGAATCCAACACCCGTGGGGTTTGTTCATATCTCGCTTGTGAGAGAGGTTATTAGTTAACGGGTCTTGAACCTTTCAGATCCGTGTGTGCTTTACAAATCTCTATGTCATCTTGTAGATGCAGCTACCATGCGCTACTTGGAGCTATTCCAAATAACTGGTCTACTATACGAATCCGGTTTACTTCAGTGTCATCCGAATTAGTGTCAATGTTTGCATCGACGTAACCCTTTACGACGAAATCTTTTACCACCTCCATAATCGAGAAAATTCCTTAGTCCAGTAGATACTAAGGATAAGTTCGACCGCTGTCATGTGATCCATTCCTGGATCACTCTTGTACCCCTTGACTGACTCATGGCAAGGCACACTTCAGGTGCGGTACACATCATAGCATACTGTAGAGCCTACGTCTAAAGCATAGGGGACAACCTTCGTCCTTTCTCTCTCTTCTGCCGTGGTCATGTTTTTAGTCTTACTCAATACTCACACCTTGTAACACAGCCAAGAACTCCTTCTTTGCTGCTCTATTTTGAACTCCTTCAAAATCTTGTCACGGTATGTATTCATTTGAAAGTACTATTAAGCGTTTTTGATCTATCCTTATAGATCTTGATGCTCAATGTTCAAGTAGCTTAATCCAGGTTTTGCATTGAAAAACACTTTTCAAATAACCCTGTATGCTTTCCAGAAATTCTACATCATTTCTGATCAACAATATGTTAACAACATATACTCATCAAAAATCTATAGTGCTCCCACTCACTTCTTTGGAAATACAAGTTTCTCATAAACTTTGTATAAACCTAAAATATTTGATCATCTCATCAAAGCGTACATTCCAACTCCGAGATGCTTACTCCAGCCCTTAGAAGGATTGTTGGAGCTTTGCATACTTGTTAGCATCTTTCAGGATTGACAAAACCTTCTGGTTGTATCACATACAACCTTTTCTCAAGAAAATCGTTGAGGAAACAATGTTTTTGACATCCTATCTGCAAGATTTCATAAATAATGCAGTAACTGCTAATATAATTCCAACAGACTCTTAGCATCGCTACGAGTGAGAAAATCTCATCATAGTCAACTCCTTGAACTTGTTGGAAAACATCTTAACGACAAGTCGAGCTTTCTTAATGGTGACACTTACCATCATTGTCCGTCTTCCATTTAAAATCCATCTGCACCCAACAGCCTTACGACCATCAAGTAGTTCTTCCAAAGTCTGTACTTTGTTTTTATACATGGATCCTCTCTCGGATTTTATGGCCTCGAGCCATTCGTCGGAATCTGGGCCCACCATCGCTTCTCCATAGCTCGTAGGTTCATTGTTGTCTAGCAACATGACTTCCAAGACAGGATTACGTACCACTCTGAAGTAGTACGCATCCTTGTCGTCCTACGAGGTTTGGTAGTGACTTGATCCGAAGTTTCATGATCACTATCATAAGCTTCCACTTCAATTGGTGTTGGTGCCACAGGAACAACTTCTTGTGCCCTGCTACACACTAGTTGAAGTGACGGTTCAATAACCTCATCAAGTCTCCAACATCCTCCCACTCAATTCTTTCGAGAGAAACTTTTCCTCGAGAAAGGACCCGTTTCTAGAAACAATCACTTTTGCTTCCAGATCTGAAATAGGAGGTATACCCAACTGTTTTGGGTATTTTATGAAGATGCATTTATCCGCTTTGGGTTCGAGCTTATCAGCCTGAAACTTTTTCACATAAGCGTCGCAGCCCCAAACTTTTAAGAAACGACAGCTCAGGTTTCTCTAAACCATAGTTCATACGGTGTCATCTCAACGGAATTGCGTGGTGCCGTATTTAAAGTGAATGCGGTTGTCTCTAATGCCTAACCCATAAACGATAGTGGTAATTCGATAAGAGACATAATGGTATGCACCATATCCAATAGGGTGCAGTTATGATGTTCGGACACACCATCACACTATGGTGTTCCAGGCGGTATTAGTTGTGAAACAATTTCCACAATGTCTTAATTGTGTGCCAAACTCGTAACTCAGATATATCTATGATCATATCATAGACATTTTATCCTCTTGTCACGACGATCTTCAACTTTACTCTGAAATTACTTGAACCTTTCAATAATTCAGACTTGTGTTTCATCAAGTAAATATTCTTAGCATCTACTCAAATCATCTGTGAAGTAAGAACATAACGATATCCACTGCGTGCCTCAGCACTCATTGGACTACACACATCAAATGTATTACTTCCAACAAGTTGCTCTCTTGTTTCATCTTACTGAAAACGAGGCCTTTCAGTCATCTTGCCCATGTGGTATGATTTGCATGTCTCAAGTGATTCAAAATCAAGCGAGTCCAAACGATCCATCAGTATGGAGTTTCTTCATGCATATCTACCAATAGACATGGTTCGCATGTCTCAATCTTTTCAAAAATGAGTGAGTCCAAAGATCCATCAACATGGAGCTTCTTCATGCGTTTTATACCAATATGACTCAAATGGCAGTGCCAGAAGTATGTGGTACTATCATTACTATCTTATATCTTTTGGCATGAACATGTGTATCACTACGATCGAGATTCAATAAACCATTTATTTTAGGTGCAAGACCATTGAAGGTATTACTCAAATAAATGGAGTAACCATTATTCTCCTTAAATGAATTACCGTATTGCGATAAACATAATCCAATCATGTCTATGCTCAACGCAAACACCAAATAACGATTATTTAGGTTTAACACCAATCTCGATGGTAGAGGGAGCGTGCGATGTTTGATCACATCAACCTTGGAAACACTTCCAACACATATCGTCATCTCACCTTTAGCTAGTCTCCGTTTATTCCGTAGCCTTTTATTTCGAGTTACCAACACTTAGCAACCGAACCGGTATCTAATACCCTGGTGCTACTAGGAGTACTAGTATAGTACACATTAATATAATGTATATCCAATATACTTCTGTTGACCTTGCCTGCCTTCTCATCTACCAAGTATCTAGGGTAGTTCTGCTTCAGTGACCGTTCCCCTCATTACAGAAGCACTTAGTCTCGGGTTTGGGTTCAACCTTGGGTTTCTTCACTAGAGCAGCAACTGATTTGCCGTTTCATGAAGTATCCCTTCTTTCCCTTGCCCTTCTTGAAACTAGTGGTTTTACTGACCATCAACAAATGATGCTCCTACTTGATTTTTACTTTCGCGGTGTCAAACATCGCGAGTTGCTCAAGGATCATCATGTCTGTCCCTGATATGTTATAGTTCATCACGAAGCTCTAATAGCTTGGTGGCAGTGACTATGGAGATCCATCACTATCTCATCTGGAAGATTAACTCCCACTCGATTCAAGCGATTGTACTACTCAGACAATCTGAGCACATGCTCAACGATTGAGCTTTTCTCCCTTAGTTTGCAGGCTTAAGAAACTTGTCAGAGGTCTCATACCTCTTGACGTGGGCACTAGTCTGAAATCCCAATTTCAGTCTTTGGAACATCTCATATGTTCTGCGACGTTTCAAAAACGTCTTTGGCGCCTCAATTCTAAACCGTTAGCATTACGCACTGAACTATCACGTAGTCATCAAAATGTGTATGTCAGATGTTCGCAACATCCACAGACGATGCTCGAGGTTCAGCACACCGAGCGGTGCATTAAGGACAGAAGCCTTCTGTGCAGCAATGAGGATAATCCTCAGTTTATGGACCCAGTCCGCATAATTTCTACTATCAACTTTCAACTAAAATTTCTCTAGGAACATATCTTAAACAGTAGAACCAAAGCGTAAGCTATGACATAATTTGCAAAGACCTTTTGACTATGTTCATGATAATTATGTTCATATGATTATTTAATGAACTCCCACTTAGATAGACATCCCTCTAGTCATCTAAGTGATACATGATCCGAATCGACTTGACCGTGTCCGATCATCACGTGAGACGGACTAGTCATCAACGGTGGACATCTCCATGTTGATCGTATCTACTATACGACTCATGTTCGACCTTTCGGTCTCTTGTGTTTCGAGGCCATGTCTGTACATGCTAGGCTCGTCAAGTTAACCTAAGTGTTTCGCATGTGTAAATCTGGCTTACACCCGTTGTATGCGAACGTTAGAATCTATCACACTCGATCATCACGTGGTGCTTCGAAACAACGAACCTTCGCAACGGTGCACAATTAGGGGGAACACTTTCTTGAAATTTTAGCGAGGGATCATCTTATTTATGCTACCATCATTCTAAGCAAATAAGATGTAAACATGACAAACATCACATGCAAATCATAAAGTGACATGATATGGCCAATATCATCTTGCGCCTTTTGATCTCCATCTTCGAGGCACGGCATGATCACCTTCGTCACCGGCATGACACCATGATCTCCATCATCGTGTCTTCATGAAGTTGTCTCGCCAACTATTGCTTCTACTACTATGGCTAACGGTTAGCAATGAAGTAAAGTAATTACATGGCGTTTTTCATTGACACGCAGGTCATACGATAAATTAAGACAACTCCTGCCGGTTGTCATACTCATCGACATGCAAGTCGTGATTCCTATTACAAGAACATGATCAATCTCATATATCACATATATATAGTTCGTCACATCCTTTTGGCCATATCACATCACATAGCATACCCTGCAAAAACAAGTTAGACGTCCTCTAATTGTTGTTGCATGTTTTACGTGGCTGCTATGGGTTTCTAGCAAGAATGTTTCTTACCTACGCAAAAGCCACAACGGTGATATGCCAATTTCTATTTACCCTTCATAAGGACCCTCTTCATCGAATCCGATCCGACTAAAGTGGGAGAGACAGACACCTGCTAGCCACCTTATGCATCAAGTGCATGTCAGTCGGTGGAACCTGTCTCACGTAAGTGTACGTGTAAAGTCGGTCCGGGCCGCTTCATCCCACAATGCCGCCGAATCAAGATAAGACTAGTAACAGCAAGCAAATTGAACAAATCATTGCCCACAACTACTTTGTGTTCTACTCGTGCATATAATCTATGCATAGACCTAGCTCATGATGCCACTGTTGGGGAGCGTAGTAATAATTCAAAATTTTCCTACGTGTCACCAAGATCAATCTAGGAGATGCTAGCAACGAGAGAGAGGGAGTGCATCTTCATACCCTTGAAGATCGCTAAGCGGAAGTGTAACAAGAACGCGGTTGATGGAGTCATACTCGCGGCGATTCAAATCGCAGAAGATCCGATCTAGCGCCGAACGGACGGCGCCTCCGCGTTCAACACACGTACAGCCCGGGGACATCTCCTCCTTCTTGATCCAGCAAGGGGAGAGGAGAAGTTGAGGGAGAACTCCAGCAGCACGACGGCGTGGTGGCAATGGAGCTCGTGGTTCTCTGGCAGGGCTTCGCCAAGCACTACGGAGGAGCAGGAGGAGTTGGAGGAGGAGAGGGCTGCGCCAGGCCAGGGGGTGCCGCTGCCCTCTCTCCCCCTCACTATATATAGGGGGAAGGGGGTGGAGGAGGTGCCCTAGGGTTCCCTAGGGGAGCGGCGGCGGCCACAGGGGAAACCCTAGATGGGTTTGGGCGCCCCAACCCCTGGGAAACTTGCCCCCAAACCGGGAGGGGTGGCTGCCCTAGGGGAGGTGCCCCCACCACTCCACGTTACGTGAGAGGGGTTGGGAGGGGCGCACAGCCCCTTAGTGGGCTGGTGTGCCCCCTCCCCTTGGCCCATAAGGCCCCCCAACGCTTGCCGAGGCCTCTGAAACACCTTTCGGTCATGCTAGTCGTCACCCGGTACTCCCAGAACAATTCTGGACTCCAATACCCTTCGTCCAATATATCGATCTTCACCTCCGAAACATTCCAGAGTTCCTCGTCACATCCGGGATCTCATCCAGGACTCCGAACAACCTTCGGTAACCACATACTATTTCCCATAACAACTCTAGCGTCACCGAACCTTAAGTGTGTAGACCCTACGGGTTCGGGAACCATGCAGACATGACCGAGACACCTCTCCGGCCAATAACCAATAGCGGGATCTGGATACCCATATTGGCTCCCATATGTTCCACGATGATCTCATCGGATGAACCATGATGTCGGGGATTCAATCAATCCCGTATACAATTCCCTTTGTCGATCGGTATGTTACTTGCCCGAGATTCGATCGTCGGTATCCCAATACCTCGTTCAATCTCGTTACCGGCAAGTCTCTTTACTCGTTCTATAACGCATGATCCCGTGGCTAACTCCTTAGTCACATTGAGCTCATTATGATGATGCATTACCGAGTGGGCCCAGAGATACCTCTCCGTCATACGGAGTGACAAATCCCAGTCTCGATTCGTGCCAACCCAACAGACACTTTCGTTGATACCTGTAGTGCACCTTTATAGCCACCAGTTACGTTGTGATGTTTGGACACCCAAAGCATTCCTACAGTATCCGGGAGTTGCACAATCTCATGGTCTAAGGAAATGATACTTGACATTAGAAAAGCTCTTAGCAAACGAACTACACGATCTTGTGCTATGCTTAGGATTGGGTCTTGTCCATCACATCATTCTCCTAATGATGTGATCCCGTTATCAATGACATCCAATGTCCATGGTCAGGAAACCCATAACCATCTATTGATCAACGAGCTAGTCAACTAGAGGCTTACTAGGGACATGTTGTGGTCTATGTATTCACACATGTATTACGGTTTCCAGTTAATACAATTATAGCATGAACAATAGACAATTATCATGAACAAGGAAATACAATAATAACCATTTTATTATTGCCTCTAGGGCATATTTCCAACACCCTGTATATAAAGGAATGGAGGAGGGGGAGGGCCGGCCCTCTCTATGGCGCACCCTAGGGGAGTCCTACTCTCACCGAGAGTAGGATTCCCACTTTCCTAGTAGAACTAGGAGCCCTTCCAAGTAGTAGGAGTAGGAGAGAAGGAAAGGGAAAAGAGAAGAGAAGGAAGGAGGGGGTGCCGCCCCTCCCCCTAGTCCAATTCGGACTAAGCATTGGGGGGGCGCGCAGCCTCCCCTCTCTCTTTCTCCTAAAGCCCAATAAGGCCCATATACTCCCCGGCGAATTCCCGTAACTCTCCGGTACTCCGAAAAATAACACTCGGAACCTTTCCGATGTCCGAATATAGTCGTCCAATCCAATATATCGATCTTTACGTCTCGACCATTTCGAGACTCCTCGTCATGTCCCCAATCTCATCCGGGACTTCGAACTACCTTCGGTACATCAAAACACATAAACTCATAATACAAATCGTCACCGAACGTTAAGCGTGCGGACCCTACGGGTTCGAGAACTATGTAGACATGACCGAGACACGTCTCCGGTCAATAACCAATAGCGGAACCTGGATGCTCATATTGGCTCCTACATATTCTATGAAGATCTTTATCGGTCAAACCGCATAACAACATACGTTGTTCCCTTTGTCATCGGTATGTTACTTGTCCGAGATTCGATCGTCGGTATCTCAATACCTAGTTCAATCTCGTTACCGGCAAGTCTCTTTCCTCGTTCCGTAATACATCATCCCTCAACTAACTCATTAGTTACAATGCTTGCAAGGCTTATAGTGATGTGGATTACCTAGTGGGCCCAGAGATACCTCTCCGACGATCGGAGTGACAAATCCTAATCTCGAAATACGCCAACTCAACAAGTACCTTCGGAGACACCTGTAGAGCACCTTTATAATCACCCAGTTACGTTGTGACGTTTGGTAGCACACAAAGTGTTCCTCCGGTAAACGGGAGTTGCATAATCTCATAGTCATAGGAACATGTATAAGTCATGAAGAAAGCAATAGCAACATACTAAACGATCAAGTGCTAAGCTAACGGAATGGGTCAAGTCAATCACATCATTCTCCTAATGATTTGATCCCGTTAATCAAATGACAACTCATGTATATGGTTAGGAAACTTAACCATCTTTTATTAACGAGCTAGTCTAGTAGAGGCATACTAGTGACACTATGTTTGTCTATGTATTCACACATGTATTATGTTCCCGGTTAATACAATTCTAGCATGAATAATAAAAATTTATCATGAAATAAGGAAATAAATAATAACTTTATTATTGCCTCTAGGGCATATTTTCTTCAATTAGAGGGACAAGGGAGAGAGCAGATTAGAGGAGGTTGAAGAAGACACCACGTAATCACCTCGCATATCTCCTGTTTCTCCTCCTGCAGGGGCCCGCTAGCTGCGCTTCCGCTCGGCCTGGCTCGAGAGAAACTGCCGATTTCCAGCAGGCCTGGGTCGGAGCTGCTTTAAGATCCGTGCCATGCGGGCCGAACAATAGAAGCATGCAACCAGTCGGCCCGTTTGCGTCCCGCGCGAGCCAGGCCGGGCCTCATGCAGGCAACCAAACACGCCCTAGATCTCACTAGCAGCAGCAACCATGTATGGGCTTGCAGTACGGGAAGAAGCATGGACGCCATCGACATGAGGGATGAAGAACACTGGCGTGGTGACAAAGTGGAGGCCGTCGAGACGCCGGACTGGAGGGGTGAAGAAAACTGGTGTACTGCCCCTAGCCCGTCGTCGTGAACAGGATGGGGAAGACGGGCCGTAGACTGAGAAGGCGGTGGCTCGCTCGGAGCTCGCTCGGCGGTGAAGGTGGGAAACTGGAGGGACAGCGGTGGTAGCGCTCTTCTACACGCCAGATCTCGGCGGCCTCGATGCGCCTGCCACCTCCAGGACATGAGCGCCGGCGCCCGAGCCAGCAAATCGCGCGCTTTACGGAGAAGGGGATCGCTTTCGTCTTGATCTCCCCCCTCATTGGGATCAGGTTCATACGGGTGAAGAAAAGCGGCGAGACGAGAGGGAGAAGGCAGCCGGCGTGCGGCGAGGCAACGGAGCAGGCGGCCTGCTGCAGAGGATGTCGCCATCGCAGAATTGAGTAGGAGAGGATGGGGGAAGCGGTGCGGGCTGCGTCCTTTGTTGGAGGAAACCGGAGGGGGGTTTGGGACGGATGGGGTTTTCAGAAAATGTCGACCGCCTCGCCAATGTCTTTTTTTTCAAAAGTACGCCAATAACGTACAGTAACTTTTTTTAGGGGAATAACGTACAATAACTTTTTAGAAGGTAGAAGAGTGATTTATACAAAGAGCTAACAATGGATGCGGACATCCATGCAAGCGAACTGCAACACAACTCGCTAAACTACTCTCTCACAAAACGCTCGAGACCACCGACTCCTACCCCTGCTTGCTGCAACTCCTGCACCTCCGAAACAATTTGGTGCCATAGCTGCCTGGCGTCTTGACTTGCTGCAATCTGTTAAGTACTCTGGCGTTTCGCTGCTTCCACAGAGTCCACACCGCGATCAAAAATAGAGTATCGAAACTGCGGCGCTCGGCTCGATGGAATAGGCGCCTAGCCCGCAGCCACCACTCCATCAGCGTACTGCCCGTGCCCGGCTCCGGAGCCTCTGATGTTCCACTCCGTAAGGCAGTAGAACCAAACCTCCCTCGCATAGACGCATTGAATCAGGATGTCTGCGTTATCTTCTTCTTGTAGGCAGCTGTAGCAAGGTGACGGGCGTTCCTGCAGACCGTGCATGACACGTCGATCCGAGGTCCAAAGACAATGTTAACCAGCCAGCCACGCGAGAATCTTGCATCTGAGCGGGGCCCAACTCCTCCAAGTACAACTCGCGAACGAGGATTTCTCCATCCCCATGCAGTCTCTGGTAGACTGGTCGAGCAGTGTAGACGCCCGAAGCATCGGCCGGCCAGGAAAATTGATCTGCTTCCTGGGTATCCCTCGGGACCGATGCTATTGCATGGCCTAGATGAATAAGCTGCAAATGTGCTGAAAAGGACAAGTCACCGTTGATATCTTGCAACCACGTGTCGTTGTCCAGTGCCTACTGCACGGTCCGACGGTTGCGCGTGCGAGCATCTACGCAGCTGAGGATCAGCGGGGCAAAGTCGATGATAGCAAAACCGGAAATCCACCTATCGCTCCAGAACAGGACTCTGTTCCCTTCGCCAACCTTAATACTAACTAGACTGTCAAAGACCCGTTTAGCCATATTGTCGTTGATCATGGGGAGGCCCTGCCACGGTCTGTTGGGGATCTGTCCGGCGCAACCACTCCCAACGGGCTCGTAGATCCAGCGCTTGCTGCTGCAGGCTCTTTACTCCTAGTCCACCAAAGCAAGTCGGGCGACAGATAGATTTCCACGCAACTAAGCACTGCCCTCCACTGACTTTCTCCTTTCCTTTCCAGAAAAAAGCTCTCATCCAACTGTCCAGCTCCTCAAAGACCCAGGTCGGCGCCTCCATAACCATGAAGTGGTGGATGGGTTTTGCAGCGATCACAGACTTCACTAGTACTAATCTTCTCGGCCTCTCGATAAGGTATGTTTGCCAAGCCGGCACAAAGTACTTGGTGTGGTCCAGCATGGGCTGCCATTCCGCACGGGTTAATTGTTTTATCGCTAACTGCAGCCCCAAATATTTGTAAGGGAACTCTCCCTCATGAAAGTGAAGCATCTCGGCCAGACGCTGCCGGTCCAACTCATCCCCTCTAATCAAAATGGCCGAGGATTTAGCGTAGTTCACCTTGAGGCCCGAAGCCTGTCCAAAGATCTGCAACGCCTGCCTAACAAACTGCAAATCTCTCGCCGAGGGTCTGGTGAAAAGCGCAACATCATCCGCTTAGATTGATAGGTGCTGCATGGCCATGATTCCTGGGAATGAACTGATGACTCCCTCTGTAGCCGCTTTGTTGATAATCTTGGTCAGCGCATCCATAGCTATAACAAACAGCAAAGGCGAGACTGGGTCTCCTTGCATGAGCCCCTTAGCGTGTGTGAAACTCCTCCCAGGGACATCGTTGAAGATCACTTTCGTGTTAGCGTGCTGAGCAGGGCTGCCACACCCAGCCGATCCACTTTTGCCCAAATCCTTTGACCCGAAGGACGTCAAATTAGAACGGCCAAGACAAAGAATCAAAGGCCCTTGATATGTCTAATTTGAGAAACACTCTGGGATCTATGCGGGCGTGAATTTTCCTGGCAACTTGTCGGACCAACATGACCTTATCATGCAAGGTCCTCCCCATGATGAATGCAGACTAATTTGCTGCCACAATCTCTTTCATTCTCCTCCTAACCCTGTTGGCCAACAACTTGGCAAACAGTTTACCAGCGCCCTGGGGCAAGCTAATGGGGCGATAATCCTTCACCTCCTGTGCGTCCGCCTTCTTTGGGATAAGCACAATATGTGCCCGATTAAGCTTACTGAAACCTCGACAGTCACCCACGTACAATCATGAGTAACACTGCCATCACATCCGGCTTGATTATAGGCCAAGCGCGCTGGTAAAAGGCACCAATAAAGCCATCGATATGGTAATGTCAAGATGGCCGCAACGGAGCTCCTATCGATTTTATTGTGCAGTTTATCTTCACAAATCAGCTTCAGCCTCGCCAAATCACACCTGTCCGCTGAAACAAGCAAATGCTGAGCCATGTCATATTCTTCTTCTTGCTTCATATCCGGCAATGCGCCTGTGTACATAATGATTTCCGACAAGCTCAATGTAAATTCCTTCTGTACTCCCTCCGTTCCTAAATGTAAATCTTTTTAGAGATTTCAATACGAACTACATACGGATGTATATAGAAATATTTTAGCGTGTAGATTCACTGATTTTGCTCCGTATGTAGTCCATATTAAAATCTCTAAAAAAAAACTTATATTTACAAATGGAGGGAGTAGAATATTTGATACTAGACTAATAGAAGCTCCAGCTGTGAACCATGTTATCACAGATGCCAATAAGCAGCTGCTGTAATTGCATGCTTTGTTGTACGACAATGGATAAGATAGGCAAATGGAACATCTCATAGAAGTCAATCATAGCATAGACATGGGCACTCGCAAATGATTATAGCTATGCAAATAGAACCAAAAGTTTTTCATAATGCCATTTATCATACAAGAGTTTGGCAGAGTATTATCAGACTTAATGTTGCATGTACGTGCCAGAAAAGGAAAATCGTTTTGACATGCAAGACTGAACTGAGCCTGGAAGAGCAATGAGATAACTGAAGATTGGGTGGTGGTACACGTATTTAATTTAACTGCTAACGCTATTTTTTTTTCCAAATACCAGTGCTAGTATGCTCACTAGGCGTGTGCCCTACCCAAAAACCACCTAACTCTCACCTAAATAGGTGGATTATTCTGGCCTAGATGTGCAGATTCTAAAATCCAACAAGTTTTGCCTTTTTTGAATCTAAATCCGGGTCATTTTTGTTGAGTATATTGATTATTAGGAAAGACGAGATAGACTAGGATTTGTTCTGGCTTGTCTTGCACTCCAAATAGATCATTGTACTTCTATATACATGCCCATGAGGCTCAAGCAATACAACAACTATTCCACCAATCCTCTCTCCCATCTAACATGGTATCAGAGCCAAGAGGTCTTGAGTTCAAGACCCGGCTGGCGCAATTAAATTATAGCCCACTTTCAGTCCACGTCTAGGCCTGAGGGAGCCACATGTGAGGAGGAGTGTTGACGTATAATGTGCTGCCTAGTCCCTTCCATCAGATCGGTCTTTTGGTTGCATTGGCTAGAGCATGCACTTCTACATGGTATCAGTTTCCGGGTTCTAAACCCTAGCCGCCGCCGCTTCCGCACCCGCGCGCCGCCCCTGGGGCGGTCGGCCTCCATGACCGCCGGGCGCCGCGCCGCCCGTACCTAGGATTCGTCCGCTGGCCATGTTGGCCGGCTGCCCTAGAGAATCTTTTTCCCGAGCCCTCGCTCCGGATTTTTTCGCTCTCTCGCCGGTCGGTTTGATCGGCGTTTTCTTTTTGGTTTTCCGATCTATGCTTGATCGGTTTGCGTCCCCCGCCGCCGCCGTCGACACCCCGCGCCTCCACTCCGACACCGGCGCGCCCGACCGGCTACTTCTCCGACTCGGCGGCCTCGCGCGACAGGCGGCCCTCAAGGCCGTCGTCCGCGCGCCGGCCCGCCCATCGCCCTGTGCCGGCCGTCACCGCCCTCCTCCGACCGGGACACCTGCATCGCCCACACCCGGCAGCCTCTCGCCATACGGCGGCCAATCATAGCTGTAGTTCACGCGCCGGCCCGCCCATCGATCCATGTCACCCCCTCCGTCGCGTCTGCACGGCGGCCCGGCGGTCTACCTCGCCGGCCTCGTCCTCGGCTGCGTCGGGATGGCTGCGTCACGCTCGTCGGATGCCCTCAACTCGGGCGCCGCTGCTCCGTTGGTCGCTCGGGCCTCGCTGCCCGGGCGCCGGCGCTGCTTTGGCAGCCCGGGTGCCGGTGCTGACACACCCGTCCGCACGACGTCCCACGCCGTCCGTCGTCGCCGGCCTCATCCCGGACTCCGCCGCCACCACGCCTCCACCTAGCGGCGTCCCCGACCTCGCGCGCGATCGGCTTGATCACCCGCTTGATGGGGAACGCAGTAATTTCAAAATTTTCCTACGCACACACAAGATTATGGTGATGCATAGCAACGAGAGGGGAGAGTGTAGTCCATGTACCCTCGTAGACCGTAAGCCGAAGCGTTATGACAACGCGGTTGATGTAGTCGTACGTCTTCACGATCAACCGATCCTAGCACCGAAAGTACGGCACCTCCACGATCTACACACGTTCGGCTCGGTGACGTCCCAGGAACTCACGATCCAGCAGAGTGTCGAGGGAGAGCTTCGTCAGCACGACGGCATGATGACGGTGATGATCAAGCTACCGGCGCAGGGCTTCGCCTAAGCACTGCAACGATACGACCGAGGTGGATTATGGTGGAGGGGGGCACCGCACGCGGCTAAGAGATCAATGATCAACTTATGTGTCTATGGGGTGCCCCCTGGCCACGTATATAAAGGATGGAGGGAGGAGGAGGCCGGACCTCATAGGGCGCGCCCAAAGTGTGGAGTCCTACTAGGACTCCCTAGTCCTAGTAGGATTCCACCTCCCACATGGAATAGGAAAAGGGGAAGGGAGAAGGAGAAGGAAGGAAGGGGGCGGCCCGCTTCCCTAGTCCAATTCGGACCAGTCCATGGGGAAGGGGCGCAGCCACCCTTGAGGCCTTTCTCTCCTTTCCCGTATGGCCCATTAAGGCCCAATACGAATTCCCGTAACTCTCCGGTACTACGAAAAATATCCGAATCACTCCGAACCTTTCCGATGTCCGAATATAGCCTTCCAATATATCGATCTTTACGTCTCGACCATTTCGAGACTCCTCGTCATGTCCGTGATCACATCCGGAACTCCGAACAACCTTCGGTACATCAAAACACATAAACTCATAATACCAATCGTCACAGAACTTTAAGCGTGCGGACCCTACGGGTTCGAGAACTATGCAGACATCACCGAGACACGTCTCCGGTCAATAACCAATAGCGGAACCTGGATGCTCATATTGGCTCCCACATATTCTCCGAAGATCTTTATCGGTCAAACCGCATAACAACATACGTTATTCCCTTTGTCATCGGTATGTTACTTGCCCGAGATTCGATCGTCGGTATCTCAATACCTAGTTCAATCTCATTACTGGCAAGTCTCTTTACTCGTTCTGTAATGCATCATCCCGTAACTAACTCATTAGTCACATTGCTTGCAAGGCTTATAGTGATGTGCATTACCGAGAGGGCCTAGAGATACCTCTCCGACAATCGGAGTGACAAATCCTAATCTCGATCTATGCCAACTCAACATGTACCATCGGAGACACCTGTAGAGCACCTTTATAATCACCCAGTTACGTTGTGACGTTTGGTAGCACACAAAGTGTTCCTCCGGTATTCGGGAGTTGCATAATCTCATAGTCATAGGAACACGTATAAGTCATGAAGAAAGCAATAGCAACATACTAAACGATCAAGTGCTAATCTAACGAAATGGGTCAAGTCAATCACATCATTCTATAATGATGTGACCCCGTTAATCAAATGAAAACTCATGTCTATGGCTAGGAAACTTAACCATCTTTGATTCAACGAGCTAGTCAAGTAGAGGCATACTATTGACACTCTGTTTGTCTATGTATTCACACATGTACTAAGTTTCCGGTTAATAAAATTCTAGCATGAATAATAAACATTTATCATGTATAAGGAAATATAAATAACAACTTTATTATTGCCTCTAGGGCATATTTCCTTCAGTCTCCCACTTGCACTAGAGTCAATAATCTAGTTCACATCGCCATGTGATTTAACACCAATAGTTCACATCACCATGTGATTAACACCCACAGTTCACATCGCCATGTGACCAACACTCAAAGGGTTTACTAGAGTCAGTAATCTAGTTCACATCGCCATGTGATTAACACCCAAAGAGTACAAAGGTGTGATCATGTTTTGCTTGTGAGATAAGTTTAGTCAACGGGTCTGCCAAATTCAAATCCGTATTGTCGTGGAATTGTCACGGCAGATGTCCTAGTGAAAGGACTTAGTCGTGGAGCCATCGCAACTAGGAAGCAAGAAGGGGTTAATCGGGACAAAGGACACGAGGTTTATACTGGTTCGGCCCCTTACAGTGAAGGTAAAAGCCTACGATCCAGTTTTGAGTGGGATTGTGTATGTCTCCATAACCAGGGAGCGAGTCCGCTTGACCTAGCTCTCGATTTGATGTTACTTGCCCTAAGCCGCCGCTGGGTCATCACCTTATATACACGGGTTGACGCCCTGCGACTTACAGAGTCCCGGCCGGCTTATAAACAGTGTCCGACTCGGTGACTAGTTATTTTTGCCTTATAATACATGTTACACACATATGGCGGTTTATCTCTACGGGCCTTAAGTCACCCTTTGGGCTTTGGGCCCTTAACTAACCCGCCATCTCCAGGAGTCATCGTGGGCTTCATGAGTCGTCATAAGTATAACCCGGCCCTCCTGGGTGGGTCATACTAATAACTATATCCCCAACATTAGGCCCCAGATTGATTTGAACTGGTTCATGTCAATCTTCAACACTTAGAAAAAATCTTCTGCTTTCCACCTGCGCGAGAATTTGTAACCCGCCATGATGTCATCTTATGGATTCATAATAACCTGCATGACGTCATCTGTCATTAATTCATACTTTATCTAATATATCTCAACGGATCCTTATCTTTAATAACCATCCCGAGAATTGAGGCGTCCTGACAAGCTGGATACCCATAATTTTTGGCCTCCTTGATTTTCGCGCCCACTTATCAGTCTTTTCCTTATAAATAGGCACGACTCGTCTTTCTTCATTCTGCCCCTTTCCATCATCTTCTTCCTCTCGCGACCCTACTGCTGCTCGAGCTCCGCCGCCGCCGCAGCGCGCTTCGTCTTCCTCGACCCTGGCCGCTGCATCAACCTAAGCTTGTCCAGAGAACGGCGGCGACTCTCCGCAGTAGATCTGCGTCCGTAAGTCTCCGCCCAACCCAAAGAAGGGGAAGTCATCGTCTTTACTGATCACATGAATTGGGGCTTTTCTCCACCCGGCTCAAAGTTTTTCAGAGACGTCCTGCACTTTTTTGACCTCCGACCTCAAGATATCGGGCCCAACTCTGTATCTAATATTTGCAATTTCCAAGTGTTCTGTGAAGTGTACCTTGGAGAAGAACCCAACTTGCTGCTCTTCAGAGAATTATTTTATTTGAACCGCCAGAATGAACGTGCCAACGGGCCAAGCTTGGAACTTGGTGGGTGATATATCTCCGTCGTATCTATAATTTTTTATTGTTCCATGCCAATATTGTACAACTTTCATATACTTTTGGCAAATTTTTATATTATTTTTGGGACTAACATATTGATCCAGTGCCCAGTGCACTTCTTGTTTGTTGCATGTTTTATGTTTCGCAGAAACCCCATATCAAACGGAATCCAAACGGGATAAAAACGGACGGAGAATATGGGAGGAAGAATCAACGCGAGACGGTGCCCGAGGGGGGCACGAGGCAAGTGGCGCGCCTGCCCTCCCTGGGCGCACCTGCCCGCCTCGTGGGCCCCCCGTAAGGCGGTTGCTGCTCTAGTTTGGCCGCAAGAAAGCTAATTTTTGGAAAAAATCTCGCCGAAGGTTTCAATCCAATCGGAGTTACGATCTCCATATATATAGGAAACGGTGAAAGGGCAGAACACCAGAACGCAGAAACAGAGAGAGACAGAGAGACATATCCAATCTCGGAGGGGCTCTCGCCCCTCCCACACCATGGAGGCCAAGGACTAGAGGGGAAACCCTTCTCCCATCTAGGGAGAAGGTCAAGGAAGAAGAAGAAGGAGGGGGGCTCTCTCCCCCTCGCTTCCGGTGGCGCCGGAACGCCGCCGGGGGCCATCATCATCACCGCGATCTTCACCAACACCACCGCCATCTTCACCAACATCTCCATCACCTTCCCCCCTCTATCTACAGCGGTCCACTCCCCCGCAACCCGCTGTACCCTCTAATTCAACATGGTGCTTTATGCTTCATATTATTATCCAATGATGTGTTGCCATCCTATGATGTCTGAGTAGATTTTCGTTGTCCAATCGGTGGTTGATGAATTGCTATGATTGATTTAATTTGCTTGTGGTTATGTTGCTGTCCTTTGGTGCCCATCATATGAGCGTGCGCGTGGATCACACCATAGGGTTAGTTGTATGTTGATAGGACTATGTATTGGAGGGCAAGAGTGACAGAAGCTTCAACCTAGCATAGAAATTGATGCATACAGGATTGAAGGGGGACCAATATATCTTAATGTTATGGTTGGGTTTTACCTTAATGAACGGTAGTAGTTGCGGATGCTTGCTAATAGTTCCAATCATAAGTGCATAGAATTCCAAGTAAGGGATGACATGCTAGTAGTGGCCTCTCCCACATGAAACTTGCTATCGGTCTAGTAAAGTAGTCAATTGCTTAGGAACAATTTCGCAACTACTACCACCACTTTTCCACACTCGCTATATTTACTTTATTGTGTATTTATCTAAACAGCCCCTACTTTTTATTTACGCGCTCTTTATTATCTTGCAAACCTATCCAACAACACCTACAAAGTACTTCTAGTTTCATATTTGTTCTAGGTAAAGCGAACGCTAAGCATGCGTAGAGTTGTATCGGTGGTCGATAGAACTTGAGGGAATATTTGTTCTACCTTTAGCTCCTCGTTGGGTTCGACACTCTTACTTATCGAAAGAGGCTACAATTGATCCCCTATACTTGTGGGTTATCAAGACCTTTTTCTGGCGCCGTTGCCGGGGAGCAATAGCGTGGGGTGAATATTCTCGTGGGTGCTTGTTTGCTTTATCACTAAGTAATTTTTATTTGCTGTTCTTAGTTGTTCTCTATCTTTAGTTATGGATATGGAACACGAAATACCAAAAAAATTAGGTGTACTTGCTACTCATGGAGATGAGGAACCTCCTAAAACCCTCGATGCTCGTTATGTGACAGATATTATGTACTACTTTGATAATCCAGAGAAAACCCCATTCAATTTGGTAATGGGAGTAACATTGGATCAATGTGAATACTTTAGGGATTATCGCTTGACACAAAAAGGGAAACTATTATGGGATCAAATTTATATATTGAAGTGGTATGCTCGGCAAGTATGCTTGAGTTATGATTATACTTGTTGCTCTAGGATGAAGGCTCCACACCTCCCCTTTTCATGCAAATTTAATGATAATGAAACCTTAGCTTCTTATGCTAATGGTATATATGATTACTATGATGTTGAACAAATTGAAAAATTTGTTGCTTTTAAGGGTGCTTATGAAATTGAATCTTTGTTTGAAAAGTATGAAGCTTTTGATGATGATGTTTATAGGCCTGAAAATTTTGCTATATTGAAATATTGCTATGAGAATTATGAATACAATTCCTATATTAATGCATTTATTGAGAACGTCTCCGCTGTCCAAGAAGAGACTAATATTTTGCAGGAGTCTATGGAAGAAGAAATTGATGAAACTGTGAGCTCATTGGATGAAAAAGATGATGAGGAGAGCGAAACAAAAGGAGGAAGAGCGGATTAGCTACCCGTGCCCACCTTCTAACGAGAGTAACTCTTAAACTCATACAATGTTTAATTTCCCTTCGTGCTTACTAAAGGATGAATGCTATGATGATTGTTATGATCCCGTTGATTCTTTTGAAATATCCCTTTTTGATGATGCTTGCTATGCTTGTGGCCAAGATGCCAATATGGATTATGCTTATGGAGATGAACTTGCTATACTTCCTTATGTTACACATGAAATTGTTGGTATTGCACCCACGTATGATAGTCCTATTATCTTTTTGAATTCTCCAAACTACACTATAACGGAGAAGTTTGTGCTTATTAAGGATTATATTGATGGGTTGCCTTTTATCGTTCCATATGATGATTTTGATAGATATAATATGCATGTGCTTGCGGCTCCTACTTGCAATTATTATGAGAGAGGAATTATATCTCCACCTCTCTATGTTTCCAATATGATATAATTGCAAGAAACTGCTTATACTATGCATTGGCCTTTACTTGGTGTGCATGAATTGTTCTTTTATGACATGCCGATGCATAGGAAGAGAGTTAGACTTCGTCGTTGCATGATATATGTTACTTTGTGCTCACTACTAAATCACAAATCATTGTTAATTAAAATTGGCTTTGATATACCTTGGGATCCGGGTGGATCCATTACTTGAGCACTATATGCCTAGCTTAATGGCTTTAAAGAAAGCGCTGCCAGGGAGACAACCCGGAAGTTTTAGAGAGTCATTTATTTCTGTTGAGTTCTTTTATACAGTTTCAAAACAAAAAAATAAAGAGGGGAACCTAAAAACTTTTTCAAAAAGAAAAGCGAAAGTGAGAAAGACGAGCATTGTTAAAGTGGGAGCTAGCCTTGAACTTTGTTCATGCTCACGGAAACTTTGTGAATTGTGATTACAGAAACTTTTCAGTAAAAATAATTATACCCTTGTACAATTCCATTGTATTATAAAAATAATGTGCCAAGGTTTGCCTTTAGGATGTTTACAATGCTTGTTGGTTTGTGCAGTGCAGGATAGAAACTTTGGCTGTAGTGCGCGATTTTTAATTTTTTTACTGGAACGTCAAATGGTTATGATTCTTTTTGCATTGTCTTTCTATACAATTTGTTTATTTTTCCTAATTTTGGCAGAATTTTTCAAGTATCAGAATTATGGTGAATGTTCAGATTATTACAGACTGTTTTGTTTTAGATAGATTCTGTTTTTGATGCATAGTTTGCTTGTTTTGATGAAACTATCGATTTATATCAGTGGATTAAGCCATGAAAAAGTTATATTACAGTAGCTACAATGAAAAAACAAAATATGAATTGGTTTGCAACAGTACTTAGAGTAGTGATTTGCTTTATTATACTAACGGATCTTACCGAGTTTTCTGTTGAAGTTTTGTGTGGATGAAGTGTTCGATGATCGAGAAGGTCTCGATGTGAGAAGAAGGAAGAGAGGCAAGACCTCAAGCTTGGGGATGCCCGAGGCACCCCAAGTAAATATTCAAGGAGACTCAATCGTCTAAGCTTGGGGATTCCTCGGAAGGCATCCCCGCTTTCTTCAACAAATATCGGTATGTTTTCGGATTCGTTTCGTTCATGCGATATGTGAAAATCTTTGAGCGTCTTTTGCATTTAGTTTTCATTTTTATTTCATGCACCATGCTGCTATGAGATAGTCCTTGGTTGATTTATAGAATGCTCATTGCACTTCACTTATATCTTTTGAGTATGGCTTTATAGAATGCTTCATGTGCTTCACTTATATCATTTGAAGTTTGGATTGCCTGTTTCTCTTTACATAGAAAACCGCCATTTGTAGAATGCTCGTTTGCTTCACTTATATTTGTTAAGAGCGTGGGCATATCTTTTGTAGAATGAATTAAACTCTCTTGCTTCACTTATATCCATTTAGAGAGATGACAGGAATTGGTCATTCACATGGTTAGTCATAAAATCCTACATAAAACTTGTAGATCACTGAATATGATATGTTTGATTCCTTGCAATAGTTTTGAGATATAAAGATGGTGATATTAGAGTCATTCTAGTGTGTAGTTGTGGATTAGTAGAAATACTTGTGTTGAGGTTGGTGATTCCCGTAGCATGCACGTATGGTGAACCGTTATATAACGAAGTCGGAGGATGAGGTATTTATTGATTGTCTTCCTTATGAGTGGCGGTCGGGGACGAGCGATGGTCCTTTCCTACCAATCTATCCCCCTAGGGGCATGCGTAGTAGTACTTTGCTTCGAGGGCTAATAAACTTTTGCAATAAGTATGTGAGTTCTTTATGACTAATGTTGAGTCCATGGATTATACGCACTCTCACCCTTCCATCATTGCTACACTACTAGAAAAAGGCTTACTAGTGGCGCACCAGTTTTGCCTACTAATGGCGCAATACTGGTGCGCCACTAGCACCACGCCACTAGAATATTTTAGTATCTGGTATACTAATGGCGCACCATGGGTGCGCCATTAGTATCCCATAGGTGCGCCATTAGTAACTGGTATACTAATGGCGCACCAGATGGAAGTGCGCCATTAGTAGCATTTTTTAAAAAAAATCATTTTTTTCTTAATCTCAGGTCACTATTTCACATATGAGATATCCAACACATATATATACAACAAGCATCCATATAACAATCATATCCAACACACAAGTTTCATCATATATACATACATAGCCAACACATAGTTCCATCGTTACATATTACAAAAGTTTCACATTGTTCATCCAACATCGTTATCCATCCAACACCATATTACAAAAGTTTCACATAGTTCAGTTCTCATTGTTCTTCTCCTTCTCCTTCCTCAGCCTGATGCGCCAAGAGCGGCGAGGCGGTGGAGGCAGCTGTGGGATGTAGTCTTCTACCACAATTGGCGTGGTCATGTCGCCCAGCTGTGGGATCGCCGGCGCCACCACCGGTGTGTGGTCATTGTCAGGCACCACCACCATCGTGAGGCCACCTTCAGGCAGGACGGGCACGACCATCGCTAGGTCATCCTCAGCCACCACCATCTCTTGCCCATGGTCAGCCACCACCATCTCTTGCCCATGGTCAGCCACCACCATCTCTTGCCCTTGGTCAGCCAACACCAGCGCTAGGTCATCCTCAGCCTGATGCCCATCGTCATCCTGCAGCGGCCCACTCTGCTCCTCTTCTCCCCCACTCCAGTCCGGATCATCCTTCTTGCTGTCTTTGCTGCTGCCAGAATCGCTGCTGCTTTCGCTAAAGCCAGAATCGCTGTTGCTTTTGCTACAACCATAATCGCTGCTGCTTTGGCTATAGCCAGTGTCGCTGCTGCTGCTCCCATTGCCTGTCCAAATGCAACAATGGCCGTTAACAATCGATGTGAGACAAAGCCAAATGTAGAGGAATAAGAAGAGGCAGAACGCACTGGCATCTTCGTCGTCAGTGTAGCGCATGCGACACATAGTCGTGTTGAAAACCTTCACGATGAGCATTGTGGCGTCATCGTCGTACCTGAAGAGAAGAAAGTACCCGGTCCGTAGGTCGTAGGCATTGTAGAACTTCTCCCAGCCACGGGACAGGTACATGTGGCCCTCCTCGATCACCAACTCCACGTCCCACAGCCTGCGAACCCCGCTGCCGGCCTGTCGGAGCTTCACATTATGTGGCGGATCTTCACCTAGCATGTTCATAAAAGTGTCAGGCAGCCTCTGCAATTTGGGACAAGGAGTGATGTAGCAAACAACAGAGTTATCATAATGAGATGGGTGAAGGGGAGATCTCTCGTTTTATATACCTGCCTCGTGGCTGATACTGAAGTCCCAAGTATGATACTGAAGAACTCGAAAGCATCCAACTCGTACTCCGGTGAGGCAGAGCGGCGGTGGCTGCTTCCCCCCATCTCTGATAAGCAGCTGAAGAGACCAATTAGTACCAGGATTATACATCGACTAATTATACATCTGACCCAATTTATAAAACATGCGATGTATTCCACAATACAAAGAACAAGTACCATTAATAGGTTGTTGTTTAGAAGGTTTCCCACATGTGTATCAGAGAACAAACATATGATCTAAGGTGAAACATTAGTGCCATGGTTAGTGGTAATTGGTAAATGCTATTTCTTTCTTTAGTCGATTTCATTTGCCTTGGTCTGAGAAAAAAATGCTACATTTAGGAAATGCAAACATCAGATTAGAAATTATGTAGAATAGATAATCAACTTTGCTGATTCCTAATAATAGACTTATTGATTGACATTTAGGATCAAAATGCAACCAATGAAAAAAGAAAACAGAGGATCAGAGACAAGCCATGTCTTGCATTGTTTCTATTTTTGTGTTTACGGAAGTACCTAATGGTATTTTTATGATGTTTTGCAGCTGGTGAAAACGTATGAAATTGCATTGTTTTGCAGCTGGTGAAAGAAGCACCTAATTGCATTAACACATGTCCAGTTCCAATAGAAATCTTGGGGTACATTCATGCTTGAGACCCATAACAGGAGCTTACTAGCATTAACACATGCATTAACACATGCATCAAGCACCAGCTGCATTGTTTTGCAGCTGGTGAAAGAAGCACCTAAACTACAATACCTTACATGTAAGCAGTGCAAAAGGAGATGAAGAAGATATCAGTTGCTAAACCCGACAGCAATTGTTACACCGCTTTAATATCTCTCAACACTTTCTAGTAGCAACTAACAACCTGTATCATCACATAAGGTTTGCCCTATTGAAGTTTTGCACGATTTGGAATATATAACAGTTAATGATGTAATATGGCAATGAAGCAATTGCATTAAAAAAACTAAGACATGTGGAAGAGTGGACATTGTACCTGTCAAGGGAGAGGATTGCTCTGCGACACCACCACTTCTCAAACTTGGCCTTCACAACACACTACATAGACAGATGTAAACTAAAATATGAATTCCTTTGCACTGGGATCATAAAACAAAATATTTAGAACTGAATCATATAGTAATTAATCACAATCTACAGGGCTGCTGCACTCTAATCTTTGCAAAAGACCAAAAAAATAACATTGTTTTAACCTAAACAGAAGTGCCAAATACTAAACAATGACCATTGTTGTTATACTAGTGAACTATCTGCTAGAGATTCTACACCCATACTGAAAGCAATGTACGAGGCTACGAGCTGCCACCTTTTTGGCGCACCAGGGAGCTGGAGTGGCTGGAGGTCGAGCTGGGCTGCTAGACGTCGACGGGGCGGATCTCGACTGCGAGGGAGTCAGTCCATGGTGATGGAGTCGGCGCTGGACAGGTGGGAGGGAATGGGGAATGGTGGAGAGAGGGAGGAAGGAGGAAGGAGGAGAGGTACCTGGTCGCCGGAGAGGTCGGGGTCGGGGTCGGCGAAGGGGTCGCGGTCGGGATCCGAGCTCTTCCGGGTCCTCGCTCGCCGCGGTCGAAGGAGAGCAGGGGCCGGTGGCAGAGCACGGCAGGGGCAGGCGGGATGGGCGCGTCGGGGCCACGCTCGCCGGCGTGCAGGCGCGGCGGACGGAGGGGGCGAAGCAAGGGGGCGGCGGCGTACGGTTGGGGTCGAGGAGTGGGGGATCTGGCGAGCGAGGGAGGGAGGCGACAGTGCGAGGGGAACAAGTATAAAAATTCTAATGGCGCACCTCCCCCTGGTGCGCCATAAGTACGTCGATTCTAATGGCGCACCTCCCCCTGGTGCGCCATTAGAATTTTGTTTTACTTACTAGCCCGACTGGTCAGGTTATATCCCACCTAACCCTATCTCCATCAGAACACGCCCACTAGCCCGACTCGTCAGCACGCAGCACACACACTAGGAGGTCCTGGGTTCGATTCCCAGGCTCCCCAATTTTTTTATGCATTTAAAATGCTGTTTGATAGTTATTTGTGTTTAAATATGTTCAAACTTGTTTAAATCATAACAGTAATATTTTTTTTTATAAAAACAGTAATAATTTTTTATAAAAAATGCATTTAAAATGCTGTTTGATATTTATTTGTGTTTAAATATGTTGAAACTTGTTTAAATCATAACAGTAATATTTTTTTATAAAAACAGTCATAATTTTTATAAAAACAGGGTGCGGGGGGTGCTCGGCGGCGGTGGAGCGGGGGAGGGTGCGGTGGGTCGTCGGGGGTTGCGGGGGGTGCTCTGTCCTTGTCGTTACCGCTGTAGGATTCCATCGTTACCCCGGAGTTCTGATAACCATCGCTCTTCATGTCCTTGTCCTCGGTGTAGAATGTGTAGTTGTTGAATGCGAGGCGGAGGTTGCGGCGCGCGCGGGCGAGGGCGAGGTTGGTGTCGGCCCTGCGGCGCTGCTCCGGCGAGAGTGGGGTGGGGTCGGAGGGAAGGATGGGGAGAGGGAGGCGGCGGGGGCGCGGATTGGGAGCGGACGGAGTGGAACTGGCGCGGGGGAGAGGGACGAAGGGGAACTGGCGAGGGAGAGGGAGGAATTAGCTATAGCATTCATTTGTGACGGTGGAGCAGGCTGGAGAGGGTGCAGGGGGTCGTCGGCGGCGGTGGAGCGGGCCGGGGAGGGTGCGGTGGGTCATCGGCGGCAGTGGAGCAGGGGAGCTAGGGTGCGGTGGGTCGTCGGCGGCGGTGGAGCGGGGGAGGGTGCGGTGGATCGTCGGCGGCGGCGGTGGAGCAGGGAAGGGTGCGGTGGGTCGTCGGCGGCGGTGGAGCGGGGGAGGGTGCGGGGGGTCGGCGGCGGCGCCCGGTGGAGCGGGGTAGAGGGTGCGGGGGGTGCTCGGCGGCGAGGTGGGATAGCGATCGAGATGGAGGGGGATCGCTAGTAATGGTGCACTGTTCCCTGGTGTGCCATTAGTAGTTTTGCAAAAAAATAAAAAATAAAAAAATATAGTAGTGGCGCACTATGTGGCTAGTGCGCCATTACTAGTTAGAACTAGTAATGGCGCACTGTGTCCTGGTGCGGTATTACTATGTTTGGAAAAATAAAATAAAATTTTTTTGTTACTAATGGCGCACCGTTTGTCTGGTGCGCCATTAGTGTTTTTCACACTAGTGGCGCACCAGCACATGGTGCGCCATTGCTATATAGCAATGGCGCACCACATGTCTGTGGCGCCATTAGTGGACATTCCATCTATAGCCCTTTTCCTAGTAGTGCTAGCCTCTTCGGTACCGTGCATTGCCCTTTCTCACCTCGAGAGTTGGTGCAAACTTCGCCGGTGCACCAAACCCCGTGATATGATATGCTCTGTCACACATAAACCTCCTTATATCTTCCTCAAAACAGCCACCATACCTACCTATCATGGCATTTCCATAGCCATTCCGAGATATATTGACATGCAACTTCCATCATCATCATATAAATGACTTGAGCATTTATTGTCATATTGCTTTGCATGATCGTAAGATAGCTAGAATGATGTTTTCATGGCTTGTCCGTTTTTTGATGTCATTGCTACGCTAGATCATTGCACATTCCGGTACACCGCCAGAGGCATTCATATAGAGTCATATCTTTGTTCTAGTATCGAGTTGTAATATTGAGTTGTAAGTAAATAAAAGTGTGATGATCATCATTATTAGAGCATTGCCCCATCCAAAAAAAAGAGAGGCCAAAGAAGCCTAAATAAAAAAAGGGGGGCCAAAGAAGCCCGCAAAAAAAAGAAAAAAAGAAAAGGGGGCAATGTTACTATCCTTTTACCACAGTTGTGCTTCCAAGTAGCACCATGTTCTTCATATAGAGAGTCTCTTGAGTTATCACTTTCATATACTAGTGGGAATTTTCATAATAGAACTTGGCTTGTATATTCCAACGAGGGGCTTCCTCAAATGCCCTAGGTCTTCATGAGCAAGCGAGTTGGATGCACACCCACTTAGTTTTAGTTTGAGCTTTCATATACTTATAGCTCTAGTGCATCCGTTGCATGGCAATCCCTACTCCTCACATTGACATCCATTGATCGGCATCTCCATAGCCCGTTGATTAGCCGCGTCGATGTGAGACTTTCTCCTTTTTTATCTTCTCCACACAACCTCCAGCATCATATTCTATTCCACCATAGTGCTATGTCCATGGCTCACACTCATGTATGGCGCGAGGGTTGAAAAGGCTGAAGCGCGTTAAGGAGTATGAACCAATTGCTCGGCTTGTCATCGGGGTTGTGCATGATTTTAATATTTTGTGTGGTGAAGATGGAGCATAGCCAGACCATATGATTTTGTAGGGATAACTTTCTTTGGCCATGTTATTTTGAAAAGACATGATTGCTTTATTGGTATGCTTGAAGTATTGTTGTTTTTATGTCAAAAGATAGACTATTGCTTTGAATCACTCGTGTCTTAATATTCCTGCCATGATTAGATACATGATCAAGATTATGCTAGGTAGCATTCCACATCAAAAATTATCTTTTTTATCATTTACCTACTCGAGGACGAGCAGGAATTAAGCTTGGGGATGCTGATACATCTCCCTCGTATCTATAATTTTTTATTGTTCCATGCCAATATTATACAACTTTCATATACTTTTGGCAACTTTTTATATTATTTTTGGGACTAACATATTGATCCAGTACCCAGTTCCTGTTTGTTGCATGTTTTATGTTTCGCAGAAACCCCATATCAAACGGAATCCAAACAGGATAAAAACGGACGGAGAATATTTTTGGAATATTTGGAGAATATGGGAGGAAGAATCAACGCGAGCGGTGCCCGAGGGTAGCACGAGGCAGGGGGCGCGCCTGGCCCCCTCGTGGCCTCCCCCCGTAAGGCGGTTGCTGCTCTACTTTCGCCGCAAGAAAGCTAATTTTTGGAAAAAAAATCTCGGCGAAGGTTTCAATCCAATCTCCATATATATACGAAACGGTGAAAGGGCAGAACACCAGAACGCAGAAACAGAGAGAGACAGATCCAATCTCGGAGGGGCTCTCGCCCCTCCCACGCCAAGGAGGCCAAGGACCAGTGGGGAAACCCTTCTCCCATCTGGGGAGAAGGTCAAGGAAGAAGAAGAAGGAGGGGGGCTCTCTCCCCCTCGCTTCCGGTGGCGCCGGAACACCGCCGGGGGCCATCATCATCACCGCGATCTTCACCAACACCACCGCCATCTTCACCAACATCTCCATCACCTTCCCCCCCCCCCCTCTATCTACAACGGTCCACTCTCCCGCAACCAGCTGTACCCTCTACTTGAACATGGTGCTTTATGCTTCACATTATTATCCAATGATGTGTTTCCATCCTATGATGTCTGAGTAGATTTTCGTTGTCCTATCGGTGGTTGATGAATTGCTATGATTGATTTAATTTGCTTGTGGTTATGTTGCTGTCCTTTGGTGCCCATCATATGAGCGCGCGCGTGGATCACACCATAGGGTTAGTTGTATGTTGATAGGACTATGTATTGGAGGGCAAGAGTGACAGAAGCTCCAACCTAGCATAGAAATTGATGCATACGGGATTGAAGGGGGACCAATATATCTTAATGATATGGTTGGGTTTTACCTTAATGAATGTTAGTAGTTGCGGATGCTTCCTAATAGTCCCAATGATAAGTGCATAGAATTCCAAGTAAGGGATGACATGCTAGCAGTGGCCTCTCCCACATGAAACTTGCTATCGGTCTAGTAAAGTAGTCAATTGCTTAGGGACTCGCAACTCCTACCACCACTTTTCCACACTCGCTATATTTATTTTATTGTGTATTTATCTAAACAGCCCCTACTTTTTATTTACTCGCTCTTTATTATCTTGCAAACCTATCCAACAACACCTACAAAGTACTTCTAGTTTCATACTTGTTCTAGGTAAAGCAAACGCTGAGCGTGCGTAGAGTTGTGTCGGTGGTCGATAGAACTTGAGGGAATATTTGTTCTGCCTTTAGCTCCTCGTTGGGTTCGACACTCTTACTTATCGAAAGAGGCTACAATTGATCCCCTATACTTGTGGGTTATCAAGACCTTTTTCTGGCGCCGTTGCCGGGGAGCAATAGTGTGGGGTGAATATTCTCGTGTGCGCTTGTTTGCTTTATCACTAAGTAATTTTTATTTGCTGTTCTTAGTTGTTCTCTATCTTTAGTTATGGATATGGAACACGAAATACCGAAAAAATTAGGTGTACTTGCTACTCATGGAGATGAGGAACCTCCTAAAACCCTCGATGCTCGTTCCGTGACAGATATTATGTACTACTTTGATAATCCAGAGAAAACCCCATTCAATTTGGTAATGGGAGTAACGTTGGATCAACGTGAATACTTTAGGGATTATCGCTTGACACAAAAAGGGAAACTATTATGGGATCAAATTTATATATTGAAGTGGTATGCTCGGCAAGTATGCTTGAGTTATGATTATACTTGTTGCTCTAGGATGAAGGCTCCACACCTCCCCTTTTCATGCAAATTTAATGATAATGAAACCTTAGCTTCTTATGCTAATGGTATATATGATTACTATGATGTTGAACAAATCGAAGAATTTGTTGCTTTTAAGGGTGCTTATGAAATTGAATCTTTGTTTGAAAAGTATGAAGCTTTTGATGATGATGTTTATAGGCCTGAAAATTTTGCTATATTGAAATATTGCTATGAGAATTATGAATACAATTCCTATATTTATGCATTTATTGAGAAAGTCTCCGCTGTCCAAGAAGAGACAAATATTTTGCAAGAGTCTATGGAAGAAGAAATTGATGAAACTGTGAGCTCATTGGATGAAAAAGATGATGAGGAGAGCGAAGAACAAAAGGAGGAAGAGCGGATTAGCTACCCGTGCCCACCTTCTAACGAGAGTAACTCTTCAACTCATACATTGTTTAATTTCCCTTCGTGCTTACTGAAGGATGAATGCTATGATGATTGTTATGATCCCGTTGATTCTTTTGAAATATCCCTTTTTCATGATGCTTGCTATGCTTGTGGCCAAGATGCCAATATGAATTGTGCTTATGGAGATGAACTTGCTATAGTTCCTTATGTTACACATGAAATTGTTGCTATTGCACCCACGTATGATAGTCCTATTATCTTTTTGAATTCTCCAAACTACACTATAACGGAGAAGTTTGTGCTTATTAAGGATTATATTGATGGGTTGCCTTTTATCGTTGCATATGATGATTTTGATAGATATAATATGCATGTGCTTGCTGCTCCTACTTGCAATTATTATGAGAGTGGAACTATATCTCCACCTCTCTATGTTTCCAATATGATAAAATTGCAAGAAACTGCTTATACTATGCATTGGCCTTTACTTGGTGTGCATGAATTGTTCTTTTATGACATGCCGATGCATAGGAAGAGAGCTAGACTTCGTTGTTGCATGATATATATTACTTTGTGCTCACTACTAAATCACAAATCATTGTTAATTAAAATTGGCTTTGATATACCTTGGGATCCGGGTGGATCCATTACTTGAGCACTATATGCCTAGCTTAATGGCTTTAAAGAAAGGGATGCCAGGGAGACAACCCGGAAGTTTTAGAGAGTCATTTATTTCTGTTGAGTGCTTTTATATAATTTAAAAACAAAAAAATAAAGAGGGGAACCTAAAAACTTTTTCAAAAAGAAAAACGAAAGTGAGAAAGACGAGCATTGTTAAAGTGGGAGCTAGCCTTGAACTTTGTTCATGCTCACGGGAACTTTGTGAATCTTGATTACAGAAACTTTTCAATAAAAATAATTATCCCCTAGTACAATTCCATTGTATTATAAAAATAATGAGCCAAGTTTTGCCTTTAGGATGTTTACAATGCTTGTTGGTTTGTGCGGTGCAGGACAGAAACTTTGGCTGTAGTGCGCGATTTTTAGTTTTTTTACTGGAACGTCAAATGGTTCTTATTCTTTTTGCATTGTCTTTCTATACAAATTTTTCAAGTATCAGAAGTATGGTGAATGTTCAGATTATTACAGACTGTTCTGTTTTAGATAGATTCTGTTTTTGATGCATAGTTTGCTTGTTTTGATGAAACTATCGATTTATATCATTGGATTAAGCCATGAAAAAGTTATATTACAGTAGCTACAATGCAAAAAACAAATATGAATTGGTTTGCAACAGTACTTGGAGTAGTGATTTGCTTTATTATACTAACGGATCTTCCGAGTTTTCTGTTGAAGTTTTGTGTGGATGAAGTGTTCGATGATCGAGAAGGTCTCGATGTGAGAAGAAGGAAGAGAGGAAAGACCTCAAGCTTGGGGATGCCCGAGG
This sequence comes from Aegilops tauschii subsp. strangulata, assembly GCF_002575655.3. Taxonomy (NCBI): domain Eukaryota; kingdom Viridiplantae; phylum Streptophyta; class Magnoliopsida; order Poales; family Poaceae; genus Aegilops; species Aegilops tauschii. The sequence goes on from NC_053039.3 coordinate 474,921,967, forward strand.
CACCCCAAGTAAATATTCAAGGAGACTCAAACATCTAAGCTTGGGGATGCCCCGGAAGGCATCCCCGCTTTCTTCAACAAATATCGGTATGTTTTCGGATTCGTTTCGTTCATGCGATATGTGCAAATCTTGAAGCGTCTTTTGCATTTAGTTTTCATTTTTATTTTATGCACCATGCTGGTATGAGATTGTCCTTGGTTTATTTATAAAATGCTCATTGCACTTCACTTATATCTTTTGAGTATGGCTTTATAGAATGCTTCATGTGCTTCACTTATATCATTTGAAGTTTGGATTGCCTGTTTCTCTTTACATAGAAAACCGCCATTTGTAGAATGCTCTTTTGCTTCACTTATATTTTTTAAGAGCGTGGGCATATCTTTTGTAGAATGAATTAAACTCTCTTGCTTCACTTATATCCATTTAGAGAGATGACAGGAATTGGTCATTCACATGGTTAGTCATAAAATCCTACATAAAACTTGTAGATCACTGAATATGATATGTTTGATTCCTTGCAATAGTTTTGAGATATAAAGATGGTGATATTAGAGTCATGCTAGTGGGTAGTTGTGGATTAGTAGAAATACTTGTGTTGAGGTTTGTGATTCCCGTAGCATGCACGTATGGTGAACCGTTATGTAACGAAGTCGGAGCATGAGGTATTTATTGATTGTCTTCCTTATGAGTGGCGGTCGGGGATGAGCGATGGTCTTTTCCTACCAATCTACTCCCCTAGGGGCATGCGTAGTAGTACTTTGCTTCGAGTGCTAATAAACTTTCGCAATAATTATGTGAGTTCTTTATGACTATTGTTGAGTCCATGGATTATACGCACTCTCACCCTTCCATCATTGCTAGCCTCTTCGGTACCGTGCATTGCCCTTTCTCACCTCGAGAGTTGGTGCAAACTTCGCCGGTGCATCCAAACCCCGTGATATGATACGCTCTGTCACACGTAAACCTCCTTATATCTTCCTCAAAACAGCCACCATACCTACCTATCATGGCATTTCCATAGCCATTCCGAGATATATTGCCATGCAACTTCCATCATCATCATATACATGACTTGAGCATTTATTGTCATATTTCTTTGCATGATCGTAAGATAGCTAGCATGATGTTTTGATGGCTTGTCCGTTTTTTATTTCATTGCTACGCTAGATCATTGCACATCCCGGTACACCGCCGGAGGCATTCATATATAGTCATATCTTTGTCCTACTATCGAGTTGTAAGTAAATAAAAGTGTGATGATCATCATTATTAGAGCATTGCCCCATCCAAAAAAAGAGAGGCCAAAGAAGCCTAAATAAAAAAAGTGGGGCCAAAGAAGCCCGCGAAAAAAAGAAAAAAAAGAAAAAAAAAAGAAAAAAAGAAAAAAGAAGAAGAAAAGGGGGCAATGTTACTATCCTTTTACCACACTTGTGCTTCAAAGTAGCACCATGTTATTCATATAGAGAGTCTCTCTAGTTATCACTTTCATATACTAGTGGGAATTTTCATTGTAGAACTTGGCTTGTATATTCCAACGATGGGCTTCCTCAAATGCCCTAGGTCTTCATGAGCAAGCAAGTTGGATGCACACCCACTTAGTTTTAGTTTGAGCTTTCATATACATATAGCTCCAGTGCATCCGTTGCATGGCAATCCCTACTCCTCACATTGACATCAATTGATGGGCATCTCCATAGCCCGTTGATTAGCCGCGTCGATGTGAGACTTTCTCCTTTTTTGGCTTCTCCACACAACCTCCACCATCATATTCTATTCCACCATAGTGCTATGTCCATGGCTCACTCTCATGTATTGCGTGAGGGTTGAAAAGGCTGAAGCGCGTTAAAAAGTATGAACCAATTGCTTGGCTTGTCATCGGGGTTGTGCATGATTTGAATATTTTGTGTGGTGAAGATGGAGCATAGCCAGACTATATGATTTTGTAGGGATAACTTTCTTTGGCCATGTTATTTTGAAAAGACGTGATTGCTTTATTGGTATGCTTGAAGTATTGTTGTTTTTATGTCAAAAGATAGACTATTGCTTTGAATCACTCGTGTCTTAATATTCATGCCATGATTAGATACAAGATCAAGATTATGCTAGGTAGCATTCCACATCAAAAATTATCTTTTTTATCATTTACCTACTCGAGGACGAGCAGGAATTAAGCTTGGGGATGATGATACGTCTCCGTCGTATCTATATTTTTTGATTGTTCCATGCCAATATTATACAACTTTCATATACTTTTGGCAACTTTTTATATTATTTTTGGACTAACATATTGATCCAGTGCCCAGTGCCAGTTCCTGTTTGTTGCATGTTTTATGTTTCGCAGAAACCCCATATCAAACGGAATCCAAACGGGATAAAAACAGACAGAGAATATTTTGGAATATTTGGAGAATATGGGAGGAAGAATCAACGCGAGACGGTGCCCCAAGGGGGCACGAGGCGGGGGGCGCGCCTGCCCCCTGGGCACGCCTGCCCCCCTCGTGGGCCCCCCGTAAGGCGGTTGCTGCTCTACTTTGGCCGCAAGAAAGCTAATTTTCGGAAAAAAATCTCGGCGAAGGTTTCAATCCAATCTGAGTTACGGATCTCCATATATATACGAAACGGTGAAAGGGCAGAACACCAGAACGCAGAAACAGAGAGAGACAAAGAGACAGATCCAATCTCGGAGGGGCTCTCGCCCCTCCCACGCCATGGAGGCCAAGGACCAGAGGGGAAACCCTTCTCCCATCTAGGGAGAAGGTCAAGGAAGAAGAAGAAGGAGGGGGGCTCTCTCCCCCTCGCTTCCGGTGGTGCTGGAACGCCGCCGGGGGCCATCATCATCACCGCGATCTTCACCAACACCACCGCCATCTTGACTAACATCTCCATCACCTTCCCCCCTCTATCTACAGCGGTCCACTCTCCCGCAACCCGCTGTACCCTCTACTTGAACATGGCGCTTTATGCTTCATATTATTATCCAATGATGTGTTGCCATCCTATGATGTCTGAGTAGATTTTCGTTGTCCTATCGGTGGTTGATGAATTGCTATGATTGATTTAATTTGCTTTTGGTTATGTTGCTGTCCTTTGGAGACCATCATATGAGCGCGCGCGTGGATCACACCATAGGGTTAGTTGTATGTTGATAGGACTATGTATTGGAGGGCAAGAGTGATAGAAGCTTCAACCTAGCATAGAAATTGATGCATACGGGATAGAAGGGGGACCAATATATCTTAATGCTATGGTTGGGTTTTACCTTAATGAACGTTAGTAGTTGCGGATGCTTGCTAATAGTTCCAATCATAAGTGCATAGAATTCCAAGTAAGGGATGACATGCTAGCAGTGGCCTCTCCCACATGTAACTTGCTATCGGTCTAGTAAATTAGTCAATTGCTTAGGGACAATTACGCAACTCCTACCACCACTTTTCCACACTCGCTATATTTACTTTATTCTGTATTTATCTAACCAGCCCCTACTTTTTATTTACGCGCTCTTTATTATCTTGCAAACCTATCCAACAACACCTACAAAGTACTTATAGTTTCATACTTGTTCTAGGTAAAGCGAATGCTAAGCGTGCGTAGAGTTGTATCGGTGGTCGATAGAACTTGAGGGAATATTTGTTCTACCTTTAGCTCCTCGTTGGGTTCGACACTCTTACTTATCGAAAGAGGCTACAATTGATCCCCTATACTTGTGGGTTATCAAGACCTTTTTCTGGCGCCGTTGCCGGGGAGCAATAGCGTGGGGTGAATATTCTCGTGTGTGCTTGTTTGCTTTATCACTAAGTAATTTTTATTTGTTGTTCTTAGTTGTTCTCTATCTTTAGTTATGGATATGGAACACGAAATACCAAAAAAATTAGGTGTACTTGCTACTCATGGAGATGAGGAACCTCCTAAAACCCTCGATGCTCGTTATGTGACAGATATTATGTACTACTTTGATAATCCAGAGAAAACCCCATTCAATTTGGTAATGGGAGTAGCGTTGGATCAACGTGAATACTTTAGGGATTATCGCTTGACACAAAAAGGGAAACTATTATGGGATCAAATTTATATATTGAAGTGGTATGCTCGGCAAGTATGCTTGAGTTATGATTATACTTGTTGCTCTAGGATGAAGGCTCCACACCTCCCCTTTTCATGCAAATTTAATGATAATGAAACCTTAGCTTCTTATGCTAATGGTATATATGATTACTATGATGTTGAACAAATTGAAGAATTTGTTGCTTTTAAGGGTGCTTATGAAATTGAATCTTTATTTGAAAAGTATGAAGCTTTTGATGATGATGTTTATAGGCCTGAAATTTTTTCTATATTGAAATATTCCTATGATAATTATGAATACAATTCCTATATTGATGCATTTATTGAGAAAGTCTCCGCTGTCCAAGAAGAGACTAATATTTTGCAGGAGTCTATGGAAGAAGAAATTGATGAAACTGTGAGCTCATTGGATAAAAAGATGATGAGGAGAGCGAAGAACAAAAGGAGGAAGAGCGGATTAGCTACCCGTGCCCACCTTCTAACGAGAGTAACTCTTTAACTCATACATTGTTTAATTTCCCTTCGTGCTTACTGAAGGATGAATGCTATGATGATATGTTATGATCCCGTTGATTCTTTTGAAATATCCCTTTTTGATGATGCTTGCTATGCTTGTGGCCAAGATGCCAGTATGAATTATGCTTATGGAGATGAACTTGGTATAGTTCCTTCTGTTACACATGCAATTGTCGCTATTGCACCCACGTATGATAGTCCTATTATCTTTTTGAATTCTCCAAACTACACTATAACGGAGAAGTTTGTGCTTATTAAGGATTATATTGATGGGTTGCCTTTTATCGTTGCATATGATGATTTTGATAGATATAATATGCATGTGCTTGCTGCTCCTACTTGCAATTATTATGAGAGAGGAACTATATCTCCACCTCTCTATGTTTCCAATATGATAAAATTGCAAGAAACTGCTTATACTATGCATTGGCCTTTACTTGGTGTGCAGGAATTGTTCTTTTATGACATGCCGATGCATAGGAAGAGAGTTAGACTTCATTGTTGCATGATATATGTTACTTTTTGCTCACTACTAAATCAAAAATCATTGTTAATTAAAATTGGCTTTCATATACCTTGGGATCCGGGTGGATCCATTACTTGAGCACTATATGCCTAGCTTAATGGCTTTAAAGAAAGCGCTGCCAGGGAGACAACCCGGAAGTTTTAGAGAGTCATTTATTTGTGTTGAGTGCTTTTGTATAGTTTTAAAAAAAAGAGGGGAACTATGTTGCAAATAGGAACTATGTGCCCGTAGATTTTATTTTTCTTGATATAGATTGCAATCCTTCATGTCCTATTATTCTTGGTAGACCTTTCCTTAGAACGATTGGTGTAATTATTGATATGAAGGAAGGGAATATTAGATTCCAATTTCCATTAAAGAAAGGCATGGAACACTTCCCTAGGAAGAAAATAAAATTACCATATGAATCTATCATGAGAGCCACTTATGGATTGCCTACCAAAGATGGCAATACCTAGATCTATCCTTGTTTTTATGCCTAGCTAGGGGCGTTAAACGATAGCGCTTGTTGGGAGGCAACCCAATTTTATTTTTAGTTTTTTGCTTTTTGCTTCTGTCTAGGAATAAATATTTGTTCTAGCCTCTGGTTAGATGTGTTTTTATGTTTTAATTAGTGTTTGTCCCCAGTTAAACCTATAGGATCTTCTTGGATGATAGTTATTTGATCTTGCTGTAATTTCCAGAAACTTTCTGTTCATGAAAACAATTGCTAAAAATCACCAGAACGTGATAAAATATTGATTCAAATTTCTGATGATCAATAAACAAATTTCCTAGGTCTTCCTATTTTGGCTGATTTTTTGGAGTTCCAGAAGTTTGTGTTAGTTACAGATTACTACACACTGTTCTGTTTTTGACAGATTCTGTTTTTCGTGTGTTGTTTGCTTATTTTGATGAATCTATGGCTAGTAAAAGAGTTTATAAACCATAGAGAAGTTGGAATACAGTAGTTTTAACACCAATATAAATAAATAATGAGTTCATTACAGTACCTTGAAGTGGTCTTTTTTTTTCTTTCGCTAACAGAGCTCACGAGATTTTCTGCTGAGTTTTGTGTTGTGAAGTTTTCAAGTTTTGGGTGAAAGATTTGATGGATTATGGAACAAGGAGTGGCAAGAGCCTAAGCTTGGGGATGCCCATGGCACCCCCAAGATAATATAAGGACACCATAAAGCCAAAGCTTGGGGATGCCCCGGAAGGCATCCCCTCTTTCGTCTACTTCCATCGGTAACTTTACTTGGAGCTATATTTTTATTCACCACATGATATGTGTTTTGCTTAGAGCGTCTTGTATGATTTGAGTCTTTGCTTTTTAGTTTACCACAATTATCCTTGCTGTACACACCTTTTGATAGAGACACACATGATTCAGAAATTATTAGAATAGTCTATGTGCTTCACTTATATCTTTTGAGCTATATAGTTTTGCTCTAGTGCTTCACTTATATCTTTTAGAGCACGGTGCTGGATTTGTTTTATAGAATCTATTGATCTCTCATGCTTCACTTATATTATTTTGAGTGTCTTAAAACAGCATGGCAATTTGCTTTAATTAATATCATGAGAAATTTGATGCTTGATAATTGTTTTGAGATATAAAGGTGGTAATATCATAGTTGTGCTAGTTGAGTAATTGTGGAATTGAAAAATACATGTGTTGGAGTTTGTGATTCCCGTAGCATGCACGTATGGTGAACCGTTATGTAACGAAGTCGGAGCATGAAGTATTTGTTGATTGTATTCCTTTGTGTGGCGGTCGGGATCGCGCGATGGTTAACTCCTACCAACCCTTCCCCTAGGAGCATGCGTAGTAGTACTTTGCTTCGAGGGCTAAATTTGTTTTGCAATAAGTACATGAGTTCTTTATGACTAATGTGAGTCCATGGATTATATGCACACTTACCTTTCCGCAATTTTCTAGCCTCTTCGGTACCGGGCATTGCCCTTTCTCACCTTGAGAGTTGGTGCAAACTTCGCCGGTGCATTCAAACCCCGTGATATGATACGCTCTTTCACACATAAACCTCCTTATATCTTCCTCAAAACAGCCACCATACCTACCTATCATGGCATTTCCATAGCCATTCCAAGATATATTACCATACAACTTTCCACCGTTTCATTTATCATGACATACTCCATCATTGTCATATTGCTTTGCATGATCATGTAGTTGACATTGTATTTGTGGCAAAGCCACCGTTCATAATTCTTTCATACATGTCGCTCTTGATTCATTGCATATCCCGGTACACCGCCGGAGGCATTCATATAGAGTCATATTTTGTTCCGAGTATTGAGTTGTAATTCATGAGTTGTAAGTAAATAAAAGTGTGATGATCATCATTATTAGAGCATTGTCCCAAGTGAGGAAAGGATGATGGAGACCATGATTCCCCCACAACTCGGGATGAGACTACGGACTAAAAAAAAGAGGCCATAAAAAAAAGAGAAAAGGCCCAAATAAAAAAAATGAGAGAAAAAGAGAGAAGGGACAATGTTACTATCCTTTTACCACACTTGTGCTTCAAAGTAGCATCGTGATCTTCATAATAGAGAGTCTCTCATTTTGTCACTTTCATATACTAGTGGGAAATTTCATTATATAACTTGGCTTGTATATTCCAATGATGGGCTTCCTCAAATGCCCGAGGTCTTCGTGAGCAAGCAAGTTGGATGCACACCCACTTGGTTTCTTTTTGAGCTTTCATACACTTATAGCTCTAGTGCATCCGTTGCATGGCAATCCCTACTCCTCGCAATAACATCAATTGATGGGCATCTCCATAGCCCGTTGATTAGCCTTGTTGATGTGAGACTTTCTCCTTTTTTGTCTTCCCACATAACCCCTACCATTATACCTTATTCCACCATAGTGCTATATCCATGGCTTGCGCTCATGTATTGCGTAAGAGTTGAAAAGGCTGAAGCGCGTTAAAAGTATGAACCAATTGCTTGGCTAAAACCGGGGTCGTACATGATATGAATAATTTGTGTGGGGAAGATGGAGCATAGCCAGACTATATGATTTTGTAGGGATAACTTGCTTTGGCTATGTTATTTTGATAAGACATAATTGCTTAGTTAGTATGCTTAAAGTACTATTGTGTTTATGTCAACATTAAACTTTTATCTTGAATCATATCAAATCTGAACATTCATGCCACAATAGGAAGAATTACATTGAAATTATGCCAAGTAGCATTCCACATCAAAATTTCCGTTTTTATCATTTACCTACTCGAGGACGAGCAGGAATTAAGCTTGGGGATGCTTGATACGTCTCCAACGTATCTATAATTTTTGATTGCTCCATGCTATATTATCTTCTATTTTGGACATTATTGGGCTTTATTATTCACTTTTATATTATTTTTGGGACTAACCTATTAACCGGAGGCCCAGCCCAGAATTGCTGTTTTTTGCCTATTTCAGAGTTTCGCAGAAAAAGAATATGAAACGGAGTCCAAACGGAATGAAACCTTCGGGAACGTGATTTTCGGAACGAACATGATCCAGGAGACTTGGACCCTACGTCAAGAAAGCCACCAGGAAGCCACGAGGTAGGGGGGCGTGCCTACCCCCCTGGGCGCGCCCTCCACCCTCATGGGCCCCACGTCACTCCACCGACGTACTCCTTCCTCCTATATATACCTACGTACCCCCAAACGATCAGAAACGGAGCCAAAAACCTAATTCCACCGCCGAAACCTTCTGTACCCATGAGATCCCATCTTGGGGCCTGTTCCGGAGCTCCGCCGGAAGGGGCATCGATCACGGAGGGCTTCTACATCAACACCATAGCCTCTCCGATGAAGTGTGAGTAGTTTACCTCAGACCTTCGGGTCCATAGTTATTAGCTAGATGGATTCTTCTCTCTTTTTGGATCTCAATACAATGTTCTCCCCCTCTCTCGTGGAGATCTATTCGATGTAATCTTCTTTTGCGGTGTGTTTGTTGAGACCGATGAATTGTGGGTTTATGATCAAGTTTATCTTTGAACAATATTTCAATCTTCTCTAAATTCTTTTATGTATGATTGGTTACCTTTGCAAGTCTCTTCGAATTATCAGTTTGGTTTGGCCTACTAGATTGATCTTTCTTGCAATGGGAGAAGTGCTTAGCTTTGGGTTCAATCTTGCGGTGTCCTTTCCGAGTGACAATAGGGGCAGCAAGGCACGTAGTGTATTGTTGCCATCGAGGATAACAAGATGGGGTTTTTATCACATTGCATGAATTTATCCCTCTACATCATGTCATCTTGCTTAAAGCGTTACTCTGTTCCTATGAACTTAATACTCTAGATGCATGCTGGATAGCGGTCGATGTGTGGAGTAATAGTAGTAGATGCAGGCAGGAGTCGGTCTACTTGTCTCGGACGTGATGCCTATATACATGATCATACCTAGATATTCTCATAACTATGCTCAATTCTGTCAATTGCTCAACAGTAATTCGTTCACCCACCGTAAAATACTTATGCTCTTGAGAGAAGCCACTAGTGAAACCTATGGCCCCGGGTCTATTCTCCATCATATTAATCTTCCAACACTTAGTTATTTCCATTGCTTTTTACTTTGCTTTTATTTTACTTTGCATCTTTATCATAAAAATACCAAAAATATTATCCTATCATATCTATCAGATCTCACTCTCGTAAGTGACCGTGTAGGGATTGACAACCCCTTATCGCGTTGGGTGCGAGGATTTATTTGTTTTGTGTAGGTGCGAGGGACTCGCGCGTAGCCTCCTACTGGATTGATACATTGGTTCTCAAAAATTGAGGGAAATACTTATGCTACTTCAAGGGAAAACCAACGCAATGCTCAAGAGGTAGCAAGTCCCCGCCGCCGCCCCGAGGTCGTCCTGCCATCGCCCCGACCTGCCCGTCGCCGCTGCGTCGCCAATTAGTGCCGTAGCGCCACGGTCCGCGGTCCACTCCGCCGCCACCGCGTGGCAACCTCCTGTGGTATGCGCCGCGCCGTCTCCCATGGCGCGGGAATGCCACCTGCTACCTCTTGAGCACTACGTTGGTTTTCCCTTGAAGAGGAAAGGGTGATGCAGTAAAGTAGCGTAAGTATTTCCCTCAGTTTTTGAGAACCAAGGTATCAATCCAGTAGGAGACCACGCTCGAGTCCCATGCACCTACACAAACAAATAAGAACCTCGCAACCAACGCGATAAAGGGGTTGTCAATCCCTTCACGGTCACATACGAGAGTGAGATCTGATAGAGATGATAAAATAATATTTTTGGTATTTTTATGGTAAAAAGTAAAAGTAAAGAAAGCAAAACAAACGGTAATAGAAATAGCTAGTTTGACAGAAGATTAATATGACGGAGACTAGACCCAGGGGCCATAGGTTTCATTAGTGGCTTCTCTCAAGATAACATAAGTATTATGGTGGGTAAACGAATTACTGTCGAGCAATTGATAGAATTGAGCATAGTTATGAGAATATCTAGGTATGATCATGTATATAGGCATCACGTCCGTGACAAGTAGACCGACTCCTGCCTTCATCTACTACTATTACTCCACACATCGACCGCTATCCAGCATGCATCTAGAGTATTAAGTTCATAAGAACAGAGTAACGCTTTAAGCAAGATGACATGATGTAGAGGGATAAACTCATGCAATGTGATATAAACCCTATCTTTTTATCCTCGATGGCAACAATACAATACATGTCGTTTCCCCTACTGTCACTGGGATCGAGCACCGCAAGATTGAACCCAAAGCTAAGCACTTCTCCCATTGCAAGAAAGATCAATCTAGTAGGCCAAACCAAACTGATAATTCGAAGAGACTTGCAAAGATAACCAATCATACATAAAAGAATTCAGAGGAGATTCAAATATTGTTCATAGATAATCTTGATCATAAACCCACAATTCATCGGATCTCGACAAAAACACCGCAAAAAGAAGAGTTACATCAAATAGATCTCCAAGAGAATCGAGGAGAACTTTGCATTGAGATCCAAAGAGAGAGAAGAATCCATCTAGCTAATAACTATGGACCCGAAGGTATGAGGTAAACTACTCACACATCATCGGAGAGGCTATGGTGTTGATGTCGAAGCCCTCTGTGATCAATGCCCCCTCCGGCGGAGCACCGGAAAAGGCCCCAAGATGGGATCTCACGGGTGAGGGAGTCCTGGATTAGGGGGTCCTCGGACAGCCGGACTATATACTTTAGCCGGACTGTTGGACTATGAAGTCACAAGATTGAAGACTTCGTCCCGTGTCCGGATGGCACTCTCCTTGGCGTGGAAGGAAAGCTTGGCAATACGGATATGTAGATCTCCTCCCTTGTAACTGACTCTGTGTAACCCTAGCCCCCTCCGGTGTCTATATAAACCGGAGGGTTTAGTCCGTAGGACAACAACAATCATACAATAGGCTAGCTTCTAGGGTTTAGCCTCTACGATCTCGTGGTAGATCAACTCTTGTAATACTCATATCATCAAGATCAATCAAGCAGGAAGTAGGGTATTACCTCCATCGAGAGGGCCCAAACCTGGGTAAACTTCGTGTCCCCCGCCTCCTGTTACCATCCGCCTTAGACGCACAGTTCGGGACCCCCTACCCGAGATCCGCCGGTTTTGACACCGACATTGGTGCTTTCATTGAGAGTTCCACTGTGCCGTCACCACAAGGCTTGATGGCCCCTTCGATCATCGGCAATGATGCGATCCAGGGTGAGGTTTTCCTCCCCGGCCAGATCGTTGTATTCGGCGGCTTCGTACTGCAGGCCAACTCGCTTGGCCATCTGAAGCAGATCGAGAGCTACGCCCCTGGCCGTCAGGTCAGGTTTGGAAATTTAAACTACACTGCCGACATCTGCGGAGACTTGATCTTTGACGGATTCGAGCCCATGTCAGGTGCGCCGCACAGTCACGACGAGCACGACTTAGCTCTGCCGTCGGACGGTGTTCGGGAGATCACACCTCTGGCTACTCCGGCCGTAGATCCGGAGTCTATTGCGCCTTCCGAGGACGGATGGATGGACCCTGCCTCGGAGGCCACACACTCAGTGGCGATAGAACCGAATACTGACTTCACCTCCTATGAGACCTATGTCGCCGGATCCTCGGATTCGTCCCCGGCCACAGGCCCCGAACCGCCTGCGTCCATGCCTATCGATTGGGCGCCGATCATGGAGTTTACCTCCACGGATATCTTTCAGCACTCGCCTTTTGGCGATGTGCTAAATTCATTAAGGTCTCTCTCCTTGTCAGGAGGCCCTTGGCCGAACTATGTCCGGCTCGAGTGGGAGGCGGACGATGAAGAAATTCGTTCCCCACCCACCACCCGCTTAATAGCCACTGTCGATGACTTAACCGACATGCTCGATTTTGACTACGAAGACATCGACGGTAGGGACGACGATGCAGGAGAAGAACAGGAACCACCGCCCACAGGGCATTGGACAGCCACTTCATCACATGATATATATATATGGTGGATACACCCAAAGAAAACAATGACGAGGAACGGAAGGATGCAACGAGGGATAGTTCCCTCGAGAAGCAGCCAAAACGACGGCGTAGGCGCCGCCCCAAATCCCGCCTCGGCAAAAACAGCGATAACAGCGCAAGAAAAAATAATACCCCGGTCGACTCGAGAGAAAACAACGACCACACGGACCCAGCGACAGAGCAGGATGAACCAGCGGACGGCGAACATAGTACGGAGCCACTGTCCGATCACAGGGACGCCAAGGATAAAGCTCATCAACCTCTCTCCGGAGAGGAAAACAGTCCCGACGACGATGCACACATCATCCCGGAGAGGCACTTGGAACAAGAGAACCTCCATAGAAGGCTTATTGCCACCGCGAGGAGTCTGAAGAAGCAGAAGCAAAGGCTTAAGGCCGCGTAGAATACGCTCAACAGTAGATGGAACAAAGTGCTCGACACTGAAGAAAAGTATGGTGGCAGTCGCCACACAAAGAGCTATCCAAAGCGCAAGTTGTTGCCTGAATTCGATGATGAGGCCTTAGAGCCTACACAGCCAAAAAATAAAACGGCCGACCGGTCGGATCGACCACCTCGTGGCCGCGATAGGGCGGCTAACGAGGCCGCACATAAGTCAGCACACGATTCACGCGAGGACTTGCATGAAAAAGCCGGCGTGACCAGATCCATCTACGGATCTAGGAAGCGCGCTCCAGCGCAGAATTAAAACCAAACACTACAACCGTCAGAAAACCATGACACATCCAAATATAGGGGTGCCGCGCACCCCCTATGCTTCACCGATGAGGTGCTGGATCATGAATTTCCAGAGGGATTCAAACCCATGAACATAGAGGCGTACGACGGAACGACAGACCCTGGGGTCTTGATTGAAGACTTCATCCTCCATATCCATATGGCTCGCGGAGACGATCTCCACGCCATCAATTAGTTGCCCCTCAAGCTGAAAGGACCATCTCGGCACTAGCTGAAGAGCCTCCCCGAAAATTCTATTGGAAGTTGGGAGGAGCTTGAGGATGCTTTTAGGGCTAACTTTCAAGGAACCTATGTCCGACCTCCGGATGCAGACGATTTAAGTCATATAATTCAACAGCCCGGAGAGTCAGCCCGAAAGCTTTGGAACAGATTTCTCACTAAGAAGAATCAAATCGTCGACTGCCCGGACGCCGAAGCCTTAGCAGCTTTCAAACACAGCATCCAAGATGAATGGCTCGCCAGACACCTCGGCCAAGAAAAACCGAGGACAATGGCAGCCCTAACGAGCCTTATGACCCGCTTTTGCGCGGGCAAAGATAGCTGGCTGGCCCGTAGTAACACCAGCGACCCAGGCACATCTGAAGTCAGGGATGGCAATGGAAAACCACGACGCAGTAAAAGCAAGTGTCGAAATAACGAAGACAACCCAGACAACACGGCGATAAACGCCATATTTAGGGGCTCTCGACCCAGTCAACGGAAAAAGCCTTTTAAAGGCAACAGAGATGGACCGTCCAGCCTAAAAAAGATTCTAGACAAGTTATGTCAGATCCATGGCACCTCCGATAAACCTGCAAATCACACCCACAGAGAATGCTGGGTCTTCAAGCAGGCCGGCAAGTTAAACGTCGAACACAAGGGGAGGGAGACACCCAGTGAAGACGAGGATGAGCCTCGCCAGCAAAACACTGTGGGACAAAAAAAATTCCCACCAGAGGTCAAAACAGTGAACATGATTCACGTGACAAAAAGAAGGAGCACACACGCACTCCGAGACATATGCGCCGTAGAACCCGTCACCCCTAAGTTCAACCCTTGGTCGGCCTGTTCGATCACTTTTGATCGCAGGGATCACCCGACTACTATACGGCACAGAGGATTGGCTGCCTTGGTGCTAGATCCAATAATCGACGGATACCATCTCACCCAAGTCCTCATGGACGGCGGCAGTAGTCTTAATCTGATATATCAGGACACAGTCCGCAAAATGGGGATAGACCCGACAAGAATCAGCCAAAGCAATACTACCTTTAAAGGAGTAATACCAGGCCCAGAGGCCCGCTGTACGGGCTCTCTAGTACTAGAGGTTGTATTCGGTTCTCCCGACAACTTCCGAAGTGAAAAGTTAACCTTCGACATCACTCCATTCCGCAGCGGCTATCAAGCACTACTCAGAAGAACAGCCTTCACTCATTTTAATGCAGTACCGCATTACGCTTCTCTTAAGATTAAGATGCCCGGTCCACGTGGCATCATCATAGTTAGCGAAAACACTGAGAGTTCCTTACGCGCGGAAGAACGTGTGGCGGCTTTAGCAGCCGAACACTAAATGGCCTCTCCAACCAGAATAAATGGTCGGTCGTCAAGACCGCGGACACGGCTAGACGAGTCCGGCGCACCACCAGCTGTAACAGCTTAGATAAACCTGAGAATGGTTTGATGGAATACCCCCATAGGCGGTACCAGGGGCTTCCCGCATGTAAAAAGGACTACAGTTCGGCTTTACCTCATTTAGATTGACTTTTAATGAGAATAATCAGTTTTTCGCACGAAGACTTTCATCTAAGTTTTTCTCTTTTACAGATGACAATCGTGCTACACCCTTCCAGGATACGGCACAACGGAGACACAGGCGCAGACATGCAGCAGGGCCCCGCTCAAAGGTTTCTTTTTAGATTAAGACCTTGTGTAAACCTTTCTTACTGTCTCTTGTTGCTTGACACTCCCCCGGATACCTAACACAACCGTGAGGGATGCTGGCGTTGTTGGCATTTCGCCACGTCAGACTAATGCACGTACCTGGAAATTTAGGGTCCTTTATCAAGGGCGTTACTCAGCCCGGTACATGTTGTAAAGACCGAACACCTTAGGGAGTGTTCGGCGTCGCGACTTTGGCCTTATATGCACCAGCTCCGAATCATGTCTTTGGTCAAATGTTGGGTTTGCCCGGCTCCCGCGTTTTGCTACCTTACGTTCCGCTCTATCGGCTAAGGTGGCACCGGGAGAACTACTGGGATTGTGCCCTGTTTCATCCGGATGAGCACCTCAGTAGAGAAAGCCGAAAACTGGTTGTCATGATAAAGCGCGAGACTGGTCAACCACTCGATGACTTAGCGGAATCTTCGAGATTCCTCCGCACTAACGAAGGGCCGGTTTTCCCGGTCATATACGTACGCGCCCCGTACTTGGATGAGCGCGGAAGTACCAGGGGCTATATAGTAGCCCCACTGTCAAACTCCTATGGTTAAGTGAAAGTGTTAAAGCAATATAGTCTGATTGCCTCGTTCGCCGCGCTACCACCTCCTTAATGGACCAAGACGTTGGGTCAAGTGTGAACACGTGCTTCGAACACCCCCGCATTATATGCGTGGGGGCTGAAGCCGACGACTACAAACTTTCAGGTTATATATATATATACATAAACGACCGCACAGGAGGCATAATAATTTTTTCAGGCAAAAGTATAAACATAGCCTTTATAATTCAAATAGCATTGTTTTTACAATCAGGGTACATGTCACTCGAACATGACACTCTTGGAGCACTGAGCCTTTATTAAACGAGCACCTTCTAGGACTTCTTCAAAATAGTGCTCGGCCGAAACCTGGCCTACGGTCGGATTCTGGGTTGCAATAGCGGTGGCCTCCATCCCTGCCCAGTATGTCTTGACATGGGCAAGAGCCATCCGCGCACCCTCTATGCACGCCGACCTCTTTACAGCGTCGATATGCGGCACAACACCAAGGAATCGTTGCACTAGTCCGCAACAAAAAGGGCTTCCCAGCCGTGATATCTCCGGCTTGACGTAGCTCCTCCTTCGCCGCTCTGATTTTAGAGCGGGTTTCCTTGGCTGCTACCATGGCTTTCTCCAGGTCCGCCGTCTTCGTTTGACTTTCCCTTTCAAGAAGCTCATAACGGACGGCGGCATCTTTCACCTCAACAGCCATCTTGGCCATTTTCTCTTTGCTCCGGCAATGCGCAGCCTGTTCGGCTCTTAACTCTTCAACCGCCTTTAGGGCGGCCGCATCACTCCTCCTGGCTTGTTCCTTGGCTCGGGCAAGTTCCGCCCGAAGGGTCTCCACGGCGGCAGCTCCATCTGCAGTCACAGCATATTATAGATACTAGCATCATGCTCCTCTTAATATATGTTGACCACCGGAGAATACATACCCTGTGCCTCGTCAAGCCGCCTGTTTACAAGCACGATGTCGACATCCGCCGCATCAAGTTGCCGCTTCAGTTCGGCAAACTCACCAGTCCGGCTAGCCACCGGACCCTCAGCCGCCTGCACATGAAAGCGGCATGATCATTACCTAGGACTATGATCCTCTGTTTGTCGCCTTTTTCGACGGCAACCAGAGTCTCAGGGGCTACTATCTGCATAGGGCACACCTAGCGTGTGCGGTACCGTCAAAAATATACATATTACTTTGCGTACCTCAAAGCCTCTCAGCAGGCTCATAAAAGCTTCATGCAACCCGCTTTCGGCGAATGAAATCCTCTCAACCACCGTACCCATTAATGTACGATGACCTTCTGAGATAGCCGCTTGCTCCAGAAGATTCATCAGTGCGTCTGGTCGCGCACCGGACAGTCCCGGACTCTTTCTGTTGCTCCCCTTAGGAGCCGAATACTCCGGACTTCGGGAGGACGAAGGGTTACCTTCTGGCCTTGGTGGATCAGGAGAAATCCTTCATGAAGACACCTTTGGGTCGCCCGGCTCATGAGGCGGGGAGGCATGGGGAGGCGTTTCGCTCTCCATCATCTCCGAAAGAAGATCCCCCGAAGACGAACTCTGACGAGAAGGGCTACGATCCGAACTACAAGACATACGTCTCGGTTATTGCCTTTGGAAATAAAGTAAGATATATTTACTATAAAGTACTTTTGTTTACTTACAGCTCGGTGGACGGCTCGTCCCCTTGCAGGCACTGTGCGGTAAGGATGCCCACTGGGGTAGGGCCCCCTGACAAAGGTTTCTTCCATCGTTTGGAAACCATTGTTTCCAAGTCTTCAGAGGCGGTCCTCTTCCTTCCTTGGGGAGACGGAATTTCAGATTCTTCTCCCCGGTTATCCTCCTTAGCGGAGGCACTAATTCCCCCGGTTTGAATGAATAATGAGTGAGGCCCGCTTTCGGCTTCTTTATTCCTCCCTTTATCTTCCCCTGATGGCGCTTGATAAGGCGCGAGCTCAAGCATCCTCGCTAGTACAGGATCCGGTGAGCCTTCGGGAAGGGGGCCGAACACCTGATCATCTTCGCCTTTTTTATCCAGTCCTGGTCAAAGACCAACTTTTCAAAATGATGTTGTGATAAATAAAGAGACAGCATGTTCGGCCGAAGAATTACTTACTTGGGTGTCTGGACGATTGCAGTTTAGGCCCGCATCCTCGATGGTGTCCGGACACTTTATTCGTGATCCAAAGAACAATCTGTACATCTCTTCGAGCGTCACGCCGAAGAATTGCTGAATGGTACGCGGTCCTTCCGGGTTGAACTCCCACATATGGAGAGATCGACGTTGGCATGGCAGGACCCGACGAACTAGCATGACTTGCATTACCTTGACAAGGCTGACATCTCTCTTGACGAGATCCCGGATGCGACTCTGCAATGTCGTCACGTCATTAGCCGGCCCCCAGTCTAGCCCCTTGTTGACCCATGATGCCAGTTGTAGCGGGGGGCCTGAACAGAAGGCAGGGGCAGCTACCCACTTGTACTTCGGGGAGCCGTGATGTAAAACCACTCCCGCTGCCATAAGTTGGACATCTCGGGGAAGGATCCCTTTGGCCATGGAGCATCGACGCCTTTGCTTATTATGGCGCCTCCGCACTCTGCGTGTCGCCCATTGATCAACTTCGGCTTCACATTGAAGGTCTTGAGCCATAAGCCGAAGTGTGGGGCGATGCGGAGGAAGGCCTCACACACAACGATAAACGATGAGATGTGAAGGATGGAATCCGGAGCCGGATCATGGAAATCAAGCCCGTAATAGAACATAAGCCCTCTAACAAAGGGGTCAAGACTAAAGCCCAGCCCTCAGCGGAAGTGGGAAACAAATACGACACTCTCGTTAGGTTCGGGAATGGGGATGACCTGCCCTTGAGCAGGCAGCCTGTGCGAGATTTCGGCGGTCAGATACCTGGCTTCTCTTAGCTTCTTGATGTCCTCCTCTGTGATGGAGGAGACCACCCACCGACCTTGAATTCGATCCGGACATGATTGAAGGTCCGAAGCGCTTGGCCTCCGCCTTGGGTGCTGGAATTCGAGGTGGGAGAAGGGAAAGATCGAGCGCAAAAAGAAAAGGACAGGCCTTGACCCCTTTATAAAGAGGGAGGATATCAAGCGCCCTCCGCACGACCGTCTGGAACTTGCCTAAAATCGAGGAGTCGTGCCAGCGGGTACGATTGGGTTACCCACACCCGTATTGATGAGAATCCCGTGAAAAGAGGGACACGATCTCTGCTTTGACAAGACGTGCCAACGAAACCGCCTCGCAACACGTGAAGTGGCAGGCTCGGAAAAACGGTTCGTCATGACCAGACCACGGCAGAACGTCACGTTAAGAAAAGTTGTCAGCAGATTAGATTTGTGGAAATATTATTCTCTCTACGGTGGTATGTGGAATTTTTTTTGCAGAGCCGGACACTATCCTTGTGTTCAAAATCTTCTATGGAATATTCGGAGGAGGAACCCGCCTTACAATGCCGAAGACAATCTGCGCGCCGGACTCATCGTCATTGAAGCTTGGTTCAGGGGCTACTGAGGGAGTCCTGGATTAGGGGGTCCTCGGACAGCCGGACTATATACTTTAGCCGGACTGTTGGACTATGAAGATACAAGATTGAAGACTTCGTCCCGTGTCCGGATGGGACTCTCCTTGGCGTGGAAGGCAAGCTTGGCAATACGGATATGTAGATCTCCTCCCTTGTAACTGACTCTGTGTAACCCTAGCCCCCTCCGGTGTCTATATAAACCGGAGGGTTTAGTCCGTAGGACAACAACAATCATACCATAGGCTAGCTTCTAGGGTTTAGCCTCTACGATCTCGTGGTAGATCAACTCTTGTAATACTCATATCATCAAGATCAATCAAGCGGGAAGTAGGGTATTACCTCCATCGAGAGGGCCCGAACCTGGGTAAACTTCGTGTCCCCCGCCTCCTGTTACCATCCGCCTTAGACGCACAGTTCGGGACCCCCTACCCGTGATCTGCCGGTTTTGACACCGACAACGGGTACAGAAGGTTGCGGTGGTGGAAATAGGGTTTTGGCTCCTCTGCTGATGGTTTGGGGGTACGTAGGTATATATAGGAGGAAGAAGTAGGTCGATGGAGCTACGAGGGGCCCACAAGGGTGGAGGGCGCGCCTAGGGGGAGTAGGCGCGCCCCCCTGCCTCGTGGCCTCCTCGTTGATTTCTTGATGTCCACTCCAAGTCCTCTGGATCACGTTTGTTCCGCAAATCACGTTCCCGAAGGTTTCATTCCGTTTGGACTCCATTTCATATTCCTTTCCTTCGAAACACTGAAATAGGCAAAAAAAACGGCAATTTGGGCTGGGCCTCCGGTTAATAGGTTAGTCCCAAAAATAATGTAAAAGGGTATAATAAAGCCCATTAAACATCCAAAACAGAATATAATATAGCATGGAACAATAAAAAATTATTGATACGTTGGAGACGTATCACCACCGTCCGCGCCGGTCTTCGTCACGTTGGCACAGTTTTTCGCCTACTTCGAGCACCGCCGCCACGCTCCTCACCTTGCCGTCGCCGCCGCCGCTACCCCCATAGCCGCCGCAGCCGCCCGTCCACCTCCTTCGTCTTCGTCTAGCACCAGCCCGTCGTCGCCGTCGCCGTCATCTACCCCGACCACTTCGTCTACTCCGACCACCGTTGGTACCATTGGCCCGGCGCCGATGGACGCCGGAATCATCGTCGAGTTCTTCTCTGGTGGCCCCTCTGACTTCTCCGATATGGCATACAGCTCGTGCAGGTCCCTCTTCTACGCATGCCCAATGCGGGCAACACCGATGCATGCCTTCATCCACGACGTGTCCCGCGCCTGGCAAGCCTGGTCGGCGCTTTGTCAACTTCGTCTTCGTCCGTCTACGCATGCACGGTGCTGTCAACATCGGTGTGTGCCTTCGTCCGCGATGTGTCCCCGGGCTTGGCAAACCCGTCGCGCCGCGTCGTCAACAACATCTTCTTCCCGGCGCACCACTACTTCGACACCACTGCGCCCATGCTAACTTGGCGCCCCCTTGCGCCCGTGGCTCCACATGCGACTTCCTCGACACCGGCCACCCCGACTCGACATCGACCCAGGCATTCTTCGCACGGCTCTCTCGACCACGGCTCCACCACACACGCTCTCGGCTACCTCGACAAATGGCACAAAGGGCTACCGCCTTGCTTGAGCGACCTCGTCGGTTGCCACTCCAGCCACGACTCCGCGATGCATCGACCGTTACGACTGTGGGGGGGTGTGTCCCTCGGCTTGCCTTCGAATTCTTCTCCAGTCTCACCGTCTGCGTCGCTACCATTGTGACTGCGGAAGGATGTTGAGCATATTGATTATTAGAAAAGACGAGATAGATTAGGATTTATTCTGGCTTGTCTTGTACTCCAAGTAGATCATTGTACTACTATATATATGCCCACGAGGCGAGCTGGCTAAGTGCCTAGATCAACTTGCGGGCTTTGTTGGACCTTGCCTTTTCTACACCTAATATTAAAGGACAGCTCGCTTCTCCACTTTTTTGTGTCCGTACGTCCTTTTTTCGTTCGTCCTTTTTGTGTTGTAGGAAAAAATTGCGTGTTATAGATTAAAATTAAAATGCGTTCTTAGGACTCAAACCCTGCCCGTATACATTAAGGGCGCTCGGAGGAACCAGCTCACCTAGCTACGCCGCTTTGTGAGAAAACAAAGGAAAATTCTTTTTATTCTATACGGGCTCGTGGGAATCTTTTTTTGGGGAGAAAAAAATGCACTGCAATGGGGGGTCGAACCCAGTACCTGCAGGTTTTCACAAAGACTACAATCCACCAAGCTACAACATGGTTTAATATCTACTTCTAATGGAGCAGTTGGTAGTCTCGCTTTCAGGTTTTTTTTCGTCCCACCTTCCATGGTTTTTTTGTACCTCCTCCCACCTTAGCTGGTTTTTTTTCGTAGATTTTTTTGTCGCCTCCCCCCACTTCATCGATTTATTTTCGCGTCACCCTCTCACACAACAAAAGAAATCTGAACAGATCAGAACTTTCCATACTGGCGCAAGTTATTAGAATCGATCACGAACAATCTCTAAAGATCAAATCTAAATTAATTAACCTTACCTTAAATCACTCAATCGCATTAATTAGAAAACAAATATTTGATTTTCAGAAAAATCGCTCAATCACATTAACCTTACCTTAAACTCCCTTTCTTATGACATGTATATGATCTTCCCTTCCCTCTCTGTTGTCGAGCGTTCTTGATTCTCGAGGCCGATGCTTGGGCTACGTCACTGGGTCGCGACGGTGCCGGAGGACGAGGACGGCGAGGCCGGGTTGTTGGGAATCGTAGCGTAATTTAAAATTTTCCTACGATCACCAAGATGCATCTATGGAGTGTACTAGCAACGAGGGGAAGGGAGTGCATCTACATACCCTTGTAGATCGCGAGCGGAAGCGTTCCAATGAACGTGGATGACGGAGTCGTACTCGCCGTGATCCAAATCACCGATGACCGAGTGCCGAACGGACGGCACCTCCGCGTTCAACACACGTACAGTGCAGCGACGTCTCCTCCTTCTTGATCCAGCAAGGGGGAAGGAAAGGTTGATGGAGATCCAACAGCACGACGGCGTGGTGGTGGATGTAGCGGGTCTCCGGCAGGGCTTCGCCGAGCTTCTGCGACAGAGAGAGAGGTGTTGCAGGGGAGGAGGGAGGCGCCCAAGGCTGTAGGTTGCTGCCCTCCCTCCCCCCCTTTATATAGGCCCCTGGGGGGGTGCGCCAGCCCTGGGAGATGGGATCTCCAAGGGAGGGGCGGCGGCCAAGGGGGGAAGGGGTTGCCTTGCCCCCCAAGGCAAGGGGGAAGTCCCCCCACCCTAGGGTTCCCAACCCTAGGCGCATGGGGGGAGGCCCAAGGGGGGCGCCCCAGCCCACTAAGGGCTGGTTCCCTTCCACTTTCAGCCCACGGGGCCCTCCGGGACAGGTGGCCCCACCCGGTGGACCCCCGGGACCCTTCCGGTGGTCCCGATACAATACCGGTAACCCCCGAAACTTTCCCGGTGGCCGAAACTGGACTTCCTATATATAATTCTTCACCTCCGGACCATTCCGGAACCTCTCGTGACGTCCAGGATCTCATCCGAGACTCCGAACAACTTTTGGGTTTCCGCATACATATATCTCTACAACCCTAGCGTCACCGGACCTTAAGTGTGTAGACCCTACGGGTTCGGGAGACATGCAGACATGACCGAGACGCCTCTCCGGTCAATAACCAACAGCGGGATCTGGATACCCATGTTGGCTCCCACATGTTCCACGATGATCTCATCGGATGAACCACGGTGTCGAGGATTCAATCAATCCTATGCAATTCCCTTTGTCAATCGGTATGTTACTTGCCCTAGATTCGATCGTCGGTATCCCAATACCTTGTTCAATCTCGTTACCGGCAAGTCTCTTTACTCGTACCGCAATGCATGATCCCGTGACTAACGCCTTAGTCACATTGAGCTCATTATGATGATGCATTACCGAGTGGGCCCAGAGATACCTCTCCGTCACACGGAGTGACAAATCCCAGTCTCGATCCGTGCCAACCCAACAGACACTTTCGGAGATACCCGTAATGCACCTTTATGGTCACCCAGTTACGTTGTGACGTTTGGCACACCCAAAGCACTCATACGGTATCCGGGAGTTGCACAATCTCATGGTCTAAGGAAAAGATACTTGACATTGGAAAAGCTCTAGCAAACGAAACTACACGATCTTTTATGCTATGCTTAGGATTGGGTCTTGTCCATCACATCATTCTCCTAATGATGTGATCCCGTTATCAATGACATCCAATGTCCATAGTCAGGAAACCGTGACTATCTGTTGATCAACGAGCTAGTCAACTAGAGGCTTACTAGGGACACTTTGTGGTCTATGTATTCACACATGTATTACGATTTCCGGACAATACAATTATAGCATGAATAATAGACGATTACCATGAACAAAGAAATATAATAATAACCATTTATTATTGCCTCTAGGGCATATTTCCAATAGTCTCCCACTTGCACTAGAGTCAATAATCTAGTTACATTGTGATGAATCGAACACCCATTGCGTCCTGGTGTTGATCATGTTTTGCCCTAGGGAGAGGTTTAGTCAACGGATCTGCTACATTCAGGTCCGTGTGTACTTTACAAATATCTATGTCTCCATTTTGAACACTTTACAAATATGCCTGGTCTTCCTGTGAAACCTGGGCTCCTTCGCAAGGGCAATAGCTCCAGTGTTGTCACAGAAGAGAGTCATTGGGCCCGACGCATTGGGAATCACCCCTAGGTCGGTAATGAACTCCTTCATCCAGACTGATTCATGTGCTGCCTCCGAGGCTGCCATGTACTCCGCTTCACATGTAGATCCCGCCACGACGCTTTTCTTGCAACTGCACCAGCTTACTGCTCCTCCATTCAAAATATACACGTATCCGGTCTGTGACTTCGAGTCATCCAGATCTGTGTCGAAGCTAGCGTCGACGTAACCCTTTACGACGAGCTCTTCGTCACCTCCATAAACGAGAAACATATCCTTAGTCCTCTTCAGGTACTTCAGGATATTCTTGACCGCTGTCCAGTGTTCCTTGCCGGGATTACTTTGGTACCTTCCTACCAAACTTACGGAAAGGTTTACATCAGGTCTGGTACACAGCATGGCATACATAATAGACCCTATGGCCGAGGCATAGGGGATGACACTCATCTCTTCTATATCTTCTGCCGTGGTCGGGCATTGAGCCGTGCTCAATTGCACACCTTGCAATACAGGCAAGAACCCCTTCTTGGACTGATCCATACTGAACTTCTTCAATATCTTGTCAAGGTATGTACTCTGTGAAAGACCAATGAGGCGTCTTGATCTATCTCTATAGATCTTGATGCCTAATATATAAGCAGCTTCTCCAAGGTCCTTCATTGAAAAACACTTATTCAAATAGGCCTTTATACTTTCCAAGAATTCTATATCATTTCCCATCAATACTATGTCATCCACATATAATATGAGAAATGCTACGGAGCTCCCACTCACTTTCTTGTAAACACAGGCTTCTCCATAAGTCTGTGTAAACCCAAACGCTTTGATCATCTCATCAAAGCGAATGTTCCAACTCCGAGATGCTTGCACCAGCCCATAGATTGAGCGCTGGAGCTTGCACACTTTGTTAGCATTCTTAGGATCGACAAAACCTTCCGGCTGCATCATATACAACTCTTCCTTAAGGAAGCCGTTAAGGAATGCCATTTTGACGTCCATCTGCCATATCTCATAGTCATAGTATGCGGCAATTGCTAACATGATTCGGACGGACTTCAGCTTCGCTACGGGTGATAAAGTCTCATCGTAGTCAACCCCTTGAACTTGTCGATAACCCTTAGCGACAAGTCGAGCTTTGTAGATGGTCACATTACCATCCGCGTCCGTCTTCTTCTTAAAGATCCATTTGTTTTCTATGGCTCGCCGCTCATCGGGCAAGTCAGTCAAAGTCCATACTTTGTTTTCATACATGGATTCTATCTCGGATTTCATGGCTTCTAGCCATTTGTCAGAATCCGGGCCCGCCATTGCTTCTTCATAGTTCGAAGGTTCACCGTTGTCTAACAACATGATTTCCAGGACAGGGTTGCCGTACCACTCTGGTGCGGAACGTGTCCTTGTGGACCTACGAAGTTCCGTAGTAACTTGATCCGAAGCTTCATGATCATCATCATTAACTTCCTCCCCAGTCGGTGTAGGCACCACAGGAACATTTTCCCGCGCTGCGCTACTTTCCGGTTCGAAAGGGGTGACTATCACCTCATCAAGTTCCACTTTCCTCCCACTCAATTCTTTCGAGAGAAACTCCTTCTCCAAAAAGGACCCGTTCTTGGCAACGAAGATCTTGCCTTCGGATCTGAGGTAGAAGGTATACCCAATAGTTTCCTTAGGGTATCCTATGAAGACGCATTTTTCCGACTTGGGTTCGAGCTTTTCAGGTTGAAGTTTCTTGACATAAGCATCGCATCCCCAAACTTTTAGAAACGACAGCTTAGGTTTCTTCCCAAACCATAATTCATACGGTGTCGTCTCAACGGATTTAGACGGAGCCCTATTTAAAGTGAATGTGGCAGTCTCTAAAGCATAGCCCCAAAATGAGAGCGGTAAATCGGTAAGAGACATCATAGATCGCACCATATCCAATGGAGTGCGATTACGACGTTCGGACACACCATTTCTCTGAGGTGTTCCAGGCGGCGTGAGTTGTGAAACTATTCCACATTTCCTTAAGTGTGCACCAAACTCGTGACTTAAATATTCTCCACCACGATCTGATCGTAGGAATTTTATTCTCCTGTCACGTTGATTCTCAACCTCACTCTGAAATTCTTTGAACTTTTCAAAGGTTTCAGACTTGTGTTTCATCAGGTAGACATACCCATATCTACTTAAATCATCAGTGAGAGCGAGAACATAACGATATCCTCCGCGAGCCTCAACACTCATTGGACCACACACATCGGTATGTATGATTTCCAATAAGTTGGTTGCTCGCTCCATTGTTCCGGAGAACGGAGTCTTGGTCATCTTACCCAT
The DNA here is from genome assembly GCF_002575655.3 of Aegilops tauschii subsp. strangulata. Taxonomy (NCBI): domain Eukaryota; kingdom Viridiplantae; phylum Streptophyta; class Magnoliopsida; order Poales; family Poaceae; genus Aegilops; species Aegilops tauschii. The sequence continues at coordinate 474,948,374 of NC_053039.3, forward strand.
GAGGCATGGTTCGCACGTGTCAAATGATTCGTAATCAAGAGACTCCAAAAGTCCATCTGCATGGAGCTTCTTCATGCGCTTGACACCAATGTGACCAAGGCGGCAGTGCCACAAGTATGTGGGACTATCGTTATCAACTTTACATCTTTTGGTATTCACACTATGAACATGTGTAACATCACGTTCGAGATTCATCAAAAATAAACCATTGACCAGCGGGGCATGACCATAAAACATATCTCTCAAATAAATAGAACAACCATTATTCTCGGATTTAAATGAGTAGCCATCTCGAATTAAACGAGATCCAGATACAATGTTCATGCTCAAAGCTGGCACTAAATAACAATTATTGAGGTTTAAAACTAATCCCGTGGGTAGATGCAGAGGTAGCGTGCCGACGGCGATCACATCGACCTTGGAACCATTCCCGACACGCATCGTCACCTCGTCCTTCGCCAGTCTCCGTTTATTCCGTAGTTCCTGCTTTGAGTTACAAATATGAGCAACCGCACCGGTATCAAATACCCAGGAGCTACTACGAGTACTGGTAAGGTACACATCAATTACTTGTATATCACATATACCTTGGGTGTTGCCGGCCTTCTTCTTGTCCGCTAAATATTTGGGGCAGTTCAGCTTCCAGTGACCACTTCCCTTGCAATAAAAGCACCCAGTCCTGGGCTTGGGTCCATTCTTTGACTTCTTCCCAGTAACTGGTTTACCGGGCGAGGCAACTCCCTTGCCGTCCTTCTTGAAGTTCTTCTTACCCTTGCCCTTCTTGAACTTGGTGGTTTTATTCACCATCAACACTTGATGTTCTTTTCTGATCTCCCCTTTCGCTGATTTCAGCATTGAATATACCTCGGGAATGGTCTTTTCCATCCCCTGCATATTGTAGTTCATCACAAAGCTCTTGTAGCTTGGTGGAAGCGACTGGAGGATTCTGTCAATGACCGCGTCATCCGGGAGATTAACTCCCAGCTGAGACAAGCGGTTGTGCAACCTAGACATTCTGAGTATGTGCTCACTAACAGAACTGTTCTCCTCCATTTTACAGCTGAAGAACTTGTCGGAGACATCATATCTCTCGACCCGGGCATGAGCTTGGAAAACTAGTTTCAGCTCCTCGAACATCTCATATGCTCCATGTTTCTCAAAACGCTTTTGGAGACCCGGTTCTAGGCTGTAAAGCATGCCGCACTGAACGAGGGAGTAATCATCAGCACGTGATTGCCAAGCGTTCATAACGTCTTGGTTCTGTGGGATTGGTGCATCACCTAGCGGTGCTTCTAAGACATAATCTTTCTTGGCTACTATGAGGATGAGCCTCAGGTTCCGGACCCAGTCCGTATAATTGCTGCCATCATCTTTCAGCTTGGTATTCTCTAGGAACGCGTTGAAATTGAGGACAACGTTGGCCATTTGATCTACAATACATAGTGTAAAGATTTTAGACTAAGTTCATGATAATTGAGTTCATCTAATCAAATTATTTAATGAACTCCCACTCAGATAGACATCCCTCTCGTCATCTAAGTGAAACATGATCCGAGTTTAACTAGGCCGTGTCCGATCATCACGTGAGACGGACTAGTCAAGATCGGTGAACATCTCCATGTTGATCGTATCTTCTATACGACTCATGCTCGACCTTTCGGTCCTCCGTGTTCCGAGGCCATGTCTGTACATGCTAGGCTCGTCAAGTCAACCTAAGTGTATTGCGTGTGTTCCGAGGCCATGTCTGTACATGCTAGGCTCGTCAACACCCGTTGTATTCGAACGTTAGAATCTATCACACCCGATCATCACGTGGTGCTTCGAAACAACGATCCTTCGCAACGGTGCACAGTTAGGGTGAACACTTTCTTGAAATTATTATAAGGGATCATCCTACTTGCTACCGTCGTTCTAAGCAAATAAGATGCAAAAACATGATAAACATCACATGCAATCAAATAGTGACATGATATGGCCAATATCATCATGCTCCTTTGATCTCCATCTTCGGGGCACCATGATCATCTTCGTCACCGGCATGACACCATGATCTCCATCATCATGATCTCCATCATTGTGTCTTCATGAAGTCTTCACGCCAACGATTACTTCTACTTCTATGGCTAACTCGTTTAGCAACAAAGTAAAGTAATTTACATGGCGTTATTCAATGACACGCAGGTCATGCAAAATAATAAAGACAACTCCTATGGCTCCTGCCGGTTGTCATACTCATCGACATGCAAGTCGTGATTCCTATTACAAGAATATGATCAATCTCATACATCACATATATCATTCATCACATCTTCTGGCCATATCACATCACATAGCACTTGCTGCAAAAACAAGTTAGACGTCCTCTAATTGTTGTTGCAAGTTTTTACGTGGTTTGTAGGTTTCTAGCAAGAACGTTTCTTACCTACGTATGACCACAACGTGATTTGCCAATTTCTATTTACACTTCATAAGGACCCTTTTCATCGAATCCGTTTCGACTAAAGTAGGAGAGACAGACACCCGCTAGCCACCTTATGCATCTAGTGCATGTCAGTCGGTGGAACCTGTCTCACGTAAGTGTACGTGTAAGGTCGGTCCGGGCCGCTTCATCCTACAATACCGCCGAAACAAGAAAAGACTAGTAGCGGCAAGAAGAATTGGCAAACTCAACGCCCACAACTGCTTTGTGTTCTACTCGTGCATAGTAACTACGCATAGACCTGGCTCATGATGCCACTATTGGGAATCGTAGCGTAATTTAAAATTTTCCTACGATCACCAAGATGCATCTATGGAGTGTACTAGCAACGAGGGGAAGGGAGTGCATCTACATACCCTTGTAGATCGCGAGCGGAAGCATTCCAATGAACGTGGATGACGGAGTCGTACTCGTCGTGATCCAAATCACCGATGACCGAGTGCCGAACGGACGGCACCTCCGCGTTCAACACACGTACGGTGCAGCGACGTCTCCTCCTTCTTGATCCAGCAAGGGGGAAGGAGAGGTTGATGGAGATCCAACAGCACGACAGCGTGGTGGTGGATGTAGCGGGTCTCCGGCAGGGCTTCGCCGAGCTTCTGCGAGAGAGAGAGAGGTGTTGCAAGGGAGGAGGGAGGCGCCCAAGGCTGTAGGTTGCTGCCCTCCCTCCCCCCCCCCCCTTTATATAGGCCCCTGGGGGGGTGCGCCAGCCCTGGGAGATGGGATCTCCAGGGGGGGCGGCGGCCAAGGGGGGAAGGGGTTGCCTTGCCCCCCAAGGCAAGGGGGAAGTCCCCCCACCCTAGGGTTCCCAACCCTAGGCGCATGGGGGGAGGCCCAAGGGGGGCGCCCCAGCCCACTAAGGGCTGGTTCCCTTCCACTTTCAGCCCACGGGGCCCTCCGGGACAGGTGGCCCCACCCGGTGGACCCCCGGGACCCTTCTGGTGGTCCCGGTACAATACCAGTAACCCCCGAAACTTTCCCGGTGGCCGAAACTGGACTTCCTATATATAATTCTTCACCTCCGGACCATTCCGGAACCTCTCGTGGCGTCCAGGATCTCATCCGAGACTCCGAACAACTTTCGGGTTTCCGCATACATATATCTCTACAACCCTAGCGTCACCGGACCTTAAGTGTGTAGACCCTACGGGTTCGGGAGACATGCAGACATGACCGAGACGCCTCTCCGGTCAATAACCAACAGCGGGATCTGGATACCCATGTTGGCTCCCACATGTTCCACGATGATCTCATCGGATGAACCACGGTGTCGAGGATTCAATCAATCCGTATGCAATTCCCTTTGTCAATCGGTATGTTACTTGCCCGAGATTCGATCGTCGGTATCCCAATACCTTGTTCAATCTCGTTACCGGCAAGTCTCTTTACTCGTACCGCAATGCATGATCCCGTGACTAACGCCTTAGTCACATTGAGCTCATTATGATGATGCATTACCGAGTGGGCCCAGAGATACCTCTCCGTCACACGGAGTGACAAATCCCAGTCTCGATCCGTGCCAACCCAACAGACACTTTCGGAGATACCCGTAATGCACCTTTATGGTCACCCAGTTACGTTGTGACGTTTGGCACACCCAAAGCACTCCTACGGTATCCGGGAGTTGCACGATCTCATGGTCTAAGGAAAAGATACTTGACATTGGAAAAGCTCTAGCAAACGAAACTACACGATCTTTTATGCTATGCTTAGGATTGGGTCTTGTCCATCACATCATTCTCCTAATGATGTGATCCCGTTATCAATGACATCCAATGTCCATAGTCAGGAAACTGTGACTATCTGTTGATCAACGAGCTAGTCAACTAGAGGCTTACTAGGGACACTTTGTGGTCTATGTATTCACACATGTATTACAATTTCTGGACAATACAATTATAGCATGAATAATAGACGATTACCATGAACAAAGAAATATAATAATAACCATTTATTATTGCCTCTAGGGCATATTTCCAACACGGGTGCCGCGGCACCACGTTGGTCGCGACCGGTGAAGGGGGCGAAGAAGGGCGGCTTCCCTGGCCCTGGCTGTGGCCGTGGCCCTGGGAGTTGGTGCGATGGAAGCGGCACTTGAAGGTCCCGGCGTGGGTGGCCGGCGCGCAGACGCACTTGGAAGCGGGCCCGTGGCCCACGCGGGATGGCGCCGACACCGACCCGGGCCACCTCCTCCGCGTATTCTTGGAGCTGTGGCTGACCGATTTACATGAAATTAATTCCCTCAGTTATGGTGGCAAATATAATACACATAATCCATATTGTTATGCACTAGCGTGTGTGTGTGAAATAGATGGATTATGGTCCCGTACCTAATAAGATGGATATGTGTGTGTGTGTGTGTGTTAGAGAGAGAGAGGGAGAGGGGGAGAGAGTGAGGAAGAGGGAGGGAGAGAGTGCGTGTGTGAGGATTTGATGGTAAAAAAGGTCGCCAATGTCACTTGATATGTATGAGAATATTAATATTGAACTCTTAAAGTTAATGTGGCCCCGTTGCAATGCACGGGCGTTCTTCTAGTGTAAAAGTAAAGATTCATTCTTCTATTAAATAGTGTCATCTCGCCTCCTTGTATCTCCTCCCACCAATTTATATATTTTTGTGATCTAAAATTAGCAAGCCGCCTCAACAATCATAACATAAGGGCCTAGGAAGGAAAGAACAAAAATAAGGAAATCCGGCCTTTCCTCGGGAAGGAAAGGAAATAAAAGAGAGAATCAATTCAGCCTTGCCTCAATAAGGAAAATATTTAAAAGAAGAAATAAAGGTCGCCTTGCCTTCGGAAGGAAAGAAATTAAGAAAAAGAAAGAAAATAAAAGAAGGAATAAATTCAGCCTTGCCTCAGTAAGGAATAAGGAAAGAATTAAAGAAGGAATAAAATAATTATAAAATAAGAAATAAAATTCGCCTTGCCTTCGGAAGGAAAGAAATTAAGGGAAGGAATAAATTTCGCCTTGCCTCTGGAAAGAAAGGAATTAAAAGAGGAATTAAGAGAACTGAATTAAACGAAGAATCGAGTATACAATGAGTTGTTAAATATATGTTGGCGAGTCCCTTAAATATATATGTATATGAAGCTTGGGCCTGCATACCTCCTGATTACTTGCAATACAAATCCAATTAGTATGGGCAAAAAATTTGGGCATCCTCACAAAAATTTTATTTTTTTGTGTCATTTAAAAAATCTTCTACCATTTGAAAAATGTTATGTTTTTTTGGAATCATTCATGCATCTTAAAATATTTGGGTAGTATTAAGAAAAGTGTTCATGTATTAAAATAATGTTATATCATTTAAAATATATTCACCCTTTTCTAAAAATCATGTAATTCTAAAAAGTGTTCACGTGCTTAATAAATATATTCATAATTTTAAAATATGCATGCTCTTTAAAAAGGTTCATGTGATTTAGAAAATGTTCATGTTTTAAAAAGAATGCTGATGAATTTTGAAAAACAAATATACAATTTTAAAGTGAGTGGGCATAAGAGGGGTGGTGTATGGACTAGGAGTACGCAATATAGCTCGGGAAGGACAACTGTCACACCCAGTTTGACGAGATTAGTTTTAAAACTATTAGACATTCACTTGCGATGGTGTAGTTCAGTGACTCGTGTGCGGTGGCCTAGATCATCACCTTGAAATTGACCACATTCGGACACATTGTGATCAGGTGGACACCGTGACCATGGTCATTGAAGACGGGAAGGAGGATGAACCACACACGAATGAGATGCTACGTTCAAATAGATAATTTGGACCTGTGAAGGTGTTCAAATAGATAACTTGGACTTGCGAAGGGGTCTTGAGTCGTGCTTATTGTGCTAGGAGCATGCGATTTTCTCTTCCATTGCAACGCACGGGCATATATGCTAGTATTCTTCTATAGGAGTTGGTTCACCTTGCCTCGTGGTCATGGTCGATCGTGCATGCATCACGCTTGTAATGTCTTGTGTGGCCGGCTAGCCGGCTAGAGAAACACACCACGCGCTAATATTGATTTACCCCCAAAATACAAGAAATTACTTGAAAAAGGCCAATTCATTTACCGCAAACCTCCTAGACCTAGAGTTTGAAGTTAAAAAAAAGGGCTCCCTTTTCTTTCTTGATTCCCAAGGTGTAGATGAGGTACCCGTGGCATAACAAGGGCATAACTGACAAATATGATGAAAAGAACACTAAAAAGAAATGTGAAACATACAAAATCTAAAAATCCTTTTGTTTTCCCTTTGGGTCACGCTCGGAAAATGTATTACTCCTTCCGTCCTATAATATAAGATCGTTTTTCAAGCTATGTTAAGGGAGTAATAAGCTAGCTGGTCTGGTCAGTCTGCTCTGCTTGGTCATTCACAGTTAGACCAACTCAAGTGAAGAAAGTTTATCATTCACAATATGCAAGCACCACCATGTATGGGTTCAGCCCTAATCATGCACCCAATCCACCAGAGTTTAGAAATTATTAACAAAAGAAGGGTTTCCATGGGTACATAGCACTGCTAGCCAGAGCATTTTCCATATCCACTATTAGGAAAAGGGCTATAGCTAATATGGACATTAATGGCGCACCATGTATGTGGTGCGCCACTGCTAGTGGCGCACCAGATACAGGTGCGCCATTAGTGTCCTCATTAGTAATGGCGCACCACACACACGGTGCGCCATTAGTAACGATTTTTTTATTTTTCAAAACTATTAATGGCGCACCAGGGCACAGTGCGCCATTACTAGTTTTAACTAGTAATGGCGCACCACACACTTTGTGCGCCACTACTAACAAATTTTTTTTTACTTTTTTTCAAAACTAGTAATGGCGCACCTGGGTACAGTGCCATTACTAGTTCAAACTAGTAATAGCGCACCACATCCATGGTGCGCCACTACTAACAAATTTTTTTTTGCAAAACTAGTAATGGCGCTCAACGTAACAGGTGCGCCATTAGTAATCAGGGTTACTAATGGCGCATTTTTAGGTGGTGCGCCATTAGTAACCTAAGACCAGCTAGATATTTTGGATAGCCACCTACCACACTCACTTCCCTACTTCATTCTCTCCACCTCCTCCTCCAAGCTTGTCTCGGCTGCCTCCTCCTCCTCACCTCATTTGCACCATAGATTCACCCAAATTAAGTGGTTAAATTACCTTTTTTTGATAGGTAAGTAAGGGGAAAGCTTTCTTTATGTTGTAGATCTACTTTTTTCTCCCTCCAACAACGTGCACATGCATTTTTTATGGCCTAGCTAGATCTACGTATGTTTGTGGTGTTGCATATGTTTGTGGTATTGCATATATGTTTGTGTTTGCGGGTACCGGGATTTGAAATGCGATAGTCGCCAATATTTTGCCGGAATGTTGATTCATTTCCGTTTCGGCGAGAATTTTGCACTATGCATTCTTTTTTGTCCTATTTTTAGGCAAAGTCATGCCAGATTTTTTCTTGGTTGTAAAATATCATTTTGCTCTACCCCGCAGCCGACCATGGTCCGCACGATGACCGAAGGCACTGTGAATAGGTTTTTGAGCTCCGCGAAGGCCGAGATGCTTCAAAAGAACGAGACGGAGATAAGATGTCCGTGTCGAAGATGCAAGCTGAAGAGCCTTATTACGGACCCGGATTCCGGATAGGTGCGAGACCACCTGCTCTTGCGTGGTTTCATGGATGGCTATCGGTGGCAAGGTGATGAAGATGACTATGAACTCGTCCATGGGGGCCGGGCAAGAAATGAGGAAGGGCAACAAGACAACTGCGGCGAGGGCGGGCGAGAAGACGAAGAATCTCCAGGACATGATCACGACGGTGATGCAGTACATAGTCATCATGTAGAAGATGTCGGACATGATGATGAGGAAGATCAAGACGAAGGGCATGATCATTAAGATGAAGATGCCGGAGCAGACGACGATGGACCATCGATGGGCTGGGTGCAGGACCCTCATATTCAAGAGCTGCTTCTCAAGCAGACGGATAACGCAAGAGCTGCCGCCCGAGAGAAAGCCAAGCTAGATCAACTGGAGATAGACGCAGTTACTCCATTGTATGAAGGATGCAGGCCCGAGGATACCCGCCTGAAAGTAACGCTCATGGCTCTGGAGATGAAGGTAAAACACAAAATGACCGACGCATGCTTCGACGAGAACATGTCATTCGGGCACGAACGTCTTCCCAAGGGGAACAAGTGCCCGACTAGTTTCGAGGAGGCGAAGAAAATCGTGTGTCCTCTAGATTTACCGCACGTGAAATACCATGTGTGCATGAACAATTGCATCATTTATCGGGACAAGCACGCGGAGTCTACCATATGTCCGGTGTGCGGCGTCACTCGATACAAGAAGAGGAGGAAAGCTCCTCGAAAAGTGGTGTGGTACTTTCCGATCACTCCTCTTCTGCAGCGGTATTTCGCAGACCCTAAGCTAGCAAAGCTCCTGCGTTGGCACGCGGATAGGGAGGAGCAGAAGCGAGAAGATGACGGAAATGATCTAGAGATAAATAAAAAAGACAAGATGCTGAGTCACCCTATGGATGCGAGCCAGTGGCAAGCGTTGAACTTCGAACACCCAGAATTTGGGGATGATCCAAGGAACATCGTGCTGGGCGCGAGCACCGATGGAGTCAGTCCGTTTGGCAGCCAGAGAAGCACACATAGCACCTGGCCTGTGTTTGTGTGGATGTACAAACTTTCCCCCTGGTTGTGCATGAAGAGGAAGTACATTCACATGAGTATGCTAATTGAAGGGCTGAAACAACCAGGGAACGACATCGATCTGTATCTGGGGCTGCTGAAAGAGGAGCTAGACACGCTGTGGAAAACGCCAGCCAATACGTGGGACGCTGCAGAGAAAGAATATTTCCCTATGAGAGCCGCACTGCTCACAACGGTGCACGACTATCTTGGTTACGGGTATCTCGCGGGGTAGGTGGTCCACGGATTTTCTGGATGCGGCAGGTGCATGGATGACACAACGTATTGCCAGCTAGATAGAGCTCCCGGGTCTTCGAAAACCGTGTTCATGGGACATCGAAGGTGGCTTCGCGACGAAGACCCATGGAGAAAACGCAAGGATCTGTTCGATGGTGAAACCGAACCCCGAAGGCGCCCGCGTACGAGGAGCGGCAAGGAAATAGACGAGCTGTTGAAAAATTGGAAAGATTGCCCACCGCCGGGAAAGAAGCAAAAGGCGCCAGAGCCGGGAAAGAAGCGAAAGGCGCCAGAGCTGGGAAAGAAGCGAAAGGCGCCAGAGCCGGGAAAGAAGCGAAAGGCGCCAGAGCCGCTGCTGAAGGTATGGAAAACGAGGTCTATTTTCTGGGACTTGCCGTACTGGAAGATCCACCGTGTGCCTCACAGCCTTGATGTCATGCATATCACGAAGAACGTGTGCGAGAGTCTGCTTGGTACCCTGCTCAACATGCCAGAGAGGACCAAAGATGGGCCGAAAGCAAGGGCAGACTTGAAACCAATGGGCATCAGGGAGGAGCTTCACGCTAATGATGATGATGATGAGGCGCAGCAGGACACGGAAAGTCGTCGCAAAGGCAAAAAGGCCAAGAAGATCGGAAATGACTACCCTCCCGCATGCTTCACTCTAAGTCAGGAGGAGATCGAGCGGTTTTTCACCTGCCTCATAGGAGTAAAACTTCCTTACGGTTACGCGGGGAAGATAACCAGATATCTAGACTCAGCGAAGCAGAAGTTCAGCGGGATGAAGTCTCACGACTGTCACGTGCTGATGACGCAGATACTTCCAGTTGCAATCTGTGGGATCATGGACGCGCACGTCCGTGAAACGCTATTTGGCCTATGCAACTTTTTCGATGTCATCTCTTGGAAGTCGGTTGGCGTGAGGCAACTCAGAAGGCTACAGGAAGAGATTGTGGTGATACGATGCGAGCTTGAGATGTACTTCCCGCCCGCATTCTTCGATGTTATGGTGCATCTGCTGGTCCATATCGTGGAGCATATCATCCAACTCGGGCCGACGTTCCTGCACAGCATGATGCCGTTCGAAAGGATGAATGGTGTCATCAAAGGATACGTTTGCAACATGTCACGTCCAGAGGGAAGCATGGCCAGGGGCTTTCTGACCGAAGAGTGCATCTCCTACTGCACGAATTATCTAGGCATCGAGAACCCCGTTGGCCTGCCCGTCAACAGGCACCTCGGCAGGCTCGCTGGATGGGGTTACCGCGATGGTCGCCACGAAATGCATGTCGACTTCGAGGGTCGACTCGCCGACTTTGAAAGAGCAAACCTAGTCGCGCTACAACACATAGACGTGGTCGATCCTTGGGTGGTAGAGCACAAAACCTTTATTGAGAAGACGTACAATGACCAAGGCCAACAGAGGACGGACGGAGATATAATCAAAGAGCACAACTCATGTTTCACGCGTTGGTTCAAGGAGAAGCTTCTGTCGTACCCTTTACATGAGGATTCTTCCGCGGAAGAAAAACTCATATTCGCCTTGTCACAGGGCGCCGAGCACAACCTGATGACCTATGAGGCATACGATATCAACAGCTACACATTCTACACCGAGGGAAAGGACATGAAGAGCGATGGTTATCAGAACTCCGGGGTAACGATGGAATCCTACACCGGTAACGACAAGGACAGATACTACGGAAGGATCGAGGAGATCTGGGAGCTGAGCTACGCTGGAGAGAAGGTCCCGATGTTCCGTGTCAGATGGGCCAAGAGCGTCATAAAAGAAGACCGGTATTTCACCACCATGGTTATACCCGAAGCCAAATCCAAGACCGCGGGCGCAAACGTCACCGCGAAAAATGAGCCATGCGTACTGGCTTCCCAAGTGGACCAATGCTTCTTCATTACCGACCCGTCAAAGCCCAGTCGTGTTGTCGTGAGGAGAGGCAAAAGGAAGATCATCAGAATGGATGGAGTCGCCAATGAGCAAGACTTCGACAAGTACGGTGACCCGAAGATGGAACATGACGACGACGATAAAGTGCCATACACCACAAGAAGAAGCAGGACCACCCTACCTAAAGGACGTCAGTTCAACAGAAGAACTCCATTTCCGAAAAAGAAGGGCAAGCTAGCTAAGATCAATTGTATTTAAATCGTAGTCTTCATTTCTCGATTGTATTTCGATATATGGAAATGGGCGGCACTTTCTGAATTCATGAATATTTTGAAATCTGATGATATTTTTTCATATTCATAAATGTTTTCTAAAAAATTATTAGATGCAACTAAAAATCCAAAAAAAATTCAAATAACAAATTTGATGATATTTTTCATATTCATAAATGTTTTTATATTCATATTTTTTCATAAATGTTTTGAAATCTGATGATATTTTTCCACATTCATAAATGTTTTCAAATTTGATCGTCATTTTCTAAAAAATTATTAGATGCAACTAAAAATCCAAAAAAAAAGTTAGTAATGACGCACCAGGGGAGGGTGCGCCATTGCTATGAAGGTATTTATGGCGCACCCGAATGGGGTGCGCCATTGATATACAAATTTTTATTTTTATTTATTCTTGTATTTTATTTTTCAGTGTTCCTTTTCCTGCTTAAATTTCATGGGCACTTTTTGAATTCATGAATATTTTTTCAAATTTGATGATATTTTTTCATATTCATAAATGTTTTACCAATTCACAAATGAATGCAACTAAAAATCCAAAAAAAATTACTAATGGCGCACCGCTAGGTGGTGCGCCATTGCTATCCAAAAAAAAGTTACTAATGGCGCACCGCTAGGTGGTGCGCCATTGCTATCCCTCCCCCCACTAAAATCTCCAATCCCCAATCTCACATCTCTCTCAGCCCCCCCCCCCACTTCGCGCCGCTGCCCCGACCCACTGCGTCGCCGCCCCCGCGCCCCCGCCGCCTCCCTCTCCCCATCCTCCCCTTCCTCCCCCTCCGACCCCACCCCGACGCGTCTCCGTCTCCACGTCGTCGAGCATCGAAGCAGGCCGGAGAAGTCCAGCACGAGCGTCTACGTCGTCTCCGTCGGATACGTCGACGAACCGGACCGGAGCCGAGCCGAGGAGCACCGCGAACCCGCCACCGAGCCCTTCTTCCACCTCGGATTCTACCGCCTCTCCTTCAAGCCCGGCCGGCCTGCTGCTCCTAATCCACCGCCGGGCCTTCGTGTGCCTCCGCGGTGAGCTCCCCTCGCTTCCCCTCTTCTGTTTCCCCTCGTCCCGAGCGCTGTAGACCCCTCGCGCACCGGCTCGCCTGCGCGTACCGCCCGCGCTGGCCGCGTCCACCCTGCCGCTCCCGCGGCGCTCCTCGCGGACAAGCGCCGTGGCCGGCCGGCCTCTGCCGTGCTCATGCGCATGTGCGCCCATCCGCCCGCGCTGCTGTGTTATAGTTGAATGATACTGCCTGGAGATGCATATATTGTTTCACCATAGGATAAACACCATATTTATCTATAGACAGCTCAAATCTGGGTTTTTTCTTCCTAATATGCATCGAATGTTCTTTTGATTTTACTGGATGCATTCTGGTCCCTATATAAACGTTGACACATTGGCACTCTTTTGATCAGACAATAGCATTAATAGGTGGAGACTGTTTAATACCGGGGTCCTGTTGTTTTAGTTCATGACAGCTCTTGCGTTTGGTATTGTTGACTTATGTCTCTGCCCGCGACTCTGTTTTGCATACGGGTTGTTTTGTTGTTTGTTCAATCGAAAGAAAAAAAATGTTCCTTGATGCGTTCCAGACACTAGAATAGGATCCACCATAGAACAGACCAGACTCCATCTTGCATTGGCTGGTGAACTCCTCGATCTGTTGTTAGTCCTTATCTGCATTTTCCCACATTGTTCATGTATCTGATCCACCATTGCTTGTACTAGTTTGTCAAGAATACAGGTCTGTATAGCACAGAGAGCACCACAAGTTAAACACCTCAATCTGTTAGTATTTGTCTGCATTTTCTCACATTCTTCTTGTATCTGATCCAGTATTGCTTGTAGTGGTTTGTCCAAAATGTTGAATGATACTGCCTGGAGATGCATATATTGTTTCACCTCTTCACAGGCCAACGTATTTTCCATGTTGTGATGGAGGCCTTTTTTTTAACACTGGGCTTTGCCACTTGTTGCTTGTCTTGTAAATAGCATCGGACAGAGATTTAAGCAAGTAGCACATTGCCTTGTCCACCTGGGATAATGATTTTGTAGGTACCCCGAGAGGCCCTTGAGTTTGCCGGAATGTCTATTAACATCCGTTCCGGCAAATTCGGGTACTCCATTTGTCCTATTTTCAGCAAAGGTCATGCTGAAATTTCCGTGAATTTTAGCATGACTTTGCTAAAAATAGGACATATGGGGTACTTGCGACTAATGCATGGGCCGGGGTATCTTAGTACTTAACTAAGTAGGATCAACTGCCTCTTGTGTTATACATATAGAAGTGTGATATCAACTCATAGTTATTACTAATGTCAGTTGCTCGTCATCGATAAACCCTAATCTGGTAGGATGACCTACTAAAAAAGCCCATACCACATATTCTATTTGGATGGCCCTGCTAACCCTTGACCATAAATACTTGAGATGGATGTAGCAGGCTTAAAGAAAGAAATGTTTTTAGGCCAACTCCACTGGGCCTGGCTGAAAATGCACAAGTGTGCATGACTAACAATATTCTATTGTAAAGCTGAACAGGAAAGAGGAACCACTCATCCTAACCATGATAAAACCTTAGCTTTTAGGGTGCCTCGGCATCGTTAAACCCTAAATGATGAAAACTTAACTTAGCATTTAGGGAGCCTCAGCGTCGACAAACCCTAAATGATAAAAGCTTAGCTTTTAGGATGCCTTGGTGTCGACAAACCCTAAATTATGAGACCATGATAATTCCTCACAAACCAACCCTTAAATAACACTGAGCCATTATGCCGTCACCCTTGAAGCCTTGCGGGCATTTGCAGCCCTTAGGTTGTTCATTCTATAGATTTCCAAAATTCAGTTTTGTACCGCACACCGAAGCCAACTTTTTGGCGACATTCCTCGAGAATTAGGTTACTTGGTCAACTTAGAGATCTTGTTCCTTGACAATAACCAACTTTTTGACCAAACTTTTTTCCTATTTAGAGCGAAACATGGCCCACAACGATGAGGCCAGCGGTTCGGGCAAGGCATTCTGGGAGCTGTCCCAGGAGATGGAGGAAGAACCTCACCGCTATGAGGACGCCGCGGAAGACACCGATCCCAACTACACAACCCCTAGTGGCGTCGGGGATGACACCACTGATGGTGCCGCCGAGGATGCCACCACTGATGATGGCAGCGCACGCACAGATGGCAGCCAACCGAAGAGGCAACGGAAGGACCGGCGCCCGAACGTGCTTGGCACCGTCAAGGAGGAATTTACTGAAGTGTCCTCCGAGGGGCATCCAACGGCGCACAAAGAAATAGTCAAGGGGTACGCGGGATAGCTCGGGTGCATTCTCCGGAGCACCGTCTCGATCAACACCGAGAACCTAAGGCATCGTGACCGAGGGAATTTGCGCAACCTCCTCTTCACGAAGTTGCACGAACGATACAAGTTCCCCGGTGACTTCGCAAACACACGCCTCTCAGGGAATAAAGTGAACAGTGCCGCCCTCATGAAGATGAGCACGGCCCTGGCTACTTGGAGAGGTGCGGTGAAGAGAATGATTGAAAAAGGTGATAGTTATGAGAAGATCAAGGAGAAAAATCCTTCGATCAATGAAGCTGACTACCTGGAGTTCAAGATCATGTGCGAGAGCGGCGCAACCGTGGAATCAAGTCAGTGGGGGAAAGAGATGCGGGACTTGAACTTAGGGATCCACAAACTCGGTCCCGGCGGTTACAGAGTGGCGGAACCTATATGGGACAAGGAGGACACGGAGCGTGCCGAGCAAGGCCTACCGCCCCTCTTCAAGAAATACCGTGACAAGCAGACCAGGAACTATGTCAGGGCCCGGTACAAGATTGACCCGGTAACCAAGGAGCTTACCACGGATCCGAAGACCAAGGCGCTTGAGCGTGTTCTGGTAAGGAATACACCCCCGCGTAATTAGCTCCATATGGTTGCATTCTAATTAATGAAGCCAAATTTCTAAATGGTTCACGTTCCTTCCGCAGGACACTGAAAGCAGTAGCGCGGGGTCGTCTCAGAGATCCCCTATCGACACCCCTTAAAATAGGGCGTTGAACGTAATGAAAAACAAGGATAAGCTCAGTAAGCCGTCGTCAGCTGGTCGTGTGGCCGGCAAAAGCTTGTTCAACAACTCAAGGCACAAGTGGTGCGGATTCCGGAGATGGTCGAAGAGCAAGTGCGAAACCAACTGGGAGCGATGATCACCGCCATTATACCTACCCTGGTTTCTGGGCTGCAGGTGTGGATGGTGGGCGGCCAACAGGGGCCGCCCCCGATTCCCAGCTTCACGGCCAGCAACTCGCGCAACGCGCCGGCGGCGCCATTGGTGTCTCCGGCGGAGGCGGCATTGATGTCTCGCACGGCGGCGCCGGCATTGCAGCTTAATGCACCCGGGTGTGGGAAGAATACGCTGGTCGGCACCTCAGCAGCAAGCGGCCCCTCCGTCACTTGCACACCCGCCGTTGGCGGTGCCTCGACATTAGCCGAGCTCGACGCCATCACGGTAACTAATTAAGGCTCTCGGCCGATGACTTCATCTCCTTGCCTTTGATTGGGCATCCCTGACGCCCTACATGTTTTCGCAGGGCGCCGCCGACGTTCCATGCACTCTCCTGCACTTCGTGGATGGTGAGTTGATCGATGTCGCCAAGGCCAGAATCGTTCAACCGGGCAACCGCCCGTTCCACGGTAATCCGATGCCACCCAACGTGTATAGGGTTCAACTGGTTCGGGTGTTGCGGGGCTGCGATGACTTGTTACCTCCGTTTTGACCCCCTGGGGCCGACGAAGATGATGTGATGACCCTCAGCGCCTGCTTAAGCTGGCCCCTGCTTTGGCCGAAGAGCCAGATTCGTTTGGGGGCGGGGGACACCACTCCACAAACAACACCGCCAGTCGTGCCGGCGCCAAGCCATGGCAAGACCGCCACAACGCTACCGGACATGCCGGACATGCATATGGCACAGGATCCGGACGACGATGACGACGGTACATTTACCAACGTCGATAAGTACTTCAACGAACATGGGTACGGTGACGAATTCTTGGGGCCTCCTTCTCAAGAACCCAACCCTGCAAAAGACGATCGCGATCTAGCTGGTACCGCGGAGAAACCCAATTGCAACAGGCGTCGTCTGGCGTTCAGTTATCAGGAGACGCCTCCAGCTGCCGCCTTCACCGAGCCTCAGATAGCCGAGGTGTGAAATATTATCAGCCCCAACACACTCAAGAAGGCGGTCTCTGAGCAGAACTCGATCCCATTACAGCAGAAGAAGAAGGGACGGAAAAGAAAGACTAACAAGGGTGCGAGCCAGCCGGCACTGAGTACGATCCGTGCTCAGGACGGGCCACCTTCACCTAAGGATATCTCGAGGAGGGTGCATGTGGCGGGTAGGCCGATGCTACCGACTAATCTGCTCAATGCTGCAACTGGTGCTATGCGGAGTCTGCATGACAGTGTTCTTTCTTTGGAGAACCGGCGTCTCTTCGAGAATGATGTGGCATACCCGGTTTTCGTGGCCAAGGTGCCAGAGGGCAAGGGCTTTGTGGACAGCGCCATCGGGGGTATGATCGTCCTGCGGTTTGATGACATCTTCGCTATGTTTAACCTTCATCCGCTGCACTACACCTTCGTTCGGCTATTTTCGCTGAGTATGGAGATGCGGATCATTAGAGACAAGACCCCGGACATCGTGATAGTCGACCCCTTCTACATGCGTGCCAAGATCATGGGCAGCGCTGGGGACCGGCAAGTCGCGAGTTCATACCTCGAAGGCGTCATTCTGACAAACCCAGATAAGGATAACTTCCTCGTGCCTTACTTTCCCGAGTAAGTCATCCCCTCACCGCCCCGTAACATATGATTTCTTATATTTCGATCGTTCTTTTTTTTCTAACATTCCGTGTTTTGTGCAGTGTGACACATTGCACACTCATCCTCTTCAGTCCGAAATATTCCATGGCCACGTATTTTGACTCGGACCGTCAGTCGAAGAAAGACTACACAAATATCAAGAAAGTTCTTGATGATGTTCTCCCCGGCTACGCCAGATCTGGAGGCACCTTCAGCAGGCCAATTCGTAGGTATGGCAAGCACGTGTTCACCCACAATACGACATTCCCCTGCGTCAAGCAGCCGCCTGGCGGTCAGAAGGATGCCTACTACGCCCTCCATCACATGCGGGCGATCGTACGGGGCCATAATCACCTTCTGCTACCAAATAATCTCAAAGGTTGGGCCGCACGCTTGTCGGCAATCCAGGACGCGGACATCAGACAAGAATTATTTCGCATCCAGTCGGAGTTTGCGGAAATCATCCATCAAGATGTCCTTCGTACCTCGGGGCAGTTCTACCACAGATATCAACCGTCCAACAGTGAGATAGAAACAACGCTACAAATGCAGGCTGACAACGTCCGCGATTTCATGACCATCACGACAGACGGCGGCTTCATCCACGCTCCGGTCCCTGAGTCGAGTCGAAAGTAGTGATGCTATGTAGTTCTGAAATATCGATTAGCTCATGTTATAATTAAACTTTAATGAACTTGTATGTCTCTTTGGTTTGGACAGCTCGCTCAACTTATATGTAATCGATGCTATTTATTAGTAGGACCATGAATCGTGCTATTAATGTGTTGCTTTTATCTTCCGATCCTTTTGTTGCATACTTATATACTGCTTATGTATTGTCTGTGAATTGCTACTAACGTTTTGTTTGGCTAGTGCATAGAGATGCCGCCGTATGTCGTGCACAAGGGTAAGGTTCCCGGAGTCTACGATGACTGGGAGGAGTGTCGGAGACAGGTTCACCGTTTCAGCGGTAACAGTTACAAAGGGTACACCACTAGGGCGGAGGCGGAAGCTAGATACGTGCGCTATCTAGTGGGAGAGAGGAGGGAGCGGAGGAGGAACCGGATGAAGACCAGTTTCATCGCGATGATGCTAATCGTGATGACCGCAGCTCTCTTCTATGTGATGGTAGTTTAGATGATCAATATCGACTTGTAATGTGAAGACAAACTCGCTACTCGCGGTCTCGAGACTTGTAATGTTCTAACTTTGTTCAGTCTTTTGAATTCGGAGACTAATATGATGAATTGTATTCGGAGACTAATTTTCTATTATATTTGATAAATCTGCTGTTTATATGTTGTGCTGTCGATATTCTGTGCAGTAATATATTTTGTAACCTGTGCAAATATCAGAAAAGAAAAAAAATTCTAATATTCATACTAGTGGCGCACCACACTGCACTTTAGTGGCGCACTGCAATAAACACACTAGTGGCGCATTACCCAGAAGTGCGCCATTAGTAACCCAGAGCACAAGGTAAATATGGCCCCCTGGGAGGCATAGTAATGGTGCACCGTTTGACATACTAATGGCGCACTCCCTGATGCGTCACTATTGTCTTGTATACTAATGGCGCACCAGGGGTGCGCCATTAGTATTAGTTACTAGTGGCGTGATGATAGTGGCGCACCTGTAGTGCGCCATTAATGGCCAAAACAGGTGCGCCACTAATTAGCGTTTTCCTAGTAGTGATCATCTAAATCATCTAAAGAAAAAAGAGCAGATAGATAGCTCCTGGACAGACTTGTGCTCTGCTTACATGCACTTCAAAATAGCTTGATGATAAATAAGGACATAAATCATGCGCGATCAATCCAATCTACATCCTCTTTATCCTCCAAACAAGAAAAGACGAGTCTTTAGCATATCACTCTCGACCATCGCTCGCTAGCTCCTCAACAATTCATACATTGATAATCAAGGACATCAATTTCAACACAGCCTCACAACACTTGTTCCACGGCCAAGAAACAGACCCTCTCTTCTCCTGGCATCCTATTTGTGACTTATGGGGTGACCACAATCGTCATCATCATCAATCTCATTGACTCGCCTTTCCAAAAAAGAGGGAGACACCACTGCCGCGGTAGCAGAAGCCAGGCTTGTACAAGGTTCCATTGCTAAGACCAAACTACACCGTCAGGGGACTGAGTCAGGTTACGAGACATGACAATTTGCATCGCTCCATTCCATTGATCACAAGATCAGAGTGAAGTCTGAGGCCGAAGGCCGTATGACAGTCAGACGCAACAAAACTAGCAACGGTACAGTCTTGATTTGGCAAATATCAAAATGAACATGAAATTGTACAAACATGGGGCTATAATGCAGCCAAGGATCCTACGATAATCCTAACAAATTGGCATTATTCAAAGTCAGCTTTCTACCAGCTTTACACATCCTTCACTTTAAAAAATATTAAGCCTTGACGATAGCTTGCCACTTTGGGGCTCTAATTTTCCACCACCACTTCACTAAATCCAAACCTGCTAAATAAATGGTGGCCTGATACATGGAGTCAGGAAGCAGCACAATGCTCGTAGCGATTGTACACAGAGCAACGAGACAGATGCTAGGCAAAAAACTGCCAAGTTCTGAACTAACTGTTTAATAATTACCACATATGCTTCTTCCACTGCACATAGCTTTTAAAAGCTTTAACAATCCACATGCCACGGCCAAACTTCTTCCTCACGATAACCCTGGGTGAAGTCTGTTTTTAGGTTTTCGGCCTGGTTTCCCTCATAAACTGGACCATTTTATATTTATTTTTCCTATATCTATATGAATGTGCAGGAACACCGTGCCCTCTGACGAGGTTTCATAAGAAAACAGTCATTAACAATTTTCAATGATGTATACGACGACCAAACAGAAAAGGACAAATGTAGATCATGTTCTTGTGAGACCAATACTTCTTTCATAAAGGGTGTTTTTATTGACTCCTAATGTAGCATCAATCAAGAGAATACAAGCATCATGAGCACACACACCCGGGCTTTGCACGGCTAGGATGCACACATCAAGGTCCAAGACCAATGCACACACACAAACAAACAAAAAATAGAAAAGAAAAACCGACCTTCGCAAGTCTTGTCAAAACATCCAACAACAACCATCAGCATCAACCATCACCAATGACAGCACCCGGATCGTGGGAAAAGTGTTTCAACAACGACACTTCCAAGAAGGGAACAACCCCACCAACACCGCGTCACCAAATCCACTCCCAAACTACACATAAAATTGGTAATTGTAATACTCCCTCCGGTCCTTTTTAGTCTGCATATAAGTTTTGTTCGAAGTTAAAGTATCTCTACTTTGACCAAACATATAAAAAAAGTATCAACAGTCACAATGTTAAACCAATATTGTTAAATTCATTATGAAATGTAGTTTCAAAGTATATATATATATATATATATATATATATATATATATATATATATATATATATATATATGGTATTGTAGATGTTGATATATAAATTTGTACAAACTTTGCAAAGATTGACTTGACACAAATCTAATACGCGAAATAAAAAGGACCAAAGGGAGTACTAGAGTTTGTAGTAACTTTCTGGAGCGACATTACAGATCACGATTGAAACCTCATTTTCGTGTCTTTGATTTTCTTTTCCCACGTAGGGCCATGAGGAGATCCTTAATAACACCAGGCCAGCTCTTGGTTAAAACCCCGAAACCTTTAGACTCCATGGCTACATCCAGTTTCGTCTTTGAGCCGAGGAACACCAAGCAAGCCGCTTTTAGCCCATGGCAATGGTGCCGCTCCGCCAAATGCCAAGATGTTCGTCACGGAGCTCGTATCGATACGACTGCTCAATCTATCTTCACAAATTAGGTTAAGCCTCTCCAAATCATACATGTCTGCCGCAACAAGCAGATGCTCGTAGTGAAATGTATTTGGAGGATAAGAAGGATGGCAAAGTGAAAGGTATTTGATATACATGGTATTGATGTGTACCTTACTAATGCTCGTAGTAGCGCCTGGGTATTTGATACTGGTTCTGTTGCTCATATTTGCAACTCGAAACAGGGGCTACGGATTAAACGAAGATTGGCTAAGGACGAGGTGACGATGCGCGTGGGAAATGGTTCCAAAGTCGATGTGATCGTCGTCGGCACGCTACCTCTACATCTATCATCGGGATTAGTTTTAGACCTGAATAATTGTTATTTGGTGCCAGCGTTGAGCATGAACATTATGTCTGGATCTTGTTTAATGCGAGACGGTTATTCATATAAATTAGAGAATAATGGTTGTTCTGTTTATACGAGTAATATCTTTTATGGTCATGCACCCTTTATGAGTGGTCTATTTTTATTGAATCTCGATTGTAGTGATACACATATTCATAATATTGAAGCCAAAAGATGCAAAGTTAATAATGATAGTGCAACTTATTTGTGGCACTGCCGTTTAGGTAATATTTGGGTAAAGCGCATGAAGAAACTCCATGCTGATGGGCTTTTGGAATCACTTGATTATGAATCACTTGATGCTTGCGAACCATGCCTCATGGGCAAGATGACTAAGACTCCATTCTTCAGAACAATGCAGCGAGCAATTGACTTATTGGAAATAATACATACTGATGTATGCGGTCCGATAAGTGTTGAGGCTCGCGGCAGGTATCATTATTTTCTGACCTTCACAGATGATTTGAGCAGATATGGGTATATCTACTTGATGAAACATAAGTTTGAAACATTTGAAAAGTTCAAAGAATTTCAGTGTGAAGTGGAAATCCATCGTAACAAGAAAATAAAGTTTCTACGATCTGATCGTGGAGGTGAATATTTGAGTTATGAGTTTAGTCTTCATTTGAAACAATGTGGAATAGTTTCGCAACTCACGCCACCTGAAACACCACAGCGTAATGGTGTGTTCGAACGTCGTAACCGTACTTTATTAGATATGGTGCGATCTATGATGTCTCTTACCGATTTACCACTATCGTTTTGGGGTTATGCTTTAGAGACGGCTGCATTCATGTTAAATAGGGCACCATCTAAATCCGTTGAGAAGACACCATATGAACTGTGGTTTGGAAAGAAACCTAAGCTGTCGTTTCTTAAAGTTTGGGGCTGTGAGGTTTATGTGAAAAAGCTTCAACCTGATAAGCTCAAACCCAAATCGGAGAAATGCGTCTTCATAGGATACCCAAAGGAGACTGATGGGTACACCTTCTATCACATATCCGAAGGCAAGATTTTCGTTGCTAAGAATGGATCCTTTCTAGAGAAGGAGTTTCTCTCGAAAGAAGTGAGTGGGAGGAAAGTAGAACTTGATGAGGTAATTATACCGTCTCCCTTATTGGAAAGTAGTTCATCACAGAAATCAGTTCCAGTGATTCCTACATCAATTAGTGAGGAAGCTAATGATAATGATCATGAAACTTTAGATCAAGTTACTACAGAACCTCGTAGGTCAACCAGAGTAAGATCTGCACCAGAGTGGTACGGTAATCATGTTCTGGAAGTCATGTTACTAGACCATGACGAACCTACGAACTATGAGGAAGCGATGATGAGCCCAAATTCCGCGAAATGGCTTGAAGCCGTGAAATCTGAGATGGGATCCATGTATGAGAACAAAGTGTGGACTTCGGTTGACTTGCCCGATAATCGGCAAGCCATAAAGAATAAATGGATCTTCAAGAAGAAGACTGACGCTGACGGTAATGTTACTGTCTACAAAGCTCGACTTGTTGCGAAAAGTTTTTGACAAGTTCAAGGAGTTGACTACGATGAGACCTTCTCACCAGTAGCGATGCTTAAGTCTATCCGAATCATGTTAGCAATTGCTGCATTTTATGATTATGAAATCTGGCAAATGGATGTCAAAACTGCATTCCTTAATGGATATCTTAAAGAAGAGTTGTATATGATGCAACCAGAAGGTTTTGTCGATCCTAAAGGTGCTAAAAAAGTGTGCAAGCTCCAGCGATCCATTTATGGACTGGTGCAAGCCTCTCGGAGTTGGAATATACGCTTTGATAGTGTGATCAAAGCATATGGTTTTATACAGACTTTTGGAGAAGCCTGTATTTACAAGAAAGTGAGTGGGAGCTCTGTAGCATTTCTAATATTATATGTGGATGACATATTGTTGATTGGAAATGATACATAATTTCTGGATAGCATAAAAGGATACTTGAATAAGAATTTTTCAATGAAAGACCTCGGTAAAGTTGCTTATATATTGGGCATCAAGATCTATAGAGATAGATCAAGACGCTTATTGGACTTTCACAAAGCATATACCTTGATAAAGTTTTGTAGAAGTTCAAAATGGATCAGTCAAGGAGAGGGTTCTTGCCTGTGCTACAAGGTGTGAAGTTGAGTCAGACTCAATGCCCGGCCACTGCAGAAGATAGAGAGAAAATGAAAGTCATTCCCTATGCCTCAGCCATAGGTTCTATCATGTATGCAATGCTGTGTACCAGACCTGATGTGTGCCTTGCTATAAGTTTAGCAGGGAGGTACCAAAGTAATCCAGGAGTGGAATACTGGACAGCGGTCAAGAACATCCTGAAATACCTGAAAAGGACTAAGGATATGTTTCTCGTTTATGGAGGTGACAAAGAGCTCGTCGTAAATGGTTACGTCGATGCAAGCTTTGACACTGATCCGGATGACTCCAAGTCGCAAACTGGATACATATTTATATTGAATGGTGGAGCTGTTAGTTGGTGCAGTTCCAAGCAGAGCGTCGTGGCGGGATCTACGTGTGAAGCGGAATACATAGCTACTTCGGAAGTAGCAAATGAAGGAGTCTAGATGAAGGAGTTCATATCCGATCTAGGTGTAATACCTAGTGCTTCGGGTCCAATGAAAATCTTTTGTGACAATACTGGATCAATAGCCTTGGCGAAGGAATCCAGGTTTCACAAAAGAACCAAACACATCAAGAGACGCTTCAATTCCATCCGTGATCAAGTCAAGGAGGGAGACATAGAGATTTGCAAAATACATACGGATCTGAATGTTGCAGACCCATTGACTAAGCCTCTTCCACGAGCAAAACATGATCAGCACCAAGACTCCATGGGTGTTAGAATCATTACTATCTAATCTAGATTATTGACTCTAGTGCAAGTGGGAGACTGAAGGAAATATGCCCTAGAGGCAATAATAAAGTTGTTATTTATATTTCCTTATATCATGATAAATGTTTATTATTCATGCTAGAATTGTATTAACCGGAAACTTAGTACATGTGTGAATACATAGACAAAACAGAGTGTCCCTAGTATGCCTCTACTTAACTAGCTCGTTGATCAAAGATGGTTATGTTTCCTAACCATAGACATGTGTTGTAATTTGATGAACGGGATCACATAATTAGAGAATGATGTGATGGACAAGACACATCTGTTAGCTTAGCATAATGATCTTTTAGTTTTATTGCTATTGCTTTCTTCATGACTTATACATGTTCCTCTGACTATGAGATTATGCAACTCCCGAATACCGGAGGAACACCTTGTGTGCTACCAAACGTCACAATGTAACTGGGTGATTATAAAGATGCTCTACAGGTGTCTCTGAAGGTGTTTGTTGGGTTGGCGTACATCGAGGTTAGGATTTGTCACTCCGTGTATCGGAGAGGTATCTCTGGGCCCTCTCGGTAATGCATATCACTATAAGCCTTGCAAGCAATGTGACTAATGAGTTAGTTGCGGGATGATGCATTACGGAACGAGTAAAGAGACTTGCCGGTAACGAGATTGAACTAAGTATGATGATACCGATGATCAAATCTCGGGCAAGTAACATACCGATGACAAAGGGAACAACGTATGTTGTTATGCGGTTTGACCGATAAAGATCTTCATAGAATATGTAGGAGCCAATATGAGCATCCAGGTTCCGCTATTGGTTATTGACAGGAGATGTGTCTCGGTCATGTCTAAACATTCGATGACGATTTGTATAATGCGTTATGTGTTTTGGTGACCGAAGTTTGTTCGGAGTCCCGGATGAGATCACGGAGATGACGAGGAGTCTCAAAATGTTCGAGAGGTAAAGATTCATATATTGGAAGATTATAAACGGACACCGGAATGGTTCCGAAGAAGATCGGGGATTTTTCGGAGTACCGTGAGGTTACCGGAACCCCCCGGGAAAGTTAATGGGCCTCATGGGACATGGTGGAGAAGAGGAGGCAGGCCACGTGAGGTGGCGCGTGCCTCCCCCTTGCCCAATCCGAATTGGACAAGGGGTGGGGGCGCCCCCCCCCCCCTTTCCTTCTCCTCTCACCCTTTCCCCTTTCCTCCTCTCCGTTGGAAGGAAGGGGGGCGAATCCTACTAGGAGTGGAGTCCTAGTAGGACTCCCCCTTGGCGCGCCTCCTCCTGGCCGCCGGCCTCCTCCCCATCTCGTTTATATACGGGGGCCGGGGGCACCCCAAAGGCACGCCAAGATTTCTCTTAGCCATGTGCGGTGCCCCCCTCCACAGTTTACGCCTTCGGTCATAGCGTCGTAGTTCTTAGGCGAAGCCCTGCACGGATCACATCACCAACACCGTCGCCACGCCATCGTGCTGACGGAACTCTCCCTCGACCATCTACTAGATCAAGAGTTCGAGGGACGTCACCGAGCTGAACGTGTGCTGAACACGGAGCTGCCGTACGTTCGGTACTTGGATCGGTTGGATCGTGAAGACGTTCGACTACATCAACCGCGTTAACATAACGCTTCCGCTTTCGGTCTACGAGGGTACGTGGACACACTCTCCCCTTCTCGTTGCAATGCATCTCCTAGATAAATCTTGCTTGATCGTAGGAAATTTTTTGAAATTGCATGCTACGTTCCCCAACACCAGGGCAGCGGTATGGTCGTCTGGTGGCAGGTCGGTGGCGGCGGCGGCGTGGAGAGGACGCCGTGGAGGACTTGGCTGGGCAGATCGGGCCGGGTGCATGCGACGGCGGCCTCCGGTCATGGCCTGGCCGGGGTGGTCGCCTCGCTGCGCGATGGTGGATGCCAGGGTGGACGGCCCCTGGTGGTGGTAGTCGGTGAGGCCTAGGTCCTCCTCAGTGGAACAACGCAAAGCTACCCATGTCCAAGGCGGAGCTGCTCCGACGGTCCTGTGGCTTTGTTCCCGGGTCCTGTGCGGCACATAGACGGTAAAGAGCATGCTTGGGATTCATCCTAACGGCTCTTCCAGCATGGCATGGTGTGGTGGCAGCCCTCTCCGTGCTCCAGTGGTGGCGCCCTTCGGCAGTGGCCGGAGCGTCAGGGTACACCGCAGTGGCAGTGCAGCGTGGATAATCGTCGGATTTGGGCGGCCAGATCCGGGGCTTTGAAGGTGGTCTTGCGGATGCACAATTGTCAGATGGAGTCTCGTGCAGTAGATCCAGGTGAAGATCTTGTCTTCGGTAGCTGGCCGAAGTCGGTGATGGCGACGCAATGACGTTGTTTCCTTCTTGAAGGCATCATCGAGGTGAAGCTCCCAACTCCTCTCGCTACTGTCGGGGAAACCCACAATCAGTCGATTGGATGACGACGATGCCCTTGTGTCGTCCCCTCCTTGGGGGCGTCATTCTTGGAGGTGTGCATTGGCTTGAGGGACCAATGGACGACTCCAGCAGTGGAGCGGCGTTCCATGTGACGTATCGACGACGTGGAGTCTCGGCGATTGATGTATATATGATGATGGACGTGCGTAGGGAGGTGGCGTGCTAGCGCCGTGGTGGCGTCAACGGCTGGCCTGGCAAGGGCGATGCATCAGTACTTGCTCTAAAGATGGATCGGTGAAAGACGGCAGCGGCGGCCTCTAAGAGTCCGCCGGACCAGTGTGTGCTCCAGACCCGGGGTTGGGGCCTCCGGCCTTAGATGTTAGGCTTTGGTGCGATGTCTGTTTGGTATTCGGCTCGGACAATTAGCACCCCTTTATTAACTGCATAGGAGTAGCAACAGATGTTGCCAAGGTGGTGGCTTCAGCCTTATTGATCTAATACTTTATAATGTCTTTATGAATAATTAATATAATGGTTGCATGCATCACCCATATGCAAATGCCGGAGTCATCCTCCTTTTAAAAAAATGTAAATAACTGAACCCTTTTACTTTTGGATGTACTCTTGTTTTATCAATTTTATGAGATTGGCGACTATATGATCCTTAATTCGAAAACAAAGAACTTCAGACATAAAACAGAACAAAACAACTTCTGGTTACAAATCTGCAACAACAACAACAATATATGATATCATAACCTTGTAATAAAATTCTTGAGACCAAACTTCAAAACTTCAAACTGCAGCCATAGAAAAAGTTGAAAACCGGACAAGGCCAATGCTTTTTCACAGGATCACAACCCAGCATTTAAACAAGGCATTGTCTATCTGAAGCTGGTAAATAAGCAGTGCCCTGTACTGAACGAGGGATGCATGAACTCAGAAAGCAGCGCAATGCTAGTAGCGATTGTGGCACAATGTGAAGCGCAACTAGTTGAAATGCTTACAAGTTCTGAACTAACAGTTCACTAATTAGCACATACAGTTCTTGCTTGGCACATAGCTTGTCGAACCATTACTAATTCTCCACGAAGGATACAATGACCAAACAAAAAGAACCACCGTACATCACATCCTTGTGAGATAAGACTACACAAAAGAAGTACTAATGCTTAGATAGCATGCAGGGTCTTTAGTAACTTTCTGGACAGATGATTCCAAATGACATTTCATGCCTTTGATTTTCTTTTCCCAAGTAAACTAGGAGCAACGTGGGACATGAGAAGATCCTTAATAACACCAGGGCAGCTCTTTGTCAAAAACTGGAAACCTTCAGACTCCATGGCCCCATCCAGATTCACTGGCGAGCTGAGGAACACCAAGCATGCTGCCTTAAGCTCGTGGCAGTGGTGCTGCTCCGCCAATGCCAAGATAGTCGCCACGGAGCTCGTATCGATATGTTTGCATAGCTTATCTTCACAAATCAGCTTCAGCCTCTCCAGATCATACCTATCTGCTGCAACAAGCAAGTGCTGAGCCATGGCAGATTCCTCCTGTTGATCCATATCAGGCAATGTATCCGTGTACATGAAAGTAAGCAGAGCCTTGAACACTTCTGCCTCAATGTCATCTATACATATGGGCTCAGTGATGGTGCCCTCCATCATGGGCCCAAAGAACTCTGCTCTGAAGACCGGAGACTGTGCCGCGAGCACCAATCGGTGCGCCGAGAATGTCTCCCCGCCGACCCGGAATTCGACATCGACGCCCGCCTTGCTCGACAGGAGGTCCCCGAGGTGCCGGTGTATGTCGGACGGTGGCACCACGACGGATGGTGCTTTCCGTGCGTGGAACTCGCCCATGACAGTGACATCGACCTTGACAGTGAAGGAATCGTCCTTGAGAAGTTCTGATTTCTCCAACTCATCCCTTTTGATGTACTTGTTGAATCCCCAAGTGTTTTCCTCGGAGAAGTTTTTGGTACCGGTTCCCCAGCAATAGGGCAGCACCGGATTCCCACCTTGGTCGAGCAGGCTGAAGTTGGCTTGCGCCTTCACGGCCTCAGCCTCGCCGACGATATCATCGAGTGCGACATAGAGGGATATGTAATCGGTGCTACTGGACTCGGCCCCGTTGGGATAGTAACGAAGATGCCATGTGCGGCCTCCCACCTGGAACGGGCAGGAGTCGATCCACTCGCCATTGGGGAGCTCCTTGGTGCGCGAGTAGCCGACGATCTTGAGCACGTGGTAGCCGCTCACGGCGCCGGCGACGATGGAGGAAGCGGAACCGGAACAGGAGGGGAGACCATTGCCGCCGGCCTGCGAGGAGGTCGACATGGCGTATGGCTTGGTCGGTTCGGCCGGTCGCGGTGGAGACGGTGTCACGGCGAGGGTTTGTCTTGTTTTATAACGGGGACGGCGAGGGCTGTCCGGCTGTGGGTGCTGTCTCGAGGGCTACACGGAAAAGGCAACTGTGGAGTCCGCTGCTGATACAAGCCGCGTACGTACGTACGATGCAGATCCGGCGGTCGTGCCATCTTCAACAAGGAAAGACGTGCTATACTGCAGAGTTTTATTTTGTGGAGTAGCCAAAGGCCCTTTATTTTTTGGAAATTTAGAGTAGCCAAAGGCCAAGGTATTTCCCTGCCGCAAGAGCATATGATTGTGGGAATTTTTTCTTCTTCTATTTATTACTCTTCTTGTTCATCACCCCCGGTTTACATACGCAGTTTCACTAGAGGACTGCCTCTACGGACGCATCCCCGTTCTGCGCCATTCTAAAACTACTGAGCATATTTAGTTTTGGCTGCAGATCCGCGACACGCTCTTCACTCAAATGTGACCACTTGCAGCATGGTTTGAGATCTTTGGAATGGCCTCCCGGCCTTCCTTTTTGTATATACTCCCTCTGTACCGAAATACTTGTAGTTGGTGGAATTTGTATATTTCGTACAGAGGGAGTAGTTCACTCTACAGTTCTTATCTCTGCATTATGAAATCTGAGGAAGCGTCACAATTCAAAGGTTTGCCGTGACGATGATTGAGCTTACCTCCGTGGTATTCCATTGTTGCGATGATGACTGATGCTTTGGTCCAATTGCTGCGCAAACTATGTTTGCCAATCTTGCCGCTCCTGTTTAATTTGGCAGTTGTGCAGTGCCCGTAACTCCTCCTTTCTCCTTGTAAAAAGCTCGGTGTCCTTGTTCTCTTTCATCACCTTGTAAAAAAAACTCGGTTTTCTGTGTTGCCCGAAAAATATAAAACGGTTCATGCTGGCTTTTGTGCGAAACCACTAATTAAGAGTACTCGTTGCAAAGAACACTCCACCTTCCCAGGTCACGACAAGTGGCGCACATGCAGCACGCCACTTGTCGCAACCTGGGAGTTTTCTCTTTCTTCGTAGATCCGTTTATTCAAAACGTTTTGTCTCTCAAACCATGCGTTCAAATCTCGAACCATTTTCACCATTGGATTCCTCGTGTCGAGATCTTCAAAACTAGATCCATGTTGATAGGTTTTGACGAACTTTTTTTTCACGAAAAAAAACGGACGAAAAAACCGACCGGGAGCACGGTTTTTTCCTTTTCCGAAAGAGGCACGCCCGTGCCTCTCGCGAAATCACAACCGTGCCTCTCGTGGAAGCAAAACCGTGACTCTCGTGGAAGGAAAATAACAGAAAACACGTTTTTTTCCGTTTCCGAGAGGCACGGCCGTGACTCGTGAAAGCACAACCGTGCCTCTCGCGAAAGCAAAACCGTCACTCTCGCGAAAGTAAAAAAACAGAAAAGGCGTATTTTTTCCCTTCCCGAGAGGCACGGCCGTGACTCTCGCGAAAGCACAACCGTGTCTTCGCGGAAGCAAAAGCGTGACTCTCGCGAAAGAAAAAAAAATAGAAAACGCGTTTTGTTTTTTCCTTTTCGAGAGGCACGGCCGTGACTCTCGTGAAAGCACAATCGTGCCTCTCGCGGAAGCAAAACCGTGACTCTCATGAAAGAAAAAAAAACAGAAAATGCGTTTTTTTCGTTTCCGAAAGGCACGGCCGTGACTCTCGCGGAAGAAAAACCATGACTCTGATGGAAGAAAAAAAAACAGAAAATGCGTTTTTTTTCGTTTCCGAAAGGCACGGCCGTGACTCTCGCGGAAGAAAAACCATGACTTTCGCGAAAAAGAAAAAGAAAACTCGTTTTTTTGTGCAAAAAAAATTTCGAAATTTTTTTTATCGAAAAGCTAAGAAAGACCGGGGGAAAACCAAAACGTCGAAAAAAGCCGGAAAAAACCGTCTAAAAAACCGAAAACGCGTGCGAAAAAATAAAAAAACAAAATCCGGAGAGCGCGACACGTGGCGAATGGCTGAGAGCGCGCCAAGTAGCGCTGATCGTTGCGAGGCTCCTGAACGAGCGCTCGTTAACTAGTTGCTCTCGCTTTTGTGCGCCGTAGTTTCCTCGAGAGAAAAATATATATACTGTTGAATTTGGCCCAGAGTAGATCAACGACCCACAAAGTTGATGCTCTAGCTCAAAATTTACAGTTAAGGGAAGCGAGTAATGCGGTTACTTCCAACTATTCAGAACCCAGTGAGATCCTTTGCAGGGCATAAGCAACACTAGGGACAAACATGAAGACACATAGCCCATTATCCCTGATACGTAGTTGATACAGGAACCACATGACACATGAGAAACACAAACTGCTACGTACAATAGTTCATAATCGCCGATTACTACGCAAAGCGCGTTATTGCTAAGTGCTGTCATGCACTCATTTGAAGACATATCCATGGTCATCGTTCCAGTGTAAGGTATGTTCATATGAAAGATTCCAGTATAGTGACAGACAGTTCCAGAACTAAGAAAGATCTAGCTGCAGGTAGCAAAGGCAAATTAAGTTCTACTCCCTCCGTTCCATATTAGTTGACGCTCAAATGGATGTATCTAGCCGTATTTCAGTGCATGATACATCCGTTTGAGCATCAACTAATATGGAATGGAGGAAGTATTATACAAGAATTTGAACATGTAATGAGCCAATTAACATTCAAACTACAAAGCGATGTGTTCATTCCAATCACAAGGTTATCGAAAATGAACTTCTCCACAAGTACTGACATCTTGGCATGTAAACAGCTGAACCCTTTTACTTTTGGATGTACTCTTGTTTTATCAATTTTATGAGGTTGGCGACTATATGGTGTTTTTTTAAAATGACTATATGATCCTTAATTCGAAAACAAGGAGCTTCAGATATAAGACAGAACAAAACAGCTTCTGCTTACAAATCTGCAACAACAACAAAATGGGACCAAACTTCAGAACATTCATAAGATCACTGCTACCTTAGCAGCAACTACTATGTCAGAAATCATCACTACAAACTGCAGCCATAATTATATTTTTTTGAAAAACTGACAAGACTAATGCTATTTGAGAATAAAAACATAAAGCATGGCAAAATCCTTGTCCGTCTCGTTCTAATTAATATGCAAATTGGCCATGTAGTATGATCTTTCTTTTGTCTGCATCTTTTGGACCCCAGTATTTGTTTCTGTTGGCTTTTTCTTAGCAATTTCATGTTATATACAATGCCAAATCTTTTTTTTTTTCTGATGGCATGCATTAGGGCTGCGGGCAGTTGGGTTGCAACGTTCGTTCTAGTGCCCTCCCGGGGAACGGCAGCCAGCTATTCGGATTTTTTTCTCTCTCTTTTCCTTCCTTGCTCACCTATCTTTGAAGTAACTCACACGCCATGTGCGGCCTCCCACCCGGAACGGGCAAGAGTAGATACACTAGCCATTGGGGACCTCCTTGGTGCGCGAGTAGCCGACGATCTTCAACAAGTGGTAGCCACTCACAGCGCCGGCGCTGATTGTGGAAGTGCATCCAGAGAGAAAGCCATCGCCGGCAGAGGCGGATCTAGGGGTGGGGTGGTGGGAGCCATGGCCCCCACATACAATTTGCAGAACTTTTTTTACTAGTGCATTCATATGTATATTCAGTATTTTATTAACTATTTGCAATGTGTTTTGACAAAAAAAACTACTACACTTTGTAATGTTGCCCCCACGTTGATCATATTCTAAATCCGACACTGAGGAGGTGGGCATGTTGTACGGTGGCGGTGGCTATGGTGCCAGGGTGAGGGTTTGTTTTACGACCAGGGTTTTGGGTGGACTCCCGCTGCGGACACGGGTCGTGTATACGATGCAGATCCAGTGCCCTTTATTATCTTGTAAACATAGGCCACGTATATATCGTGCTACGCGTCGGTCGGCAGATTATTTGGAAAAATATGCCGCCTCGCAAGCTGTCGGATCAGGCTCAATCCAGTGGACGAGTGTCATCCTCTATTTCTCCAACATAAACATAAGTCGTATTATAGAAACATTTGCAACAGATATTGTGTTGTTGAAATTTTTCGCAATAGAGATGATGTTGCAGAAATATTTGGAGATTTTTTTGCAACAAAGTTCAAGTTGCAGAAAATTTATGCAACAGAGATAATGTTGTACGAACTGTTGTTGCGGCTGAAGCTCGATGAGGCGACAACCATGGACGTTGGTGCTCCTCCTGGGCAATCGTGTCGGTGTGCTTGCGGACGGCGAGCCCCGATGGCGGCGGTCGTAGCAGCTTGGGGAGGCGTCAGCTTGGGGGGAGGGGGGAGCTTGAAAGGAACACTGGGCGACTGCTCGTGCTTGTTGGCAGCCTCGTCAATGTGCTTGTGGGCGACCTCGTCGGCGTGCTTGCCGGCGCCGGCGGTCGTGCTTGTCAGTAGCATTGTTGGAGTGTTTGCTAGTGGCGGTGATCTGAGAAGCGCGTGGGGGCTTTGGCTTGACGGGGGCTCGAGAGGAGCACGAGAGGCGGGGGGTCTAGATCCCGCAACACATCAATTGTTGCGGTGGAGGAGATTGCAACAACTACCAAGTTGCAAAACTTAGTCTATGTAATACGTTCCTCCTTAGCCATCTCATTAATATCAGATCCGACGGTTATGAAGATGGCGGAACCAGGCGTTGTTATCAGTCGGATGATTAGAATCATTTCCCATATATCTTCAATGAAAAACCATGTGCTATATTACACAGCTTATACGTATTTTGTAAAATAGCCAAACAATCTAAAAAATTCGAAAAAAAAAAAGGTCTCTCCCTGCTGCAAAAGCATGTGATCTGGGCAAATTTGTGTACCATGTCAGTGTCGATGTCCAGACTGAAACACTAAAAACTGGCAACAACAAATTTACCAAGTATAGCTTTCGACCTGCTACTTATTTTCTTCTATTTATTGTTCCTTTTGATCATCCCCAGTTCCATACTAATCGCCGCATTTTCATGATACGACTAACCTCTTCTGACGCATGTCCCTTATGTGCTTTATTTTCTTCTATTTACTGTTCTTTTTCATCATCCCCATACTAATCGCCGCGGTTTCACGATACGACTAACCTCTTCTGACGCATGTCCCTTATGTGCTTTTCTGAAACTACTGAGCATCCTCTTCATCATTTTCCGTCCATTTTTCAGTTTTGGCTGGAGGTCCGATCTGCTCTTCATTCAGATGTGACCAGCTGCAGCAGGACTCTTTGGGACGGCCTCCCTTTTTGTAAACTTCGCTTTACCGTTGTTATCTCCGCATATAGTTTAGGTTTTCCGCAACAATTTTGTCGTTGTCATGATGACTTTGATGCTTTGGTCCAGTCCAATTGCTGCGCCAACACCACTCGGGAACTATGTTTGCCAGTCCTGTTCAAGTTGGCCTGTGCAGTTGGTGTAGCTTTCTCTTTCCTTTTAAGAAACTCTGTTTTTGTGTTTTCAAAAATGTATAATGGTTCATGCTGGCTTTTGTCCTCCATGGTTCCCTCAAGAGGAAAAAAACATGCTATTGAATTTGGCACAATTCCCTGAAAAACAAAACTGTCACAAGAGATGAATCATCCGCAAAGTTGATGCTCTAGCTCAAAATTTACAGTTGAGTAAGCGAGTAATGCGGTTATTCCAGCTAGTTAAAACTCAGACCCGGTGATGAGATCCTTGTGCAGAGTATAGGCAGCACACTAGAGACGAGACCAACATGAAGGCACAAATAGCCCTGGTACAAGAACCACATGCTACATGAGGAACACAAATTGCTACAGTACAATAGTTCATAACGGGCGATTACTATACAAAGTGTGTTATTGCTAAGTGCTGTCATTCACCCATTTATAGACGTGTCAACGGTCGTCGTTACAGCATAAGGTATTTACCAAAGATTCCAGCAACAACAATAATAAAATCAACTACCTTAGCAGCCACAATCTGAAAACAACAACTTCAGATGTAAGACAGAACAAAACAGTTTCTGGTTAAAAATCTGCAACAACAATAAAATGACATCATAAGCTTGTATAATAATACTCGAGAACAAACTTCAAAACATTCATAAGATCACTACCTTAGCAGCCACTACCATAGTACCATGTCCACTGCAAAGTACAAACTGCAGCCATAAAAATAATTGAAAACCAGACAAGACCAATGCTTTTTCACTGTATCCCAACCCAGCATTTCAACAAGTCATGGTCTATCTGAACCTGCTAAATAAGAAGTACCCTATACTGAACAAGGGGTGCATGAACTCAGGAAGCATCGCAATGCTCACAGCGATTGTGGCACAATGTAAAGGACAACTAATTGAAAGGCTTACAAGTTCTGAACTAACTGTTCACTAATTAGCACATACACTTTTGCTTCGCACACAGCTTGTCGAACCACCATACATCACATCCTTGTGAGATCAAGACTACACATAAAAAGCACTAATGCTAGAATTAGATAGCATGCAGGGTCTGTAGTCAGCTTCTGGACGGATGATTGCAAATAACCTTATGTTCATGCCCTAGATTTTCTTTTCCCAAGTAGACTAGCAGCAACCTGGGACTTGAGGAGATCCTTAATAACACCAGGGCAGCTCTTGGTTAAAAACTCGAACCTTCAGACTCCATGGCCGCGCCCAGATTCGTCGGCGAGCTGAGGAACACCAAGCATGCTGCCTTAAGTTCATGGCATTGACGCTGCTCGGCCAATGCCAAGATAGTCGCCACGGAGCTCGTATCGATACGATT
The DNA here is from genome assembly GCF_002575655.3 of Aegilops tauschii subsp. strangulata. Classification (NCBI taxonomy): domain Eukaryota; kingdom Viridiplantae; phylum Streptophyta; class Magnoliopsida; order Poales; family Poaceae; genus Aegilops; species Aegilops tauschii. The sequence continues at coordinate 474,984,416 of NC_053039.3, forward strand.
GCACAGCTTATCTTCACAAATAAGCTTCAGCCTCTCCAGGTTGTACTTGTCTGCCGCAACAAGCAGATGCTGAGCCATGGCATATTCTTCTTCTTGCTTCATATCCGGCAATGCATCCGTGTACATGAAAGTAAGCAGAGCATTGAACACTGGTGCCTCCATGTCATCTATGCGTATGGCCTCAGTGGTGGTTCCCTCCCTCATCTGGCCAAAGAACTCTGCTCTAAAGATAGGAGACCGTGCCGCAAGCACCAATCGGTGCGCCGAGAATGTCTCCCCGCCGACTTGGAATTTGACATCGACGCCTGCCTTGCTCGACAGAAGAACCCCTAAGTGCCGGTGCAAATCAGAAGGTGGCACCAGGATAGATGGCGTCTCCTGCGTATGGAACTCGCTCATGATAGTGACATCGACCTTGACCGTGAAGGAATCGTCTTGGAGATGCTCGGATTCCTCCAATTGAACCCTTTTCATAAATCCGCCAAACCCGTGACCTTTATGCATAGAAAATTCCCTGGTGTCGGAAGTACCGGTATATGATGGCACCGGCTTCCCATGTTGGTCAAGTAAGCTGAACATGAATTTTGCCTTCACGATCTCTGCCTCGCCGGCGACTGTATCATTCAAGAAGAGACAAAGGCCTATGTAATCACTGTACTCAGATCTTAACCTGTTGGGATAGTAACGTACATTCCATCTTTGATGATCTTCAGCAAGTGGTAGCCGCTCACGACCCCGGATATGATGGAGGATGCGGATCCGGAGGGGAGGCCGTCGCCGACGACATGCGAGGAGGTCGGCACGGTGTCTAGTGGTCGGTTTGGGCGGCTCGGGGAGGGGGGGGGGGGGGGCGGCGGCGGCGGCTAGGGTTTTGGGTGATGTATCAGTGAAGCCCAGGGAAGGACTAGACTGAGAAATCAGCTGGACTCTTCTGCTGGCCTGTCCATGGCCCAATCGTAGGATGGAGATCCAACATTACTTATTGGGATGCGTCTAGCGAGCACGCATTGTCCTGCTAGCGTTCCCGAGCGGCCGGCCAAAATAGGAAAGCACCTGGTCCCCCTCGGCCAGAAAAGGAAAGTACCCATCCCACGCCACCCACGCTACAAGTCACGCGACCTCCACCAACCACATGGTCCCCCGGCGCGGGCAGCTGGCCTTGGGGATCACGTGCACCTCCCCCGAATCCTTCCTTCCTACAACTGGCCCAGGACCCTCCCTCCCTCCACCCCAACTGCCCCACGACATCTTCTTCTTCCCCACGAAAGAAACTCCCATCGCCAGGCCTGCCATGGCTGCTGAAACGAGCTGAGATTCATGCCCATTCAAAAGAGAAAAAAAAAAAGACAAAAAGAGTAGGAAGACGTACCAGGAAACACCAGAAGGAGGGAAAAGGTGGGAGTTCATTGAATTTCTTCCTCTTTCACTTCCCCTTCACCTCCCCTCCAGACGTTGTTTACCTATGGCTTTGCCATCTTCAAGAAACACAGGATTTGTGAGAAAAAAATTCTTCTCCTTTCACTTCCCCTTCACCTCCCCTCCTGTGATAACAAGAAATAGACAAGAAACACAGGATTTGTGGGGGGGGGGGGGGGGGGGGGGGGGGGGGGGGGGGGGGGGGGAGTTCTAATACCTGTGAATTTTTTTTGTTGTTTTCGTGCAACTCATCCAGAAGCATCAACCAACTTTTGCCACACTGTGTGCAACAGGAATAATCATGCGCCTAGAGTAGAAAAAACCAACAACCATATATGTGGTCTTTTTTTTCACAAGCTACAGTGGGATATGCCAAATCTTTCCTACTTAAATTTTTTTTAGTTGGTGGTGAGTTCACTCACCCTCCTTTCCACTCTTACAAGTAGGACACACTGTAGCCGAAATAAAAATAAATCATAATCCCTCCATTCCACAATGTAGTGCGCCCACGCTTCTTGAAATTCAAGTTTGACCGTAAATTTAACTACCGAGACCGACTGTAGCGGGAGCAAAAATTATACCACTGAATTTGTATTTTCGATATGAATTCAGTGATATAATTTTTGCTACAGCCGCAGTCGGTCTTGTTGGTTAAATTTACGGTCAAAATTGGATCTCGGGAAGCGCAAGCGCACTATATTGTGGAATGAAGGGAGTACCGGCGACCTCCTTTCCACGCGGAGATTTTAAAATAAAAAATTGTATCTCTTCCACACCATTCCATCTGCCGCTACTCTTACCCAATCCTCTAGTTCATGATGGGCGATAGTATACAAAGCATGTCATTGCTAAGTGTTGTCATTCACCCATTTTAAAACGTGTCATTACAGTGTAAGGTATGTTCATACCAAAAATTCCAGCAATCAGTGAGTAAAGTGACAGGCAGACAGTCCCAGAACTAAGAATAGCTCTGGCTGCAGCAAGCAAAGGGAAATTAAGTTTTATTCTACCAGAATGTTGAAATGTAATGGGCCAACTAACATGACGCGTTCATCCAAATCAGACAAGCCTGTGGAAATTCTTTACTAGGCATGGCTACCCATTAAGAATGTATTCATTACAATCACAAGGTTACCTAAAATGAATTTCTGCGCAAGTGCTGGCAACTGGCATCTTAGCATGTAAACAGCTGAACCTTTTTTACCTTCTGAAGTACTGTTGTTTTATCAATTTAATGAAAATGAGGGATTATTTGATCCTTAATTCGAAAACAAAGAACTACAGATATAAGACAGAGCAAGACAGCTGCTGGTTGCAAATCTGCAACAAAGGGAAAATGGGATCTTAATCCTGTATGAAAATACTTAAGGCCAAACTCCACAACCTTCATAAGATCACTACCTTAGCAGCCACTACAATGTCAGAAATCATCACTACAAATTGTAGCCGTGCAAAAAATTGCAAGCACAGCAAGGCCAATGATTTTTCACTGGATCCCAACCCAGCATTTCAACAAGACATGGTCTATCTGAAACTGGTAAATAAACGGTGCTCTGTACTGAACAAGGGATGCATGAACTCAGGAACCAGCGCAATGCTCACAACGATTGTTACAGAGGAATCAGACAGAACTGGGCGAAATTTAAAGGGCAACTAGTTGAAAGGCTTACAAGTTCTGAACTAACTGTTCACTAATTAGCACATATGGTTCTTGCTTTCCACATAGCTAGTCAAACCATTCATAATTCTCCATAAACGATGCAATGACCAAACAAAATAGGACCAACATAAATCGCATTGTTGTGAGAACAGGACTACACAGAAAACTGCAGGGTCTTTATTCAGTTTCTGGACGGATGATTGCAAATGACGATATGCAGGAATGTAACCTCATGTTCATGCTCCAGATTTTCTTTTCCCAAGTATACTAGGAGCAACCTGGGACTTGAGGAGATCCTTAATAACACCAGGGCAGCTCTTGGTTAAAAACTCAAAACCTTCAGACTCAATGGCTGCATCCAGATTGTTCGGCGAGCTGAGGAACACCAAACATGCCGCCTTAAGCTCATGGCAGTGGTGCTGCTCCGCCAAGGCCAAGATAGTCGCCACGGAGCTCGTATCGATACAATTGCACAACTCCTCTTCACAAATCAGCTTCAGCCTCTCCAAAGCATACCTGTCTGCTGCAACAAGCCTATGCTGAGCCATGGCAGATTCCTCATGTTGATCCATAGCAGGCAGTGCATCCGTGTAGATAAAAGTAAGCAGAGCGTTGAACACTTATGCCTTAATGTCATCTATGCGTATGGCCCCAGTAGTGGTTCCCTCCTTCATCAGCCCAAAGAGCTCTGCTCTAAAGACCGGAGACCGTGCCGCGAGCACCAACTGGTGTGCCGAGAATGTCTCCCCACCGACAACGAATTCGACATCCACACCAGCCTTGCTCGATAGGAGATCCCCGAAGTGCCGGTGCATGTCAGACGGTGGCACCAGGACGGACGGTGTCTGCTGCGCGTGGCACTCGCTCATGATAGTGACATCGACCTTGACAGTGAAGGAATCATCCTTGAGATGCTCTGATTCCTCCAATTCAACCCTTTTTCATAAATCTAGCAAATCCCTGACATTTCTTCACGGAAAAGTCTCTGGTCTCGCAGGTCCAGGTATAAGACGGCACTGCCTTCCCATGTTGATCGAGTAAGCTGAACTTGAATTTTGCCTTCACGGTCTCGGCCTTGCCGACGGTATCATTCAAGCACAGACAAAGGCCTATGTAATCAATGTACTCGGACCCAGACCCGTTGGGATAGTAACTCACATGCCATGTGCGGCCTCCCACCTGGAACGGCCAAGAGTCGACCCGCTTACCATTGGGGACCTCCTTGGTGCCCGAGTAGCCGACGATCTTCAGCAAGTGGTAGCCGCTCACGACCCCGGATATGATGGAGGATGCGGATCCGGGGGGGAGGCCGTCGCCGCCGACATGCGAGGAGGTCGGCATGGTGTACAGCGTGGTCGGTTAGGACGGTCACTGGCCGGGAGGGGGAGGGGGAGGGGGCGGGGGCGGCAGCGGCAGCGGCGGCGTGGGGAGGAGAGGGGAGGGGATGGCGGCGAGGGTTTTCGTTGGTGTACCGGTGAAGCCAGGGAAAGACCAGACCCTTCTGCGATTCCGCTGGTCCGTGGCCCAATCCGTTGGGGTCCGATGGAGATACATGGACTCCTCAACATTGTTTTATTTATTGATTGAGGTTCAATTTCTCTCAAGAAAAAATTTCTTGAGGTTCATTAGAGCAACTTCAATGGGGCGACCCATTTCGTCCACCTGCATGGGTCGGCGCGAACAAAAGTGGAGTCCCAACGTGGTGACCCAAACGCAAATCGCGTCCGCCTGGCATCCACGCCAACCCATTTCCGGCCCAAAATTGTGCATGGAATGCGTCGCGCGGACGCGAAGCGGACGTGCCACACATCTCCTCGGCGTCCGCCGCGTCCCCACCTGTAGGCCACCCAACCGCCACCCGTCTTCTTATTTATGACGACCACCGACAGCGGACTCACTAGTCAGCCAGTGAAAGCGTCCTTTTTTAAGCACGTGTGCGGCGGGGCTGGCCTCATCCACTTCTCCCGTCCACATCTGGCCCCCCACCACTCCCTTTGCTTCCTCGCCGGCGACAGCAAACCCTAGCGCGCCATGGGCCTCTTCGACAACAACAGTGGCAAGGGCAAGGGCAAGGGCACCCCCGGCGCCTCGTCCTCCCGTACTCCCCCTCCCCCTCCTCCTCCGGCGCCGGTGCGTTTCCGCCCCGGTCGCCGGCGCCTGCACATCCCGGTGCACCAAGCGCGGTGGCACTGGGAGTACAGGAAGCCGTTGTCGTACCCCGATGTCACGCTACCGCACCACTGGCACCAAGATCCGCAGCGGATCCTGGTGTCGGCGGTTCTGCGGAGCCAGCGGGCGCACGACGAGGAGGTGCGCAGGCGCCGCGCGCAGCTCACGCCGGAGCAGCGTCGGCTGCCTGAGTACGCCGCCGACTCTTGATACGTCTCCAACGTATATATAATTTTTGATTGTTTCATGCTATATTATATTCTGTTTTGGATGTTTAATGGGCTTTATTATACACTTTTATATTATTTTTGGGACTAACCTATTAACCGGAGGCCTAGCCCAAATTGTTGTTTTTTTGCCTATTTCAGTGTTTCGAAATAAAAGAATATCAAACGGAGTCCAAACGGAATGAAACCTTCGGGAACGTGATTTTCGGAACAAACGTGATCCAGAGGACTTGGAGTCTACGTAAAGCAATCAACGAGTAAGGCACGAGGCAGGGGGCGCGCCTACCCCCTGGGCGCGCCCTCCACCCTCGTGGGCCCCTCGTTGCTCCACCGACGTACTTCTTCCTCCTATATATACCCATATACCCTGGAAACATCAGATACGGAGCAAAAACCCTATTTCCACCGCCGCAACCTTCTGTACCCGTGAGATCCCATCTTGGGGCCTTTTCCGGCGCTCCGCCGGAGGGGCATTGATTACGGAGGGCTTCTACATCAACACCATAGCCTCTCCGATGATGTGTGAGTAGTTTACCTCAGACCTTCGGGTCCATAGTTATTAGCTAGGCTTCTTCTCTCTCTGTGGATCTCAATACAAAGTTCTCCTTGATCTTCTTGGAGATCTATTCGAATTTCTTTTTGCAGTGTGTTTGTCGAGATCCGATGAATTGTGGGTTTATGATCAAGATTATCTATGAACAATATTTGAATCTCCTCTGAATTCTTTTATGTATGATTGGTTATCTTTGCAAGTCTCTTCGAATTATCAGTTTGGTTTGGCCTACTAGATTGATCTTTCTTGCAATGGGAGAAGTGCTTAGCTTTGGGTTCAATCTTGCGGTGCTCGATCCCAGTGACAGAAAGGGAAACGACACGTATTGTATTGTTGCCATCGAGGATAAAAAGATGGGGTTTATATCATATTGCATGAGTTTATCCCTCTACATCATGTCATCTTACTTAAAGCATTACTCTGTTCTTATGAACTTAATACTCTAGATGCATGCTGGATAGCGGTCGATGTGTGGAGTAATAGTAGTAGACGCAGAATCGTTTCGGTCTACTTGTCACGGATGTGATGCCTATATACATGATAATACCTAGATATTCTCATAACTATCCTCAATTCTATCAATTGCTCGACAGTAATTCGTTTACCCACCGTAATACTTATGCTCTTGAGAGAAGCCACTAGTGAAATCTATGGCCCCCGGGTCTATTTCCTATCATATTAATCTCCCGACAACAAGCTATTTCTGGCGCCATTTATTTTACTTTGCATCTTTATTTACTCTTTATCATAAAAATACCAAAAATATTATCTTATCATATCTATCAGATCTCACTCTCGTAAGTGACAGTGAAGGGATTGACAACCCCTTTATCGCGTTGGCTGCGATGTTCTTATTTGTTTGTGTAGGTGCGTGGGACTCGCGCGTGGTCTCCTACTGGATTGATAACTTGGTTCTCAAAAACTGAGGGAAATACTTACGCTACTTTACTGCATCACTCTTTCCTCTTCAAGGGAAAACCAACGCAGTGCTCAAGAGGTAGCAAGAAGGATTTCTGGCGCCGTTGCCCGGGAGTCTACGCACAAGTCAAGACATACCAAGTACCCATCACAAACTCTTACCCCTCGCATTACATTATTTGCCTTTTGCCTCTCGTTTTCCTCTCCCCCACTTCACCATTGCCGTTTTATTCGCCCTCTTTTTTCCGTTCGCCTCTTTTTCGCTTGTTTCTTGTTTGCTTGTGTGTTGGATTGCTTACTTGTCACGATGGCTCAAGATAATACTAAATTGTGTGACTTTGCCAATACCAACAACAATGATTTTCTTAGTACTCCTATTGCTCCTCTTATCGAAGCTGAATCTTGTGAAATTAATGCTGCTTTACTGAATCTTGTCATGAAAGATAAATTCGCCGGCCTTCCTAGTGAAGATGCAGCTACCCATCTAAATAGCTTTGTTGATTTGTGTGATATGCAAAAGAAGAAAGATGTGGACAATGATATTGTTAAATTGAAGCTATTTCCTTTTTCGCTTAGAGATCGTGCTAAAGCTTGGTTTTCGTCTTTGCCTAAAAATAGTATTGATTCATGGAATAAGTGCAAAGATGCTTTTATCTCTAAGTATTTTCCTCCCGCTAAAATCAGCTCTCTTAGAAACGATATCATGAATTTTAAGCAACTTGATCACGAACATGTTGCACAAGCTTGGGAGAGGATGAAATTAATGATATGTAATTGCCCTACACATGGTTTGAATCTTTGGATGATTATACAAAAAATTTATGCCGGATTGAATTTTGCTTCTAGAAATCTTTTAGATTCGGCCGCGAGCGGCACTTTTATGGAAATCACTTTAGGAGGAGCTACTAAACTCCTAGACAATATTATGGTTAATTATTCTCAATGGCACACCGAACGATCTACTAGTGAAAAAGTGCATGCGATAGAAGAAATTAATGTTTTGAGTGGAAAGATGGATGAACTTATGAAATTGTTTGCTAATAAGAGTGTTTCCTCTGATCCTAATGATGTGCCTTTGTCTACCTTGATTGAGAATAATAATGAATCTATGGATGTGAATTTTGTTGGTAGGAATAATTTTGGTAACAACGCGTATAGAGGAAACTTTAATCCTAGGCCGTTCCCTACTAATTCCTCTAATAATTATGGTAATTCCTACAACAATTTTTATGGAAATTTTAATAAGATGCCCTCTGAATTTGATATTAGTGTTAAGGAGTTTATGAATTCGCAAAAGGATTTCAATGCTTTGCTTGAAGAAAAATTGCTTAAGGTTGATGAATTGGCTAGGAACGTTGATAGAATTTCTCTTGATGTTGATTCTTTGAAACTTAGATCTATTCCACCTAAGCATGATATCAATGAGTCTCTCAAAGCCATGAGAATTTCTATTGATGAGTGCAAAGAAAGATTGCTTTGTGAAAGCGTGTTCTTCTAGTTTTTATAAAAATAAAGATGAAGATCTAAAAGTTATTGATGTGTCTCCTATTAAATCTTTGTTTTTCAATATGAATCTTGATAATGATGGGACTAGATATGAGTCACCTTTACCTAGAAGGCGTCCCAAAAAATCGGAGTTTTAGATCTTGATGCAAAAATTGGTAAAAGTGGGATTGAAGAGGTCAAAACTATAGATATTAATGAACCCACTATTTTGGATTTCAAGGAATTTAATTATGATTATTGCTCTTTGATAGATTGTATTTCCTTGTTGCAATCCGTGCTAAATTCTCCTCATGCTTATAGTGAAAATAAAGCATTTACTAAACATATCGTTGATGCTTTAATGCAATCTTATGAAGAAAAACATGAGTTGGAAGTTTCTATCCCTAGAAAACTTTATGATGAGTGGGAACCTACTATTAAAATTAGAATTAATGATCATGAATGCTATGCTTTTTGTGATTTTGGTGCTAGTGTTTCCACGATTCCAAAAACCTTGTGTGATTTGCTAGGATTCCGTGAATTTGATGATTACTCTGTAAACTTGCACCTTGCGGATTCACTATTAAGAAACCTATGGGAAGAATTAATGATGTTCTTATTGTTGCAAATAGGAACTATGTGCCCGTAGATTTCATTGTTCTTGACATAGATTGCAATCCTTCATGTCCTATTATTCTTTGTAGACCTTTCCTTAAAACGATTGGTGCAATTATTGATATGAAGGAAGGGAATATTAGATTCCAATTTCCATTAAGGAAAGGTATGGAACACTTTCCTAAACAGAAAATAAAATTACCATATGAATCTATTATGAGAGCTACTTATGGATTGCCTACCAAAGAGGGCAATACCTAGATCTATCCTTGTTTTTATGCCTAGCTAAGGACGTTAAACGATAGCGCTTGTTGGGAGGCAACCCAATTTTATTTCAGTTTTTTGCTTTTTGCTTCTGTTTAGGAATAAATATTTGATCTAGCCTCTGATTAGATTTTTTTTATGTTTTAATTAGTGTTTGTGCCAAGTTAAACCTATAGGATCTTCTTGGATGATAGTTATTTGATCTTGCTGAAAATTCCAGAAACTTTCTGTTCATGAAAACAATTTTTTAAAATCACCATAACATGATAAAATATTGATTCCAATTGCAGTAGATCAATAAACAAATTGTCTAGGTCGTCCTATTTTGGTAGAATTTTTTGAGTTCCAGAAGTTTGCGTTAGTTACAGATTACTACAGACTGTTCTGTTTTTGACAGATTCTGTTTTTCGTGTGTTGTTTGCTTATTTTGATGAATCTATGGCTAGTAAAATAATTTATAAACCATAGAGAAGTTGGAATATAGTAGGTTTAACACCAATATAAATAAATAATGATTTCAATACAGTACCTTGAAGTGGTGTTTTGTTTTCTTTCGCTAACGGAGCTCACGAGATTTTCTGTTGAGTTTTGTGTTGTGAAGTTTTCAAGTTTTGGGTAAAGATTTGATGGATTATGGAACAAGGAGTGGCAAGAGCCTAAGCTTGGGGATGCCCATGGCACCCCAAGATAATCTAAGGACACCAAAAAGCCAAAGCTTGGGGATGCCCCGGAAGGCATCCCCTCTTTCGTCTTCGTCCATCGCTAACTTTACTTGAAGCTATATTTTTATTCACCACATGATATGTGTTTTGCTTGGAGCGACTTGTATGATTTGAGTCTTTGCTTTTTAGTTTACCACAATCATCCTTTCTGTACACACCTTTTGAGAGAGACACACATGATTCGGAATTTATTAGAATACTCTATGTGCTTCACTTATATCTTTTGAGCTATATAGTTTTTGCTCTAGTGCTTCACTTATATCTTTTAGAGCACGGTGGTGGATTTGTTTTATAGAAACTTTTGTTCTCTCATGCTTCACTTATATTATTTTGATAGTCTTACAGAACAGCGTGGTAATTTGCTTTAATCATAAAAATTAGTCCTAATATCATAGGCATCCAAGATTAGTATTTTTTCTTCTTATGAGTGTGTTGAATACTATGAGAAGTTTGATGCTTGATAATTGTTTTGAGATATGAAGATGGTGATATTAGAGTCATGATAGTTGAGTGGTTATGAATTTGAGAAATACTTGTGTTAAAGTTTGTGATTCCCGTAGCATGCACGTATGGTGAACCGTTATGTGATGAAGTCGGAGCATGATTTATTTATTGACTGTCTTCCTTATGAGTGGCGGTCGGGGACGAGCGCTGGTCTTTTCCTACCAATCTATCCCCCTAGGAGCATGCGCGTAATACTTTGCTTTGATAACTTATAGCTTTTTACAACAAGTATATGGGTTCTTTATGACTAATGTTGAGTCCATGGATTATACGCACTCTCATCCTTCCATCATTGCTAGCCTCTCTAATACCGCGCACTTTTCGCAGGTATCATACACCCACCATATACCTTCCTCAAAACAGCCACCATACCTACCTATCATGGTATTTTCATAGCCATTCCGAGATATATTGCCATGCAACTTACCACCGTTCCGTTTACTATGACACGCTTCATCATTGTCATAATTGCTTCGCATGATCATGTAGTTGACATTGTATTTGTGGCAAAGCCACCGGTCATGATTCTTTCATACATGTCACTCTTGATTCATTGCATATCCCGGTACACCGCCGGAGGCATTCACATAGAGTCATATTTTGTTCTAAGTATTGAGTTGTAAATTCTTGAGTTGTAAGTAAATAAAAGTGTGATGATCATCATTATTAGAGCATTGTCCCAAGTGAGGAAAGGATGATGCAGACTATGATTCCCCCACAAGTCGGGATGAGACTCCGGACGAAAAAAAGAAGAGAAAGGCCATAAAAAAGAGAAGGCCCAAAAAAATGAGAGAAAAAGAGAGAAGGGACAATGCTACTATCCTTTTTCCACACTTGTGCTTCAAAGTAGCACCATGATCTTCATGATAGAGAGTCTCATATGATATCACTTTCATATACTAGTGGGAATTTTTTATTATAGAACTTGGCTTGTATATTCCAATGATGGGCTTCCTCAAAATGCCCTAGGTCTTCATGAGCAAGCGAGTTGGATGCACACCCACTTAGTTTCTTTTGTTGAGCTTTCGTATACTTATAGCTCTAGTGCATCCGTTGCATGGCAATTCCTACAACCTCGCATTGATATCTGTTAATGGACATCTCCATAGCCCGTTGATACGCCTAGTTCATGTGAGGCTATCTTCTCCTTTTTTTGTCTTCTCCACAACCACCATTCAATTCCACATATAGTGCTATGTCCATGGCTCACGCTCATGTATTGCGTGAAGATTGAAAAAGTTTGAGAACACCAAAAGTATGAAACAATTGCTTGGCTTGTCATCGGGGTTGTGCATTTTAAATATTTTGTGTGGTGAAGATAGAGCATAGCCAGACTATATGATTTTGTAGGGATAACTTTCTTTCGCCATGTTATTTTGAGAGACATAATTGCTTAGTTAGTATGCTTGAAGTATTATTATTTTTATGCCAATATTAAAATTTTGTCGTGAATCTTTCGGATCTGAATATTCATACTACAAATAAGAGAATTACATTGAAAATTATGCTAAGTAGCATTCCACATCAAAAATTCTGTTTTTATCATTTACCTACTCGAGGACGAGCAGGAATTAAGCTTGGGAATGCTTGACACGTCTGCAACGTATCTATAATTTTTGATTGTTCCATGCTATATTATATTCTGTTTTGGATGTTTAATGGGCTTTATTATACACTTTTATATTATTTTTGGGACTAACCTATTAACCGGAGGCCCAGCCCAAATTGCTGTTTTTTTGCCTATTTCAGTGTTTCGAAGGAAAAGAATATCAAACGGAGTCCAAACGGAATGAAACCTTCAGGACGTGATTTTCGGAACAAACGTGATCTAGAGGACTTGGAGTCTACGTAAAGCAATCAACAAGGAAGGCACGAGGCAGGGGGGCGCGCCCTCCACCCTCATGGGCCCCTCGTTGCTCCACCGACGTACTTCTTCCTCCTGTATAAACCCATATACCCTGGAAACATCAGATACGGAGCAAAAACCCTATTTCCACCGCCGCAACCTTCTGTACCCATGAGATCCAATCTTGGGGCCTTTTCCGGCGCTCCGCCGGAGGGGGCATTGATCACGGAGGGCTTCTACATCAACACCATAGCCTCTCCGATGATGTGTGAATAGTTTACCTTAGACCTTCGGGTCCATAGTTATTAGCTAGATGGCTTCTTCTCTCTCTTTGGATCTCAATACAAAGTTCTCCTTGATCTTCTTGGAGATCTATTCGATGTAATCTTCTTTTGCGGTGTGTTTGTCGAGATCCGCTGAATTGTGGGTTTATGATCAAGATTATCTATGAACAATATTTGAATCTCCTCTGAATTCTTTTATGTATGATTAGTTATCTTTGCAAGTCTCTTCGAATTATCAGTTTGGTATGGCCTACTAGATTGATCTTTCTTGCAATGAGAGAAGTGCTTAGCTTTGGGTTCAATCTTGCGGTGCGCGATGCCAGTGACAGAAAGGGAAACGACACGTATTGTATTGTTGCTATCGAGGATAAAAAGATGGGGTTTATATCATATTGCATGAGTTTATCCCTCTACATCATGTCATCTTACTTAAAGCATTACTCTGTTCTTATGAACTTAATACTCTAGATGCATGCTGGATAGCGGTCGATGTGTGGAGTAATAGTAGTAGATGCAGAATCGTTTCGGTCTACTTGTCACGGACGTGATGCCTATATACATGATCATACCTAGACATTCTCATAACTATGCTCAATTCTATCAATTGCTCGACAGTAATTCGTTTACCCACCGTAGTACTTATGCTCTTGAGAGAAGCCACTAGTGAAATCTATGGCCCCCCGGTCTATTTCCTATCATATTAATCTCCCGACAACAAGCTATTTCTGGCGCCGTTTATTTTACTTTGCATCTTTATTTACTCTTTATCATAAAAATACCAAAAATATTATCTTATCATATCTATCAGATCTCACTCTCGTAAGTGACCGTGAAGGGATTGACAACCCCTTTATCACGTTGGCTGCGAGGTTCTTATTTGTTTGTGTAGGTGCGTGGGACTCGCGCGTGGTCTCCTACTGGATTGATAACTTGGTTCTCAAAAACTGAGGGAAATACTTACGCTACTTTACTGCATCACCCTTTCCTCTTCAAGGGAAAACCAACGCAGTGCTCAAGAGGTAGCAACTCTCCCAACTGGGAGGCTTGGTTCGCCCTCGAACACGAGGAGCAACGGCGTTCGGGTGTCGACGCCGTCCCACGGCCGCCCCCGCAGATAGAGCCGGAGGACATGGAGGCGGAGGCGGAGTACCAAGCCGCCATCGAGGAGGCCCTGCAGCACGCGCTGGAGGCTAGCCGCCTCGAGGAGGACGCGCACTGGGATGGGTTGGAGCAAGCCCTTGCCCTGTCGGCGGCGGGGGACTCCGTCCACACCCCGTTGTTCGTGCCGCCACTGCCACCGTCGCCGCTCGTCCAGCCCAAGCCGGAGCCGGAGCCGACGCGGAAGCGCTCCCCGCCTCCACCCACTTGGCCGGAGGAGGCCTACTCGTGGACGGGACAGTACCGCAAGTGGGTGAGCGCGCCTCCCGTCCACTTCACTGCGACGCTGGCGCAGGAGGCGGCTCATCTCGAGCGCTGGAAGGCGCACTGGCTCCGCCAGGAGCAGGCCGACGGCGAGGAGTAGATGCACTACGAGGCCATGCTCCAACACGACGCGGAGGTGCTCCGGCTCGTGGAGGAGGAGGAGGAGGAGCGCGCGCGGCTAGCCGCAATGCCACTGCCCCAGCAGACACCGGAGGAGGCTGCCCCTGGCAGCGTATCATGCGGCGTTCGGGTGGGCTGGCTCTGCTCCCGTCTTCATCGACCTCACCGGCGATGGCGACGGCGGCGTCGACGCCAAGGGCAAGGGCAAGACCAACGATGTCTAGGACAGCGTGCGGGGCAGCAGCAGGCGGGCGCAGACTTTTTTATGTTTTAGTTAATGTTAATTAGCTTTAAGGGGACTTTGGCCGGCGTTTGACCGGCCACTTATGTTTAATTATGTTTATTTTGTGTGAGCTGTTTTTTTCACGCCGACATATTTTGGTCAGCCTCCTGTTGGGCGATCAAACCGACCCATTTCAGAATGCCGACGCACACGTTCGCCTGGCCAACCCAAACGGACAAAAAGCGGACAAAGCGCGCGTCCGTTTTGGTCGCCCTATTGGAGTTGCTCTTAGTGCAGAAAATGTTCAATTTGTTCAAATTTATCATTCCGAGGATACATCGATTTGTTCAATTTTGTATTTGAAACCTTCGGTATCTTTCTCATGTGCACTGTTGAGGAAATGGAAAAAATTCGACAATGTTCGTCCACATTTTCTTCACATCATTGATTTGGTTCTGATTTTTACATACATGATTAGTTGCTTCTTATTCAAAATTTATTATTAACTTCTTATATACTTTTCTTTTTCAGGATATGCCTTTTGCTTCAATGAAAAACAATCATATAGAGTCGTGGATTAAATAAAGTCGACACAATGAAGCGGATTTATTAACAATTCATGGATCAAAATGGAAAATATATTATCCGCCCCTCTTGAAAATATTCATAATAACATGTGTTTTTTCCTCTCCGCTTAGTTTTTTTATGGTTCCTCTCCGCTTAGTTTGAGTCCACCAAGTCAACTTTTATTGTACTTTTTGTGAATAGTTTGCAAGGAGATAGCAACTTGATCTGATTGGTTTCAAGGCCTCATGGAATTCACCCGTTTCCATCTTTCACACATCAAACCTCGAGTCGCCACCCCCTCCCCCCCACACAAAACACCACCACTAGTCCTGGTCATCTCAGGCCCGGCCCTGTCGGCCCACCCAGGCCTGGCCCTAAAATCCAGGGCCTAGGCCTGATGGGCTTGCCCGTGGGCCGGGCTTGGGCCTGAGTTTTGAGCCCACCAATAGGGCCTGGACGAGTAATACGTCTCCAACGTATCTATAATTTTTGATTGTTCCATGCTATTATATTATCTGTTTTGGATGTTTAATGGGCTTTACTAAGCACTTTTATATTATTTTTGGGACTAACCTACTAACCCAAGGCCCAGTGCAAATTGCTGTTTTTTTTGCCTATTTCAGTGTTTCGCAGAAAAGGAATATCAAACGGAGTCCAAATGGAATGGAACCTTCGGGAGAGTTATTTTTGGAACAAACGTGATCCAGAGGACTTTGAGTGGACGTCAAGAAATCAACGAGGAGGCCACGAGGCAGGGAGGCGCGCCTGCCCCCTGGGCGCGCCCCCCACCCTCGTGGGCCCCTCGTAGCTCCACCGACCTACTTCTTCCTCCTATATATACCCATGTACCCCAAAAATATCCGGGAGCACCACGAAACCCTATTTCCACCGCCGCAACCTTCTGTACCCGTGAGATCCCATCTTGGGGCCTTTACCGGCGCTCCGCCGGAGGGGGAATCGATCACGGAGGGCTTCTACATCAACACCATAGCCTCTCCGATGATGTGTGAGTAGTTTACCTCAGATCTTCGGGTCCATAGTTATTAGCTAGATGGCTTCTTTTCTCTCTTTGGATCTCAATACAAAGTTCTCCTCGATCTTCTTAGAGATCTATTCGATGTAACTCTTTTTGTGGTGTGTTTGTCGAGATCCGATGAATTGTGGGTTTATGATCAAGATTATCTATGAACAATATTTGAATCTCCTCTGAATTCTTTTATGTAGGATGTGTTATCTTTGCAAGTCTCTTCGAATTATCAGTTTGGTTTGGCCTACTAGATTGATCTTTCTTGCAATGGGAGAAGTGCTTAGCTTTGGGGTCAATCTTGCGTTGCTCGATCCCAGTGAAAGAAGGGGAAACGACACGTATTGTATTGTTGCCATCAAGGATAAAAAGATGGGTTTTATATCATATTGCTTGAGTTTATCCCTCTACATCATGTCATCTTGCCTAATGCGTTACTCTATTCTTATGAACTTAGTACTCTAGATGCATGCTGAATAACGGTTGATGTGTGAAGTAATAGTAGTAGATGCAGGCAGGAGTCGGTCTACTTGTCACGGACGTGATGCCTATATACATGATCATGCATAGATATTTTCATAATTATGCGCTTTTCTATTAATTGCTCGACAGTAATTTGTTCACCTACCGTAATACTTATGCTATCTGGAGAGAAGCCACTAGTGAAACCTATGGCCCCCGGGTCTATTCTCCATCATATTAATCTCCCATCAACTAGCTATTTCTATCGCCGTTTATTTTGCAATCTTTACTTTTAATCTTTATAATAAAAATACCAAAAATATTATCTTATCATCTCTTTCAGATCTCACTTTTGCAAGTGGCCGTGAAGGGATTGACAACCCATTTATCGCGTTGGTTGCAAGGTTCTTATTTGTTTGTGTAGGTACGAGGGACTTGCGTGTGGCCTCCTACTGGATTGATACCTTGGTTCTCAAAAACTGAGGAAAATACTTACGCTACTTTGCTGCATCACCCTTTCCTCTTCAAGGGAAAACCAACGCATGCTCAAGAGGTAAACGGGCTTGGGCTTGGCATATTGGCATTTTAAGGAAGAGGCCCGGCCCACGGCCCTAAGCCCTAAGGGCTTTTCAGGGCTTTTTACTAGATGGGCCGGGCTTGGGCTTGAAAATTAGGCCCGATGATAGGGCTTGGGAGGGCCTGGGCCTAAGTTTTCTGTTGTGGGCTTTTTTAGGCCCGGCCAGGCCCATGGCCAGATATAACCACCACCACACCGTGGAATGGAATGTGCAAATGCAGAGGGATAGTACTCCACATATGGTTACGGTTACTCCCAATAACTGATTATAGGATCCTCCCAATAATGTTTTGGGAGTTTTTACACATAGAAAGTTTTTTGCCTTTTTCACCGACAGTACATTTCTTGGTATTTTTTCACGAAAACTCACATGGAAGTAGATTGAACATCTAGGTTTGATATTCCAAAATTCCAGATTTTTTTAATTTTCCATTTTTGTTCTTCAAATATAATATTTATATAGGGGGTGGAGCACCCAAGTGCGTCGAATCCTGTTTCTAGCATTGCTGCCCTACAGTTTTTGCAGGGATAGTGTAGATCATATGCACATTTTTCACCAAAAAATTCATACGCACATGAGTAAATAGCAAAAAATTATAGGCGGATAAGATCTGACCCCACCCATCCATGTTGTTTTCTGGCCCACCTACGGTTCTGCTGCTTCCTCCATGTAGCAATATGTCTCCCCTACCAAAAAGCTAACTAGACGAGCCTAGTTTCACGTATATTCGTGAAATTGGAGCTGAGCAGCCGACACATAATGATGCGCACATTTTTTTTTCATTTATGAAAAGAAGGATTACCTTGGCCTCCGCATCAAACGATACGTGCATATTTTATATACAAGTTTGATAAAAATAAAATAATTTGATTTATGAACAACCTACTACCTACCACTCATACTCCCCTTTTCTAAATATAAGTCTTTTTAGAGATTTCAATAAGAATTACATACGGATTTATATAGACATATTTTAAAATGTAGATTCACTTATTTTGCTAGTCCGCATTGGAATCTTAAAAGACTTATACTCCCTCCGTCCCAAAATTATTGTCTTAGATTTGTCTAGATACGGATGTATCTAACACTAAAACGTAACTAGATACATCCCTAGACAAATTTAAGACAAGATACATCCCTAGACAAATCTAAGACAAGAATTTTGGGACGGAAGAAGTATTTAGGAATAGAGGGAGTAGTAGAAATATTTACTATATCTTATGAAGGATGGAGAATTTATTTATGAAAACAATAATGAGAATCAAACAGACCGCAGTAACAATCAATTCGAAGGCTGCAGTGGCTTAGCAGATGATTAAACACGATGTCACTCTAAGTGGTTCTTGCCCTTCTCCTTGGACTGCGGTGGCACCAGATCGCCGCAATCATACCACAAGGTATCGGCGAGCTTGGGGAAGATGAACCTGTAAAAGATCAAGTCACGGAACAGCTTGACAAAGTAGCCGCGCAGGCCCTGCGCGTCGGTCCCGCCCTGCTGAACCCAGCCCGACAGGTAGGCTCCGGCGACCAGCCAGGCGGCCCGGCCACGGCGCTCCGACACGTAGGCCGCCACCCCCTCCGCCGGCGTGGCCGCCCGCGACAGGGCGCGCGCGAGCACCACCGCGTCCTCCAGCGCCGAGCATCCGCCCTGCGCCAGGTCCGCCGTCATGGGGTGGAACGCGTCGCGGGCCACCGTGGCCGACCCGCGACCGGCCGGGCCCGTCAAGATGGACCAAGGCGACCGGTAGAGCAGCGGAGCCCACGAGACGCTGTTGTGGTCGGAGTGGCGCACCACGTCCAGGTACTCCGCCGGCATGTGCCTCCCCAGGTTGTTGGTCACCTCCCGCAGGATCTTGGGCTCTTGGCCGGGTCCGCGCCGGCTTCTTCCTCTGCCGCGGCGACGGTGTTGTTGACGAGGAACCAGTAGACCTCCGTCTCGCTGATGGGCACCATGCTGGCCCTCAGGCCCGCCGAGAGGAACTGCCGGAGCTCCCTCTTCATGCCGTGGCCGTCCGGGTAGACGGCGAGGCCGCGGACGGCGGACCGGCCGCATGTCACCGGCTCCGACAGGCCTAGCCACCGCGCCACCACCGAGTGCACCCCGTCGCACCCGATCACCACCTGATGGTGGATTGGACGACGTTTACAAGACAAGACGACTTAGGCTAGGAGTACGTGCAGATGCGCACTACTACAATTAATTGTGGCTTGGTCGATTACCTTGGCTCGGATCACTGTGCCGTCGTCTAACCGTAGAACGGAGGTCTCCGGCGAACCCTCCTCCTCGGCTGTAGTCTCACTGTCGATGGAGACGAGCTTGGACGAGAAGCGGATGGTGCCCGGCGGGAGCTCCTCCGCGAGCGCTTCCAGCAGCGCCTTTCGATCCGCCGGCCTCGCCTTGATTTCACCGCTTCATTTTTGCATCCATCGGTTTAGCCAAATTGATCAGATTTAATTGGGATCGGATTAATGAATAATCCAACAGAAAATTTGCTTCACCAACAGACCTGTTTTCGCGCCCAGCGAAGCGAAACACCTGAGTTGCTCCATTTTCAAGATTGGTCACCTGAAATCTGCATGCAGCAAGAGAATCGACTCGAAGTACGTAATTTTGTTTTCTCTTGTTGACATATACTACTGTACTACTAACTAACGACGCACGTTTCATAGGCGTCGTAGCCGGACATGAGCTTGTGCGCACGCCCAGCGCGCGCAGCGCGAACCAGCCGCTAGGGAAGATGGTGAGCGCGGCGCCTGTGGCGCGCAGCTCATCGTGCCGCTCCAGGACCAGAACGCCGCCGCGCACGCCGGTCCGACGCATAGCCAGCGCGGTCGCCAGCCCTGCGCGCGATCCCGGCGCCCACGATGACCACCTCCGCCTCCGCCTCCACCGCCGATGACATCGTCACCTCACCTCACCTCACTGGCTATCTCGTGGGCGTTGCTCAATTATATGCTTAGGACGGACACCAAAGGTCTCGTTAGACATCGGTAACAAGCGTGCCAGATCTAGCACAAGTATGATCTGACGAATTTTTTTATTTATCCTGCTGGGTGTTGGGCGATTGAACATAATGTTCATACTGCTCGTCCGGTCCAGAAATTAAACGCAGTGGCCGATCCAGTGGGTGAGTGTCACTGGTGCCGTGCTAAACTTTGTGCTATACTTTTTCACAGTAGCTACTCCAGTGTCCAGTATCTATCTTGAATATTGGGTCAGTCAATTTTGGTTGAAGGAAGAAACCCGTCGGAGGGGAAGAAGAAGGTCGCTGGGCAGGCTATTGTTGGTGTCAAAACTGGCGGATCTCACGTAGGAGCTCCCGAACTGTGCGTCTAGAGTCGATGATAACAGGGGACAGGGGACACGAGACACGATGTTTACCCAGGTTTGGGCCCTCTCTATGGAGGTAATACCCTACTTCCTGCTTGATTGATCTTGATGAATATGAGTATTACAAGAGTTGATCTACCATGAGATCGTAATGGCTGAAACCCTAGAAGTCTAACCTGTATGATTATGATTGCCTCTACGGACTAAGCCCTCCGGTTTATATAGACACCGGAGGGGACTAGGGTTGTACAAAGTCGGTTACAGAGAAACGAATCTTCATATCTGAACGCCAGGCTTGCCATCCACGCCAAAGAGAGTCCCATCCGGACACGGGAGAGAGTCTTATGTCTTGTATCTTCACGGCCCATCAGTCCGGCCCATGTCCAACAGGTCGGACGCCCGAGGACCCCTTAATCCAGGACTCCCTCAGTAGCCCCTGAACCAGGCTTCAATGACGAGGTGTCCGGCGCACAGATTGTCTTCGGCATTGCAAGGCGGGTTCCTCCCCCAATCACTTGAAAGTATCCTTCAAACACCGAAAACGTGTCCGGCTGTGCAAAACAAGTACCACACACACAACCGCAGAGAGTATAATATTTCACGAGTCCAATCTGCTGACAACTTTTGTAGCGTGACATCACGTCCCTGCCCGGTCATTATTTCGGACCGTTTTTTAGCCTCCAGCTTCATATTTCGAGATGCGGTTTTATTGGCACGTCTTGTCAAAGCAGATATCATGTCCCCTTATTGCGGGATTCTCATCAATACGGGCATGGGTAATCCAACCGTTCCGTTGGCATGATCCCTTGGAAATAGGCAGGCTTTAAGGCCTACGAGGAGACGTTTGATATTCATCGCCCTTATAAAGGGGCACAGACCCGTCTTTCTCCTCTACGCCTACCTCTTCCTCAACCTTTCCAACCTTGAGTTCCAGGACCCAGGTTTCAACTTAATTGCTCCGAGTCTCCTAGCCATGTCCGGACCCAGCCCTCAAGGCCAGTGGGTGGCCTCCTCTGTCACAGAGGAGGATATCGCGAAGCTCCAGGCGGCAAGATACCTGACCGCGGAAATCCTCCACAGGCTCCCTGCTAAAGGGAAGGTTATTCCTACTCCCAGATCCGGTGAGAGGGTCGTATTCATCTCCCACTTCCTCTGGGGGCTAGGGTTCGCTCTCCATCCCTTCGTTCGCGGACACATGTTCTATTACGGGCTAGATTTTCATGATCTAGCTCCGGACTCCTTCCTTCACATCTCGGTATTCATTGTCACGTGCGAGGCCTTTCTCCGCATTCCCCCACACTTCGGCTTATGGCTCAAGACTTTTAATGTGAAGCCGAAGGTAATCGAGGGAAAGCAAGCGGAGTGTGGCGGTGCTATGGTGAGCAAGCTCACCAATACTGCTTGGCCAAAAGGTTCTTTCACGGAAACTTCCAACCTATGGCAGCGGGAGTGGTTTTACATCACTGAACCCCGTGGTACCAAGTGGGCAGCTACACCTGCGTTCCGATCTGGCCCTCCACTACGGCTCACATCATGGATTAACAAGGGGCTGGACTGGGGACCAATTGATGAAGTGCATACGCTACAAAGCCGCATCCGAAGTCTCCTCGAAAAGGACACCGGCCTTATCAATGTAATCCAGGTAATGCTAGTCCGCCGGGTCCTACCGTGCCAGCGACGGCCCCTCCGCATGTGGGAGTTCAATCCGGAAGGACCACGGACCCTTCAGTACTTCTTTGGCACGACGCACAGAGGAATGTGGAAGTTATTCTTCGGGACACGAAAACAGTGGCCGGATACCACTGAAGACATCGGCCTCGGCTGCAACCATCCGGATACCTCGGTAAGCACTCGACTCCCGAACACAACTTAGTTAAATATCCCGTAGTAATATACTGAGGAGACAATCTTTGAACAGGGCTGGATAAAGAAGGCGGAACGAATTAGGTGTTCGGCCCCTCTTCCCAAAGACTCAGCTGATCCTGTGTTAACAAGGACGCTGGCTCCAGCGCCATATCAAGTGCCGGCGAAGGAGGAGAAGGAGGAGAGCAAGAAGGCCAAAGGTGGCCTCCATTCTAAAGGTACACCTGACACTATGTCCGGGGAGATTGGAACTCCCTCTTCCGAAGACAAAAGAGAAGCAGAAGCTGGCCTTCCTTCCCCTTATGGGAAGAAAAGGACCGCCTCCGAAGATTTGGAGGTTAAGGCTCCAAAGCGAGGGAAGATGTCCCTGTCATGTGGTTCGGGCTTGGAAGGCGACGTTGTCGTGCAGTTCCTCCATAAGGACAAGCCCCTAGCCGAATCGTAAGTGAACAAGGGAGTCCTAAACATATCACGTTCCTTTCCGGTTACAAGGGTAACATTTAAAATATATGTTTGCAGTCCGGCACGCAGCCTTCCTCAATAGTCTTCCTCCTCGGGGGGTCTTCTTCCGGAGCAGATGGAAAGCGAGACGCCCCCACGGACCTTCTCGCCCAATAGGGCGGACGACTTCGAGGTGTCGTCCCGAAGGATCTCTTCCGATTAGCAAGTGATGCGAGGGATGATGAAGACCACGCCCGAAGGTGATACTTCGGTAATCCAGGGTGCGGGGCGTGCGGCCCCTTCGGGGACCAACAATAAAGGCCCCGAACTATTCGGTTTACAGTCGGAGACGACTCTAGGGTCGAGTAGACATATCTCTTCGAAGGGAGTCCGTACTCCTGCAGCCTCTTCCCGGAATCCGGAGGCGCCGGATACATTGATGGACATGTTGCAACATGCATCCATCTCAGAGGAACAACGTACCTTAATGGGTACGGTAGTGGGGAGAATTCTGTCCGCGAGAAGCAGGTTGAATGAAGCCTTCACGAGCCTGCTAAGAGGCTTCGAGGTATGCAATGTAATATCTTTAATTGCACTGTACATGCAAAATGCACCTGTGTATAGATAGTTGCCCCTGAGACTCTGGTTGGCGTTCAAAAGAAGGCGATCAGAGGATCAAAAAGATATTCCTAGGAATAATCTATTTAACTAGAACATAGGTTGTTACGTCCATGGCGACTGCCCATGCTACAGAGGTTGCAAGTCTGAAGCAGAAACTTGATGTGGCGGATGACGACATCACACTAATTAATAGGCGGCTCGACGAGGCACAAGGTATGTTTTGGGGTAGTCAGTATATGTATGTAGAGTAACATGAGCGCGAAGCTGAGAATTATATACTAAGATATGTATAACTGCAGATAGTGCTGCCTTGGTTGAGACCCTTCAGTCTGAGCTCGCCCGGGCCAAGGAGCAAGCCAGGATGAGTAGTGCGGCTGCCGAGAGGGCAGCTGCTGAGTTAAAGGCCGAACAGACTGCTCGACGCTAGTGTGAGGAAAGAATATCTACCATGGCGCCGAGCTAAAGGATGCCACTGTCCGATGTGAATTCCTCGATAAGGATAACAAAGCAAAGACGTCCGATCTTCACAAGGCCTTACGAGAGGCGAGAGAAGCACGGTCCGAGTCTAGGGCGGCTCGGGAGGAGATCCGGCAAGCTGGGGAGATAGTGGCTGGTAAGCCCTTCTTATTACAGACTAAATTCGGTGATCCGAAGTATGCCTTGCTTAATCAAATGTGGAGTTCTCCAGACGCATTCTTGGATTTGCCGAAGAGTGTATCCGATGCTGCGCAGTTTTACCAAGCGCAGGAAGGACATGCAACAGAGAAGCTTTTCTGGTCGCAATTCAGCATGCCAAAGCGTCCGCTGTTGCTGAACGAACAGATGGCCTAGTGGGCCGAGCTCCACAAGATATCCGGATCTGCCATGAAGGACGTCGTGGTCCGGCTGTGGCCGACTAAGCCAATTCCGTATAGCTATTTTGGTTTGGTGCATCGACTTGTTGATGCAGTGCCGCGTATCGACGCCGTTAAGCGGTCAACGTGCATTGAAGGTGCACGAATGGCCCTTGCTCGCGTCAAGACGTATTGGGCGAAGATGAAGGCCACCGATATTGCAGCAAAGAGCCCGCCCGGGGGCAAGGATCATCACACACTGGAACAATATTTTGAGGATGTCCTAGAGGGCGCCCGCTTGATAGAGGGTCAGTGCTCGAAGGATATGATATTCGAGTGAATGTACCGAAATTGTAAAAACAATATTATGATATATTATAGGCTATGCTTTTTTTGCCTGTAATTTTTGATGCCTCCTGTGTGTCCGTTTTTGTATAATCTGAAAGTTTACCAGTCGTCGGCTTCGGCCCCCTCGCATATAATACGGGGGTGTTCGGAAAAGCACGTGATCACTCTTGACCCAACGTCTTGGTCCGTGAAGGAGGTGTCAATGCAGCGAACTAGGCAATCGGACTATAGGGCTTTAACACTTTCACTTAGCCATAGGAGTTTGAAGGCGGGTCTACGATATAGCCCCTGGTATGTACACGGTTATCCGAACGGTGCATTACATAGCTGACCAGAAGAATGGTCCTTCGTGTAATACGGAAGGAATCGCGAAAGATTCTGGTAAGTCATCAAGTGGTTGACCAGCTCTCGCCGTATCATGACAGTCAGTTTTCGGCTTTCTCTACTGAGGCGCTTGACCAGATGAATTGGAAACGCAATCGCAGTAGTTCTCCCTTTACTACCTTAGCCGATAGGGCGGAACGTAAGATAGTAAGCACAGGAGCCAGTCAACCAACCTATTGACCAAAGACATGATTCAGAGCTGATGCATATAAGGCAGAACTCGTGACGCCGAAGTGTGCTATAAAGCTGTTTGGACTTGTCAGCAACTCATATGTTGCCATATCGAGCCCCTAGCAATTTGTGCCGAGGTGCGTGCGTGAAACAACGGAAGAAGCAAAATTTAGTTCTTTAGAAAAAGCAAATACTGAATACGGACTATGTTCACTGATTGACACGTCAAACGCGATCTTGCAGATTATAACGCCACTACACGGGCTATTTAACATGCCGGGGGTCGAAGGCTGAGGAAAAAAGGCACTTTACTGGTTTGAAATAAAGAGTGTGGTCTACAAAAAATCATTTGGACCTCCTGTCACACGTCTGCGCTGCCTTGCCTCGGTGAAAGGACTCCTTGGTAGGAATAGCCTTTGGTTATCTATACGAAGCCGGACTCAGAAAGAGTCCGTGAGACGACCAGGCTTTGAGTCACTTGTGGTAAAAGATAAAAAATAGTTAGAAAAAAAGAAAGGGAAAAGGCTATGTGAGTGCGGACCGTATTGTAGGTCCTTCCGGATTGTGCCTCCGCCGATGACCAGGGTATTTTAAGTGCATAATTATGTATGTGCGGTACAAACTTCGCGGCTATATGAGGCGAACTACGGAGGCCAAACTGCTAATCCAGCTTTGGGCTTGATCGGTCCTGTTTAACAGAGACCGGCGGCTTGATGGCCGATGAGATACGCGGCTTGATGAGGCCGCTCTGTGCTTCGGCTGCAGTAGCCATAGTATGCTCCTCTATATGGAAGGAGCGTTCCGTATTACCGTTTACTGTGATGACGCCACGTGGACCGGACATCTTAAGCTTTAGATAGGCGTAGTGTGGGACCGCACTAAAACGAGCGAAAGTGGTACGCCCGATCAGTGCATGGTAGTTATTGCGGAACGGGACGATATTGAAGGTCAAGCCTTCGCTTCGAAAGTTGTTCGGCGAGCCGAAAACGACTTCCAGTGTAATGCCGAGTACTGCTCCCTTGAAGGTAGTTGTGGTGGGCTTGATTCTTGAAGGATCAATGCCCATTTTGCGGACAGTGTCTTGGTAGAGTACATTAAGGCTACTGCCGCCGTCCATAAGGACTTTCGTGAGATGGAACCCACTGATAATTCGGTCGACGACCAGGGCTGCCGACCCTTCGTGACGGATACTGGATGGGTGGTCCATGCGATCAAAAGTGATCGGGCAGGCCGCCCATTGGCTAAATTTTGGGGCGATCGGCTCTATGGCGTAGGCGTCCCATAGTGCGCGCTTGTGCTCCCCTGTAGGGATGTGTGTCACGTATACCATGTTTACTATTTTTACTTCGGGGGGAAATTGCTTCTGATCCCCGGTGTTCGGTTGGCGAGTCTCTTTGTCATCGCTGTCACTGGGCGGCCCCTTCCCCTTGTGTTCAGCATTGAGCTTGCCGGCTTGTTTAAAGACCCAACAACTTCTGTTGGTATGATTGGCCGGTTTATCGGGGGTGCCATGAATCTAGCAAGGCCGGTTCAGTATCTTGTCTAAATTGGATGGTCCGTCTTTGTTTGCCTTGAATGGATTTTTCCGTTGACTGGGTTTTGAGCCGCTAAATCCAGCGTTGACCATCATGTCTTGCGTTCCTTCATTGTTATTTCGATGCTTTTGTTTATTGCGTCGTGGCTTGCCATTGTATCGAACTTCGGAAGTGGCCGGATCAGTAGTGATGTTGCTTCTACGAGCTAGCCAGCTGTCTTCTCCCGCGCAAAAGTGGGTCATCAGAGCAGCAAGGACTGCCATGGATTTTGGTTTTTCTTGACTGAGGTGACGGGCGGGCCACTCATCTTGGACGCTATGTTTAAAGGCCGCGAGGGCTTCGGCGTCCGGACAATCGACAATTTGGTTCTTTTTAATTAAGAACCTAGTCTAGAGCTTCCTGGCTTACTCTCCGGGCTGTTGGACTATGTGACTTAAGTCATCGGCATCTGGAGGTCGGACGTATGTACCGTGGAAGTTGTCGCGGAAGGCGTCTTCCAGGTCCTCCTAGCTGCCAATGGAGTTTTCGGGCAGGCTGTTCAACCAGTGCCGAGCTGGTCCGTTGAGTTTTAGTGGGAGGTATTTGATGGCGTGAAGATCATCCCCGCGGGCCATATGAATATGGAGAAGGAAATCATCGATCCATACCGCAGGGTCTGTTGTCCCATCATATGATTCGATGTTCACGGGTTTAAACCCTTCTGGAAATTCGTGCTCCATTACTTCATCAGTGAAGCAGAGGGGGTGTGCGTCGCCGCTATATCGGGCCACGCCGCGACGTAGCTCGGATGGAGTCCGTCTGCGGTTTTTGGCCCGGGCGTGATTATGCTTGTCACGTCCGGCTAGATAGCCGTCGTCACGTGTCGAGGCATGCCCCCGCGATCCATAGATCGATCTGGTCTGTCCTGCTCTACTGTCCAGGTCCTGCCGCAGGTCATATGTATATCCCCGAGCTGTTTTATCTCTGCCTTTACGGCGAGGTAGTACGGGTTGGTGTTCGGCTTGAGCTGCCGCTTTGTCCCGGCCACGTGGTGGTCGGTCAGCTGCATTACGCGCTGATGGTACAGGCTCGAGTGCCTCGTCATCAAATGTAGGTAGCAATGTGCGCTTCGGGTAACTTTTGGTTGGGCGCTCGAGGCCGTATTCCTCGGCTGCGAGGACATTAGTCCATCTATCGTTGAGCAGATCTTGATCAGCTTGAAGCTGCTGCTGCTTCTTTTTCAGGCTCCTTGCAGTGGCTATTAGCCGGCGCTTAAAGCGCTCCTGCTCGAGAGGTTCCTAAGGTACGATGAAGTCTTCGTCACCGAGGCTCAACTTATCCTCGGAGAGTGGAAGATAATTACTGTCCTCCGAGTCTTCGTTTATGGCCTGTTCATCAGGGCTAACTTGCCCATCTTCCCATTCATCCTGTTCGGAAGTTGGCTCAACGGGGTCTTCATTGTCTTCGGCATCGTCCAGAGTATTGTTTTCTCCTGTGCCGATATTGCTGTCTTTTCCATGGCGTGACTTAGAGCGGCGCCGCTGACGTTGGCGCTTTGGCTGTATCTCAGGAGGTTTATCCTCGACTGGGTCATCCTTGTCGTTGCCGCTATTCTCTTTGGGTGTATCCACCATGTACATGTCATACGAAGAAGTGGCCGTACAGTGTCCGGTAAATGGCAGGTTTTGGGCCTCCTCTTCTCCGGCATCGTCGTCCATAGCGTCGATGTCTTTGGAGCCGTAATCGAGCATGTCGGTTAAGTCCTCGACAGTGGCTATAAGGTGGGTGGTGGGTGGGACGTAAAATTCCCTGCTCTCAGCCCCTAGTCCGGGCTGGGCATAGTTCGGATGTTGCTCCTCGGTAATGACAAGGGATCGCATTAAGTCCAGAGCCTCGCTTAAAGGCGAGGTTTGGCCCGAGAGAAGAGAGTCCGTGGAGCACGGCGAGAGGGAGACTCCTTGGCCGAACTCACACGATGCTGAATCCGAGGATTCGGAGCCAGTGTTTGGAGAAGGGTCTGGCTTCACGATGGTTGCCCGCGACACTTCTTCCCCCGGCACTCCCACAATGGGCCTAGTGGCCGCAGACAGTCGGACAAGCTCAGGGAGCCCGTCTTCGGACCTGGCGACACGCTCCGGATCTAAGGCCAGAGCGGAGGTTGGGGGCGCGAATCCTTGGAAGATCAAGTCTCCTCGGATATCAGCGACATAGTCCAGATTTCCAAAACTAATCTGGTGACCTGGGGCGTAGCTGTCGATCTGCTCTAGATGGCCAAGCGAGTTGGCCCGCTGTGCGAAGCCGCCGAACACAAAGATCTGGCCGGGGAGGAAAACCTCCCCCAGGGCAGCATTTTGTAGATGATTGATGGAGCCATCAAACCTTCTAGTGACGACACAGCGGAACTCTCAATGAAAGCAACAATGTCGGTGTCAAAACTGGCGGATCTCGGGTAGGGGGTCTCGAACTGTGCGTCTAGGGTCGATGGTAACATGAGACAGGGGACACGATGTTTACCCAGGTTCGGGCCCTCTCTATGGAGGTACTACCCTACTTCCTGCTTGATTGATCTTGATGAATATGAGTATTACAAGAGTTGATCTACCACGAGATCATAATGGCTGAAACCCTAGAAGTCTAGCCTGTATGATTATGATTGCCTCTACGGACTAAACCCTCCGGTTTATATAGACACGGAGGGGACTAGGGTTGTACAAAGTCAGTTACAGAGAAACGAATCTTCATATCCGAACGCCAAGCTTGCCATCCACGCCAAAGAGAGTCCCATCCGAAAAAGGGAGAGAGTCTTCTGTCTTGTATCTTCACGGCCCATCAGTCCGGCCCATGTCCAACAGGTCGGACGCCCGAGGACCCCTTAATCCAGGACTCCCTCAGCTACCCCAGTATCCATCTTAGGGTTTCGGGTGGGGGAGGTGGTAGACGGCGGCGGGAGGGGGGGTGGGGCGGCGGTGTGGCTTCGCCGGAGAAAAGCTCGTCACAGGCGGGGGGGGGGGGGGGGGGTGGGCTAGAGGGATGGCCGGGGCGGCGGTTGAGGGGAGGACAGGGCGGCCGGCCTAGCGCGGGGGCGCCACCGGCCGCGGGTGGCGGAGGACGGCGGCTATGTTGGGAATCGTAGCATAATTTAAAATTTTCCTACGCTCACCAAGATGCATCTATGGAGTCTACTAGCAACGAGGGGAAAGGAGTGGATCTACATACCCTTGTAGATCGCGAGCGGAAGCGTTCCAATGAACGTGGATGACGGAGTCGTACTCGCCGTGATCCAAATCACGGATGACCGAGTGCCGAACGTACGGCACCTCCGCGTTCAACACACGTACGGTGCAGCGACGTCTCCTCCTTCTTGATCCAGCAAGGGGGAAGGAGAGGTTGATGGAGATCCAACAGCACGACGGCGTGGTGGTGGATGTAGCGGCTCTCCGGCAGGGCTTCGCAAGCTTCTGTGAGAGAGAGAGAGGTGTTGCAGGGGAGGAGGGAGGCGCCCAAGGCTTAGATGTTGCTGCCCTCCCTTCCCCCCACTATATATAGGGCCAAGGGAGAGGGGGGGCGCAGCCTTGCCCCTTCCTTCAAGGAAGGGTGCGGCCAGGGGGGAGTCCTTCCCCCCCAAGGCACCTCGGAGGTGCCTTCCCCCTTTAGGACTCTCCCTTCTTTCTTATCTCTTGCGCATGGGCCTCTTGGGGCTGGTGGACCCCCTTGGTGGACCCCCGGACCCCTTTCGGCACTCCCGGTACAATACCGATAAAGCGCGAAACTTTTCCGGCGACCAAAATAAGACTTCCCATATATAAATCTTTACCTCCGGACCATTCCGGAACCTCTCGTGACGTCCGGGATCTCATCCGGGACTCCGAACAACCTTCGGGTTTTCGCATACATATATCTCTACAACCCTAGCGTCACCGGACCTTAAGTGTGTAGACCCTACGGGTTCGGGAGACATGCAGACATGACCGAGACGCCTCTCCGGTCAATAACCAACAGCGGGATCTAGATACCCATGTTGGCTCCCACATGTTCCACGATGATATCATCGGATGAACCACGGTGTCGAGGATTCAATCAATCCGTATGCAATTCCCTTTGTCAATCGGTATGTTACTTGCCCGAGATTCGATCGTCGGTATCCCAATACCTTGTTCAATCTCGTTACCGGCAAGTCTCTTTACTCGTACCGCAATGCATGATCCCGTGACTAACGCCTTAGTCACATTGAGCTCATTATGATGATGCATTACCGAGTGGGCCCAGAGATACCTCTCCGTCACACGGAGTGACAAATCCCAGTCTCGATCCGTGCCAACCCAACAGACACTTTCGGAGATACCCGTAATGCACCTTTATAGTCACCCAGTTACGTTGTGACGTTTGGCACACCCAAAGCACTCCTACGGTATCCGGGAGTTGCACGATCTCATGGTCTAAGGAAAAGATACTTGACATTGGAAAAGCTCTAGCAAACGAAACTACACGATCTTTTATGCTATGCTTAAGTTGGGTCTTGTCCATCACATCATTCTCCTAATGATGTGATCCCGTTATCAATGACATCCAATGTCCATAGTCAGGAAACCATGACTATCTGTTGATCAACGAGCTAGTCAACTAGAGGCTTACTAGGGACAGGTTGTGGTCTATGTATTCACACATGTATTACGATTTCCGGACAATACAATTATAGCATGAATAATAGACAATTACCATGAACAAAGAAATATAATAATAACCATTTATTATTGCCTCTAGGGCATATTTCCAACAGTCTCCCACTTGCACTAGAGTCAATAATCTAGTTCACATCACCATGTGATTAACATTCACTGGTCACATCACCATGTGACCAACATCTAAAGAGTTTACTAGAGTCAACAATCTAGTTCACATCACTATGTGATTAACACTCAATGTGTTCTGGTTTGATCATGTTATGCTTGTGAGAGAGGTTATTAGTCAACGGGTCTGAACCTTTCAGAACCGTGTGCTTTACGAATATCTATGTCATCTTGTGGATGCTACCATGCGCTATTTGGAGCCATTTCAAATAATTGCTCTACTATACGAATCCGGTTTACTACTCAGAGTTATCCGGATTAGTGTCAAAGTTCGCATCGACGTAACCCTTTACGACGAACTCCTTTCCACCTCCATAATCGAGAAAAATTCCTTAATCCACTAGGTACTAAGGATAAGTTCGACCGCTGTCATGAGATCCTTTCCGGATCACCATTGTACCCCCTTGACCAACTCATGGAAACGCACACTACATGTGCGGTACACAGCATAGCATACTATAGAGCCTACGTCTAAAGCATAGGGGACGACCTTCGTCCTTTCTCTAT
Organism: Aegilops tauschii subsp. strangulata; assembly: GCF_002575655.3. Lineage (NCBI taxonomy): Eukaryota > Viridiplantae > Streptophyta > Magnoliopsida > Poales > Poaceae > Aegilops > Aegilops tauschii. Next base: position 475,016,335 of record NC_053039.3, read on the forward strand.
CTTCTGCTGTGGTCAGGTCTTGAGTCTCACTCAATACTCACACCTTGTAACACAGCCAAGAACTCCTTGTTTGCTGATCTATTTTGAACTCTTTCAAAATCATGTTAAGGTGTGCTGTCTTTTGAAAGTATCATCAGGCGTCTTGATCTATCTCTATGGATCTTGATGCCCAATATGTAAGTAGCTTTATCCAGGTCTTCCTTTGAAAAACTCCTTTCAAACAACCGTTTATGCTTTCCAGAAATTTTACATCATTTCGGATCAACAATATGTCATTCACATATACTTATCAGAAATGTTGTAGCGCTCCCACTCACTTTATTGTAAATACAAGTTTCTAACAAACTTTGTATAAACCCAAAAACTTTGATCACTCCATCAAAGCGTATATTCTGACTCCGAGATGCTTGCTCTAATCCATGGAAGGATCGCTGGAGCTAGCATACCTTTTAGCATCCTTAGGATCGACAAAACCTTTCTGATTGTATCACATACAACCTTTCCTTACGAAAACTGGTAAGGAAACCTGTTTTGACATCCATCTGCCAGATTTCATAAATGTAGCTAATGCTAACATGATTCCGACAGACCTAGGCATCGCTACGGATGAGAAAAACTCATCGTAGTCAACTCCTTGAACTTGTGAAAATACTCTTTGCCACAAGTCGAGCTTCATAGACGGTAACATTACCGTCCATGTCCGTCTTCTTCTTAAAGATCCATTTATCTCAATGGCTTGCCGATCATCGGGCAAGTTCACCAAAGTCCATGCTTTGTTCTGATACATGGATTCTATCTCGGATTTCATGGCCTCGAGCCATTCATCGGAATATGGGCCCACCATCGCTTCTCCATAGCTCGTAGGTTCATTGTTGTCTAGCAACATGACTTCCAAGACAGGATCACGCATTACTCTGAAGTAGTGCGCATCCTCGTCGTCCTACGAGGTTTGGTAGTGACTTGATCCGAAGTTTCATGATCACTATCATAAGCTTCCACTTCAATTGGTGTAGGTGCCACAGGAACAACTTCCTGTGCCCTGCTACACATTAGTTGAAGCGACGGTTCAATAACCTTATCAAGTCTCCACCATCCTCCCACTCAATTCTTTCGAGAGAAACTTTTCCTCGAGAAAGGACTCGTTTCTAGAAGCAATTACTTTTGCTTCCAGATAGGAGGTATACCCAACTGTTTTTGGGTATTCTATGAAGATGCATTTATCCGCTTTGGGTTCGAGCTTATCAGCCTGAAACTTTTTCACATAAGCATCGCAGCCCCAAACTTTTAAGAAACGACAACTTAGGTTTCTATAAACGGTGTCGTCTCAACGGAATTGCGTGGTGCCACTTTTAAAGTGAATGCGGTTGTCTCTAATGCCTAACCCATAAATGATAGTGGTAATTTGATAAGAAACATTATGGTATGCACCATATCCAATAGGGTGCAGTTATTATGTTCGGACACACCATCACACTATGGTGTTCCAGGCGGTATTAATTGTGAAACACTTTCCACAATGTCTCAATTGTGTGCCAAACTCGTATCTCAGATACTCATCTCTATGATCATATCATAGACATTTTATCCTCTTGTTACGACGATCTTCAACTTCACTCTGAAATTACTTGAACCTTTCAATAATTCAGACTAGTGTTTCATCAAGTAAATACACTCAGCATCTACTCAAATCATCTGTGAAGTAAGAACATAACGATGTCCACTGCATGCCTCGGCACTCATTGGACTGCATACATCAAAATGTATTACTTCCAATAAGTTGCTCTCTTGTTCCATCTTACTGAAAACGAGGCCTTTCAGTCATCTTGCCCATGATTTGCATGTCTCAAGTGATTCAAAATCAAGTGAGTCCAAACGATCCATCTGCATGGAGTTTCTTCATGCATATATACCAATAGACATGGTTCGCATGTCTCATTCATTTCAAAAACGAGTGAGTCCAAAGATCCATCTACATGGAGCTTCTTCATGCGTTCTATACCAATATGACTCAAGTGGCAGTGCCACAAGTATGTGGTACTATCATTACTATCTTATATCTTTTTGGCATGAACATGTGTATCACTACGATCGAGATTCATTTTAGGTGCAAGACCATTGAAGGTATTATTCAAATAAACAGAGTAACCATTATTCTTCTTAAATGAATAACCGTTTTGCGGTAAAAATAATCCAATCATGTTCAACGCAAACACCAAATCTCGATAGTAGAGGGAGCATGCGATGCCTGATCATATCAACCTTGGAAACACTTCCAATACATATCGTCATCTCACCTTTAGCTAGTCTCCATATATTCCGCAGCTTTTATTTCGAGTTACTAACACTTAGCAACCGAACCAGTATCTAATACCCTGGTGCTGCTAGGAGTACTAGTAAAGTACACTTTCATATAACGTATATCCAATATACTTCTGTCGACCTTGCCTGCCTTCTCATCTACCAAATATCTAGGGTATTACTGCTTCAGTGATCGTTCCTCTCATAGAAGCACTTAGTCTCGGGTTTGGGTTCAACCTTGCGATTCTACACTAGAGCAGCAAACGACTTGCTGTTTCATGAAGTATCCCTTTTGCCCTTGCCCTTCTTAAACTAGTGGTTTTACTAACCATCAACAATTGATGCTCCTTCTTGATTTCTACTCTCGCGGTGTCAAACATCGCGAATAGCTCAAGGATCATCATAACTATCCTTGATATGTTATAGTTCATCACGAAGCTCTACTAGCTTGGTGGCAATGACTATGGGGAACTATCACTATCTCATCTGGGAGATTAACTCCCACTCGATTCAAGCGATTGTGGCACTCAGACAATCTAAGCACATGCTCAACGATTGAGCTTTTCTCCCTTAGTTTGCAGGCTTAAGAAACTTGTCAAAGGTCTCATACCTCTTGACGTGGGCACTAGTCTGAAATCCCAATTTCAGTCTTCGGAACATCTCACATGTTCTGTGACGTTTCAAGAACGTCTTTGGTGCCACAATTCTAAACCGCACTGAACTATCACGTAGTCATCAAAACGTGTATGTCAGATGTTTCGTAACATCTACAGACGACGCTGAGGTTCAGCACACCGAGCGGTGCATTAAGGACATAAGCCTTCTGTGCAGCAATGAGGACAATCCTCAGTTTACGGACCCAGTCCGCATAATTGCTACTACCAACTTTCAACTAAATTTTCTCTAGGAACATATCTTAATCAGTAGAACTAAAGCGCAAGCTATGACATAATTTGCAAATACCTATTTGACTATGTTCATGATAATGAAGTTCCTCTGATTATGAACTCCCACTCAGATAGACATCCCTCTGGTCATCTAAGTGAAACATGATCCGAGTTTAACTAGGCCGTGTCCGATCATCACGTGAGACGGACTAGTCAAGATCGGTGAACATCTCCATGTTGATCGTATCTTCTATACGACTCATGCTCGACCTTTCGGTCCTCCGTGTTCCGAGGCCATGTCTGTACATGCTAGGCTCGTCAAGTCAACCTAAGTGTATTGCGTGTGTTCCGAGGCCATGTCTGTACATGCTAGGCTCGTCAACACCCGTTGTATGCGAACGTAAGAATCTATCACACCCGATCATCACGTGGTGCTTCGAAACGACGAACCTTCGCAACGGTGCACAGTTAGGGTGAACACTTTCTTGAAATTATTATAAGGGATCATCCTACTTGCTACCGTCGTTCTAAGCAAATAAGATGCAAAAACATGATAAACATCACATGCAATCAAATAGTGACATGATATGGCCAATATCATCATGCTCCTTTGATCTCCATCTTTGGGGCACCATGATCATCTTTGTCACCGGCATGACACCATGATCTCCATCATCATGATCTCCATCATTGTGTCTTCATGAAGTCGTCACGCCAACGATTACTTCTACTTCTATGGCTAACACGTTTAGCAATAAAGTAAAGTAATTTACATGGCGTTATTCAATGACACGCAGGTCATACAAAATAATAAAGACAACTCCTATGGCTCCTGCCGGTTGTCATAATCATCGACATGCAAGTCGTGATTCCTATTACAAGAACATGATCAATCTCATACATCACATATATCATTCATCACATCTTCTGGCCATATCACATCACATAGCACTTGCTGCAAAAACAAGTTAGACGTCCTCTAATTGTTGTTGCAAGTTTTTACGTGGTTTGTAGGTTTCTAGCAAGAACGTTTCTTACCTACGTATGACCACAACGTGATTTGCCAATTTCTATTTACCCTTCATAAGGACCCTTTTCATCGAATCCGTTCCGACTAAAGTAGGAGAGACAGACACCCGCTAGCCACCTTATGCAACTTGTGCATGTCAGTCGGTGGAACCTGTCTCACGTAAGAGTACGTGTAAGGTCGGTCCGGGCCGCTTCATCCTACAATGCCGCCGAAACAAGAAAAGACTAGTAGCGGCAAGAAGAATTTGCAAACTCAACGCCCACAACTGCTTTGTGTTCTACTCGTGCATAGTAACTACGCATAGACCTGGCTCATGATGCCACTGTTGGGAATCGTAGCATAATTTAAAATTTTCCTACGCTCACCAAGATGCATCTATGGAGTCTACTAGCAACGAGGGGAAAGGAGTGGATCTACATACCCTTGTAGATCGCGAGCGGAAGCGTTCCAATGAACGTGGATGACGGAGTCGTACTCGCCGTGATCCAAATCACCGATGACCGAGTGCCGAACGTACGGCACCTCCGCGTTCAACACACGTACGGTGCAGCGACGTCTCCTCCTTCTTGATCCAGCAAGGGGGAAGGAGAGGTTGATGGAGATCCAACAGCACGACGGCATGGTGGTGGATGTAGCGGCTCTCCGGCAGGGCTTCGCAAGCTTCTGCGAGAGAGAGAGAGGTGTTGCAGGGGAGGAGGGAGGCGCCCAAGGCTTAGATGTTGCTGCCCTCCCTTCCCCCCACTATATATAGGGCCAAGGGAGAGGGGGGGGCGCAGCCTTGCCCCTTCCTTCAAGGAAGGGTGCGGCCAGGGGGGAGTCCTTCCCCCCCAAGGCACCTCGGAGGTGCCTTCCCCCTTTAGGACTCTCCCTTCTTTCTTATCTCTTGCGCATGGGCCTCTTGGGGCTGGTGGACCCCCTTGGTGGACCCCCGGACCCCTTTCGGCACTCCCGGTACAATACCGATAAAGCGCGAAACTTTTCCGGCGACCAAAATAAGACTTCCCATATATAAATCTTTACCTCCGGACCATTCCGGAACCTCTCGTGACGTCCGAGATCTCATCCGGGACTCCGAACAACCTTCGGGTTTCCGCATACATATATCTCTACAACCCTAGCGTCACCGGACCTTAAGTGTGTAGACCCTACGGGTTCGGGAGACATGCAGACATGACCGAGACGCCTCTCCGGTCAATAACCAACAGCGGGATCTGGATACCCATGTTGGCTCCCACATGTTCCACGATGATATCATCGGATGAACCACGGTGTCGAGGATTCAATCAATCCATATGCAATTCCCTTTGTCAATCGGTATGTTACTTGCCCGAGATTCGATCGTCGGTATCCCAATACCTTGTTCAATCTCGTTACCGGCAAGTCTCTTTACTCGTACCGCAATGCATGATCCCGTGACTAACGCCTTAGTCACATTGAGCTCATTATGATGATGCATTACCGAGTGGGCCCAGAGATACCTCTCCGTCACACGGAGTGACAAATCCCAGTCTCGATCCGTGCCAACCCAACAGACACTTTCGGAGATACCCGTAATGCACCTTTATAGTCACCCAGTTACGTTGTGACGTTTGGCACACCCAAAGCACCCCTACGGTATCCGGGAGTTGCACGATCTCATGGTCTAAGGAAAAGATACTTGACATTGGAAAAGCTCTAGCAAACGAAACTACACGATCTTTTATGCTATGCTTAAGTTGGGTCTTGTCCATCACATCATTCTCCTAATGATGTGATCCCGTTATCAATGACATCCAATGTCCATAGTCAGGAAACCATGACTATCTGTTGATCAACGAGCTAGTCAACTAGAGGCTTACTAGGGACAGGTTGTGGTCTATGTATTCACACATGTATTACGATTTCCGGACAATACAATTATAGCATGAATAATAGACAATTACCATGAACAAAGAAATATAATAATAACCATTTATTATTGCCTCTAGGGCATATTTCCAACAGGCTAGGCCGGCGGTACGTGCGGTGGTTACAGGAAGAAGACGAACAGTAGATCGGGCTGGAGGTTGAAGAAATCAATCTGACCATTCATTTCAAATCTGACGGTTGAAAACAGGTCGACTGACCCAAATCAAATATTCAGTCAACTTACCGCTAGCAAATCCCATACTTCTTTAAACACGGTGCAGACGCAGATGCTCACGCACACACGCTCGCCCCTATGAATGCACGCACAAACACCAATACGCCTATGAACACCTTCGAGAGACTGAGCCGACACATCATTTTGAGATTGACGAAGTTGTCACAAATGCCTTTTTAGTCGACGGCACGTCTCCTCCCACTAAACACACATCACTGAAAGGTATGAACTAAATTCAGAAAATTCAAGCACTGATGTTGAAGTCTAGAACTTGAACACATGATGGTGCTATACTGTCCAGCATTACACCATCTGCCACTGTGCTTAGAATTATTGTTGTTTGTCCTTCTTCCTTTATGAGTGAGCCTATTAAGCACGTAATTTTTGGCAACCACATTATGTAATCAATGGACAAGTTAGTTGGTATATGCATTATGTTCATTGGAGACCTAGCTACTTTCAGAAGTTGGACCACACAAGAGTTGTTTTCTTGTATCCCTCATGCTTTAATTGCTTCCATAAGTTTATCTCTTGACAGAACTTCTGAGTATCGTGATTATTAGGAAAGATAGGATAGTGTAGGATATTATTCTACCTTGCCTTGTACTCTAAAATGATCATGTATTCCTATATATATGTCCATGAGGCTCAAGCAAAACAACGAACTATTTCACCAATCTCTCTCTCCCTTCTAACATGGTATCAGTTTCCGGGTTCTAAACACTAGCCGTCGTCGCTTCCGCACCCGCATGCCGCCCCCGGGGCGATCGGCCTCCATGACCGCCATGGGGGGCCACACCGCCCGTACCTAGGGTTCGTCCACCGGTCGTGTTGACCGGCTGCCCTAGAGAGTCTTTTTCCCGAGCCCTTGCTCCTGGTTTTTTCGCTCTCTCGCCGGTCATTTTGATCGGCGTCTTTCTTTTTGGTTTTCCAATCTATACTTGATCGGTTTGCGTCACCCGCCGCCGCTGTCGAACCCCGTGCGCCTCTACTCCGACACTGGCGCGACCGGCCGGCCTCCTCACCGACCCGGCAGCCTCGCGCGACCAGCAGCCCCTAACGGCCGTCGTCCGCGCGTTTGCCCGCCTGCCCCCCCAACCCAGCGGCCTCGCGCGACAGGCGGCCCCTCATAGTCATCGTCCGCGCGTCGGCCCGCTCGTCGCCCCGACCCGGCGGCCTCACGCAACAGGCGGCCCCTCACGGTTGTTGTCTGCGCGTCGATCTACGCCGGCCGTCACCGCCCTGTCCCCAAGTTCAGCGCACCCCTCCGCTAATTGAGCCACAAGCTGCCATTGCATCGCCCCGTCGGGCCGCAGCGCCGCTGCCCCGTGGCTACACCGATCCGCGCCGCCGCTGCGTCGCCCCTTCGTGCCGTAGTGCCGCGGCACGTGATCCCCGCCGCCGCCCTGAGGTCGTTCCCGTGGTTGCACCACCTCGCGCGCTGCCCCTGCGTCGCCCCTTCGGGCCGTAGTGTCGCGGCCCGCGGTCAACCGCCGCACCGAGGCCGTCCGCTCCAGGCCGTCCCCGAGGCTGCACCGACCCTCGCGCTGCCATCGCGTCGCCCCGTCAGGCCGTAGCAAGCATGGCACGCGATCCCTGCAACCACCCTAAGGTCTTCCCCGCCATCGCCCCGACCTGTCCGCCGCCATTGCGTCGCCCCTTCGGGCCGCAACGCTGCGGCCCGTGGTCCACCGCCGTCCACGTGTGTTGACTTTCACGTGATATGCATCGTGCCGCCTGCGTTGGCGCGGGAATATCACCGTCCGCGCGGTCTTCGTCACGCTGTCGGGTTCATTATCGCCTACTTCGATCACCGCCGCCGCGCTCCTTCTCTAGCCGCCGCCGCCACCACTACTCTTCTTCCGCGGCTCCACGGCGACTACCTTGACACCGGCAACCCCCCGACTCGACACTGACCATGGCGTTCTTCGCACGGCTACCTCGACGGCTGCACCACCTACGCTCTCGGCTACCTCGACAAACGGCACAAAGGGCTACCGTCTTGCTTGAGCAACCTCGTCGGTTTCCACTCCAGCCACGACTTCGCGATGCATCGACCGTTACGACTGTGGGGGGCGTCCGTTTGCTTACCTTCAAATTATTCTCCAGTCTCACCGTCTGCGTCGCTACCGTTGTGACTGCGGGGGATGTTGAGTATCGTGATTATTAGGAAAGCTAGGATAGCGTAGGATATTATTCTACCTTGCCTTGTACTCTAAGATGATCATGTACTCCTATATATATGCCCATGAGGTTCAAGCAAAACAACAAACTACTTCACCAATCTCTCTCTCCCTTTTAACAAGAACAATGAAAGGAAACATTGTTTGATGAATTATTGTGTCACATCATGTAGGGAAAAAGAGTTGTAGTAATCAAAATGAAAGAAGATGGCTTGAGGTGAAACTTCTACGCTGTCAATTTGTTTGGTAGATATACCTGTCGCTTTCTCGTGCGTCCTTGAAAGTACAAGTGCTCCCTGGGTGGTTTTGGTAATTAATGTCAACATATCTCTTGTTGGACTAATGTTTTTGTCTAGTATATTTCAGACAAGTTCAACAGATAGAGTGGCATGGACAAGAGGATGTGGAACCCCTTCAAGAAGCTAAGGACAAAAGATTGGCTCAAGCTCAAAAGCTCAAGACTCTACATTTTCATTTTAGTGATCCAAGATCACATGGAGTCCTTAGGAAAGCCAATACTATTAAAAGGGGATGAGGTGTTGCTTAATGGCTTGCTTGCTCAAAGTGCTTACTGATATGCTCCAAAGCCCTCAACCACTTCCTCATATCCACATCTGTCCCAAACCAAAAGTCAAACTCGGCCCCACCGATTTGATCTATCCGGCGCCACCGAGTTCATTTGACGTAGCCACTGCCAGAAACCCTAATCAATTCGGTCTCACCGATGGGATCCCGGTCTCACCGAGATGGGCGTGCAATCTCTCTGGTTCATGTTGCAATTATTTCGGTCTTACCAAGATTTGTAATCAGTCTCACTGAGTTTGCCTGACCAACTCTCTCGTTAGCCTATTACCAAAATCGGTCCCACCGAGTTTGTGTAATCGGTCAAACCGAGATGAGGTTTTACCCTAACCCTAGCATATCAGTCCCACCGAGTTGATCATATCGGTCCCACCGAAATGCCTAACGGTCACATTATGAACTAAATCGGTCTGACCGAGTTTTCTGATTCGGTCCCACTGAGTTTAATGAATTGTGTGTAACGGTTAGATTTTGTGTGGAGGCTATATATACCCCCTCCACCCCTCCTTCATTCGGGAGGAAAGCCATCAGAACGCGCCTACACTTCTAGCATACATTTTCTGAGAGAGAACCACCTACTCATGTGTTGAGACCAAGATATTCTATTCCAACCACATAAATCTTGATCTCTAGCCTTCCCCGAGTTGCTTTCCACTCAAATCATCTTTCCACCAAATCCAAATCTGTGAGAGAGAGTTGAGTGTTGGGGAGACTATCATTTGAAGCACAAGAGCAAGGAGTTCATCATCAACACACCATCTATTACCTTTTGGAGAGTGGTGTCTCCTAGATTGGTTAGGTGTTACTTGGGAGCCTCTGTCAAGATTGTGGAGTTGAACCAAGGAGTTTGTATGGGCAAGGGGATCGCCTACTTCGTGAAGATCTACCCTAGTGAGGCAAGTCTTTCGTGGGCGATGGCCATGGTGGGATAGACAAGGTTGCTTCTTTGCGGACCCTTCGTGGGTGGAGCCCTCCGTGGACTCGCGCAACCGCTCCATCAACGTGGATGTATGATAGCACCACCTATCGGAACCACGAAAAAAATCTTCGTGTCTCCAATTGCGTTTGCATACTCCAAACTCCTCCCTTTACATTCTTGCAACTTGCATGCTTTACATTCCGCTGCTCATATACTCTTGCCATGCTTGCTTGAAATGTATTGTGAATGTTTAAACTTGTGCTAAAAATCCACCTTAACTTGAAGAAACTAAAAACTGCTACTTTTCTTTGTTAAGAGTCTATTCACCCCCCTCTAGACACCTCTTCTCGATCCTTTCAATTGGTATCAGAGCATTGGTCTCCATTGCTTTGGTTTAAACATCATTGGAGGAAGATGGATGAGTCTACATTGGGGAGTCTTAGACATAGAGTGCCTATTCTTGATGGAGAATACTTACATGAGTGAAAAATTGAGATGTTTGTGATTTTCAATGAATATCATTTAAACAAGTACATTACTAGCCCTTGTGCACCTCATGTTGATCCCATGCATCCTACCCTTGATGAGTCTATTGACATGATCCGCAATCTTAGAACTGTTAATCTTATCACTAGAGGTTTGCCCAGAAATTTGCTTGGTTGCCTGCCTACTCTTGATTGTGCCTACACCATATGGAGATTTCTTGAGGAACGATTTCGAAACTATTCCTTGCAAAACTTAGATGAAATTCTTCATAAGTCTATTGCCTTGAGTAAGATGAACTCCAATGATCCTAAGTTTGGTGATTGTCTATTTGAGCTTACTAATCTTATGCGTGCCACAGGAGATGTTGGAATCATTAGCAATATCATCATCGAAGCCATTAGAATTCATAAAGATGATTATTGTGATGATCGTTTATCTAATGAATCACTCTCTCTAGGAATTGACCCATCACAAGACAATGTTGAACATGGATACTATGATGAGGATAATGATAGTGACTTTGATCTCGATGAGTCTATGAGACACTTTGGGCTTATGGCTAATCTTCGTGGCTACATGGCTGGAGGAAAGGAATGGGTCCTTGATTGTGGATGTACCGATCACATGACCGGAGATAAGGATATGTTTCATGAGCTTGCTGAAAACAACGGCCCTCGAAAGTATGTCACTTTTGGTGATAACTCAAAGGGTAAGGTTGTTGGCCTTGGTAAGGTGGCCATCTCACATGATAGCTCCATACAAAATGTTATGCTCGTTGAATCTCTTGGCTACCATTTACTTTCCGTATCTAGACTTGCTGACTTTGGTTTCAATGTCCTATTCACTGAAGTAGATTGCCAAGTGTTTCGTAGAGATAATCATAATATGGTCTTTATCGGTATACATAGAGGTGATCTTTACATTGTTGATTTCACTAAAAAGGCTCAACCTAGAACTTGCTTATTAATTGCTAAATCCTCTAAAGGTTGGTTGTGGCATAGAAGATTAGGTCATGTGGGCATGCGAAATCTTGATAAGCTAATTAAAGGTGATCACATCCTTGGAGTAAAAGATGTTATATTTGACAAGGATAGATTGTGCAGTGCTTGTCAAGCAGGAAAACAAGTTGGAGGGAGTCACCCCATGAAGAACATCATGACCATGAGAAGACCGCTCGAGCTACTTCATATGGATCTCTTTGGTCCCAATGCCTACAAAAGTCTCGGTGGTAACTCATTTGGTCTAGTCATAGTCGATGATTTTTCAAGATTTACGTGGGTGTTCTTTCTTGATGACAAATCGCAGGTCCAAAAGGTCTTCAAGAGCTTCGCTAGGAAGGCCCAAAATCAATTTGAAGTGAAGATCAAGAAGGTCCTAAGTGACAACGGAACGGAGTTTAAGAACACAAATGTGGATACCTTTCTTGACGAAGAAGGGATTTCACATGAGTTCTCGGCTACGTACACACCTCAACAAAATGGAGTTGTTGAGAGGAAGAACCGGACTCTTATTGAGATGGCGAGAATGATGCTTGATGAGTACAAGACTCCAAAACACTTTTGGGCGGAAGCGGTTGAGACGGCTTGTCATGCAAAATCGCTTGTATCTTCACAAGCTACTCGGCAAGACGGCATACGAGCTCCTCACCGGTAACAAACCCCAAGTTGGATACTTTCGGGTATTCGGATTAAAGTGTTACATTCTTGATAAGCATCGTCATTCTAAATTTGCTCCTAAGTCTCATGAAGGTTTCCTACTTGGTTATGGCTCAAACTCTCACACTTACCGTGTCTACAACAATTTCACTCGAAAGGTTGAAGAGACGGTAGATGTGAAGTTTGATGAATCTAACGGCTCGCAAGTAGAGCAATTGCCAATTGATGTAGGAGATAAAGATCCTTTGGAAGCAATCCAAGACTTGTCTATTGCAAGGTTCGTCCAACGGAGGTGAAGGAAAGTACCTCGTCCGTCCAAGTGGAAGCTTCTACCTCACGACAAGGTGAACCAAGAGTTGACATGGAAGCATCCACCAGTGGGACACGCCAAGATGAAGAAAACGAGGAAGTACACCAAGATGAACCTCATCAACCTCCTTCACCACCACGACAAGAGAACGACAACGCCAACAATGAAGAAGGCCAAGAAGAAGAACAAGATGAAGAAGAAGATGTTCCACCCCGACCCAAGCAAAATCTCTCACGAGTTCGAGCAAGAGTTTCAAGGGACCATCCCGTCGAGCAAATCTTCAATGATATCCAAACTGGGAGAATCACTCGCTCTAAGACTCGTTTGGCTAATTTTTGTGAACATTATTCATTCATCTCTAGCATTGAACCTATGAAGGTTGAATAAGCATTGGAAGATCCGGATTGGATAAATGCCATGCATGAAGAGCTACACAACTTTGAGAGAAATCAAGTGTGGACATTGCACTACAAAAAAATACACTTCCGTGATGATACGTGTTTGTCATAGTAGGTCGCGTTTTTTGTCATGCATGTACATCCATGATGATTTTATGACAGAATCAGGATAGTCATACCTGTGCTGCCGTATAAGTGTTCCATGACATTACCAAAATTATCATCACGGAAGTGTGCACTTCCATGACGATAAATCGCGCGTCACAGAAGTGCTTTCGTCAAGGGTGACCGACACGTGCCATCCACCGTAACGGAATGCCGTTAAGCTATCGGGTCAGGTTTTGGATCCGATAACTCATTAACAGCCCCGACCAATGGGGATTTTCCACGTGTAAAATCATCATTGGCTGGAGGAAACACGTGTCAGCTCATCGTTGGGACAGATGTCATCCACTCATTGGACAAAAGGCGCCTATGATACGTCGACACGTGGCACGGCCCAACAGAGGCCCATTATTGTGAAAAGGCCGGCCCGTTTGACTTGGTCAAAAGGTGGTGGGCCGGCCCATGGAAAGCCTGTTAACGGCCTGTTCGCATATAGCCCATTTACAACCCGCTAACCCAAGGCCCGTTACGCCCTATCCGAATTAGGCCCAGTAGCGTCATCTGGGCCATCCAATATGATTCCAACCCGTTTTCACTTCTGGCCCATGTATGGCCCATGACGTCTTTCGGCCCATATGAGGCCCTATGTAACTCTTGGCCTATTAACGGCCCATGGTGAAACTGGCCCGTAATGAACAGTGTATCACTTTACACCCATTAACGGCCCGTGGTGAAACTGGCCCGTAATGAACAGTGTATCACTTTATACCCATTAACGGCCCGTTATTCCGTTGGGCCGTTTCCAGCCCATGTTATCTTTCGGCCTTCTCAGAGCCCATTTATTCTTGGGCTCATTTCCAGCATTCGTTTACTTACGGCCCGTTACTGTCATTTTCTGCTTGTGGGCCAAATTCAGCCCGTGGTTACAGTCGGCCCGTTTGTGGTCCGTTAATACGTTGGGCCGTTTTCATAGCGTCATCAAATACGGCCTATTAACGATGGCCCGTTATGGTCGGCCCATGAACGGACGATTCCAACTCTAGCCCGTTTACGGCCATAATGCGGCCTGTTATTGGCCCATGTTTGGCCAATCGATCATACGGCCCGTATAAGGCCCATTGATGATACGACCCGTAGAAGGCCCATTGTTTCTACGGCCCGTAGAAGGCCCATTGTTTCTACGGCCCGTAGAAGGCCTACTGTTTCTACGGCCCATAGAAGGTCCACTGTTTCTACGGCCCGTAGGAGGCCCAGTGTCACTACAGTAAATATTAGCCCATGGTTATTGTGGCCTAGTTTTAAAAAATAGGTTATTGCAGCCACTAGCAAACCGCGGAACAAGAACTGCACTGACTACAAGCAAACAAATAAACAAGACAACAAGGAAATAAATAAGCAAGAAACTTATGCTAGGCTATCACGACTATTAGACATATTACATCCACTGGGCATCAAAGTTCGCCACCAGTGCAAATATAGGGAACAAAGCAGCATATAAACGCCGCAGCAAAACAAGTCCAGAACTGAAACCACTTCAGAAGAGTTCAAGAAACAATATCCTGGGTACCCATAATGCTGGCAAGATGCTTAGCAAGCTTATTAACTTTCTCTTGTTTGGCGCTTAAATCCTCCAGCGCTTGCTGTTGCACAAGAAAGTACGCATCTGAATTTTGCAGGGACTTCCTCAGTCCTTCGGCTTCTTGCCACAGCACAGCTGACTGATGCCTTTCAGTTTGTAGCTGAGACTGAAGAAGCCGAAGTGATTCAGGCAGCGAGTTCGAAGAGCCTGTGCCAGCGGTACGGGCCAGTAACTCGAACACTACATCAACACAGGACTGTGGGGTTTTCTCACTGTCTACAAGATCGTTTGTATCACCTTTCTTGGAGACCAACAGGGTTGTCTCACTATCTTGAACCTTATCTGCATTACTTTCTCTACCATTGCATAGTGGGGTGCTCTTCTCCAATATTCTGTTTGCATACTACAAGAGAAACAAGCAGACACATCACAGGTTTAGCTTGTAGTATACGAAACTCATTTTGGTAAACCGGTTCAGTAGTAAGGTGGACAGGATAACAGCATGAAACAAACATATATCTATGTACTATGGTCACTGTATTGTCCATATGATTCTAGTTTATGTTCCCTAATCAAGATAGAGACACAGTTCAACTCATATATTTTTAAGACACAACAGCATAGACAGAATATAAGTGTGAGAAACTACACAACATTGGCAGCACTTGCAATGTGCATCACATGAGAACATAACTGTTTATACAACTTAAACTGAAATCAACATAGAGCAACAAGTTAGAACAGCAATCCAGTTAAAGAAATAGGTTTAAAACATACCTATTGCACCATTGGAGTTTCAATTGGATCCTTCAAATTCGAAAGTAGTTGGTATGAGTAAATACAGTGATGCAATAGCAAAGGAGTATGGACCATAGCTACGGAATCTGACCTGAGAACAGTTGCTCTTCTGCTTTAAACGTGGAGTTTGGGTTAGCTGTGGTGGTCTTCGTGCTTTGGGCACTGCAGTAGCTTTACAAACTACTCGTGTGGGGGTACTCTGTGGTGGACATGGTGCTTTGTCAACTATAAGTGGGTTACTATCTGCTGGGGTTGCGGTTAGATGGGTTGTAGCTGGTTCTCTGCCCAACGGTGTAAGTGTGCAATCTGAAAGAGTCTCGATTATGTGTGGTGGGGCTAGTTTGTGGGCCAGTACAACCATGGTTCTATCTGCATCGACGGGTAGCACTGTCTTTTGTGAAGAACGGGTTTTTGCACCCTTAGATACTGCCATCACCCCTTCCAATTCAAATGGCTGATAAACAAGAAAAGAAATTGAACGTACAGACATTGTATGATAGACAGATGTGGTAATTCACATATATGTTGTCCAACCAAACAGGACAGCATGACACAGTTTCACATATATGATGCCTAACTAAATAGGATAGCATGACACAGTGTCAGATATATGATGGATAACTTAACAGGATATAATGGCATAATTCAACATATGATGAGTACCTCAACAGGATGACATGACAAAACTATATGATGTCTTTCTAAAATAGGTTGGGATGAAATAATTCACATACATGTTGTCTAAGTATACAGGATGGCATGATATAATTGACATAATTGATTCATATACTAAGCAGCTGGCACTCGCATGTATGATCTCTAAACTAAGCAGATAGAATTCAATATTGTGCATATGATGTCTAAACTAAGCAATGCAAGACACCATATGCATCATATGAGAAATATAAACAGTGCAACTTAGAGCATACACCTCAGGTGGGATATAGGACTGGTCATCTGTCTCTGAATCCTCCTCTGAGGAGCTCCCTGTAACCATCGAGATATATGCATCAACAGGTACCATTGCCTGCTCTGAAGACCTTGTTTTCACTCCAGATTTTTCCATAACCGGCTCAAATGGCTGATACACATGAAGAGTAGTTCAATATACACAGATTGTCGACAAATGGAATACGTAATGAAAAAAAAAGATGGCATGAGATAATTCACATATATGATGCCTGGCTCCATGGCGGTGCATAATTCACATATATGATAACTGGCTGAAAAACATGGATTGCATAATTCACATATCTGATATAGAAAGCAAATAGGAGGCATTCACACAAAGCATGTCTAATCTAAGCAGATGGCATGGCAATGCAAGACACCATATGCATGATATGAGCAATATAACCCAGCCAAGTTAGAGCATGCACCTTGGGGGGGGGGGGGAATACGACTGGTCATCTCTCTTTGTGAATCCTCCTCTGAGGAGCTATCTGTAACCAGCAAGAAATCTGCATCGACAGGTAGCACTGACTGCTCAGAAGACCTTGTTTTCACTCCAGATTTTCCCATGACCAACTCAAATGGCTG
Organism: Aegilops tauschii subsp. strangulata; assembly: GCF_002575655.3. Lineage (NCBI taxonomy): Eukaryota > Viridiplantae > Streptophyta > Magnoliopsida > Poales > Poaceae > Aegilops > Aegilops tauschii. The sequence goes on from NC_053039.3 coordinate 475,033,226, forward strand.
ATGCACAGGAAGAGTAGATGAATGTATAAACATTGTTGACAAATGGAATACATTATGGAAAAAATATGGCACAATACAATTCACATATACGATGACTGGCTAAACAGGATGGCATTGCATGATTCACGTATATGATGCCTGGCTAAAGAAGATGGCATTGCATAATTCCCATATACTCCCTCCGTTCCTAAATATTTGTCTTTTTAGAGATTTCAAATGGACTACCACATACGGATGTATATAGACATATTTTAGAGTGTAGATTCACTCATTTTGTTCCGTATGTAGTCACTTGTTGAAATCTCTAAAAAGACAAATATTTAGGAATGGTGGGAGTATGATATAGAAACCAAACAGGTGGCTTTCACACAAAGCAAATCTAAACTAAGCTGATGACATATAAGATGTATAAAGTAAGCAATGCAAGGCGCCATATGCATGATATGACCAACATCAGCATGCCAGGTTAGAGCAAACACCTCAGGTGGTAATCAGGCGTGGTCGGCTCCTTCTGAATCTCCTTCTGAACAGTTATCTTCCTCTGGAATACAATCTGGAAATGCAGGAGGGGGGGGCACTTCGCCCACCATGGAGCGGCGTCTGCATGACATTATATTCGCACAAAACGGTCTTCTCTTTTTCTCTACATGTTCAGTACGATTGTGTACAATATCTGACATGCATAATAAAAAAAATAGTTAGATTTTGTAAGGCCTAAGGGGTGCATGCAAAAATCAAGACTGATGGTAGCAAACGAGTGGATGGATCCAAAACTAATGATAGCAGGTAGATTATAGCTTCAGTTTAAAAATATAGACAATGGATCATCTATTGTTTATTGCCCACCCAACATGAACCACATAGAAGACCCAGATGAACCAGATAGTTGACAGATACTATTCGTTGCTGGCTCGATATGAGACCCATGGGCAATTCAAAACTCAAGATTGAACGATAAAGTAGCAGGTAATAATAACCGATGTATAACGTAAGCAAACACGAAAGACTGCGACCTCTCTTCCGGAACTGTGTAGTCCTCAGGTTCATCTGCTCAGTCGATGATGGTAATGCAGTTGGCGTGGCTGCCGGCAACGGGGAAGATGATCTGAGGCGGCGAAAGGAAGTCCGCAGGGGGGATCTCTGCTGCAGTGAACGCTTCTGTCGATGGTGCACCTCAGGTGGGGTGGATGACGGCACGGCAGGAGCAGGACATAACACACAGAGTTTTCTTTGACGCCTATCTGAAAATGAAGTAAATCTGTAAGGGCTCCTTAGAATTGGAGGATTCTATAAACGCAGGGACAAGAAAAACACAGGAATAGGATAGGAATGCACGTGCAAAACAGAGCATTTGGAAACATAGGATTTCAGTCAACCTGGGTGTTTGGCTCACATGAATTGGAAGAACAGAGGAATGGAGAAACAAAGTGATGCGACGAGTGTACAACCTCTTTGGCATAGCCTTGTGGACCTCAGCATCATTGGGTTGGACGTGGGGGATGGTGATGATGCTGGTGTGACCGTCGGAGGCGGGGAAGAAGATCTGAGGCCTCTGGAAATGGCGCCGAGGGTACTGCTCCGCTGTGATGGACGGTTCCGTCGTTGAAGCAGCTCCGCTAAGGTGTACGGCGATGAGGCTGAAGCATGACAAGACAGATAACGTTAATCTGAAGTGGGACCCTAATATCATCTGCAATAGATGATGTAAAATACATCACCAAAAAGTGCTAGATGTAAAACGCATCAGCCGCGCCACGGCCGCTCCGACAGATGCTGTAAGTACTATTCACTCTGAACTTAACTGAAGAAAATGAACTTCACAGTCGAAACTGAATTTTACTATCGAAACTGATTGAACTAGTAATAGAGCATTGCAATAGATGTTTAGGGCGTTCGAGCACTAGTAGCGGAGAAGCAGTGATCTAAATCAGCATACGCTCGAGCAGGGAACGCACTAGCAGAGAGCAAGTCGTGCAGTAGCACCGCGAGCGAGTGCTAAAGCAGCAAGTCCTGTAGCTGCCGGAGGTCGTGCAGCAGCAGCAGCAGCGCAAGCGAGAGCAAGAGTAGAGCAGCAGCACGAACGAAAGCAGGAGCAGTGCAGCAGCGCGACCGACAACAAGAACAGAGCCGCAGCGCGAGCGAGAGCCGGGGCAGCTGCAGCTAGTGCCGTTGTGGAAGTTGCCGCCGAGGAAGCAACGACATGGGGGAGATACGCCGTGGATGATGTGGCCGTCGACGGTGCCGTCGATGGAGACACGCCATGTCTGCTCGGTATCGAGCACCGGCAGCCCCGTGAGATCGAATAAAAGATAAAATGCAGCGGTGAGTGCAGAACGTCCTTGGTCGCACCGAGTTGGCCTCGGCTTCATCGGAGGAATTGGTGAGGGTGCTGCGGTTCCGGTGGGGCAGGTCAAGACGGCGCTGTGGGGATTGAGGTGGCGCGATAGACGAGGCGAACGTCGGGGCAGCTCCTTGGAGGTGGAGGACGGGGCGGCTGATCCGGCGGGACGACGAGATCGACAACGGATCCTCATCCGGTGCGGTGGATGAGGGACGGCGAGCTGTTGCGGTGGACGATGTAGTCGGGGAAGAGTCTCCGGCTGGGCGGCGGTCGGGAGGCCGACAGAGGAGCGTGTGGTTTCGCGGGTTTTGGCGGCCTCGGTGTACGAATGGGGGGGGATGAAGGGGGAGGGGTGAGCCAAGCTTAGGGACGCGCTTGTCCGAAATGTAGGGTAAGTAACCAGCGTACCCCCACCGGTTTTGACACCACGACGTGGAGCTTCATTTCCGGCTGAGGGGTAGAAGGGGGATTTCGTGTGTTTGGGCTGTGGGAGCGATTTCGGATGAGGAGGGAGTTCTCGCGCGCGTCCAAATTTCGGGATAAACGGCGCGGCACGGGTTGAAGAAGCGGGAGTTTCAAAGCAGGTGAGACAAAAGATACTCGAGCTTGAAAATTTCGGGATAACAAGGTGCGGATTCCTTGTTCGGCAGAACAAACTTAACGTGTAAAAAAACAATTCATACAAGACACAAGAGAGTCATGTCCCCTTTTACTATATTGCTATAGATGCCATTGAAAAAACTTCAAGAAAAATGTAAAAAAATCGGGAGAACAAGATTACCCTGCACCGTACCAAATCTATTCGCACTTCCCTCAATAACAACAAAAAACAAATCAATTCCCACCAAAGAAAGAGTAATGTCCCTTTTTATATGATTACAGATGCCATGATCTCGAATTTCAATTTTTGAATCCACGTTATGTTGAATTCGAATATATCGTTAGGTGACCTTGCGGTTTATAATTGATGTACACTGGTAGAAAATAGGCCTTTAGTCCCGGTTCGCAAAGGCCATTAATCCCGGCTGTGCAACCGGGACTAAATATGCGTGACTAAAGGCCCCCCCCTTTAGTCGCGCCTCTTACGAACCGCGACTAAAGGCCCGTCCACGTGGGCGCCAGGAGTCCGTCGGGGCGGAGGACCTTTAGTCCCGGTTCTCGTGGCTAACCGGGACTAAAGGCCTCCTCCGCAGGTTTAGGGTTTTAGCCCCCCCTAAACCTGGTTTCTTTTTAATTTGTAGTGTTTTATTTCTTTTATATTTTATTTTGTGTTTTATTTTAATTTTGATGAAGTTTCAGTACACATATTCTACGCTACTATATACATGCATATGAAATTTCAAACAAGAAGAATTCAAGAGGAATATATAATATATATTCAATCTCGGGTGACCATATACAACTTCGAACAAGTTTCCATACACAATTAGGATGGATGACCATATACAACTTCGAACAAGTTTCAATCTCGGGTATGCATATAAATTTCTTCGTCCTCGGTATAGTGTTCTCCTTTAGGATTGATGACTTCCCTCATGAAAAATCCTGCTAATTCATCTTGAATTGGTCGGAAGCGAGCTTCTGGACTAAGCCTCCTCCGCAAGTTATCCGTCGCCCTTCGCACGCTATCCGATGCCTTCCGCTCAGAGGTGTGTCTCCGGATGTTCTCACAAACATAGTATCCACATAGATTGGTCCCCGGTGGCTGCTTATCCACATTAACTAACCTTCTAAAATCTAGCTCATGTTTGAATTCACCGACAATTTCTTCTGAGAACCGTCTCCAAACCCTACAGAGCAAAGAAAATTAAATGAACAAGGGAGTTATTAGTTACTTGATATTAGGAAATGAACGAAAGAGACCGATCGATATAGAGCTCAAATGATTGAAAATAATTACTTTTGCAGCATTTTTCTCATGTCGGCCCAACGCTTTGAATCCGAATCCATAGAGTCCATGATTAGAACTCTGGAGGTGTGAAGTTCAATATTTAGCAGAATCCAGTGGAACCTGCGGACACGTTACATGCACAGTCATGCATAACTCATCGATTAGACATACCATGCATGGAGTAAACAAAAGAGAATGGGCACAAGAGAGAAACACTCACCCAAAATGGTAAGGAAATAGAATATGACTTTTGAGTTGATGCTTTCTAAGAAACTTGTACAAGTCTTTGTCCACGTCTTCGGGGTGATTTTGTAACACATGTCCATTAACGATATGTGGGTCAATGAACCCAACATCATGGATGTTTCTTATTTTGCATTCCCAAATCTTCAATCTGCATAATAGCGTACGCAACAATATAGTTAGGACAATATATATATATATATATAGTGCAGGCAATGAAGAACGAGATGAGGTAGAAATAAATCACTTACAGAACGTAGCAACTCAGGATAGATTTGTCGAGCTCGCGTAGATTGAACAGCTGGAACAATTCACTCATATGAACTTGTACAGAGTACCGTTTGGTGTGATGCTCCTTTGTAACATCCGCATAAACATATTCTTTGCCGGCCCATGTTATGAAATGCTTGTACCAACGTAGCAGATTTCGCATTTGTGGTGGTAGACTCTTTTCCCGCGCAGGCTCGACGAGAGGCCCATTCCGCACATATTGTAATGCTATCTCACATACTGGCGCATCCTCAAGGCCTAACGAGGCACGAAGAGTCAAACCCATCTCGGACTCTTGTTTCATGGCACTCGCTACAGTCAATCCAAGTGCTGCCGCAGCTGCTATGATCTCGGGGTCCTCTTCCGGACCGGCTTTCACTATGAGCGGGGGGATCGATTGTTTATTCTACATCCCGAGCTGGTCAACTTGTTTCCCGCTTTTTTTTACTTTCTTCTTTCTCCTCCTTCAATATTTTTGCTTGCCTACGAAGTTCATGTCCATAGTCGTCAGGCATATTCAGCTCGGCTTGGGACGGTGTCGTCAAAAAATCCTTAGCCCACTTCTTTTGCTTCTCAGTGAATACTTGCTTGGGCTCAGGCTCTTTTATCGCCTTCGTATCCGCCTTCCATTTCTCATAATGAGCAGACGCGGCCAATTTGGTTTCAGCTTCACTAAGTTCCCAAGGCCTTGGGAGGAGAGGCTTCAGTGATGGCTCCGGTACCCTTGTGGTCTTAGGTACATAAGGGTCCGGGTTAATAGTCCAGGAGCGGGTTTCCTTGCTGTCTGCCTGCTTCTGCTTCTTCGCCGGAGGTGGATTGGGGGGCGTCGTACCCGCTGGAGGAGGATTGGGGGGCGTCGTACCCGCCGGAGGAGGATTGGGGGGGTGGCTGCTTACCCGCCGGAGGTTGTGGATCGGGGGACGGCGTCGAATGGCGTGAAGGAGGTGTAGGTGAACCACCACGACCACCACCACCACCACCACCATCGGAGGGGGGTGGACTTGTTAGCCTTGGCGCCTCGCCTGGAAACACTATGTACTTCTTTTTCCATAGAATGATCTGGCGCTTGACATCTCCAAGTCTTCTCTCCCCTTCGGGTGTAGCTTTGTCAATCTCCAGGTCCTCAAACTCTTGGACTATGTCTTCCACCGTGACACAAGCATAGCCATATGCAATGGGGTTGTTGTGGTGGAGTGCTCTAGGTGTACAGGGTAAAGCACTGTCGGTAGCTACCTTCATGGAAACGTTCCCCACGGGATAATGCAGATCACATTCTTTCATCTCCTTTACATCATCCACGGGGTAGTGAGGCTCCGGTGCACGAATCTCGATCGTCGGTGCATTAGCACCAGGCGGGGCATCCGTGGAAGCCACGCTGCTTCTCCGCTGCTGGCTTCCGCGATCCGCTTCATGATCTTCATGCGGCCCTGCAGCCGATTTTTCTTTTACTAGTTCATGCACGGTCTGCTTCAACTCATGGAGTTCCGATGCAAACTTCGCCAAAAGATCTGCATCCCGGTCTGTCTTTCTCTTACGGCTTCTGTAACAGTACGGGTCATTGTCCTGGGAAAACCCTACTTTCCACGGAATTCTGCCTTTGCCTCGTACATGTCCTCCGTGTTCATCATTCCCGAGGGCTGTTGTCAGTGCGTCTTTCTCTCTGTTGAACTTGATCAAGCCCTCTTGAGCTTGGGTCATTGCGTCAATAAGGGCTTGGGTGGGAGCAAACTTTTTCTTCCGGTGAACACACACCCCTGTCTTTGGGTCTAGCGATCCCCCATGCCCGGTCCACCAGCTTTTGGCCCTTGGGTCCCATCCCTCTGTACCTAGAGGGATTCCTCGCACCCTCAGGTCCTCCTCCATCTTCTGCCACTTAGGCACCGAAAGGCGGTATCCTCCTGGCCCCATAATATGATGGTACTTTTTCTTACTCGCATTATCCTTATTTTTTTCGATATTTCCTTGAAATGCTCCGATTTCTTTTGCCTCACAAATTCTGGCCAATCATCTTTCAGTTTCTCATGTTGTCCATTGAAATCCGGAGTCTTGCCCTTGTTGACATAGTCACGGGTTAAATTTTTGTTGAAGTTCCGGAATGCTTCGGCCATCTTCTGAAGAGCGAACTCTTTAACTAGCCTCCTCCTCTCACGTCCACCCGGAACCTCATTACCGAATTCATCGACTTTGTTGTATTCCGGAGGTAGAATGAAATGTTCCATAAGCTTTCTCCAGCAATCCTTTTTCGTTCTCTTGTCGACAAAACTGAAACCAAGACGTGCCTTCTTTGGCTCCTTCCATTCCTGGACGGTGATCGGGATGTTGTCTCTAACAACGACTCCGCATTGGTTGATAAACTTTGAGGTGTGCTGTAGGGGCTTGCCGGTTTCACTGACAAAATCAATGGTATATGTTTCTCCTGTTTTCATCGCCTTGGATTTGCCACACTTTGTCGTACTCGATCCGGCCGCGTGCTAAAAAAAGAAAGAGAGTCGCGCGCGTTAATACATATGTATTCACATTTCAGTAAGTTTGTATCACGAGAGGCTCAATGTATATATATACCTCGCCGGAGGTGGTTGCTACTTGCAATTCGAGATCGTCGTTTGTTGACGGTTGACCTCCGTCGACAATGTCCGTTCCTTCACCTTCTTGATCATCGACAATGTCTGTTCCACCGTCAAAGTTCAGAAAAGAAGAGACTACATCCTCTTCTTGCTCATCTTCTGAGCCCGACACATAAGGAATCTCGTTGTTTATGATGCCCATTAAATAACGTTCAGCCTCCGGATCCCTAAGCGGCTCGGCTCTATCGTCCGCCATATGTCACTCCTGCATGTAGTAAAAATTAATTAAGTATAAAGGAATTAAAAAATAAGATTAAGGGGACATAGAGGAGGAGCAGCGACGGTTGAATGATTAAGAGCTATTAATTTTTGCTTTCATTTCAGCCATTTTTGGAAAACAACAAAAACAGAAATACTTTAGATGTCAAACTGCATGTATAAGGTTGAAAACATGTGCCAAATGTTTCACTGAACATTTTGAGGTATTAAACATAATTTTTGGATAATTACTTAATTAGTTATCCCATTTTCTTTTTCCTTTTCTTTTATGACCAGAACAGAAAATTGATGTTTTTTGGTCAAATTTATACAATTATTCCCAAATAAAATACCATTGTGTATATTTTGTTAAGACAAAATTTTAGAGCTCAAGTTTGCTCAATTTGAGTTAACAGAATTCAAGTTATGAATTTTGCAAGTTTCCATTTTTAGTTCCCTCTCTGCACTCTCTCTCTCTCTGGTCTCTCTCTCTCGCTCGCTGACGGGTGACCACCAGCACGGGCACGCACGGCGGCGCCGTTTCCGCACGCGCGCGAGGCTGGCAAGTCGCGCATCCAGTACGCGGCGACGAGGAGGACGGCAGGCGGCGGCGGGCACCTACCGGAGACGATGGCGGCGCGGAGAAGACGAGGGCGGCGCCACGGAGAAGACGAGGTCCTGGATGCGTTTGGTGGTTAGCGCGGAGAAGACGAGGGCCGCGGAGAATATATAGGGCAAGCCTTTAGTCCCGGTTGGGGACACCAACCGCGACTAAAGGTACCCATTAGTCGCGGTTGGTGTCCCCAACCGGGACTAAAGGGGTACCTTTAGTCGCGGTTGGTGTCACGACCCGCGACTAAAGGTTCTTTCGCGCCGTTTACGTTCCTGCGCGGAAAGAGCCTTTAGTCGCGGTTCGTGTCACGAACCGCGAGTAAAGGTCCTTTTTCAAATACTTTTCATTTTAAAATCTTAAAAATACAAATAATATATCAAAAAATTCAGAAAAATAAAACTAATTCATTTTAAAATCTTAAAAATAGAAATAATATATCAAAAAATTCAAAAAAAATAAAACTAATTCATTTTAAAATCTTAAAAATACAAATAATATATCAAAAAATTCAGAAAAATAAAACTAATTCATTTGAAAATCTTAAAAATACAAATAATATATCAAAAAATTCAGAAAATAAAACTAATTCATTTGAAAATCTTAAAAATACAAATAATATATCAAAAAATTCAGAAAAATAAAACTAATTCATTTTAAAATCTTAAAAATACAAATAATATATCAAAAAATTCAGAAAAATAAAACTAATTCATTTTAAAATCTTAAAAATACAAATAATATATCAAAAAATCCAGAAAAATAAAACTAATTCATTTTAAAAATTCAGACCGATTGTTTTGTTCTACATCCTCGATCCCTTGAAGGTTTGATACATCATTCAGTTCATCGACCAAATACAAATCATCCGGATTCGCCATCATACGTCCTGCCGTGCATTTGGTATGCATATATGCACTCAGTAGCCACGGCAGGGCTGTATGATGGCGATACCGATTGTTTTGTTCTACATCCTCGATCCCTTGAAGGTTTGACAAAAGGTTTGATACATCATTCAGTTCATCGACCAAATACAAATCATCCGGATTCGCCACCGTACGTTTTAATTCACATGATCCATTCAACAAAGTTTGGTACAATAAATTATTACACATCAATTCTTCCCTTGTGTCCCTGCTTGCTTATGATTGTGCCGTATCCATGGAGCATCCTCATCATTTAACTTAATGCTTGGGTCAGTGTTCACTTTGAAGGGCGGAATTTCACCAAACATATTATAATCTTCTGACATGTCTGTCTTGTCCTCCACTCCCACGATGTTTCTTTTCCCTGAAAGAACAATGTGGCGCTTTGGATCATCGCATGATGTACTGATCGTTTTCTTATCTTTCCGTTTCCTCGGTTTGCTACTCATGTCCTTCAAATAAAAAACCTGAGCGACATCTTTGGCAAGGACGAATGGTTCGTCAAGGTAACCAAGATTGTTGAAATCCACCATTGTCATTCCGTATTGCTCGTCCACCTTTACCCCACCTCCTATTAGCTTGAACCATTTGCACCGGAACAAAGGGACCTTAAAGGAGGGTCCATAGTCAAGTTCCCATATCTCCTCTATGTAACCATAATATGTGACCTTTTGCCCATTCTCGGTTGCTGCATCAAAGCGGACACCACTGTTTTGGTTGGTGCTCTTTTTATCTTGGGCGATGGTGTAAAATGTATTCCCATTTATCTCGTGTCACGACCGGTTTTCCAATAAAAATATTTATTGAGAGACCGATCCCTTTTTCGGACCAGTAGAGAAGAATTCCTTCTTACTGGTAGACAAAATCTTGATCACAGAAGAAAAATACCAGGAGTACTGAATATAATACAAAGTTGAGCGGAGACTGCTCAACAATTTATTACAAACACGCCAATAATACATAAAGGCGGGTAGGGTGGCAAATCTACTGACTCACGATAAAAGTGGTGGTGGTAATATCACAGCAAAGTGGGTGATATGACTCCTGAAAACTAACAGCTCCTCGAGCGTCGGAGTGAGGCTCGAGGAGACTTATTGCGGGTGGCGGAAGCGTATATGATACAAGTGACCAATATCCAGGATCGCACGGGACTGACTGGGACTCCTCTAGGCGTCGGACTCACTATCAAACTCTTCATCCATGAGATCGCCTTCGTCAACATCTGGCCAAATCAACAAGCCAGGTGAGTACTATGAAAGTACTCCCAAGACAGCTCGGACATAAGATATAACAAATGTAAACATGATGCATGTGAACAGATTAACAAGTGCACTCAGACAAAGGGACAATAATGCATGGGAAATAAAAGAGAAGTCGGGCGGTAGTCCTCCCGAAATCCCAAAATAAATACTGAGGGCCAAACGAGTGTCTGAATGACTCCTCGAGAGGAAAATACAAGAATAACAATGCCGCAGTCGGGCGTCAAGGCGACACCACATAAAGGGCTTATAATAGAATATAAAAGACAGTGCGTGCCACAGTCGAACGTCTGAGCGACATCACATAAAGGGCTTATATTGAAAGAATAAACAACAGTGCATGCCACAGTCGGACGTCTGAGCGACATCACATAAAGGGCTTATATCAAAAGTAAATAACAAGAGTGCCACAGTCGGACGTCTGAAGCGACATCACATAAAGGGCTTATATCAAAAGTAGATAACAAGAGTGCCACAGTCGGACGTCTGAAGCGACATCACATAAAGGGCTTATATCTTAACTCAATAATTCAGTAACTCAAGAATATAAACCATATCAAGTACGAAGTAAATAAAAGGTTAGTCCATCCACAGGAATAACAATTAAACTGGGTTTACCACTCAAGCTTGTTCACCGAGGATTTACCACGAGGATTGACATAGATAAGGATATACTGGCCATGGTCCTTGACCATAGATACGGTGACTTGGAAGGATTTGACTCTGCAGAGTTTGTACTTTAACCACAGCCAACGGATTTCAGTAGTCACGGGGACTAGTTCCGTTTACGGTGTTTTGGAAGAAACACATCTAACCAGTACACACCCATTCAACATTCCGAAGCCAGGAATCACCCTCGGCAACGTTCAAGATAAACTTTGAGATGGGGAGGCTACAACCTCGCGTAGCATGGGATCAAATTTATATACGCGCGCTCTAAGGGGTGCCCCCCTCTCGGTCCCAATTGGAAACACCCATGCCTCCTGACCGGATGACTGGCTTTAATCCAGGGCCATGGAACCCTCATCCCGGCCCCTCTATTTGGTGTGTACACGGAAAGAGGTTACCAACTTACTAAACCGTATTCTTGGCAGAAAACATGTGGCGGCACGGAAAGGGGAAGAACGATAACGTGACTCAGCCCACGTTAACGTCGGAGTTTATCGGATATCGTAAGGCTGGCATGCTACAACAATACCACCTTACTGCCTTTCATGTCACCACATGACTAGGCCATCTCTCATCAGAGATCACAGTAACTTTGGAGCACCCGGATAGTTGCCTTACATGCAACGAGATGCTCACCGATACTCATATGCCATACACAAACTATTCAAGCAGACATGCAAAACACCCGTCATATCAAAGGTTCGAACATGCTTGCCTGGTTCGGAGAAGTCGGAGTCTAGTTCAGCGAAGTTCGCGGCTCCGTCACATCTTCCGGAACCTACGGTATAGCGAAAACGTATACTAACGTGAAAATCAACGCGTGTATAAAAGTTGTGCCAAATTTTTTCCGAATAAATACTACAAAAAACTAGACAAAAATATAAGACTGTCAGAAAAAGAATCACTCAAAAATCACTTTTTATTAAAAAGTTATAAGGGCTTTTGTCTAGGGACTAATCTGTGATGAAACAGAAAAGAACCAGGGACTTAACTGAGAAAACAGAAAATGCTTCGGAAAGAAACGCGCCAGCCCAAAGGGAAAACGTATTTGCCCGAAGGCGCCAACAGAAAACACTTCGGGGGAGAGAAAGAAGAGAGGCTGACATGGGGGGTCCCACATGTCAGGTTTAAAAAGTTCGCCGGCGCCCGAGGACTGCGGTGGTCGCCGGCGTCGAATCACGGCGAAGCAGGGAGATCGGAGTGTACCAAGAGCTTCAGCGTGTCCTTCCGCGTTGGTGGGTGGTGGACTCGACCGACGGAGAGCACTACGTCGACGGCGACACTTTCTCCGGCGGACGGCGGCTCGGGCGATGGTGGAGAACTCCGGTGGGTGCTGCAAACTCCGAATTGAAGCGCGGGTCAGGAGAGCAGATGCATAGGGAAGCTACTGGCAAGAGTTGAAGGGTGGAGGTGCACGCACGGGAGCGAATCGAGCTGGATCCCGTGGCGGGTCGCGGCGGCCGGAGTTGGGGAAGAAAGCTCTCCCGTGGCTCTACCAGTGGCTAGGCGTGGTCTAGGTGGAGTGCAGAGGTGGTGTGGGTACGAGTTGGAGCTCGGGGCCTCTATTTATAGACGGATCGAGGGAGTGGCCGTGAACGGGATCGCTCCGGCGAGAAATTACGGCGAGACAATGGCTTGGCAGGGGGCTTAAGTGGCCAGGCAGCATCAGTGAGGTGTACTGGTGTCGTTCCCCCGCTAATCTTGGTCGGTCTTGGCGTAATGGCGCCAGTCCTCGACGGGGTGGCCGTACGGGCACGGCGGCGGCAGAGAGCGCGCTCCGCGCCCAGCGGTTCACGACGAGGGTGGCAGCGCGCACTGGGGAGTGGGTGGCCACGCGGCGGCCTCCGGTGGCTTGGGCGGCGCTGGGTGGCGCCGTCTACGCTGCGCTCCTCTCTGGCGGCCGCAAAGCCGCCGCTGCCGTCGCTCACGGGGAGGCGCACCACCTCCTGCTCGTCGCCGACGTCCGCAAGGCTCCAGGGGATCGTGCGGCGTAGGAACAAGGGGGAGGGGACGGGGAGCAAGGCGACGCCGGTGCACTGGCGAGATCGACAACGGACACTGAAGAAACGACAGCAGTTTCAGACACTGTTAACTGAATTTGACTGAACATTATAGTAACAGTGTCAAAGCAGGTGTTTGATGAAATGATTTGGCAAGCAGAAAATTTTTCCTGGAGCTGGGACTTGGTGAGGTGACCTCTCAATGCACCCAGAGGCTGCCTGATTTTCCTCAGATTTTTAGGAGAAGGATTTGAATGAATTTCATCAAATTTGGCAAATCTGGTCCAAACTTGCAGCAAGTATAGTTTGAAATATTTGAACTGGAGACCAGTGGATCTTCATGGATCTTGGTTGAGGGTTCAAAGGACTAGCTAGGGAAATTGGTTTGGAGACAAAACTCAAAGCAGAAAGGGTAGCTCCTTTGTAAATCTCCAAGGATCAAGATAGAAGGCAGAAATTGTTTTTGATGAGAGTTAAATGGAAAAGAAATTTTGGGGAGGTTCAAACTGCTGGATTTGATGTGTATCATGATCCAAAGATGGGGAAAAGGTTATGGCAGTGGATTTCCACTTGGGTCATGGCAAGAGGAATTTTTGAAAAGGGGAGAAGATCACTCAAAATGCCCTAGGGCTATTTAAAAGATTTTTCAAAAGGAAATTTTCCCAAGGTGAAAAGGCATTTGGTTTGAGTCCAAATAAAAAGGGAAAACCTCCAAGACCAAAATCAAGCCTTGGGTGAATCCAAATAAAACACTTGCCATAAAAGAAAGTTTTTTTTGAGAGGGTGGGTTCTTTAAAAGAAAATTTTAAATACCCTCCTCAAATAAAAATAAAAGTTTGAAAAATCCAATTAAAATTTTTGGGTGTCACAACACCTACCCCCTTAGGAAAAATCTCGTCCTCGAGATTTCTGTTGATCCTCAAATAGAGATGGGTACTCTGCCTGAAGAAAATCTTCCCTTTCCCATGTAGCTTCGTTCTCGGTGTGGTTGCTCCACTGAACTTTGAAAAATTTAGTTGTTTTCTGTCGGGTCCTCCGTTCAGACTCTTCCAATATCTTTACTGGCCGTTCTCTGTAGGTGAGATCTGGTTGCACATCAATGCTCTCATGAGAGACATGCTTTTCCGGGTTACTCATGCATTTCCTCAACTGTGAGACATGGAACACGTCATGGACGTCTGACAGCTCCTTGGTAGGTCTAGTTGGTAGGCTACTGTGCCTCTTCGTGCAATCACACAGAATTGTCCAATAAATCTCGGGGCTAGCTTCCCTTTAATTTTGAACCGTTGCAGGCCCCTCATAGGAGACACTCGTAGGTATACGGAGTCACCGGGTTCAAAGTTGACCTCACGATGTTTCTGATCATAATAGCTCTTCTGCCGGCTATGGGCTGTCTTGAGTCTGTCCATGATCTGTTTAACCTTCTCCTCGGCCTCCTTGAGCATGTCTGGGCCGAAGATACGACTGTCACCTGTTTCTGACCAATTCAGTGGGGTACGACACCTCCGTCCGTACAATGCTTCAAAGGGTGCCATTTCCAGGCTGGCCTGGTAACTGTTGTTGTAAGCAAACTCGGCATACGGCAAACTTTCTTCCCAACTGGATCCATATGTGAGCACACAGGCTCTCAGCATGTCTTCTAAGATTTGGTTTACGCGTTCCGTTGGTCCATCAGTCTGAGGGTGGTACGCTGTACTGAATGCTAGTTGCGTGCCCAGAGCTTGTTGCAGGTGATCGCAAAATTTAGAGATGAATTGAGTGCCTCGGTCGGATATTATAGTTTTTGGGACTCCATGCAGACAAACTATACGAGAGAGATATAGCTTGGCTAGCCTTTGTGTGGAGTAGGTCGTCTTTATGGGAATGAAATGGGCTACCTTGGTTAGCCTATCTGTGATGACCCATATGGCATCATTACCGCGTTGTGATCGAGGTAGTCCGATGATGAAGTCCATTCCAATCTTATCACATTTCCACTCCGGTATCCTGTTTGGCTGGAGTAGCCCTGCTGGCTTTTGATGCTCGGCTTTGATGCGCTGGCATGAATCGCAACAAGCAATAAATGTGGCTATATCCCTTTTCATACCGTGCCACCAAAATCTTTCCTGAATGTCTTTGTACATTTTGGTTCCTCCGGGGTGGATCGAGTATGGAGCGGTGTGGCTCTCGGTTAGGATTTGTTGCTTGAGTTTTTCAATGTTAGGTACGCAAAGTCTGTCCCCGTACCATAATATCCCTTCACTGCCTGTGACGAACTCTGAAGCCTTGCCAAGGCTCATTTTCCTCTTTATTCCTTCGATGCTGGGGTGCCCTTGCTGAGCCTTCTTGATTTGTTCCACGAGGGTGGGATGTATCTCCAGATTCGATATGGTGCCCTCAGAGACTAACACCATGTTGAGTCTAGCGAACTCCTGCTGAAACTCAGGCCTCAAGTCTTGCGGACTGTCGTTGTCTGGGCTGGGGTTCCGACTAAGAGCATCTGCCACTACATTAGCTTTCCCGGGATGGTAGTGAATGCCGACATCATAGTCCTTGACCAATTCCAACCAGCGTCGTTGGCGTAAATTTAGCTCTGGCTGCGTGAAAATATATTTAAGGCTCTTATGGTCCATATATACTTCACAACGATTTCCCAACAGAAAGTGCCTCCACTCCTTGAGTGCATGGATGACCGCGGCTAGCTCCAAGTCATGAGTTGGATAATTTTCCTCATGCTTCCGTAGTTTCCTGGAAGCATATGCGACAACTTTGCCATCCTGCATCAGCACACATCCGAGGCCCTTCCGGGATGCGTCACAATATACTTCAAAACTCTTGTGTATGTCTGGCACAGTTAAGACTGGTGCGGTGGTTAGTTTCTTCTTGAGCTCTTGGAAGCTTTTCTCGCATGCTTCCGTCCATACAAACTTCTTGTCCTTCTTGAGCAACTGTGTCATTGGTTTTGCCACAGTGGAGAATCCTTCAATAAATCTCCGGTAATATCCAGCCATTCCCAGGAAACTTCGCACATCTGTCACGTTGGCTGGTGGCTTCCAGTCAAGTATGGCTTTGACTTTCTCTGGGTCTACGGCCACGCCTTCTTGGGTTAATATATGGCCTAGGAAACCAACTTGCCTTAGCCAAAATTCACACTTGCTAAATTTGGCGTACAACTGATGTTTCCTTAATTCTCCCAAAACAATTCTGAGATGCTCAGCATGCTCTTCTGGTGTCCTTGAGTAAACCAGAATATCGTCAATGAACACTACAACAAATTTGTCCATAAATTTCATAAACACTTTGTTCATGAGGTGGACGAAATACGCGAGGGCGTTCGTTAATCCAAATGGCATTACTGTGAACTCATATAACCCATATCTGGAAGTGAATGCTGTCTTAGGGATATCTTCTGTCCGTACTTTCAGTTGATGATATCCCGATCTTAAATCAATCTTTGAGAACACCTTGGCTTGTGCGAGCTGGTCGAACAAATCATTTATCCGTGGCATCGGATATTTGTTTTTGATGGTGACCATATTGAGAGCTCGATAGTCTATACACAATCTCAGTGTCCCATCCTTTTTCTTGGCGAACAGCACTGGTGAACCCCATGGTGAGGAGCTGGCTCGAATAAAACATTTGTCCAATAATTATTTTATCTGCTTCTTCAACTCTACCAATTCTGAGGGTGCCATTCTATAAGGTTTCTTATAGATGGGAGTGGTGCCAGGTGCTAGTTCAATGCAGAACTCTATCTCTCGGTCTGGTGGCATGCCTGGTAGTTCTTCAGGGAATACGTCTGGAAACTCGCACACCACTGTAACTATTCTTAATTCTGAAATGTCCACTTTGTTAAATTTTGGTTGCCGTGACCGTGGTCTTTCTTGAGCGGTGACCTTTATTGTCTTGCCGTGATGATGAGTGAGAATCACAGTCCGATTGAAACAGTCAATAAATCCTTTGTTGGTGGTCAACCAGTCCATCCCTAGGATGACATCCAGTCCTTTATTTTCCAACACGATGAGATTAGCTTGGAACTTTAGTCCTTCGAACTCAATGATCACTCCTTGGCAGTAACTCTGAGCGATCTGCTTATTTCCGGGGGACTTGATGATCATAGATTTTTCCAAGGGAAGTATCGGAAAACCATGTTGCAAAACAAAACTCTTCGAAACGAACGAATGGGAAGCTCCAGAATCAAACAAAACCGTGGCAGGTACTGTGTTGACAGGGAACGTACCGAGCACGATGTCTGGGGCATTCTGCGCTTCTTCCCTGGTCACATGGTTCAGGTGACCCTTCCTGTGGTTGTTGCTGGGGTTGAAATTGTTGTGCTTGGGGGCTGGATTGTTCCCACCATTGTTCGGCTTGGGGGCCGCGTTCCTCGGCTTTGGGCACTGTTTGGCATAGTGCCCCTCTTCACCACAAGCGTAGCAAGTGACCCCTGGACGGTACGTGAAGTCCTTGTCCCTTGAATGGAACTGCCTGGTTGGCTTTAGGTCAGTAGTCGTGGATTTCCTTGCTTCAGTACTCGGGACCTCAGTCCTGCTTCGGTTGTTGCGAGCAAGAGTTGTCTTGTCCCTCTTTCGTTTACGGATATCCTCCAGGCTACGGCGCTCATTCTCCAAGGTAATGGCCTTGTCAACCAGAGTTTTAAAATCCGGGAAAGTGTGTACAACCAGTTGGCATCTTAGAGCCGGTGCTAGGCCGTCCAAGAATTTCTCCATCCTCTTGTTCTCAGTCATATGCTCGTCGTAGGTATAACGAGATAGCTCGGTAAACTGGCCGTTGTATTCGGTCACTGACATGCCTCTCTGCTTGTGGTCATCAAATTCTCTCTTCTTGATTTTTATGATGCTCCTGGGGATGTGTGCCCCACGAAAGCCTTCCTTGAACTCCTCCCAGGTGATGTTGTGTTCACTGGGGTGCATGTGTAGGAAGTTTTCCCACCATGCTGCAGCTGCTCCAGTAAGGTAGTGGGGTGCATAAAGCACCTTCTCATGATCTAAACACTGCGCAATAATTAGCTTCCTTTCGATATCACGAAGCCAATCATCGGCTTCAAGTGGCCTATCAGTATGAGCAAATGTTGGAGGGCGAGTCTTCTGTAATTCAGACAACTTGGAGTGTGGTTGATAGGGCTCGCGGTGGTTTCCCATATTGATGACGTGATTCATCATCTCTTGGTGCTGTTGCTGGCTTTGTTCAAAAACACGGCATACTTGAGATAAGGCCGCTTCGCTGTCCTGTTGACTAGACTGTCCCTGAGTGAAGTTGTTGCTGGTCTGTGTCCCATAAACTTCTTCTGGCTGATTGGGCATGGAACGAGTCCACGGACGAGACATTTTCCACTCTGGGGTATTTTTTAGCAAAACTCATAAGAAGAACTGTGTGGCACAAGGAAAATCTTGCAAAGGCAAAAATTTAAAAGACCTCAAGATTTTTCAAGAAAATACAAACGATTTCGCTCAGAGTAATGACTGCTTAAACACGAATCTTACACGCGAAACGCAAACGTACGATACATCACTCAGGATGTGCGTACACATTCCTGACATGTTATTAAAGCTAGCACAGCTCTCCGGAAAGCAGCGTACACAACTACTACAAGCATAAGCACATGAAACACAACATACATGCAGACATAACGCGCGGCTACTCGGCGCACTCAGTCGGAGATGGTGACGATGTCCTTTCCCTTGTCGAGGGCAAGACTCAGCGGTGCAGGAGAATCAATCTCCACGTCCTCCCTAGCAGGCTCCAGGCGCGTCGCACTGCGCTGCGGTGATGGCGTGGGAGCGACAGGCGGCAGTGCGGGTGCGGCAGGCGGTGCAGCACTGACTGGAGTAGGGGCGATGACTCGGCCGAACTCCTTAGTGGTAGGCAGACGGCGAGCAGTGGCCAAAATGGCCGGTGCATAAGATGCTGAGGATGAGACGAATGTCGGAGGCGGTGCCGTGAGGAGAAGCTCCTTCCTGCTGGCAGGACCGCCCCGGACTAAGTCCATGCGGGCAGCCACAAGATCGTCCACGAGGTTGTCGAAAGACTCCTCCAGAGCCTTGAGATACTCCACAACCATCTCGGTGGCTTCATCTCGCTCTCCCCTATGGCAGGCGAATGCATAGTGACAAGTATATGGCACATGGCATGGGAGGTAGCGGTAGCGACGAGTCTTCATCATAGGAAGAATGTCCCGAAGGCGAGCTATCGCCTCACGGGCAGCCATATGCATGGCATGCCTCTCCGTAGGCATGGCCCTTCCCACAAAACGGAAGTGGCGAGACGCGGAACGTCCTCCCTTGAATTGCACCACGGCCTGGTGCATAGCCACGTCGTCGCTGAGCTTGTGCTGATAAAGCATGAACTCCGGACGAGTCGCTGGCCCGATCGCGAGTTTGGTGATGGAGACGAGGAGTTTGATAAACCCCTCGGGCACATTAGTGAACACCGAGTCTCGCAGTTGCTGCCAGCCATCTACAAAAGTAGGCAAAAATTCTGAGTAGTCATGTCATAAATTTATGATGACCAACAGAAAAATTAGCTACAATTGCAAAATGCTGAAAAAGCACAAAAGACGCTAATAACCGATTAGCGAGCGCACCTAGTGGCTTCCTACAGTCAGCCTGGCTCTGATACCAAGCTTGTCACGACCGGTTTTCCAATAAAAATATTTATTGAGAGACCGATCCCTTTTTCGGACCAGTAGAGAAGAATTCCTTCTTACTGGTAGACAAAATCTTGATCACAGAAGAAAAATACCAGGAGTACTGAATATAATTCAAAGTTGAGCGGAGACTGCTCAACAATTTATTACAAACATGCCAATAATACATAAAGGCGGATAGGGTGGAAAATCTACTGACTCACGATAAAAGTGGCGGTGGTTATATCACAGCGAAGTGGGTGATATGACTCCTGAAAACTAACAGCTCTTCGAGCGTCGGAGTGAGGCTCGAGGAGACTTATTGTGGGTGGCGGAAGCGTATATGATACAAGTGACCAATATCCAGGATCGCACGGGACTGACTGGGACTCCTCTAGGCGTCGGACTCACTATCAAACTCTTCATCCATGAGATCGCCTTCGTCAACATCTGGCCAAATCAACAAGCCAGGTGAGTACTATGAAAGTACTCCCAAGACAGCTCGGACATAAGATATAACAAATGTAAACATGATGCATGTGAACAGATTAACAAGTGCACTCAGACAAAGGGACAATAATGCATGGGAAATAAAAGAGAAGTCGGGCGGTAGTCCTCCCGAAATCCCAAAATAAATACTGAGGGCCAAACGAGTGTCTGAATGACTCCTCGAGAGGAAAATACAAGAATAACAATGCCGCAGTCGGGCGTCAAGGCGACACCACATAAAGGGCTTATAATAGAATATAAAAGACAGTGTGTGCCACAGTCGGACGTCTGAGCGACATCACATAAAGGGCTTATATTGAAAGAGTAAACAACAGTGCATGCCACAGTCGGACGTCTGAGCGACATCACATAAAGGGCTTATATCAAAAGTAAATAACAAGAGTGCCACAGTCGGACGTCTGAAGCGACATCACATAAAGGGCTTATATCAAAAGTAGATAACAAGAGTGCCACAGTCGGACGTCTGAAGCGACATCACATAAAGGGCTTATATCTTAACTCAATAATTCAGTAACTCAAGAATATAAACCATATCAAGTACGAAGTAAATAAAAGGTTAGTCCATCCACAGGAATAACAATTAAACTGGGTTTACCACTCAAGCTTGTTCACCGAGGATTTACCACGAGGATTGACATAGATAAGGATATACTGGCCATGGTCCTTGACCATAGATACGGTGACTTGGAAGGATTTGACTCTGCAGAGTTTGTACTTTAACCACAGCCAACGGATTTCAGTAGTCACGGGGACTAGTTTCGTTTACGGTGTTTTGGAAGAAACACATCTAACCAGTACACACCCATTCAACATTCTGAAGCCAGGAATCACCCTCGGCAACGTTCAAGATAAACTTTGAGATGGGGAGGCTACAACCTCGCGTAGCATGGGATCAAATTTATATACGCGCGCTCTAAGGGGTGCCCCCCTCTCGGTCCCAACCGGAAACACCCATGCCCCCTGACCGGATGACTGGCTTTAATCCAGGGCCATGGAACCCTCATCCCGGCCCCTCTATTTGGTGTGTACACGGAAAGAGGTTACCAACTTACTAAACCGTATTCTTGGCAGAAAACATGTGGCGGCACGGAAAGGGGAAGAACGATAACGTGACTCAGCCCACGTTAACGTCGGAGTTCATCGGATATCGTAAGGCTGGCATGCTACAACAATACCACCTTACTGCCTTTCATGTCACCACATGACTAGGCCATCTCTCATCAGAGATCACAGTAACTTTGGAGCACCCGGATAGTTGCCTTACATGCAACGAGATGCTCACCGATACTCATATGCCATGCACAAACTATTCAAGCAGACATGCAAAACACCCGTCATATCAAAGGTTCGAACATGCTTGCCTGGTTCAGAGAAGTCGGAGTCTAGTTCGGCAAAGTTCGCGGCTCCGTCACCTCTTCCGGAACCTACGGTATAGCGAAAACGTATACTAACGTGAAAATCAACGCGTGTATAAAAGTTGTCCCAAAATTTTTCCAAATAAATACTATAAAAAACTAGACAAAAATATAAGACTGTCAGAAAAAGAATCACTCAAAAATCATTTTTTATTAAAAAGTTATAAGGGCTTTTGTCCAGGGACTAATCTGTGATGAAACAGAAAAGAACCAGGGACTTAACTGAGAAAACAGAAAACGCTTCGGAAAGAAACGCGCCAGCCCAAAGGGAAAACGTATTTGCCCGAAGGCGCCAACAGAAAACGCTTCGGGGGAGAGAAGGAAGAGAGGCTGACATGGGGGGTCCCACATGTCAGGTTTAAAAAGTTCGCCGGCGCCCGAATATTGCGGTGGTCGCCGGCGTCGAATCACGGCGAGGCAGGGAGATCGGAGTGTACCAAGAGCTTCAGCGTGTCCTTCCGCGTCAGTGGGTGGTGGACTCGACCGACAGAGAGCACTACGTCAACGGCGACACTTTCTCCGGCGGACGGCGGCTCGGGCGATGGTGGAGAACTCCGGTGGGTGCTTCAAACTCCGAATTGAAGCGCGGGTCAGGAGAGCAGATGCATAGGGAAGCTACTGGCAAGAGTTGAAGGGTGGAGGTGCACGCACGGGAGCGAATCGAGCTGGATCCCGTGGCGGGTCGCGGCGGCCGGAGTTGGGGAAGAAAGCTCTCCCGTGGCTCTACCAGTGGCTAGGCGTGGTCTAGGTGGAGTGCAGAGGTGGTGTGGGTACGAGTTGGAGCTCGGGGCCTCTATTTATAGGCGGATCGAGGGAGTGGCCATGAACGGGATCGCTCCGGCGAGAAATTACGGCGAGACAATGGCTTGGCAGGGGGCTTAAGTGGCTAGGCAGCATCAGTGAGGTGTACTGGTGTCGTTCCCCCGCTAATCTTGGTCGGTCTTGGCGTAATGGCGCCAGTCCTCGACGGGGTGGCCGTACGGGCACGGCGGCGGCAGAGAGCGCGCTCCGCACCCAGCGGTTCACGACGAGGGTGGCAGCGCGCACTGGGGAGTGGGTGGCCACGCGGCGGCCTCCGGTGGCTTGGGCGGCGCTGGGTGGCGCCGTCTACGCTGCGCTCCTCTCTGGCGGCCGCAAAGCCATCGCTGCCGTCGCTCACGGGGAGGCGCACAACCTCCTGCTCGTCGCCGACATCTGCAAGGCTCCAGGGGATCGTGCGGCGCAGGAACAAGGGGGAGGGGACGGGGAGCAAGGCGACGCCGGTGCACTGGCGAGATCGACAACGGACACTGAAGAAACGACAACAGTTTCAGACACTGTTAACTGAATTTGACTGAACATTATAGTAATAGTGTCCAGCAGGTGTTTGATGAAATGATTTGGCAAGCAGAAAATTTTTCCTAGAGCTGGGACTTGGTGAGGTGACCTCTCAATGCACCCAGAGGCTGCCTGATTTTCCTCAGATTTTTAGGAGAAGGATTTGAATGAATTTCATCAAATTTGGCAAATCTGGTCCAAACTTGCAGCAAGTATAGTTTGAAATATTTGAACTGGAGACCAGTGGATCTTCATGGATCTTGGTTGAGGGTTCAAAGGACTAGCTAGGGAAATTGGTTTGGAGACAAAACTCAAAGCAGAAAGGGTAGCTCCTTTGTAAATCTCCAAGGATCAAGATAGAAGGCAGAAATTGTTTTTGATGAGAGTTAAATGGAAAAGAAATTTTGGGGAGGTTCAAACTGCTGGATTTGATGTGTATCATGATCCAAAGATGGGGAAAAGGTTATGGCAGTGGATTTCCACTTGGGTCATGGCAAGAGGAATTTTTGAAAAGGGGAGAAGATCACTCAAAATGCCCTAGGGCTATTTAAAAGATTTTCCAAAAGGAAATTTTCCCAAGGTGAAAAGGCATTTGGTTTGAGTCCAAATAAAAAGGGAAAACCTCCAAGACCAAAATCAAGCCTTGGGTGAATCCAAATAAAACACTTGCCATAAAAGAAAGTTTTTTTTTTGAGAGGGTGGGTTCTTTAAAAGAAAATTTTAAATACCCTCCTCAAATAAAAATAAAAGTTTGAAAAATCCAATTAAAAATTTTGGGTGTCACATCTCGTACCCTTGGAAAGTCGTTATAGTCGAAGATGGTGTCTTGGCCAACATGTACAGCTGATCTCCAACATCATTGTCATTCATTAAATGTTTTCGCAACCAACTGCCGAAAGTCTCCATGTGGGCCTTTCTAATCCAGGATTCAGGCTTCCCCGGGTTGTCCGAGCGTAAAATATTCTTGTGTTGCTCGAAGTACGGAGCCACCAAGCTGGAATTTTGCAGAACTGTGTGGTGTGCTTCAGTCATAGAATGACCGTCCATACATATCGTTGATTTCCTTCCGATCGTGCCTTTTCCACTTAGTCTCCCCACGTGCCGCGATTGAGGAATACCAATCGGCTTAAGGTCAGGAACATAGTCAATACAGAACTCAATTACCTCCTCATTTCCATAGCCCTTGACGATGCTTCCTTCTGGCCTAGCACGGTTACGAACATATTTCTTTAATACTCCCATGAACCTCTCAAAGGGGAACATATTGTGTAGAAATACAGGACCGAGAATGGAAATCTCTTCGACTAGGTGGAGCAGGAGGTGCGTCATAATATCGAAGAAGGATGGTGGGAACACCAACTCGAAACTGACAAGGCATTGGACCACATCGTTCTGTAACCGTGGTAGATCTTCTGGATTGATTACCTTCTGAGAGATTGCATTGAGGAATGCACATAGCTTCACAATGGCTACTCGAACATTTTCCTGTAGGAGCCCCCTTAAAGCAATCGGAAGCAATTGCGTCATAATCACGTGGCAGTCGTGAGACTTCAAGTTTTGGAACTTTTTGTCCGCCATGTTTATTATTCCCTTTATATTCGACGAGAAGCCAGACGGGACCTTCATACTGCTCAGGCATTCAAAAAAAATGACCTTCTCTTCTTTGGTAAGAGCGTAGCTGGCACAACCTTGAAACCATTCCGGATGCCGGTCATCTGGGTCTTTCAAAAGTTGCTGGTCCTGCCGTGCTTCCTTTGTATCATTTGTCTTCCCATACACGCCCAAGAAGCTTAGCAGGTTCACGCAAATATTCTTCGTAACATGCATCACGTCGATTGCAGAGCGGACATCTAGGACTTTCCAATATTGTAGCTCCCAAAATATAGATTTCTTCTTCCACAAGGGTGCGTGCCCGTCGACTCCCCGCGGAACTGATTGTCCGCCCGGACCCTTTCCAAAGATGACTTTCAAATCCTTGACCATATCAAATATCTCAGCACCAGTACGTTCCGCAGGCTTCGGCCGGTGATCTGCCTTGCCGTTGAAATGCTTGCCTTTCTTTCTTACGTTATGATTTCGGGGAAGAAATCGACGATGACCCAGGTACACGTTCTTCTTACAATTACCCAAACGTACACTTTCAGTCTCATGTAAGCAGTGCGTGCATGCATTGTATCCCTTATTTGTCTGTCCCGAAAGGTTACTGAGAGCAGGCCAATCGTTGATGGTTACAAAAAGCAACGCTTGTAGGTCAAATTCATCTTCTTTGTGCTCATCCCAGACACGTACACCAGGTCTGCCCCACAACTGTAAAAGTTCATCAACTAATGGCCTTAGGTACACATCGATGTCGTTGCCGGGTTGCTTTGGACCTTGGATGAGCACTGGCATCATAATGAACTTCCGCTTCATGCACAACCAAGGAGGAAGGTTGTAGATGCATAGAGTCACGGGCCAGGTGCTATGGCTGGAGCTCTGCTCGCCAAAAGGATTCATGCCATCAGTACTTAGACCAAATCTTATGTTCCTTGCGTCAGCTGCAAAATCTTTGAACTTTCTGTCGATCTTTCTCCATTGCGTTCCATCAGCGGGGTGTCTCAACTCCCCGTCGGACTTACGGTCCTCTTTGTGCCATCGCAACGACTTGGCATGCTCTTTGTTCCTGAACAGACGTTTCAACCGTGGTATTATAGGAGCATACCACATCACCTTGGCGGGAACCCTCTTCCTGGGTTTCTCGCCCTCAACATCGTCACCAGGGTCATCGCCTCTGATCTTATAACGCAATGCAGTGCATACAGGGCATTCATTCAAATTCTCGTATTCATCGCGGTAGAGGATGCAGTCGTTAATGCATGCATGTATCTTCAGAACCTCTAAACCTAGAGGGCAGACAACCTTCTTTGCTTCATACGTACTGGCGGGCAACTCGTTATTCTTCGGAAACATATTCTTCAACATTTTCAGCAAATTTTCAAATGATGAGTCAGCTACACCTTCCTGTGCCTTCCATTTTAGCAAATCCAGTGTGTAGCCCAGCTTATTCAGACTATTATCACATCCTGGGTACAGCGACTTTTTGTGATCCTCTAACATGCGATCCAAATTCTCCCTCTCCTTGTCAGTTTCGCAACGTCTCCGTGCATCAGCAATGGTCCGACCAAGATCATCAGCGGGCTCATCATGTGCCTCTTCTTCACCTTCACCTAACCCTTCCCCACCTTCAGCATCATCCTCCATGAAAGTATCACCGAAATGATCATGATAGTTGTCATCGATATCATCCCCTTCTTCATCTTCTTCCATTCTAACCCCTCTTTCTCCATGCTTGGTCCAACAATTATAGCTTCGCATGAAACCGTGCCGAAGCAGGTGCATGTGAACGTCTCTTGAGGAGGAGTAACCCTTCTGATTCTTACAGACAGCACATGGACAGATAATAAAACCTCGCTGCTTGTTCGCATTTGCTACTACGAGGAAATCTTTCAAACCCTAGTGAACTCGCCGGAGAGTCGGGGACCGTACATCCATTGCCGATTCATCTGCATTATTATTATATAAAGTATATAATTAACCATCATGCATTTGTTAAACTAACTAGCTAGAAATAATACAAATTAAACAATGAACTACACACATGCATATTTTATCAATGACACATGAAAGGTTCAAGTTGCTAACCGCGATCGCGGAGGAAAAATAAATGAGAAAACTCAAGTGTGGCTCGGACACTTCATATCATGTTTGTTTCATGCTCTTGGGCATTTCATCGAACACCTTGTGTGCATAGGAGGAACCAAAAGAAAACCCACCACCCCCCTTCTGAATATTGTGAATAGAAGTGGCACCAATTGTGGCTAAGTGAAGTGAGCTGAGTCCTATATAGGGATGGGCCTTTAGTCCCGGTTGGCCTGGCCAACCGCGACTAAAGGCCTTCGGGCCAGCCTGAGGACCTTTAGTCCCGGTTGGCCAGGCCAACCGCGACTAAAGCCCCTCCCGTCCGCCAGCTGTCGACCGAGCGTGCTGGGCCCAGATAGTTGGTCGCGGGTCTCCTCCCGAACCGCGACTAAAGACCCCTTTGGTCGCGGTTCGATTATTTTAGGGACTAATGGGGGCGTATGGAAGCCTCTTTTTCTACTAGTGGTAGTCGTACATTTTGATCTTCCATCATATATGAACATTTTACTCCACCATGTGAACATATATATTGTCGTCTACCATATGGACTAAATTTGAATCAATTTTCCTTATTTGAATACGATTGTTGTCAAGTTATACAATAATTTAAATATTATCTTGATAACAAAAAACATACATATAGTAGTAATCATATTTCACTATGAACTACATGTACCATACGCTCTCCAATTCAAATATTTGTATCCATTTTATGTTGAATTCAAATCATAGTACATTATTGGTCTAGGTAGCGAGATGTTTGGGATAATCTAAACCCTGTTTTCATACGTATAATTTTTGGCTGAATTGGGACAAGTTTTGGTATAAGCCTCTTGCAAAACAGGAGATTCTCTCAACAAGCCTCGTGGTTCCGAGAGGGAACGTGTCACCTTTGTGTGCGAAATGATATACGCTGCCTCCCCCCTTATTTTATTTACAGAGGCAACATAGAACTATATGAGTGCCCTGTTAAATTTTGGAATTATTTCGGGTTCATTTGGCCTTTTTATACATTAATTGAGTTTCTGGACTTTTAATGTGCATAATCTAAATATGAATTGCATGCACATGCTCCGGTGCACCAAAGTGGGTTGAAAAATCACATGTGTGTCCTTGGTTGAATTTCTAGGTCCCATGGAAGAAATGAGAATGAAATTCAAACATCTGGGCGTCATGACTCGGCCGAGAACATCGAGAAACTTTGATTTTAAATTCATGTAAATCCAAAACTCGGCCGGAAATCATGAAACTTGGCATGGTGTCATGTCATGGCACTAACATGTTGAGGTAAAAAATTGGGCCGATTTGGAAGCTCGTGGTTCTAAGAGGGAACGTGCCACCTTTGAGTGTGAAACGATATACGCTGCCCCCCCCCTTGAGTTTCTTAACAAAGGCAACATAGAACTACATTAGTGCCCTGTTAAATTTTGGAATTATTCTGGGTTCGTTTGTCACTTTTTATACATTAATTGAGTTTCTGGTCATTTAATGGGCATAAGTCAAATTTCAACTACAAGCACACGCTCTCGTGCACCAAAGTTGGTTGAAAAATCACATTTGTGTCCTCGGGTGAATTTCTAGGTCCCATGCAAGAAATGAGAATAAAATTAAAACATCTGGGCATCGTGGCTCGGCCGAGAACATTGAGAAACTTGGCTTTAAAATTCTTGTAAATCCAAAACACGTCTGAAAATCATGAAACTTGGCATGGATGTCATTTCATGGTACTACCATGTTGTGGTAAAACAATTGGCCGAATAGGAATAGATTTTGGTATAAGCTTCTTGCAAACTGAAGCTTCTCTCAAGAAGGCTCGTGGTTCTGAGAGGGAACGTGCCACCTTTGAGTGCGAAATGATATACGTTGTCCCCCTTGAGTTTATTTACAAAGGCAACATAGAACTACATGAGTGCCCTGTTAAATTTTGGAATTATTCCGGCTTCGTTTGGCCTTATTTACACATTAATTGAGTTTTTGGTCATTTAATGTGCATAATTCAAATTTGAACTACAAGCACATGCTCCCGTGCACCAAAGTTGGTTGAAAAATCACATTTGTGTCCTCGGGTGAATTTCTACTCCCTCCTTCCATCTATATAGGTCCTAATGTGTTTATCGAGGCTAACTTTGACCAAACGTTAGAGCAATAATATATGACATGCAACTTACACAAAGCATACCTTCAAATTTGTATGTCAAAGGAGCTTCCAATAATATAATTTTCATAGTATACATCTCATGTGCTATTAATCTTGTCAATAGTCAAAGGCTGTCTTGAAAAACACATTAGGCCCTATATAGATGGAAGGAGGGAGTAGGTCCCATGCAAAAAATGAGAATAAAATTCAAACATCTGGGCATCGTGGCTCAGTCGAGAACATTGAGAAACTTGGTTTTAAAATCATGAAACTTGGCATGGTGTCATGTCATGGTAGTACCATGCCGTGGTAAAAAAAATTGGCCGAATAGAAACAAATTTTGGTATAAGCTTCTTGCAAATCGGAGCTTCTCTCAAGAAGGCTCGTGGTTCTGGGAGGGAACGTGTCACCTTTGTGTGCATAATTCAAATTTGAAATACAAGCACATGTTCCAGTGCACCAAAGTTGGTTGAAAAATCACATGTGTGTCCTCGGGTAAATTTCTAGGTTCCATGCAAGAAATGGGAATGAAATTCAAAATTCTGGGCGTCGTGCCTGGGTTGGAAACATTGAGAAACTTAGTTTTTTAATTCTTGTAAATCCAAAACACGCATGAAAATAATGAAACTTGGCTTGGTGCCATGACATGGCACCAACATGCTGTGGTAAATTTGCAGTCCGATTTGCGAAGGCGCACACATTAACAATCAACAAAGTCATTTTGGAACAAGTGTTGTCACGTTACAATCGGAAACACAAGTATTATTGAAACCGTGGGCGTTCTACTTACTAGTACCATTTACGTGCCGCCACGCGTCCCCATTTTTTATTAGCTAGGAGGCGCCGTGCAGGGTAGCTATTTGAGTACGAGAGGCATGCGATCAGACCCCTGCGCGTGCTTATCGGGAGGAGAGCCCTTTGACCTCCATCTGCCATCCACCTCTCTCCCAAGGTCTCCATTAATGGCGCCCGAGCCTTTGTTTAATGGCGTGGCTATGTCTCACTCGACTGAGATTTAAGAGAGAGAAAAGAAAATCTGAAAGCACGGATCTTGATGTAGCCTTTTCAATAAGTAAGAGTGTCGAACCCAACGAGGAGCAGAAGGAAATGACAAGTGGTTTTCGGCAAGGTAATGTGTGCAAGTGCTGAAATTGTAAGTAACAGAGTAGTTTGATAGCAAGATAATTTGTAACGAGCAAGTAACGATAGTAGTAACAAAAGTGCAGAAGGGTAGCCCAATCCTTTTAAGGTAGAGGACAGGCCAAAATGGTCTCTTATATTAAGCAAAACATTCTTGAGGGTACACGGGAATTTTATCTAGTCACTTCCATCATGTTAATTCGATTCGTGTTCGCTACTTTGATAATTTGATATGTGGGTGGACCGGTGCTTAGGTGTTGTTCTTACTTGAACAAACCTCCTACTTATGATTAACCCCCTCGGAAGCATCCGCAACTACGAGGAAAGTATTAAGAATAAATTCTAACCATAGCATTAAACTTTTGGATCCAATCGGTCCCTTACGGAATAGCGCATAAACTAGGGTTTAAGCTTCTGTCACTCTCGCAACCCATCATCTAATAACTACTCCACAATGCATTCCCTTGGGCCCAAATATGGTGAAGTGTCATGTAGTCGACATTCACATGACACCACTAAGGGAATCACAACATACATATTATCAAAATATCGAACATATATCAAGTTCACATGATTACTTGCAACATGATTTCTCCCGTGACCTCAAGAACAAAAGTAACTACTCACAAATGATAATCATGCTCAAGATCAGAGGGGAATTAAATAGCATAATGGATCTGAACATATAATCTTCCACCAAATAAACCATATAGTAATCAACTAGCTACAAGATGTAATCAACACTACTAGTCACCCACAAGCACCAATCTATAGTTCCGGTATACATATTGAACACAAGAGATGAACTAGGGTTTGAGAGGAGATGGTGCTGTTGAAGATGTTGATGGAGATTTCCCTCCCCAAGATGGGAGAGTTGTTGGTGATGATGATGACGATGATTTCCCCCTCCGGGAGGGAAGTTCCCCCAGCGGAATCGCTCCGCCGGAGGGCCAAAGTGCTCCTGCCCAAGTTCCGCCTCGAGACGGCTGCACTCCATCCCGAAAGTCCTCTCCTTATTTTTTTTCTATGTAAAAATGACTTATATACCAGAAGAGGGGCACCGGAAGTGGGCTGGGCTGAGCACAACCCACCAGGGCGCGCCTGGGAGCCAGGGGTGCCCTGGTGTCTTGTGCTCACCAGGTGGCCCCTCTCTGGTGGTTATTTGTTCCTGTATTTGTTATTTATTCCATAAAAAATCCTTAGGTGCCTGACATAGCTTTTCAGGTCCAGATTTCCAGCTGCCAGAATTCTCCCTCTTTGTGTGAACCTTGCATATTATGAGAGAAAAGGCATTAGAATTACTCCAAAAAGCATTATTATGCATAAAAACAACATAAATAACAGTAGGTAAACATGATGCAAAATGGACGTATCAGAGACTTTCGTCGTCCGACGACGACATTTCCTATGTTCATAATTCAAAGATTAAACTTGTACAATTAAATATACGTACTACAAAAACTAAATTAGATCATTATTATTCATCACGGGTTGATTATCGGTCTGTTGAGTCTTTTCTTGAAAACTCTCAGCTCACGTGGTGTATACATTCGACCGTTGGTGATGGTCGCTCCTCCTTTCGTTCCCAAGTGCATTACACCAAAATGTCTAGCACACGGGAATGAAGGAGAAGCGAGCCCCATGACAACAGTTAGGATTTTTCGACCGTCGGTGATGGTCGTTATTCCTCCTTCCCCTAGTGCATAACAAAGGTCTACACAAGGTCAATAAGGAAAAACGACCCCCACGACAAAAGTCGGGATTCTTCTTCTCTCGTATATGGTGCAGACTTTCTCCCTCACTCATTTGTTAACTGTCATGTATGGAGCCTCGACAGACTTAAAGTCAACCCGAAATGTCATTTAATTATCTTTCTAGAAAATCTAGGACACTCGATATTTCCTACATATTCTAGCACAAGTCATGCCAAAATTCACGGAAAAATCCGGCAATACCTTTGCTAAAAAAGGACATATCGAACGCCTGAAATTTGCTGGAACAGAAATTAATCAACACTCCGACAAAACATAGGCCACTCGGAGGTGTTACCTGCAAACATGGCCGGCCACTTGGGCAAGCACATATCCTATTTGAGCAAGACAAGATATACAAGTTTATATCCACATCATATGAGGATTCAAACTTGATGGTCATTGCATTTCAATGGTTGAAAATATGAACAAAAATATTTCAAAATATCTTATAGGACTCATATTGACATGGAGATTTGGCTGGTCTCACCTCGAGGTCGGAGGGGGTCGGTGACGGGGACGGCGGCGGGGATGATGGAGGGGCTCCTTTATTTCCAAAAAAACAAAATATAAACAAAAACATTATTATCCTCATCTTAGGACTTAGTGAAACCCTATAAGCTATCAACTAATCAAATGCATACGCCTTGCATAGTGCTCTCCAATTTGAGCATTCAAAATAGGAGTAGTTCTTCAATTTGAGCATTCAATAAGAAAAACTAAATCATAAAATAAATTAGTATTCAAATTAGCATGCATTCAATAAGCAAAACTAAATCATCTCTTGCGTCCGTACATGATACGTCTCCAACGTATCTATAATTTATGAAGTATTCATGCTATTATATTATCCATCTTGGATGTTTTATGGGATTTACTATGCACTTTTATATTACTTTTGGGGACTAACCTATTGACTCAGAGCCCAGTGCCAGTTTCTGTTTTTCCCTTGTTTCAGTGTTTCGCAGAAAAGGAATATCAAACGGAGTCCAAACGGAATGAAACCTTCGGAAAAGTTATTTTTGGAAAGGAAGCAATACGGGAGACTTGGAGTGCACGTCAGGGGATCAATGAGGAGAGCACGAGGCAGGGGCGCGCCCACCCCCCTGGGTGCGCCCTCCACCCTCGTGGCTCCCCTTACCGAGTTCTTTCGCCTATATATTCCCATATACCCTAAAACCTTCGGAGAACAGAATAGACCGGGAGTTCCGCCGCCGCAAGCCTCTATAGCCACAAAAAACCAATCGGGACCCTGTTCCGGCACCATGTCGGAGGGGGGAACCCTCACCGGTGGCCATCTTCATCATCCCGACGCTCTCCATGACGAGGAGGGAGTAGTTCACCCTTGGGGCTGAGGGTATGTACCAGTAGCTATGTGTTTGATCTCTCTCTCTCTCTCTCTCTCTCTCTCTCTCTCGTGTTCTTGACGTGATACGATCTTGATGTATCACGAGCTTTGCTATTATAGTTGGATCTTATGATGTTTCTCCCCCTCTACTCTCTTGTAATGGATTGAGTTTTCCCTTTGAAGTTATCTTATCGGATTGAGTCTTTAAGGATTTGAGAACACTTGATGTATCTCTTACATGTGCGTATCTGTGGTGACAATGGGATATCACGTGATTCACTTGATGTATGTTTTGGTGATCAACTTGCGGGTTCCGCCCATGAACCTATGAATAGGGATTGGCACATGTTTTCGTCTTGACTCTCCGGTAGAAACTTTGGGGCACTCTTTGAAGTACTTTTGTGTTGGTTGAATAGATGAATCTAAGATTGTGTGATGCATATCGTATAATCATTCCCACGGATACTTGAGGTGACATTGGAGTATCTAGGTGACATTAGGGTTTTGGTTGATGTGTGTCTTAAGGTGTTATTTTACTACGAAGGGCTGTTTGTGACACTTATAGGAATAGCCCAATGGATTGATCGGAAAGAATAACTTTGAGGTGGTTTCGTACCCTACCATAATCTCTTTGTTTGTTCTCCGCTATTCGTGACTTTGGAGCGACTCTTTGTTGCATGTTGAGGGGTATTTATATGATCCAATTATGTTATTATTGTTGAGAGAACTTGCACTAGTGAAAGTATGAGCCCTAAGCCTTGTCTCCTAGCATTGCAATACCGTTTACGCTCACTTTTATCATTAGTTACCTTGCTGTTTTTATATTTTCAAATTAAACCTATATCTACTATCCATATTGCACTTGTATCACCATATCTTCGCCGAACTAGTGCACCTATACAATTTATCATTGTATTGGGTGTGTTGGGGACACAAGAGACTCTTTGTTATTTGGTTGCGGGGTTGCTTGAGAGAGACCATCTTCACCTACGCCTCCCACGGATTGATAAACCTTAGGTCATCCACTTGAGGGAAATTTGCTACTGTCCTACAAACCTCTGCACTTGGAGGCCCAACGACGTCTACAAGAAGAAGGTTGTGTAGTAGACATCAGTACATCGTCGAATATTATCACTAATACATCTTGAATAGTATCATACATATAACATCACTAATACAGCTAAAACCCTAGCGAACGACGGGTATCGGTGCGGGCGGTGGACACCCAAAGAGAAGGAACCATCACAGGATCATAGCTCCAGTGAGATCCCTGAAGAACCTGCCAGGTATTGTCGAACCTTCCGCCAACGCAACCATGCAACAACGGACGTGCTCGTCCTCCTCGCTAACACGGTGACGTACCACCTCCGCAGGGGACGAAAGCCTCCGCACCGTCACTAGCCCACCCGACCGCCACCAAAGAAGGTTCGGGTCAACGACGGGCGCCCCCCGGAAGGTAGCACCTCCCAGTACCAGCCCGGCGGAGCCCAGTCCCGGACATGGCCCCTCTGATCAAGTAGGCCTCCTCCGCCGAGTCGACTATGAGGATGCGGGATAGGCATCGTCGACGTCGATGCGGGAATAATTGCTTTAACTAAAAAATAATAACAAATGTGACATGTTCAAAATATGACATGTCCACTTCAAAACGAATCAACCTAGAATTCTGTTAAATACACCTAAAACACCTAAATTCTATTAACTGCACCTAATTAAAAACCTACATTTTGAACATGGTTCGATCATAACTAGGGTTCATACTACATTATTCTAAGATTAAACACCTAAAATACCTAAATTATATTAACTACACCTAATTAAAAACCTACATTTTGAACATGGTTCGATCATAACTAGCTAGGGTTCATACTACATTATTCTAAGATTAAACACCTAAGATCATAACCTACTACATTATTCTAAGATTTAACCTACATTTTCAACTAGCTAGGGTTCAAAATAAACTAGGGAGGAGGAGGAAGGAGGGAGGAGGAGTACCTCTCAGTGGAGGACGGCCGGCACGGGGGGGCGGCCGGGGGGGAGGAGGGCCGGCGCGGGAGGGCGGCCGGTGGGGGAGGAGGCCGGCGCGGGGGAGGGCGGCCGGCAGGGGAGGAGGGCCGGCGTGGGCGAGGAGGGCCGGCGGGGGAGGATGGCCGGCGTGGGCGAGGAGGGCCGGCGGGGGAGGACCGGCGCGGGGGAAGGCGGCGCGCGGGGGACGGTGGCCGGAGCGAGGGGATTGAGGGAGGAGAGTGAGTGAGTGTGAGTGTGAGTGGAGAGAGGAGAGTGAGGGGCGGCCGGTTGGGGAAGATAGGATGGCTTTAGCAGTAGCGAGCTTTGTCAAAAGGCGCTGCTGCTAAGATCAATAGCAGTATAGTGGTTTAGAATAAGGCGCTACTGCTATAACTAGCTTTGCGGCGAGGTCGTGGCAATTATAGTGGTAGCATGGCTTAATACAGACGCGCTACTGCTACTATGATTTCAGCAGCGCGTTTTGTTGACACGCTCTACTGCTAGATAGCAGTAGCGCCTTATTTTAAAGCGCGCTGCTGGTAAGATTATGTGTATAAGGTTTTCCCTAGTAGTGATACTTGAATAAGAATTTTTCAATGAAAGACCTCGGTGAAGCTGCTTATATATTGGGCATCAAGATCTATAGAGATAGATCAAGACGCTTGATAGGACTATCACAAAGCACATACCTTGATAAAGTTTTGAAGAAGTTCAAAATGGGTCAGTCAAAGAAAAGGTTCTTGCCTGTGTTACAAGGTGTGAAGTTGAGTAAGACTCAAAACCTGACCACGGCAAAATATAGAGAGAGAATGAAAGTCATTCCCGATGCCTCAGTCATAGGTTCTATAAAGTATGCCATGTTGTGTACCAGGCCTGTTGTGTGTCTGGCCATGAGTTTGGCAAGGGGGTACAATAGTGATCCAGGAGTGATCACTCGACAGCGGTCAAAATTATCCTTAGGTACCTAAAGAGGACTAAGGAAATGTTTCTCGGTTATGGAGGTGATAAAGAGTTCGTCATAAAGAGTTACGTCGATGCAAGCTTTGACACCAATCCGGATGACTCTGAGTCTCGATCTGGATACCTATTGAAAGTGGGAGCAATTAGCTAGAGTAGCTCCATGCGGAGCATTGTAGACATAGAAATTTGCAAAATTCATACGGATCTGAATGTGACAGACTCGTTGACTAAACCTCTCTCACAAGAAAAACATGATCACACCTTAGTACTCTTTCGGTGTTAATCACATGGCGATGTGAACTAGATTATTGACTCTAGTAAACTCTTTGGGTGTTGATCACATGGCGATGTGAACTATGGGTGTTAATCACATGACGATGTGAATTAGATTATTGACTCTAGTGCAAGTGGGAGACTAAAGGAAATATGCCCTAGAGGCAATAATAAAGTTGTTATTTTATATTTCCTTATTCATGATAAAGGTTTATTATTCATGCTAGAATTGTATTGGTCGAACACCTTAATACATGTGTGAATACATAAACAAACACCGTGTCCCTAGTGAGCCTCTACTAGACTAGCTCGTTGATCAAAGATGGTTAAGGTTTCCTAACCATGGACATGAGTTGTCATTTGATAACGGGATCACTCATTAGGAGAATGATGTGATGGACAAGACCCATTCGTTAGCTTAGCATTTGATCGTACAGTTTTTGCTACTGCTTTCATGTATGTCAAATACATATTCCTTTGACTATGAGATCATGCAACTCCCGGATACTGGAGGAATGCCTTGTGTGCTATCAAACGTCACAACGTAACTGGGTGATTATAAAGATGCTCTACAGGTATCTCCGAAGGTGTTTTGTTGGGTTGGCATAGATCGAGATTAGAATTTGTCACTCCGAGTATCGGAGAGGTATCTCTGGGCCCTCTCGGTAATACACATCATAATAAGCCTTGCAAGCCAATGACTAATGAGTTAGTCACGGGATGATGTATTACGGAACGAGTAAAGAGACTTGCCGGTAATGAGATTGAACTAGGTATAGAGATACTGACGATTGAATCTCGGGCAAGTAACATACCGACGGACAAAGGGAATTGTGTATGTTGTCATAATAGTTCGACCGATAAAATATCTCCATGGAATATGTAGGAATCAATATGGGCATCCAGGTCCCGCTATTGGTTATTGACCGGAGAGGTGTCTCGGTCATGACTACATAATTCCCGAACCCGCAGGGTCGCACGCTTAACGTTCGTTGACGCTAGAGTAGTATTGGGATATTTGATGAGTGGTAATCAAATGTTGTTCGGAGTCCTGGATGAGATCCCGGACATCGCGAGGCTTCTTGGAATGGTCGAGAGGTAAAGATTTATATATGGGAAATCATAGTTTGGGTTCCGGAAAAAGGTGATGTTTTTTCGGTATTGTACCGGGAAGATTCCAGAAGGTTCCGGAGGATTCCTGAGGGGTCCGGAAGTCCACAGGTGGGTTCACCACGACCCAAGGACCCGCATGGTCTGCGGGGAGGTGCACTGGCCTTATTGGGCTAGGCGCACCAAGTCATCAAAAGCCCATGTGGCTAGGGAAGGCAAAAAAGGAAGGAGTCCTAGTAGGAATAGGATTGGACTTGGAGTCCAAGTCCTCGCCCCCTTAGCTGCGCCCTAGGGCTCCCCTCCACCTATATATAGAGGGGAGGGGTGGCCCAAGAGTACACACCAAACCCTTGGCGCCCCTCTCTCTCCCGTTACTCCGTAGTTCCACCGCCTCGTCCCGGCAACGCTTAGCGAAGCGCTGTCGGTGCTCCACCACCACCATCACCACCACGCCGCCGTGTTGGTTGTGACCCCATCTACTTATACTCTCCCGCTTGCTGGATCAAGAAGGAGGAGACATAATCGAGCCGCACGTGTGCTAAACTCGGAGGTGCCGTCCGTTCGGCACTAGATCGGTTGGATCGTGATCGGATCGTGAAGAGTACGACTACATCAACTGTGTGATAAACGCTTCCGCTTAGCGATCTACAAGGGTATGTAGATGCTCTCCCCCTCTCATAGCTATGCATCTCCATGGATAGATCTTGCGTGTGCGTAGAATTTTTTTTCCATGCAACGTTTCCCAACAATTATCCCTCCAAGACCAACGACGGAGCTATGTGGTGAGCTGGGGGGGTTGTGCCCCCCCCCCCCCCCAGCCTTGGAGATATCCCTGAAGAATTTTATTTGAAGGGCTTAGATTAAGAAGAAGAAAATAGCGTTTGCCCCCCCCCAACTCTCCATCTTTTGCGTTTGCCCCCCCCCCCCCCCGCCCGCCCCCCAATGTTTTGGGTCTAGCTCCGCCATTGTCCAAGACCTCCAAGCATTCCCCGGAAAAACGCTCCTGAACCACCAGACCTCCAAGCATTCCCCAGAAAAACGCTCCTGAAACATCAGACCTCCCCGCCGTCGCCGACCCCTACAGGCTTTGTCCGGCTATGCTCCTTGGCGGCGGCTAGGGCTTCATGGTCGCCTCTCTCAGAAAACTTTTTTACATAGATTATTTGATTCCACCATATTAGGAATTTTTTTTCAAGTCGGGGGGTAAA
This sequence comes from Aegilops tauschii subsp. strangulata, assembly GCF_002575655.3. NCBI lineage: Eukaryota > Viridiplantae > Streptophyta > Magnoliopsida > Poales > Poaceae > Aegilops > Aegilops tauschii. The sequence continues at coordinate 475,071,736 of NC_053039.3, forward strand.
AATAGATCCAATGGTTTCATTAACAACTCGATTTATAGATCAAAACGAGAAATATCTTATCTATCTCTTTAAGATAGTAAGCATCTCGGACTTTCTTTAGTTCCTTAGGGCATCTCCAACCCGGACCCTAAAACGGACACACTATCTTCCACGGATGCGTCCGGACGCGCCAACAGATAGTGATACAAGAGTCGGCATCCAACGTTTCCTGCAAACCTTCGTCCGCAATTCAAACTAATTCGGACACAATTCATGCAAACAGAATGGGACACATTCAATCGGACATAAGTTCGATATATTTTAGATAAACTGGATGATATTCCGTTTGTTCAACTAATAAAACCTAAAATATAAACTAGCTTGTAGCGGATGGTGACCTCGTACACCCGGCCAAGATGGCCGGTGGCACCTCCGTCGCCGTATGTATCGTCGTCATAGTTATCGAAGTGGTCCTTCCAACGGCGGAAGCCGCAGGAGCATTGTCGGTGTCAAAACCGGCAGATCTTGGGTAGGGGGTCCCAAGCATGTGTCATGGATCGATGGGTAACAGGAGACAGGGGACACGATGTTTACCCAGGTTCGGGCCCTCTTAATGGAGGTAATACCCTACTTCTTGCTTGATTGATGTTGATGAATATAGAGATTACAAGAGTTGATCTACCTCGAGATCATATGTGTTGTGGTCTAAAACCTAAGGGTATGATGAATAATATCATAATGATCTAGCATATCCCTATCGACTAGCCCGGCCTTGGCTTATATAATGTACCAGAGGCCTAGGATAACAAGAGTCCTAGTCGAATACGTCGGTGGAGAGGAGTCCTTGTCTTGATCACCAAGTCTTGTGGAATCTTCCTCGTGTATGCATCAACTGTCCAAACTGGCCCATGAGTAAACGGCCATGGGGGTCCTCGGCCCAATCCAACTGATCGGGAGACGACATGGTGAGTACCCCCTAGTCCAGGACACCGCCAATAGCCCCCTGAACCGGTCTTCAAATTGGGGATGCTCCTCGGTTCTTCCGAACTGTTCTTCGTCTTCAGTCGGTCTTGAAAACTGGTTCAACAAATCTTCCCATCTTCTATCTTGAGGATTGCCGAGCTAAATCTGAAGATCTCACACGTCGGGTGTCTGAGGAGCCCTTTAAGTCTTCAGCCTTTATCAATGCCTTGTTATTTTTATGCCACACCTCGGGTTTGAAGTGTTTCCCGTGCGGTTGTGTCCTCTCGCGGCCGAGCTCCAACGCTGGATTGTATTCGAGTTGTCTTTTGGCAGCCGAGCTCCAATGCCGAACCGTATCCGAGCTCTAACGCCGGACCATGTCCGAGCTCCAACGCCAGACTATGTCCAAGCTCCAACGTCGGACTGTATCCGAGCTCCAACGCCGGACTATGTCCAAGCTCCAATGCCACACTGTATCCGAGCTCCAACTCCGAACTATATCCGAGGTGTCATAGATCACCTTGGTTCAAAAAAGTTGAAGGAGTTTAGCCGAGCTTAATGCCGAAAATGCCCTCTATGGAGCCAGCCACTTGCATTCGAGTTATATCCCAAAATGCTTTCGAGGTGGTTCAGCACCTTGGTCATGGGCTGATTGTTTGCGGATTTTATTTCCGATGCGTGTAAATTTATTTGTTGTCGATATGTATAACCAGGTGTGTGTCAGTCTAAAACCCGAGATGCACCTAAAGGAAAACATGAACCGCTGATCCTAGTATCCCTTGAGACTCAGGTCGATTCGTGACTGAGCGTCAACTCCTAGCTCGGCAGCATACATAGGAATAGAAACGCAGTGTAATATATTAGAGGTAATTGTGATCGGCGGACGGGCCCTTGAGAGAGGGTCGTGAGAAGTCGCTGTGATATATTAGCTTGATGCCGGATAAGTCCCAGATGGTACTTATTGTTGTCCGAAGACGCGCTTGTCCATATTTCGGTCATGCCGAACACTGAGCACTTTGAATTTTCTGCATTGAATAGGCAATGCAGTAGCCCCCGAGCCACTGGTCGGGTGGCAACACCAGATCAGGGGGTCGATGTGCCCCTTTAATATTTATAAATAATGAGCACGAAACCCAGTAGCCCCCGAGCCTTAATATGGGCACGGGTGGCCGAATTAAGGATCGATATCCGAAGTAAAATCACAAATTATGTGTAATGATTCTATGTATCCAAGTACTCTACATCATTAATGCTCGGATCCGCATTGTACAAAACTTTGTTGACCGTCCATCGGCTTCAACCTCGTCGGCCAATAGCTGGGGAGTGTTTGTCCTACTTTATAAATCCTTTACAAGGGCAAAGTTTTACGACAAACAAGGCAATCCGGCCATATGGTTTTATAAACAAAGGTATGCGGAGAGTGTCGGCGTTCTGGGAACGGGGGTCCCCAGACTTGCCTGCCTGCGGCCCACGGCGTGGCTCTGCGAGCGGGCCTGTACGGCCCATCTTCATCAACAAGGCATTCAAGACCCTCGCGAGGCGGACGATGCAAGACCTCCTCAGGAGCGACCTCACCAGGCTGGCTCATGAGGGGTGGAGAGATCAAGGCAAGGCAAACCTCACGAGGTTCTCGTGACGTAGCCATGACGATCCAGATCAGGCGGGCGCCAGCGCACGCAGTGTCCTTGTTTCCCCTTTGGTGCTAAGGAAGCGAGCGCAGGCGCGGAGTACCGAGGCGTCAAGCAAAGGTTTCCATATCGGTGCAACGAGACCAAGACCAGCAGGACGGCAAGACCAGCAGGACGGCAAGACGGAGGTCACCATGGAGCCCGAGCCAGAGCCTTTTGCAGGCGAAGACCGCTTTTGTCAGGATAAGCTGTACAAGCTGTCCCTTTCAAATTGGTCGTTGTTGGCTCCCTTCCCGCTCAATATTTTGGAAGAGGACCAGGGCCTATATAAGTAGAACTAGCCACCACAGTAGGGGGCAACTAAGCCTCAGGCAACCAAGCCTCAGGCATCTGATCTGATCTCATCTCATCTTGAGTAATCCTCACCCACACACAGAGCGCAAGAACACCTCAACCTCAGGAGGCTGTTCTTCCCCTTGTAATTATTCATCCATAGCCCAAGAGGCAATCCACCACCACCACACTTGATTAGGGTATTACACCACAACGGTGGCCCGAACCAGTATAAACCTTGTGTCCCTTGTGTTGTGAGTTCGTCGAGTTCATCCGTGAGATCTTAGCAAGCTAAGACGTGGATCGGTAGGGGGAGAACTTCGCGCGCACCCCAAAGTTCAAACCTTAAGGGTTTTGCCAGAACCCGTGATCCGACATTTGGCGCGCCGGGTAGGAGTGCGCCGAAGGTTCCCTTCCGTCGCTCTGCGTCACGTCGCTTCATCATCCCCATGGCGGACGCACGCCGCGTCCGCGCCGAGCGCCGGGCTGCCCTCGCCACCCGCGTTGCTCAGACGGCCCCTGTCGGCAGGTCACCCCGTCGCTCTCCGTCGCCTGCCGCCAACGCCGCCACCGGCCCGGTGGGGAACGAGCAGCAAGCGTCCTCGTTGCACCCCTCGGTGCGACAGGACGGCCGCACCGCCACTCCGTTGCTGACTCCCGCTGGTTCGTCGTCTCACGCTCGTCGCGCTCCTCATGGCGCATGAGCTCCTGCGCTACCGCCCGGTCGACGACCTCTACGAGGACTGGCTCGACCGCATCGCCGAGCTTGTCAGCGCTGCAGGGGGCTCCCCTGCGCCGTCCCTCTCACTGCCTCGCCCTCCGCCAGCTACGGACGATGTAGCTCACGGAGCACCTCCACCACCTCTGCACCAAGACGGCGCCCTGGCGCCAAGGCGCGTGGCTCCACGGCGCGACCCACCGCGTCCGGCGCCCGCGCGTGAAGAAAGAAGCTGTCAAGAAGTCCCTCGACCGCAAGAGAACGCTCTGCCACTCCTCGCACCGCCGCACCAGGATCGTTTGCCACGGGAAGGCCCCGTGCCGCTTACCGTAGCGGCGCGCAGGCGCCAAGACCAAGCTCCACCTCCAAGACGGGCCCCGGTGACCACGGCTGGCTGGCGCGCCTTCACCCCCGAACTGCGTAGCGTCGCCTGGCCGGGCAAGTTCAAGCCGGATCTGCCGCCCCGCTACGACGGCACCCCCAACCCCGCGGAGTTCCTGCAGCTCTACGAGCTGAGCATCGAGGCGGCCAATGGCGACGAGAAAGTCATGGCGAACTGGTTCCCTATGGCGCTCAAAGACGGCGCTCGTTCGTGGCTCCTGAACCTGCCTCCAGGCTCGATCTCCCCCTGGGACGAGATGCGTGACCGCTTCGTCACCAACTTCCAGGGCACTCACGATCGCCCACTGGCCGCGGGTGACCAGCGTCGCGTCAAGCAACAACCGGGAGAGACCCTCCAGAAGTACATCCAGCGCTTCAACAACGTTCGCCTCAAGATCCCCAAGGTGACGGACGAGGCCATCATCTCCGCGTTCTCTGATGGCGTCCGTGACGTCAAGATGAAGGAGGAGCTCGCCATCCACGAGGAGCTATGCACATCCCTGGAGCTGTTCAACCTGGCGACCAAGTGCGCAAGAGCTGAGGAGGGGCGCCTCTCCCTCCTTGAGCTCTCGGCTGCGGACCCGGAGGAGAAGAAAGCCAAGGCCAAGGACGTGAAGCGCAAGGGAGCAGCCGTGCTCGCGGCGGAGCCGGACACCAAGCGCGGCACAGACCAGCCTGAGTCATCCAAGAGCAGCCGACCGTTCTGCGCCTTCCATAACCTGCATACCCACAACACCAGCGACTGTCAAGGGCTCAGAGCCATTCGGGAAGGACGCTTCGGTCGATGCCCCGAGCGCAACGACCGGGGCTACGGCCGAGGAGGAGGACGTGGTGGCGGACGCTGGGACGACCGTGGCCCGCGCCAGAAGTGGCGCGACCGGCCACGTGAGGACCGTGGCAGGATCAGCCTCGCGAGAACGCCTGGAGGGACCAGCCTCGTGAGGATCGTCCTCAGGGCAACGCCGGTCTTCCCCCACTACCGCCACCGCCAAGAAGGAATGACAACCACCATCAAGACGAGGGGGTTGGGCGCTTCTAGGAGCCGCGAGCTATCGCCTGCATCTTGGGCGGAGCTCAGGCCCCAGCCTCGCAGCGTATCTTCAAACAGTTTGCTCGTGAAGTGAATGCAGTCCTCCCCAAGTGTCAGGACCCCGATTCCAAGCCACATCGATCTAGCCAGTAACACCTCATATCACTTTGCGGCCTCACGCACGGTATTCCCACGGGTGTCGCCTTACCATGGCCCGGACCGTTTGCGCCTTTTGGCTCACGTATATGATAGTGTCGCTAGCATCCATATGACAGAGAACCCGGGCCGACATGACTAGTCATGAACCCATAGTGGCACTAACTTATGGGGACAGGCATACATGAATCAACATCGAGCATGTCGGTCAGCAGCGTGCGAATCTGGGCTGTAGCACTGGGCTAACAGGACTCCGGGAACCCGGGCTGTAGCAGGCTAGGCAGGACTCCGGATGTCACCGCGTGACATTTCCCCGAAGGGACAGACACAGGAACGAAGTGAATCACATGCCGGCCAGTCAAGTGTTTCGGAGCAGTGGTGCTAGGCTAGCAGGACTCCGGTGGACCGGGCTGTAGCGGACTACTATGGCTCATGGAAGCACAAGACTACATTTCCCCATAAGAGAGGCTACCAAGGATAAACAACTAGGTTGTCGGATCCCACACATACCAAGCATTTCAATCATACACACAATATGCTCGATATGTGTAAATACAACATGGCATCACAACATAACTCTACGACTCAAGTACTTATTCATTAGGCTCCGAGGAGCGAGATATTACAAACATGGGTCTCATGACCCAACATTCAGAGCATACAAGTCAAAACACATGTGGAAGCTTAACATGTCTGAGTACAGACATCTACAAATGGAAAAGGCTGAGAAGCCTGACTATCTACAAGACCCTGCCGAGGGCACAAGATCGTAGCTGAGGTAACAAGCTAAACGTCGAAGTCCACACAGCACTACTAGCGAGACTGACGTCTCTCTGCAAAACATAAAATAGGCAAACGTGAGTACAAATGTACCCAGCAAGACTTACATCAGAACTAACTACATATGCATCGGTATCAACAAAGGGGGTAGTGGAGTTTAACTGCAGCAAGCCAGCTTTGACTCAGTAGCTAACCTAAACTACGACTACAAGCAACTCTTCTGAGGTGGCGCACACGAGTCCACATATTCACCATGTCAATACACCACTATGGACCCGCTCCCGTCTCCCTACGAGAACGCCATCCATAGCACTCACGCTTATCTTGCGAGTTTTAGAGTATCCACTTTCACTTCTCTATGAACTGTACATGCAACCCAGAAGTCCTTTACCGCGGACACGGCTATTCGAATAGATGATGTTAACCCTGCAGGGGTGTACTTCTTCACACACGCTCTCGCCACTTACCACCATGTACACATCGTGTATCTCGGCAACCTTCAAGCGAAAGCCTTGCGAGGGAGTCGCCACGACCTGACTAACCACACAAGTCTCTAGTCCAGGTTTATCGCCTATTCGGGTTCCATCCGCAGGGAGATCCGGCCGGGGTGTCGCTCACGGCCACAAACGATGTGAGCAAGGTTCCCAAGCCCACCATCCGGGTGCCACTTGGTACACCGTGCCACTGTGCCTAGTCTGTCCCAAGCCCACCTATACCGAGTGCCACTTGGTAGACTACTAACACTACCTACAAACACCAGAAACTAGTTGCAACTCCTGGACAGAGATCGGGTAGATTAATAAGTCGAGAGGGGCACTTAAACATTCCAATGCGTGGTAGTAACTGTTCATGGATCACAAACACAGAACTCAGTTCCTGAGGACGGCTGCAATGAGATAACCCACCATGTACTCCTACATGGCCTCTCACCGCTACCTTTACCAAAACGTGTTCACACACTTAGCTCTCAACAGTAGGACATGTTCACCACATTCCAATTCATCCCCGATGAATTAGACCTGACTCAACTCTAAGCAGTAGCAGGCATGACAACAAGCATGAATGAGTAGGCACATCAGGGCTCAAACAACTCCTACTCATGCTAGTGGGTTTCATCTATTTACTGTGGCAATGACAGGTCATGCAGAGGAAATGGGTTCAACTACCGCAGCATGTAACAGTTGAATCGGTGTTGTCCTAGTGAAGTAAAAGAGAGCAGGAGCGAGAGAGTGGGATTTGTATCGGAATGAACAAGGGGGTTTTGCTTGCCTGGCACTTCTGAAGATAGCATTGGGTCTTCATCAGTGTCAACGATCACAGCATCGGAACAACATCTACCGAGGGGGGACAACACCGGCAAACAGAGAGTAAACACAATCAATGCAATGCACAATATGATGCATGAACATGGCATCTATATGTGATGTTGTTTGTGCTAATGCAAACAGCAACAAGTTCAATGGAGCTCATTTGAATCAAGGATTCAAATGCAACTCCAAACTTATGCATTTTACATGCCCTTTATGTGTTTTCATCTATACAGCAGGTTTAGGTTGGTTTGTCATGCATGAAACTAGTACGGATGGATAGATTGAATTTTTCTGATAATTTTTCATATATAAATTATTTCATTCTGAGCTAGGTTGAATTTCTATGATTTTTTCAAAGTTTTGGATATTTTCTGAAATAAATAAATCATTTAAGACTTATTTAAATTCCAGAAAAGAGTTATTGCGTCACCAGACGCCACTGTGACGTCAGCAGGTCAGCGGGGTCGTCCAGGTCAAACCTGACTAGTGGGTCCCACTGGTTAGTGGAACAACTAATTAACCAAGTTAATTAGCCTTAAGTTAATTCTAACTAAACTGTTTGTGGGGCCGGGGCCCACTAGTCAGCGACTAACTAGCTAACTAACCTAGGTTAATTAGTGTTAAACTAATACTAACTAAAAGTGTCAAGGGGGTGGCCCACGCGTCAGTGACACCAGGGGGAAGGTCAAACCCTGGTCAGCGGGGTCAAACCCGCCGAACCTGGTCCACGGCTCGTCGCCCGCGACGACAGAGACGGCGAAGGGCTTCGGAAATCGCCCACAGGCGATGGTTTTGGGCGTGGGGAGGCTCTACGAAGAGCTGCTGCTCACGCGCAGCTAATGGAGCAAACGGCGGGAGCTGGGGTGGCCGGAGACGACCGCGGCGAGGTCATCCGCGGCGGCCGGAGTTCGGACACGCGCGGGTTCGGTGTTCCGGTGCACGGCAGGACCAGCTGGTGGTCGGGGTCGTCTCCTAGGAGCAACCCGAGCACGATGACGCGCCCAGGCGCAAACTACGGCGTCTGTAGCCACGACGGCGACATGGCCGGCGGGCGGGAGCTCTCGGCTCCGGCGGAAGAGGCGGCTAGAGGGCGGGAACGAGCTCGAGGAGGAGGGGAAAAGGCGGTGGAGCTCACAGTGGATCGAACGGAGGGGTCGGCGAGCTCGGGGAAGGCTTGGACGGCGTTGGAGCCACGGCGGCGATCGTCGGACCCGAGGATGAAGATGACGTCGATGGCGCTGATGCAGGGCACCCGGCGTCTCGTGGCTTAACGGAGAGGTCGAGGGAGACTTGGTGGGGCTCTTGGCATGTCAGAGGGGCGAGGGGGAGGCTCAGGGCGCGTCAGCGGCGAGCGACGGCGACGGTGGCTCTCGGTTGCGGGAGAGAGAGCGGGTCAGAAGAGGGAACAAGCACGGGGGAGAGCAAGGGAGTGAACCAGGGAGCTGTGTGGCGTCACGGGAGGCGTCCAGGGCATCGAGGGGGAGCGGCAAGCAGGAGGTGGCCGGGGCGCGTGGCCGCGCGCACGGGGCACACGCCCGGCGTCCTTCTGTCGCGAGGAAGACGACAGGGGGGAGGCCAATGGGCTGGGCCGCACAGTGCTGGACAAGCACAGGAGCTGGGCCGGTTGGTGGGCGCCAGGTTAGTCCTTCTCTCGCTCTCTTTTATTTTTCTTTTCTATTTCTGTTATTTTGTTTTGATTTAGTTTGGAAACTAAACCATGTTAAAACTTTCTGTAATTTTTTATGTGAGCTCAGAGAGCTAGTACAAGGTCACATGCAAACTTACAAAATATTTGAACATTATTTCTTATATAACAGAAATAATTCCAACCCAAATATATTATTGATTTAAATCAAAGGCCCAAAATAAATTATTTCTGTGACTCTGAAAATATTGGTTTGGATTTCACCTCATGCCAATATTTTCACAGAATAGCAGGAACATTTTCTTGGACTCATTTGATGGGATTTAAATGTTGGTTATTTTTAGAGGTTTTCCGAGGCTTTTGAAAATTCCCCAATTCAAATTTCATTTGAATTTAAACATGATGCTCACATGGAAGCTAGCATAGGTCAGACCAGAATTAGGGATGTGACAACTCACCCCCGCTAAACCAGAATCTCGTCCCGAGATTCAAGACGTGAGGTAAGAAGACAGAGGGGGACACAAAGCTAATAACACAATCTTCATGATCCAACTGCCCTTCTCGGAGATGTTGATCCGCTACATCATATTGATTATGACATCCTTTCCTTCGAGAACTTCATCCAACATGGCGACAAGAGAGCAAGACAACCTCACAAGAATGGATCATCGATCTTAATGAACACAAGATCAACTCACGGAATGAGACGTAGAAACATCTCTGGAGATGAGAGGCAAAACATGCATCAGGAGGGACGGAAGAAACAATTTGACGAGGGTTTCAAAGTAGCGAGGAAACAATTACCATGATCCCATAACGGGGCACCTTGGGAGAGGTGACTCGTAGAAATATTCCCTTAAGTGGCAAAAGAGTTACTTTTGATTCAGAGATCATTGAAACTCTTTATACCAGCCTAAGGCAAATCACAATCGATCGTTTGAGGGAGCTCGGAAGAATGGCATACTCAAACTAGGATGGATGATGTGGACTACCTTGTTGGACCCTTGGTAAGCCCACTTTCGAAGATGATCTTGGACAACAACTGCTGAGAAAAGCAGCCCATGGAATTTGGCCCAACAGTGGTGTAAGCTGGGAACAAAATGCAAATGTTGGGAATGTTCCAACCATCATATCTGCCTGAGATTCAGATCTGGTTGGTAACGGGATATTTCAAACAGCATGTCTGGAAAAGGAAAGGTTGCAACACAAATCGACGAGATGACGTTGCGAGATTCTCAGGAGATGAACTATGATAGCAAGCTCCAAAACATGAGCGGGTTGTGCTACTCGCATGTGAACACGCTGTCCCAGACAACATGACCACATAGTAGTCTTATAATAAAATACTACCGAGTTCAGGTGGGGAACCATCATCGAGTATATCGAAGTCCTTGCGTAAGTCTAGCTCTTAAGAAGAAACTCCTTCTCCTTGAACAAATCAATCAGTGGCTTGGTGTGCTAGGGATTTATATAGAATGAAGGTTGCAATTCTCCAGACCACAAAATACTTCGCACGTATGCATGAATGGCTTGGGATGATTCCGGAGGAAGAAAAATAACTTTCTCGAATCCATGGCGGCAACTTGCATCAGATGCACATGAACTAGAGGAAGTCACTTCTTTCATCCAAACATATGCTCCATGGACTAGCACGAAGCACATGCTTTCAAAAGTTTCCAACATTAGCTTAATGTTCAACATGAATCATGGACAAGATGAAATGTGGATGATGAGCTCAACAGCAAATCATCGAGATTTCCATGAAGATGGAATTCCACAACTATGTGAACAAGGTGATAGCATTGGTCAGACCCAAAAGATATAATGATGAATGCCCGAGGACATAACCACGAGTAAGACAACATTACGAAAATCGTTGGTTCTGATTTGATTTGACGATAGCCCACACTCAAATCAAAGATTGGTAAGATAATAGATCCACAACTGATCACGAGGATCAATCAATGATGATATCATCTTTCTTCAACACACACACACACACACAAGATATCCCTTAGTGATGAACTAAGTCAGGCAAGCTTCCATCTTCCAGCTCTCCAAGTTGTTGTTTGGCTTAACCAACTAGCTCAGGGGTATCCCACACAGATTCTTGGAGAATGGGTGGTTTGGAGGAAAACCAACATGATCATGAACTCAACATAGCGGTCAGGTGACAACCTGGTAATACTTCTGAGAAGATATTCGGAACATCACGAACCACCGATATGTTACTAAGCTTGAGAACAATCTTGCTTTTCAGAGCAAGACGATATGATCAAATAAGCAAGGGATTGAATAATACTAACTCATTGATCGAAGAGTGCACCAGAAATAAGGACTAGGTAGCACAATCTATCTTAGAATGATGATTCAATAACCAACACGCTAAGAATGGGAATATTGTCCATTTACTACCAAGCAACTAGTTGCTAGGAGTATTGATTTCACACATTACGGTTCACTTATCGGTATTCCGGTTGCAACAACACGGGACCGAGGAATGAACAATGATGGCGAGAGGTATCACTATATCAAGAGTTCATAGGAGGTGGTGCAATTTCCATGACAATCCTGACATAAAGGGGGTAATACTCCGAGGCAGAACAGAACAAAGCTGGATTGGCATTTTGATCTGCGGAATACAACTACTTTGACCAGTCCAAGAAATGGATGAGGTGCTGGAGTTTGTTTCTCCTAGTCATTCTGGAATAGAATGGCTTGACGGACCACAAAAAATAATAGACATCGATGAACGAATGCACGCATACTCTTGACTATCAATTGATAGACGAAGGTCAGAAAATAGCTAAAGAGGGACAACTCAAAGGAACATATGATTTTCTGAGTTGTGGATGCACAGATTAGCATGTCGAACGAGTTCAACATATTTCTTCCGGATAACCCATGCAGAAAGGTAGAACTGGTAGAGTCACAAATTTTGAATGGAGTACTCCTCAAGAGCACCCTGGTTGTGATCTTTTGGTTCAAAGAACTTCTACCATAATGGTTCATGGTATTGGAAGAAGGATTTACCACGGACCTTGAGGACTATTGCAAAGGTTACTAATATCCTAAGGAACTAGCAAACACTATCAACATGAAGTAAGTAGAGTGAATCTTGGGCTTAAGAACCCAGAAATAGAAGGCCTACTAACTAAATGGCATCACGGGATGCTTTCGAGAATGGTGGCCAGAATCATCACACTGGGAACACAAAACATGGCTAGATTACTAGGTGATTCTCTAAGACACCTATGGTCATAGTAATAGCTCCAACATATACGCCGAGGCAACGGAGTACCTCAACTTGACGATTAGTGTAGTTAATCTGGCCCAAGGAACATCGAGAACGGAAAGAAGGGATTTGCAAATGCATCAGATTGTTTAGAAACCTGGGATGACTCGGACAGCATAACGGCTATAAATGCTCAGAAAAAGATTTGAGACATTCACAAGGATTTGCATAGTCACTTAACAACATCATATCAAGGTTCTGGTTCAACTGACAACATACTAAAAGTAGTAGAAACTGAACTGAGGCCTGGAACCAACAATCCTAAGATTATACGGATTAGTAACACGTGATCCTGATAGAAAGACGAGAAGCCTAGTTCTTAATCCCCGTAGAAAAGAAGAGGCTGACTCAGATCAGAAGGGCATAAGGTAAAAGGAGTAAAAAGAGCCCTACGTTCCCTTCCACAATCAATTCCCTTATATAACTAAAGCATTTCTAGACTCGACTTCGACCAGTTTGGCTTGGTAATCCTACAGGCAGTCAGGCTCTGATACCAAAGCTGTCAGGACCCCGATTCCAAGTCACATCGATCTAGCCGGTAACACCTCATGTCACTTTGCGGCCTCACGCACGGTATTCCCACGGGTGTCGCCTTACCATGGCCCGGGACCGTTTGCGCCTTTTGGCTCACGTACATGATAGTGTCGCTAGCATCCATATGACAGAGAACCCGGGCCGACATGACTAGTCGTGAACCCATAGTGGCACTAACTTACGGGGACAGGCATACATGAATCAACATCGAGCATGTCGGTCAGCAGCGTGCGAATCTGGGTTGTAGCACTGGGCTAACAGGACTCCGGGAACCCGGGCTGTAGCAGGCTAGGCAGGACTCCGGATGTCACCGCGTGACATTTCCCTGAAGGGACAGACACAGGAACGAAGTGAATCACATGCCGGCCAGTCAAGTGTTCCGAAGCAGTAGTGCTGGGCTAGCAGGACTCCGGTGGACCGGGCTGTAGCGGACTACTATGGCTCATGGAAGCACAAGACTACATTTCCCCATAAGAGAGGCTACCAAGGATAAACAACTAGGTTCTCGGATCCCACACATACCAAGCATTTCAATCATACACACAATATACTCGATATGTGTAAATACAACATGGCATCACAACATAACTCTACGACTCAAGTACTTATTCATTAGGCTCCGAGGAGCGAGATATTACAAACATGGGTCTCATGACCCAACATTCAGAGCATACAAGTCAAAACACATGTGGAAGCTTAACATGTCTGAGTACAGACATCTACAAATGGAAAAGGCTACAAGACCCTGCCGAGGGCACAAGATCGTAGCTGAGGTAACAAGCTAAACATCGAAGTCCACACAGCACTACTAGCGAGACTGACGTCTCTCTGCAAAACATAAAATAGGCAAACGTGAGTACAAATGTACCCAGCAAGACTTACATCAGAACTAACTACATATGCATCGGTATCAACAAAGGGGGTAGTGGAGTTTAACTGCAGCAAGCCAGCTTTGACTCAGTGGCTAACCTGAACTACGACTGCAAGCAACTCTTTTGAGGTGGCGCACACGAGTCCACATATTCACCATATCAATACACCACTATGGACCCGCTCCCGTCTCCCTACGAGAAGGCCATGCATAGCACTCACGCTTATCTTGCGAGTTTTAGAGTATCCACTTTCACTTGTCTATGAACTGTACAGGCAACCCAGAAGTCCTTTACCGCGGACACGGCTATTCGAATAGATGATGTTAACCGTGCAGGGGTGTACTTCTTCACACACGCTCTCACCACTTACCACCATGTACACATCGTGTATCTCGGCAACCTTCAAGCGGAAGCCTGGCGAGGGAGTCGGCCACGACCTGACTAACCACACAAGTCTCTAGTCCAGGTTTATCGCCTATTCGGGTTCCATCCGCAAGGAGATCCGGCCGGGGTGTCGCTCACGGCCCCAAACGATGTGAGCAGGGTTCCCAAGCCCACCATCCGGGTGCCACTTGGTACACCGTGCCACTGTGCCTAGTCTGTCCCAAGCCCACCTGTACCGGGTGCTACTTGGTAGACTACTAACACTACCTACAAACACGAGAAACTAGTTGCAACTCCTGGACAGAGATCGGGTAGATTAATAAGTCGAGAGGGGCACTTAAGCATTCCAATGCGTGGTAGTAACTGTTCATGGATCACAAACACAGAACTCAATTCCTGAGGACGGCTGCAATGAGACAGCCCACCATGTACTCCTACATGGCCTCTCACCGCTACCTTTACCAAAACGTGTTCACACACTTAGCTCTCAACAGTAGGACATGTTCACCATATTCCAATTCATCCCCGATGAATCAGACCTGACTCAACTCTAAGCAGTAGCAGGCATGACAACAAGCATGAATGAGTAGGCACATCAGGGCTCAAACAACTCCTACTCATGCTAGTGGGTTTCATCTATTTACTGTGGCAATGACAGGTCATGCAGAGGAAATGGGTTCGACTACCGCAGCATGTAACAGTTGAATCGGTGTTGTCCTAATGAAGTAAAAGAGAGCAGGAGCGAGAGAGTGGGATTGTGTCGGAATGAACAAGGGGGTTTTGCTTGCCTGGCACTTCTGAAGATAGCATTGGGTCTTCATCAGCGTCAACGATCACAGCGTCGGAACAACGTCTACCGAGGGGGAACAACACCGGAAAACAGAGAGTAAACACAATGAATGCAATGCACAATATGATGCATGAACATGGCATGTATATGTGATGTTGTTTGTGCTAATGCAAACAGCAACAAGTTCAATGGAGCTCATTTGAATCAAGGATTCAAATGCAACTCCAAACTTAAGCATTTTAAATGCCCTTTATGTGTTTTCATCTATACAGCAGGTTTAGATTGGTTTGTCATGCATGAAACTAGTACAGATGGATAGATTGAATTTTTCTGATAATTTTTCATATATAAATTATTTCATTCTGAGCTACGGTTGAATTTCTATGATTTTTCAAAGTTTTGGATATTTTCTGAAATAAATAAATCATTTAAGACTTATTTAAATTCCAGAAAAGAGTTATTGCGTCAGCACGACGCCACTGTGACGTCAGCAGGTCAGCGGGGTCGTCCAGGTCAAACCTGACCAGTGGGTCCCACTGGTGAGTGGCACAACTAATTAACCAAGTTAATTAGCCTTAAGTTAATTCTAACTAAACTGTTTGTGGGGCCGGGGCCCACTAGTCAGCGACTAACTAGCTAACTAACCTAGGTTAATTAGTGTTAAACTAATACTAACTAAAAGTGTCAAGGGGGTGGCCCACGCGTCAGTGACACAAGGGGGAAGGTCAAACCCTGGTCAGCGGGGTCAAACCCGCCGGACCTGGTCCACGGCTCGTCGCCCGCGACGACAGAGACGGCGGAGGGCTTCGAAAATCGCCCATAGGCGATGGTTTTGGGCGTGGGGAGGCTCTACGAATAGCTGCTGCTCGCGCGCAGCTGATGGAGCAGAGGCGGGAGCTGGGGTGGCCGGAGACGACCGCGGCGAGGTCATCCGCGGCGGCCGGAGTTCGGACATGCGCGGGTTCGGTATTCCGGTGCACGGCAGGACCAGCTGGTGGTCGGGGTCGTCTCCTAGGAGCAACCCGGGCACGATGACGCGCCCAGGCGCAAACTACGGCGTCTGTAGCCACGACGGCGACATGGCCGGCGGGCGGGAGGTCTCGGCTCCGGCGGAAGAGGCGGCTAGAGGGCGGGAACGAGCTCGAGGAGGAGGGGAAAAGGCGGCGGAGCTCACAATAGATCAAATGGAGGGGTCGGCGAGCTCGGGGGAAGGCTTGGACGGCGTTGGAGCCACGGCGGCGATTGTCGGACCCGAGGATGAAGATGACGTCGATGGCGAATATGCAGGGCACCCGGCGTCTCGTGGCTTAACGGAGAGGTCGAGGGAGACTTGGCGGGGCTCTTTGCATGTCAGAGGGGCGAGGGGGGAGGCTCAGGGCGCGGCAGCGGCGAGCGGCGGCGACGGTGGCGCTCGGTTGCGGGAGAGAGAGCGGGTCAGAAGAGGGAACGAGCACGGGGGAGAGCGAGGGAGTGAACCAGGGAGCTGCGTGGCGTCACGGGAGGCGTCCAGGGCGTCAAGGGGGAGCGGCAAGCAGGAGGTGGCCGGGGCGCGTGGCCGCGCGCACGGGGCACACGCCTAGCGTCCTTCTGTCGCGAGGAAGATGACAGGGGGGAGGCCAATGGGCTGGGCCGCACAGTGCTGGACCAGCACAGGAGCTGGGCCGGTTGGTGGGCGCCAGGTTAGTCCTTCTCTCTCTCTCTTATTTTTCTTTTCTATTTCTATTATTTTGTTTTGATTTAGTTTGGAAACTAAACCATGTTAAAACTTTCTGTAAATTTTTATGTGAGCTCAGAGGCTAGTACAAGGTCACATGCAAACTTACAAAATATTTGAACATTATTTCTTATATAACAGAAATAATTCCAACCCAAATATATTATTGATTTAAATCAAAGGCCCAAAATAAATTATTTCTGTGACTCTGGAAATATTGGTTTGGATTTCACCTCATGCCAATATTTTCACAGAATAGCAGGAACATTTTCTTGGACTCATTTGATGGGATTTAAATGTTGGTTATTTTTAGAGGTTTTCCGAGGCTTTTGAAAATTCCCCAATTCAAATTTCATTTGAATTTAAACATGATGCTCACATGGAAGCTAGCATAGGTTAGGCTAGAATTAGGGATGTGACACCAAGCTTGAGGCCACACGCCCGCTCAGGTGGTCCAAGTGCGACATCACCTTCAGTTCGGCAGATCAACTCAAGTGCGCGGCTACCGCAGGCGCCCTCCCGATGCTTTGCTCCCCGGTCATCAGCAACGTGCAAGTCACCAAGGCCCTCGTCGATGGCGGCGCAGGGCTCAACGTCCTGTTCGTCGACACATTCGACAACCTCCAAGTGCCGTATGACCAGCTTCCGCCCACCAAGCCTTTCAGGAGTGACCGACGGCTCCACTACCCCGATCGGGCAGGTCCGCCTTCCCGTCACCTTCGGAGAACGCAAAAACTACCGCACCAAGCTCATCGACTTCGACGTCGTGCACATCCGTCTGCCGTACAATGCCATCCTCGGGTATCCAGCCCTGGCCAAGTCCATGGCGGTGACCCATCACGGCTACAATGTCCTCAAGATGCCGGGAAGCGGCGGAATCATCACGGTCCCATGCGAAGAGAGAGATGCGGTGTGCTCCCTTGAGCGTGCCTTCCAAGCTGTAGCGATCGACGACCCCGACAGCAAGGGCGAGTGCCCTCCTGAGGCCACCCCCAAGAAGAAGAAGCAGTTGTACCGTGCAGGACCTCAGGAGGGTGGCGACGCAACTGGAACCTCATCAGGACCAGCGCCCGCGCCGGGGGCGCCTCCCTCCATCGCATAGGAAGGCGCGCCCGGCGCCCTTCTCGGGTAGGGCTCGGGGGCTCTCTTCTGGAGAGCCTCAGACCTTGCCAAGATCACGAGGGAGGCGCTCGGTCACCACCTGGAGGTGTGCTTCACGGCACGTCTCCCTCAGGAGAACACAGGGCGAGGAGCGCCCACCGCTCAGGAGTTCATCACCAGGACCACTCAGGAACTGCAAGACGCAAGGGCCATGCGCGGCGACCACCGCTCGCGAGGCGCAGCTCCCCATCCAGGCGAGGATGCTAGGCTGCGCGTCTGCATCGACATCACAGGGCTCAACAGGGCCGCATCTCAGGAGCCCTTCTGGCATTCGCGCGTGGGCCGCTGCGAGGGTCCACCGCACAGCTACGTCCGCATGCATTTTGGCCTGCCGAGCGTGTCGTCCGCCTATCAGCGCAACTTGCGGCGCGTCCTGGTGACTCAGGAGGCCAGGCATCACGCCGTCCTGACGGAGATGGAGAAGGTCCTCAAGGAACCGCCTGGACCCCCAGAGCCTCCCGAGGCTTAGGGCCCCGGTGGCTCGTGAGGAGCAACCCCTTCGCCGCGTACCTTCAGCTGCTCCGACATCCCTTCATCGACAGAACCAGGTGACATTTTCCAAATTTATTTAGCTAGGAGCTTCCCTCGGGCTGCATCATTCCCAGGCCGCGTGGGTCCGTCCCTATGGCATGTACCCCTTTTTCTTATGTCTTTAGCTTACCTTGCTGGGGCGCCCCTCGGGCTGCATCATCCCCAAGCCGCTCGGGCCAGACCCGGTGGCATGTATCTTCCCTGCCTTTACCTAAGCCAGTGTGCTTTCCATGCCTAATCTACCTATGACTATTACCTGCTTGATCGTCACCCATCGTGGGAGCCGCGCGCCGGCCGTCTTTCTTCAGGATCCTTCACGTGAGTAGGTTAAGCATGGCGTCTGTGCTTGGGCCCGTCCCTGCAGCGTCGATAAATCCAACGGTTGAGCTCTGTCTGGCGGGCCGGCCCCGTTCACGTCACCTCCTGGGGCCGTTGGTGCTTGGCCCTCTCACGCGATAACCTCAGGAGATTCGTTCGGCGCAGGTTGTCTGACCACCTCGCAGGACCAGCACAGCGAACAAGAACCAAGACAAGGCGCAACCCGCCTTGAGGTAGGGCCTCGTGAGTCCCGCGCTGGCTCACGAGTGCCCAGATACACCTCGTCTAGCCCTGCCGTGCAAGCCACGTGTCAGGGCGGGGCTATACACGCCCCGGGGGCTCTCCGCAGTATGGAGTCCCCCTCCCACGTACCAGTGGAAGCACCATGCTCCGCGCTGGCCGTCGACACTGTTGAGGAGCGGCTATGCCCGTGCACAAGCGGAAGCACTATGCTTCGCGCTGGTGATAAACAACTGAGGGCGGCCTCACGGCCGTACCAACCTCAGGGAGCCCCAGAGCTCAGTGTCCGGCCTCACCGCAACGCCTCCTCTCGGGAGAGTCGCGCGAGGGGGCTGGGCACGGGGGCTGCGCTCGGGTCACGCCCAAGCGTACGCCACCCAACCAGGTCTCCCGGACCTGGTCGTCGTGCGTCCCTCCTCGGCGAGGGCAAAGGTATGGAGATTGTTTGCACGTCAAGGGGGACTCCTGAGCATCGCGACTCAGGAGCCTAACTTGTCACATAGCCCCTCACTCCTTGGTCCGTCCTGGTCTCCGGTCGGTCCAACGGAGGTTGAGGTATGCGCGGGGTTGGGCCCTGCCAACGTAGAACATTAACCTATCCTCGCGTATCCTTCCTATAAGCTGTTTGGGCGTCAAGGGGGACTCCTGAGCATCGCGACTCAGGAGCCTAACTGGTCACGTAGCCCCTCACTCCTTGGTCCGTCCTGGTCTCCGGTCGGCCCAACGGCGGTTGAGGTATGCGCGGGGCCAGGCTCTGCCGACGCAGAACATAAGCAAATAGGAAGAAAATCGCAAAATCTCAAAGCAAATATTACAAGACATATTGTTCTCACAATATCAAACGCGAGTTTAACGCCTCCACGAGGCATGGTGCATGTTGCAGGAATAAAATAGAAAAGCAGTCGCAGATCATCCCTGGACACCACCGTCGCCCACAAGAGGTGCTCCTTCCTTGGTGGCATCGCCTTCACCTGCACCACCAGCTGGAGCCGCGGGATCGGTGGCACTACCGGTCGAAGGCGCGGGGGTGAAGCCACGGAACTTCTTCAGCAGGGCCTCCACTTGACCTTTCACGGCTGCGGCGGCAGCTGTGCAGTGTTCATCAGCCACGGGCTCCAGCAGCTCGTCAAGGCGAGCGCTGGGGTCATGAAGGTGCAGATGGCTGAAGACACGCGTCACTGCAGCTGAAGAAAGGACGCGGGCCTCTGCCTCCGCCATGGGACCGATGCCCTCCACGACTTCCTCAAGCGCCTTCACCAAGAAGGGAAGCAGCTGAGCAGGGCCATCCTTGTCGGTGGTCAGCGGCTTCTCCAAGCCCTTCTCGCACAGTGACTTCAGCGCCACACGGGACCTCTCCTCAAGGAGCGAGAAAGCCACACGGTCTTCAGCCAGGACCTTTGCCCTGGCGTCAAGATCGACCTTCTCCGCCTCCACCTTCCACTCCAACTCCTCCAGCCGGCCGCGTTCAGCGGCCTGCGTCTTCGCCAGCTCCCCCAGCTCGGCGTCACGGCTCTTGATGGCGTCCTCCTGAGCCCTCATCTCCTCCTCCTTCGCCCGGCGGCCACGAGCTTCTTCTGCGTGCTCATCGCGCAGGCCCTTCAGCTCTTTCTCCAACGCCCGGCAGCGGTCGTGGGCGGCCTTGGCATCCTTCAGCGCCACCTCGCGATCGGCCGCAGCCTGCGCGGTGGCTCGCTTCTCCTTCTCGGAGGCCGTTGCGGCCTGGTTCAGCGTCGCTTGGACCGCCGCGTCAGACTGAAGCCAGCCAGATGCCAGCTCCAGGCGCCCGGCCACCAGGCTCGGATCCGCGCCCCGGAGATCTTCCCGCAGCTGGGTCATCTCTGAAAGGGCACGCTCCAAGACAGGAGAGGAGGCAGAAGAACCTGAGAACAATGGCGCAGCAGGAGAAGGAGGCGACGCCGTCACGAGGGCCTGGGAGACCAAGGGCTCCTGAGCCTTTGGGACCTCGGCGGCTGAGCCGGACATTGGCACTTCCGGAGCCAGCGGGGCCTTGGGGGCTGACTCCTCGTGACGACGCTCCCCCTGGTCTCGCGATGGCGACCGGGCCGGGGAGGTGCGAGTGATGTCACCTCCCTTCTCCACGAAGGGGGGCGTGGCCGCCGCATCCTCCTTCCTCCTCTTCGCCGAAGACAGCGGCCTGGTCAACCAAGGACGAACGTCAGGAAACAGCAGTATAAGCAAAAAAAAGACGAAGCTCAAGCACTTACTGGTCCACCGCAGCATAGTCCACCCTCCGCTTGGTGAGCTTGAAGCCCGAGAGCCTCGAGGCTTGAGGCTCGGGCGCGCCGGCTCCAGAAGCAGAGGACGGTGCAGCAGAAGGGCCAGAGGCAGCTCTGGGTGGCGTTAAGGCGGGGGCGGCATCTCGGGAGACCAGCGTGACCTGCCCCTCGTCGAGACAACGGGCAGCTCCCCCTCCTCCTGGTGGGCGTCGGCCTCGTCATCGTCCGGCAGGGTGCGGAGGATGTCGGCCTTGCTTAAGGGGGAAGTTTCCCCCATCTCCTCGAGGGTCACCTCCGAGTCCACCTCCTCTTCTTCCTTCCCACGTGACTCGTCAGAAGACAGCTCCACCGGCTTCGGCGCCACGGGGGCTCCAGAGGGCGCAGGCGGCACCAGCCCGCGCCCGTTGAAGGTAGGCCTGGCGGCCACGATCTGCTCCCAGTCCTTGCGGCGGAACAAGGGAACGAAGGCACTCGACGGGTACTCTTGGTTGTCCCCGACCAAGAGGCGCAAAACTACAGACAGCTCATCGTCAGGCAAAGCCTCCGGGCTCAGGAGAATCTTGTCCTCTTCATCCCCCAGCCTCCACAAGGGGCGCGCACGCGCCTGAAGAGGAGTGGCGCGCAGCATCAAGAATTCCCTCAGGAGCATGGCCCCTGTCACCTTCGCCGCCTTCGCGTTGCCCGGCTTCAGGCCGGTCTACATCTGCTCCAACACCGACGACGCCCGCTCATCAGTGAGCTTCGCGCAAGACCACCCCTTGTCGGACTGGGGCATCTCCGTCGGCAATGCCAAGCGCGGGTGGACACACTTGGCGCCCATCATGACCCATTTGGCCCTGAGGTTGTCGGCCTTCTTCCCGGTGTTCGAGATCGAGTTGGCCTTGCCGGCCGCAATGAAATTGGCGCACCCGGAGATATGGCCCTCACTGACGCGGAGGAAGAAGAAGTGGCGCAGCAGAGCCACGGACGGCATCACGCCCAGATACGCCTCGCAATAGTAGGCGAAGATGGACAGGAGAAGGATGGAGTTGGGATGAAGATGCAGCACCTGCAGCCCGTAGTGGCCGAGGACCTCATAGAAGAAGTCAGAGAAGGGGGGAACCAACCCCACGGCGATACTTCTCATGAAGAAGGGGAAGAAGGTGCTTCCCTCGGGCTCCGGCACGTCGGAGGCGACCCGGAGCTCTGTCTTCCCCCTCTCGCTGCTCTCCCCCGCCGTCAGCAAGCACGTGGCGGCGAGGTTCTTCTCCGAGACATTGGGCGCGTCGAGAGCTGGTTCGTACCAAGCCGGCGACGAGGAGGACTTGACCTTGCGCGGCGCCATTGGTCGCAGATGCGGAGGAAGGTTGGAGCAGATCTAGAGGTTTCGGCAGTGAGGAGCAAGAAAGGGGATCTGGAGCAAGACGAAAGGGAGCAGTGAAGGCAAGCACTGTCTGCGCCAGCCCTTGTCAAGACGGGCAGTTGCCGAGGCAGCATGGGGAAGAGGAGAAGCCCATGTCCAATCAACCGCCACGCGTCGACCAAGGCCGCAGGCTATTGGGGCCCGCGGCGCTCCGCACTTGACCTTTGGCTTCGCCTCGAAGCCAAGCCCGAGCGCGCCTTGGACCCGGGGGCTACTGTCGGCGTTCTGGGAACGGGGATCCCCAGACTTGCCTGCCTCCGGCCCACGGCGTGGCTCTGCGAGCGGGCCTGTACGGCCCATATTCATCAACAAGGCATTCAAGACCCTCACGAGGGGCCGAGCCTCGCGAGGCGGACGACGCAAGACCTCCTCAGGAGCGGCCTCACCAGGCTGGCTCATGAGGGGCGGAGAGATCAAGGCAAGGCAAACCT
This sequence comes from Aegilops tauschii subsp. strangulata, assembly GCF_002575655.3. Taxonomy (NCBI): domain Eukaryota; kingdom Viridiplantae; phylum Streptophyta; class Magnoliopsida; order Poales; family Poaceae; genus Aegilops; species Aegilops tauschii. The sequence goes on from NC_053039.3 coordinate 475,094,568, forward strand.
CGCGAGGTTCTCGTGACGTGAGCCATGACGATCAAGATCAGGTGGGCGCCAGCGCGCAGTGTCCTTGTTTCCCCTTTGGTGCTAAGGAAGCGAGCGTAGGCACGGAGTACCGAGGCGTCAAGCAAAGGTTTCCATAATCGGTGCAACGAGACCAAGACCAGCAGGACGGCAAGACGGAGGTCACCATGGAGCCTGAGGCGGCGTCACCACCAGAGCCTTTTGCAGGCGAAGACCGCTTTTGTCAGGATAAGCTGTACAAGCTGTCCCCTTTCAAATTGGCCGTTGTTGGCTCCCTTCCCGCTCAATATTTGGGAAGAGGACCAGGGCCTATATAAGTAGAACTAGCCACCACAGTAGGGGGCAACTAAGCCTCAGGCAACCAAGCATCAGGCATCTGATCTGATCTCATCTCATATTGAGTAATCCTCACCCACACACAGAGCGCAAGAACACCTCAACCTCAGGAGGCTGTTCTTCCCCTTGTAATTGTTCATCCATAGCCCAAGAGGCAATCCACCACCACCACACTGAAGTAGGGTATTACACCACAACGGTGGCCCGAACCAGTATCAACCTTGTGTCCCTTGTGTTGTGAGTTCGTCGAGTTCGTCCGTGAGATCTTAGCAAGCTAGGACGTGGATCGGTAGGGGGAGAACTTCGCGCGCACCCCAGAGTTAGAACCTTAAGGGTTTTGCTGGAACCTGTGATCCGACAGAGAGATATGCTATATTGCTATTAAATGTAAAAAACATCTTCCAAAGAAAATAGTCCCGCTATCGGTTCCTTTCTTTGCGTTGTCATGCTAATCATGATCATGAAACCTCACCTCCGATCAATGTGGGAGAAAAATATTGAGGATTTAGTTTGGGGAAAGTTCCCGAACTATGTGGTCCATAGCGAACCTAAATTTTCACTTCCGTCGTTGCCGACCAATTATATCCTTTAAGATGGCTAGCTTTCGGCTTCACCCAGTCTGAGGTACTAACTCGGATGACCCGGTAGTAACAATCACGGAGGTGCTCCCTTTACCGCCTAGCCGATCGATCGGGAACGTAGGGGTAAGCACAGGAGCCAGGCAACCCAGCTTGGCCAAAATCTTAAGTCAAATTGATGCATATTTATGGCTTTATAACGATAATTACGGAAGGCAGTGCTTGTGTAATGAATACAAACACTGATGATATTTGTTTATTTTGACTCCGTTGCGGCCGTTTATCATTTGAAAGTGGCCCATCATCGGCTTCTACCCCTTTGTAGATGCTGCACATGGTGTTTCCGCAATAACAAGGCAACCCTTAGCCGACGTCTCGGTGCCCGGAGCGGTTGTGCTAGCAGAAACAAGGCAGTCAGATATGCGGGCTTTATAACTTTCACTTAGTCATAGGAGCTTAAAGTTGGGAGGCCAGTTACTAGCCCCCGGTTAGTGTTCGACGACAGTCGAGGTCAAGCCGTAAACACTTCGGCCCATGTTATGAACAGACCGTCATTTAACACGGGGTGACCTCTATCGATCTTATAGTTTAATACAGTCATCGGATCGCTGACCAGTTTGCGCTTATTGTGACAGTCAGTTTTTGGCTTTCTCCACTGAGGCGCTTAACCATACTAGCTCGAAGCACAATCACAGTGATTCTCCCTTTGCGCACCTAGCTGAACAAAGCGGAACGTAGGAGGCAAGCACAGGAGCCGGTCAACCCAACTCTTGACCGAAGACACAATTTGAAACTGATGCATATAAAGCAATATCCGAGAACATTTTGCCGAGGACTCCTCGGAGTACCTTGGCTTTTGGTGGGTTCGGATCAAGTCGCAGCCCCCCGTTGATATTGTCGATGCTTAAAAAGTGTACGGCAGTGTACTGCGGGATTTATGCTTGGACCCAACACCGAGGTGCAGGTTGGCAGGAAAAATGCCGAACTATGGGTCGAAAAAGATTTCCCAAGCTGGATTATTACGTAGGGTACCTCGGTCAAGAGGATGTCTCGCCTCACAAAAGAAAAACACACAAATAGATCAAAAGTGCCATAAGCTTAAAAAACCAAAAAACTTATGCGGAAACTTTACGCCCAAGCTAAATCAAGTTTTTTTTGTGCCAATCCGAAAATTGGTCTTGAAATTAGTTTGTGCTTCCGTCGTGCTTTAACATGACACAACCGACCTCAAGACTTCGAGTGGGTCAGCCTTCGGCTTCAACCTCCTATCCCTAAGGCGGAGTGCTTCTCAGGCCAGTTAGCGAACTAAACTCGAGCAGCTTTAGAGAGAAACCAGGCTATCCGGCTATTGACCACATACTCGAGTCGAGGAAGGAGTGATAGAAAAAGACTTTGCAATGAACAAGAAGAAAACACATTTATTATAAAACGGCTCATATAAATTTTAAGAGCCCCCATTTAACATGGGTAAAGGGAGTTTATTTTAACAAACAACTCACGCGAGCATGGTCGAACCGAAGTCAAATTAAAAATTAAAAAACTTTGAGCATGAAAGCGACTTAACTGATTAATGTGTTCGGCGTTGATGTTGCGGGTCGAGGTCCCAGCCCCCAAGCCAATCCCGAGGTGCCCGAGCGAAGAGCTCGGCTTGATGAAGCGGCGACATAGCACGACCAATGTGGCAAGGTGGAACCCCCAGGCCGACCGAGACGACGGAGCAGGCCGGCAGTATGACGCCGAAGTCCCCAGTGTGGGTTAATGAAGTGATGACGAAGCCCCCGGTCCAGCTGAGGTGCCGTGGTTCGTCGGTGCACCGAGGTGACAGCGCAGCCCGGTCTGAACCAATCGCCTGCACACATAAAATAGTGCAAGCCAGAAATAATAACAATAATATGCTTTAAAAATTCTTCTACTTAATTAATTTAAGTGAAGTAAATAATTAAAGAAATATGGCATGAATGCCGAGGTGACGGAGTAGGTCGGTAAGGTGATGTTGCAGCCACCATGCCAGCCGAGTGTCGAAGTTGGTCGGCCGGTGACGCCGAAATCACCGGAGCATGTTGATGAAGAAATAGTGGAGCCCCCGGTCCAGCCGAGGTGTCGAAGCCTCCATGTCAGCCGATGAGGTCCGCGTGATGGACATCAGCTTGAAGAAGCAACAGTGCGGCCATGCCGATGCAGGTCGTAACTCGTGACGTGGTCAATGCCGGCTTGATGAAGTGACAGTGCGGCGATGCCGGTGTGCCCGCTCCGTGTAATCCGTGGGGCGGCGATGTCTGTGATGATTTATCCTTCACAATGCCTAACTCTTGTTCGGCTCGCCGAGATGATGAACCGAAGAAGTTGAGCTCGGCTCAACAAAGCGATGATGTGTCTAGCGCAGGTCGGCAGCCGTGGAGCAATGTTACCGGACTGGTTTGACACCAGCGTGATGGTGAAGAGTACCTTAGAGAAGGCTTAAAATTTTATGGGCACGTGTTAAGAACAACGCACAATACCCTAGAATAAAATTCCTTTAAAAAGGTTGTCCAATATCACGTTCATAAAGAAACATGAATTCGGGTCGGATCCGTATTCGCGCAGAAAACAGATCAGAAAATTGGTCCACTCATCGGAAGGTTCCTGGAGTTTGAACCGTCGGATCGAGCTGAAATTTTGAGGGGTGGTAGATATGGGAATTCCGCAGAAGATGAACGGTTGGATCTTCCAAAGGATCTCTGAGCTGGGCTCTGGAGACCACGCCCTAAATTCGTCCACATTCCCGTCCAGATTTGACAGGGCTCCGGTATATCGTAGATTGTCGGAGATTCCTCCATCGGAACTCTACGAAATTTTGCATGGTTATTGTAGACTTAATCCCGCACAATTCCATCGAAGCAACCGTTAAAACGACACTCGAGGAGGCGGTGGCGGCGAATACAAGTTCGCTGTCTAGAAAACAGCACGGTTGCTCAAGGGCAATGTTGACGTTCAGCCCCCGGGCTCCATGAATGATTCCTCCATGATCTTTAGAGAGATCGGAGTTGATGTTGATCAAGGTCATCGTCCGAACATGACGATCTGACGCGGAGTGCAGTCCTCGGTCGAGCCAAGATGACCAGCCGAGCCGGTGACGAAGATGCCGATGTCGTAGTTAATCTGCAGATGAGCCATTGATCCTTCGTTGATCTCACAACGGAACTCTCAATGAAAGCACCATTGCCGGTGTCAAAACCGGCAGATCTCGGATAGGGGGTCCCAAGCTATGTGTCATGGATCGATGGGTAACAGGAGACAGGGGACACGATGTTTACCCAGGTTTGGGTCCTCTTAATGGAGGTAATACCCTACTTCCTGCTTGATTGATGTTGATGAATATAGAGATTACAAGAGTTGATCTACCTCGAGATCATATGTGTTGTGGTCTAAAACCTAAGGGTATGATGAATAATATCATAATGATCTAGCGTATCTCTATCGACTAGCCCGGCCTCGGCTTATATAATGTACCAGAGGCCTAGGATAACAAGAGTCCTAGTCGAATACGTCGGTGAAGAGGAGTCCTTGTCTTGATCACCAAGTCTTGTGGAATCTTCCTCGTGTATGCATCGGTTGTCCGAACTGGCCCATGAGTAAACGGCCATGGGGGTCCTCGGCCCAATCCAACTGATCGGGAGACGACGTGGTGAGTACCCCCTAGTCCAGGACACCATCAAGTGCGACAGCCATGCCCGGCCGCTGCCTGGCGCTCGCGAAGGAGTCGTTCCGCTCCCTCTTGCGTCGTGTGGAGGACCGCCGCAGGCAACGCCCACCCTGGCTAGGGAGCCTTGTCCTTGCCCTTGCCGCCGCCGGCAGCTGTCTCGCTAAGAGACCATTCCTCGCGCGATCTTCATGAGCTCCCTGTCGAGGCGGCGTAGGCACCACAAGGTCATCTCCGCGGTAGTTAGCGACCGGTAGTGGGCCCAGAACTCTGTCAGGTTGGGTTCCGCGTGGACCTAGGTTAACGCCTCATCGGACTTCGCGAACACATAGGGGGGCGCCGCGTTGTGTCACTCCCATCGCACCACCTACCTGGTCGCCCTCTCCTCGGGCGCCACGATGCTCTGCCGCGATGAGGAGTCATCGTGGTCACCGAGGGGGTAGAGGAGGTTTCCACATGCCTTTGCGATCGCCGGCGGCAGCTCCTCCATCACGGCCTTGCCACGCTAGACATGGCGCAGCGACAACGTCGGCTGGTCGATGCGGCCGTACCAACTATGTTGTGTCGGTTCCTCCTTCACGCGACCTCCGATTTGAACACCGCGGTTGCGTGGGGGCATCGGATCCTCCTTCAGGCGGGCTAGCGACGGTGAAACATGGTAGTGCAGCGACCGCTCAATCTTGAGGTTGATTTGCCACTGGTACTCCTCATTCGTCGTCGCCACCCCACCAGGGGGCACGGTTGTTGCGACGGCTGCTCCTCCTTGTCGCCGGAGGAGATGATGATCTCCCCCTTCTCGGGCGAGGCAGACGCCGTGGAGGTCGAGGGGCCCGAAGAGCGACAGCGGCGGCGCCAAGATCCGGATCGGAAGTCGCCGACGGCTAGCACGGAGAACCATGACTTTGGCATGTTGTGGATGGTGCCGGACCAGATGAGGTCGGTGAGGTTATGATGGCCCAAGAAACAAGAACAAGCCCGATGAAAACAAGAAGGCCAAGGACAAGATCAAGAGGGAAGCGGACGCATCAAGCTTGCGGGACAAGATAGATGCCATGGTGCAATCAAATGAGTCGGTGGTGGCTAAGACATTGGAGGCAAAGTAGGAGTTGGCCGACAAGAAGGCGCAAGAGAAGCAAGAAAAGTGGCAATTACTCAAGGAAGAGGGGTTGCGCAAGGCCGCCATTGAGGAGAGAAGAGCCCTTGCCGAGGAGAACAAGGCCTTGGCCAAGCTTCTTCAAGAGGAGAACAAGATCATGACGATGAACCGCAATGACATGAACGACATCACGAAAGAAAGAATGGCATGATATTGCATGGAGGGAGATCTTGGAGAGAAAGAAGTGTCGACGGGTGGTGGCTTTTGGTGGTGGTGGTGGCGGCTTTGGTGGAGAGTGATAACGATGGCCATGGAGGTGGTCGTGCCTTCAGTGGCGGTGGTAGAGTGATGATGATGGTCATGGAGCTGGCGGTGACTGCAAATATTCTGTTTTATCATTCGGCCTTGCAAGGTCTGTTCGGCCGCAGCCCATGCCAGCCCTCAGAACATGTTTTCCGCACCACTTATACTCACTTTAAAGATTCGCACGATAAGGGGTCTAGCAGTAGAGATGCTCTGAGCCTTCCAAGATTTGCTTCCCGTAACCACGCGGTAGGTGTGGGCAGCAATTATTAAATCATTCAAACGAAAAAGAAAAAGGGATTGCTTCCCGAAGGGTGAAGGGCTTGCAAGAGGATGGCAACTCCATATTGATCGATCAACATGGTGGCTTGGTTTCAAAGAATTCATGGACCACGTTTGCATCCTTCGTGACATCTATGAACGAGCACCATTCGATCTCACGAATGTCATTCAATTCAGCAGATCCTTCCGTTGGTAAATACCACAACAAGACCCTGAACCGCCGATGTGCTACTGTGCTAGAGCCTAGAGGGAACTTCAGTCAAGGGGCTTGGGGCCTCACTGTGCACTGGACGGACATTCTAGGCCCCTTTTGCCTCCCCCAGCCAGCATCTTCGGGAAATAAAAACCAAAACGAGAGAAACCACATTGCAACATGTATACCTCCGAATTCCTATTTGATTTCTATTTATTGTTCCTTTTCATCATCCCTAATTCCATACTAATGAATTTGGTACAAGAGATGAATCATCCGCAAAGTTGATGCTCTAGCTCAAAATTTACAGTTGAAGGAAGCGAGTAATGCGGTTATTCCAGCTATTCAGGACCCAACAAGACCCTTGTGCCGAGCATAAGCAACAATCGTGACGAACATGAAAGCACAAAACAGCCCTGATACAATAACCACCTGCAACATGGCAAACACAATGTTATGGACGAGTGAGGCGATCGCTATAATAATTCACAATCAACAAACACTAAACAGAGCATGTTATGAAAAAGTGATGCCATTTACCCATTTGAAGACATATCCATGGCCGTCGTTCCAGGTGTAAGGTATGTTCATACCAAAGACTCCAGCAACCAATGAGTAAAGTGACAAGCAGACGGTCCCAGAGCTCAAGAATAACTCTAGCTGCACGAAGCAAAGAGAAATTAAGATTTACTCTGGCAGAATGTTTAACATGTAACGAGCCAATGAATATTCAGACTAGAATTTTGCAATGCAATGGGACCACTGTGGTAACTAGCAGGAAATATGATAGTTATCTACATCAGACAAGTTTATGAAACCTTTACTTGACATGGGGTTGCCCATTAAGATTTGTTGTAATTAAGCATATTTTATTACAAGCACAAGAATATCTAAAATGAACTGTTCTGAAGTACTAACATATTTCACAAAGCAAATCACAAGGTTTGAACTTTCAAAATTACCTGAATCAACTGATTACGGTGATTATCAAGCTGCAAAGAAGAAGAAAAATAAGCGGTGCTCCAAGGGTGAAAAGGTCCACATCAAGAACACATATATTTTACTAGGAAGCTTACCTGAATGTTAATATAATCTTCTGTGTCGTCAATATACTCTCTCAGCTGAAAAAGAAGTTGCAGACAAATACAACATCAACAAAATGCCAGATCCTAGGTTTTAAACAAGGCTTAACAGAGCTTCAGTGGTACTGTAATGATAAGTCCTGATTTTGCTAGCCTATTATGATACTGTGTACTTGACTTAGCTGCCCCAACTTACCGTTGTCAATTTGTTTAATGTGCCATCTATCTGCATGAAATATGCCTGCAAGTATATGTAAATTTCAGTACTCTGCCAGAGAGTAAACAAGAGATCTTAAAGCAGAGAGCAAATAACAACCTCCAGCAACATCTCCAGCTCTTCCACATCATTCTCATTTCCATGTATAGTTGCTGCACTGGCTCTACTAGCTCTTGATATTTTTGAACCAATAGTTGGGGATGCTGGGAACCAATTTGGTCCACCGGAACCACTGACAGGGGATGATGCCCCGGCCAACTTTCTAGACAAGTAAAGATCAGCCATGTCATCGTCATCATCCAATAATTGTTCAAGCTCATCTCTCACCTAGAAATTAAAATACACCTTGTGATATGCTAGAAAACCATAAACAAGGAAAATAATCATAGCAGTCCACAGGAGCTACTCACAAAATAGACTAATATACTCCCTGCGTAACTTAATACTCCCTCCGTCCCGAAATACTTGTCAGAGAAATGGATGTATCTAGATGTATTTTAGTTCAAGATACATCCACTTTTATCCATTTCTTCGACATGTATTTCCGGACGGAGGGAGTATATAAACGTCTTATATTAAGTTAAGGAGTATATTTCAAGACAAAAATAGCATAGAGAGCATACTCATCCATGAGAAGTATGTGATCAGACGAAAAATATTAGCTGGAGCACTATATAGATTCTAGAACAGCTCACGATTCCTGAGGTTGCATGAAGAAAGACAATTCCACCCCATCAAGCTTTTTAAGATACAAACAAAGGGCCGAAGACAATACATAGAAAAGCTAAGATAATGTTCTAATGAACTATGCAAGAGAATAAATAAAAAGGCGCGGTTTAAGCAGTGATTAGAATAAAAACAAAAATAAACAGAAAGAATCTTTATGAAATATAGATATACCATCTGGTACTATAAATGCTCATACAGATGTTTTGGGTTGTTTACTTCTACTCTAAATAATCGCTTGGGTTACATTAATTATGAACCATATTCCCTGTTGAGAACTTGAAATAGGGTGTGCGATATGATAGACAAAGGAAAAAGGAAAAGCACGGCGATGCCCATAAGACATCCAGAACTGTATGGCCTCTTTAATTCACATGACTTGCTCATAATCAGAATTTGGCTTATACTCCCTCCGTCCCAAAATAAGTGACTCAACTTTGTACTAACTTTAGTACAAAGTTAGTGTAAAGCTGAGTCACTTATTTTGGGACGGAGGGAGTACATAGTAGTGGAATTCAAATGACAATATGACGTACAGAACATCATAAGAAGTCAGTGGTTGAAGAATATACATAGAAGTCACTAAACAATGAAGTGTCAGATTTAACAAACTAAATGAAACAGAATGAACAAGAAACCAGACCTTCTGGACCCTTGCAGTCAATCTCGTCATGCCACTCTTTAACTTCCTTACCTTGTCCAAGTTGTGACTACTAATCTGTGGGCCAGTAGTAGAGAAATTAATATGGAGAAAATAGAAGAACAGGCCAATAAAGCGTTCGGAGATATTTTAGCCTGACATGCTTTCATGGGTGCATGGAAAATTAATAAGCATACGAAGGCATTTACACAGATAGGCATGCTAATGTGCTTATTATTCCTCAATGAAACTTTGTGTTATCATAAGTTTTCAACAAGCCAACAAGGATTTAGAGATAATTTATCCTGGTGTGCTTTAATGGGTGCATGGTTAGTTGTTAAGCATATTAAGGTGTTACAGAAGTAGGTAGGCTAATGTGCATTTTATTCCTCAATAAAACATTATGTCATCGTAAAGTTCTGCAATGCTACTTTAGATGGTGAATGAAAATCATATGGCAGACTGACTTCCTGTTATCAACAGTTATAAAGAGTACATAACACTTTCTAGCATTTTCTAGCATGCACTCCTTTCAGAAGTAAAGTGCACTGTCTAACACCTTAATCTTATTCTCACCATAAAATTCTATGGACACTAAATGGATCCTGAAACATATATGACCAAAAGTGGCATCTAGGAGAAATGAGATACCTACTATTACATCTTTCTATCATTCTATGAAAAAGTTCCTACTCAACAATGTTAGCACCATAAATGACTAAAATTATTAATTTTATGATGCAATTATAATATGATGTGGCAGCATTATTTACCTATCCATTGTTCATAGATATTTTTTCACTGCTGAAAATAAGGTGAAGCAGCATATTTCGGCATTTTATAATTTAATAAAAAATCACACCGCGTGTTACTTCAAATGTCACATACACGATGTATCCAGAAGGTGCTAATCAAATTCATACTAATAAAAGAATAAAGTAGAGTAAGCATGTGTTTACTCACCTTGGATGTCAGGTCATCCAAAGCTGGGTAAGCATTAGTCTCCAGCTCAGTAGTGCGCGCATCAAGAAAGCTGCAGATTGCTTCCAAAGTAACCTCAAGTGCACGGAACTCAAAGGGAGATTCTGGTGTTCATATAACGAGATTGCAGGGCATGAAAAAAATGTGCATAAGTATGCGACCATTTCCATGGATATGAATTAACGATAACCGGCAACTAAACCAGAAACAAAGAAGCAATAAAATCAGTAAGATTGCTATTCTGGAACATGGCTATGGTTTTACAAATGTACCAGCTGGCATGAACCAATTGCACGGAAAATATGCTTCTGAGTCATTTTGATCTAAGAATCAGGATGACACAACAATTATCGTATATAGATTACATACAACATACCAAATGAAAAGGTGGTACCATTGTTGTAAACAATCAGAATGACAGTGACACCATTATGTGTGACTGGTTTGTATGACTGTCACCATGTGGGTTAAACTAATCAGTCATGGGTCCGGTTGTAACCTATAATAAAAATGTAAACATCCTTTGGTCAACCATAGTAATCCTTATTAAAAGGACGGGTAGCCACATGTCTCCACTAGATCAATATTGTAGTATCTCAAATTTCTCTCAACAGATTACCCGGTGAATAAAATTGCAGAACATAGAGTGTCGTGCAGTGTAATTGATCTAGTACAAGAAAACTCAGATAAGCATCACGATATAATAGTAAGGTGCCAAGACTGTACACTTTGGAGTTTTCTTCTTGGACAGGTGGTTGTATTTTTGCCAAAAGAATGTCCAACTGACATGGACATGCACTAAAAAAGGAATACAACAGAACAGTGTGGCCAACTGGCCACATCCCAATCGGATTTTTTATCAATAGCTTTCTTTTACATGTTTGCATTCCTTCAGAACGTTTTGTTCCTTATTTGTTCCAATTATTGGGCATAGAAGGGAAATTGGCATACTACACATGGACATATGTGATAGAAGTTACTACAATCAACATTACAGAGATAGAGCAACCTGACAAAAAGAGAGCATGTTCTCAGCTTCTGACATCTGTAATTTCAAGAAATGGCGACTAAACTTACCATCTTCTTCAGCAGCTTCCGCATCATGCTGGCCACTTAAATTATCCTTTCCATCATGCTGAGCAGCACTTGAAGGTGCTAGTCGTCTCCGGAGCTCCTCTACAACAGGAATGACATTTTCATCTGAAGGATCCCTGAGCAAAACCTGAGCCCAGCAAAAACCAATAACTGTGAGTACGTACATCACCAACATTGCTGGACAACTAAGAATATATTTAGATGCACACAGTTCTATGAAACAAGCCATGGCTCCCAGAATATTGTGTAGCAAACTGATTTGAAACTTCCATATTGCAGGTAGAGGTTCAAAATTGACAGATCACGTCAAATTCAGCATGGTATGGAGGATACACTTGTTCCATTTTGCTCCAGAACAGCATAAAAAAACTCAGATCCCCTGATAAATATTTCACAATTATAGATACCTAATCATTCTAGTCAGAGACTGAGTGAAATTGTTCATATACTCCCCACAAGATTCGTCAAGTAGACCAGCTCATGAGAACGAATTATTGAAAAATGCTACCATGACAAGTATTCGACAGTGAAAAAAGACTAAGCAGTTAAGATCACCTCTTCAGAAGTAACGATCGCCTTTATATGCTGATCCACCCGCCGATGAGAGTTCCGCCAAAAACAGACAGAAGAGTCGTCAGAGATTACCAAGGGCGAATGAATCATGAATATCACTATATTGTCAGATAAAAAATACTGGCAGCTGTATCAGCTCCTTTGATCCATGGAAACACAACACCGACACCACACTAAAATCGTCAAAACGAACGATTAAACTATAATAAGTTCAGTACACACGTCTACTAAAATTGATTCAAAACGCAGCACCACTCTGATGAGCCTAAATCAGCACATGATCCACCTAAAAAAATACTAAAACAAAAAAGGGGAAAACAGAGTGACTTCCGGGAATTCGTACTGCCCCATGATCCCAGCCATCTAGCGAAATTCCCGACGAAAAGCAGAAGCAGAAGCAGAAGGCCGTAATCGACCGCACAATTCCGCCCGGAGAGAAGGGGGGGGGGGGGGGGGGGGGGGGGGGGGGGGGGGGGGAATACTCAGGACCGGCGGCCGGGGGTCCTCACCTCGAGATTGAGCACGATGGCGCGCTCGCGGCCGAGGATGGTGGAGGGGTAGGAGAGCAGCGGGTCGAGGATGCGCAGGTCGCGCGCGTTGATGTCGACGCGGTGCATGATGGCGTACTTGTCGGCGTCGAGCTCCCGCTCCTCCCCCGCCGCGTCGAAGAGGATCCAGCTCCGCGACGCCGCCCGCTTCTTCGCGGCCGCCAGCGCCGCCGCCGCGGCCTCGCCGCCCGCCGCCGCCATCTCGCAGCGGGCAGTCCTCTCACATCTCCGGGGGCGCCCCGCCTCCTAAGCCGCCGCCGCCACCACCCCCCACGTGGACGGCGGGATGCGTTCTACTTCTACCGCGCGGCTCTCCTGGCTCTTTTAATCGCGCGGAAAGGAAGGCTTTCTGGTGACGCGGGCAGATAAATAAATCGCGAGCAGGCCGGAGGCGTGGAGAGGGGCAGAGACGCCGCCTGGTCGTTTGATCCTGCGGCTGCGCGTGATGACGGATGGCCGGGGCGATCCGCGATAGGGCGGAGGCGGGTGACCTACTGGGGATCTGTTACTAGTAGTTGGGAAAACATAGACGGGGAAAAGGGGCCCGTTTGTCAGAAGAAGAATGGTCTTCTTTTTTTTTTGTTAGAAAAAAAAAAGAATAACAGCGGAGATTATGTTAGGTTTTCTGACTGTATAACCGTTGCCAAATCATATTTTTTTTCCTTTAATTTTAGTTAGTCATTTATTACTAAGGCCCTGCTACCAACTTCCAGTCAACCTTAGATTTAGAAGAAAAAACACCCGGTCAACCTTCCTAGAAATAATCAAGTCAACCTCAAGAAAAGTAATCTGTTATTCTAGTACGAGTACAACTTTGTCAAAAGGGGCCGTGTGCATGTTTGGGTGGAGCTGACATTCACCCTGGCAAAAGTTATGCTTGGCAAAGGTTTAATTTTTTAACTGATTTTTTTTCAGTTAGTTTTGACTTTTGAACTGATGCTTGACAAGCTCAGTCATCTATAATTTGGCTAGTGTTGAAAAGAAAATGAACCAGAGTAGGCAGATTAGTATGGGTGATTCCAGATTCCAATGGCCTTTCCTCGAATAAAAAAGTACGGGTGATTCCAGAAATTTGACAGTAATCCAAACAGAGGCCGCTAGGGTCTACAATCACAGTTGCCAAATTGGAAGCGTCCGCGAATAACATGGGCTCGCACCTCGTATCCATGCAAATTCATGCAACGCCAGGCGCGTAGGAACAAAGATTATGCATGAAACATAGAGGATTCATCACAGTGCTCGGACAACTAAATGATCATACTACTTCATCTCAATGTTCATCGTGGGTCAACCAAAAGGGCCACTATTCATCACCATACACGATAGTTCTACTACAAGTTATATATACACGAAATTAAGGATGTTTCGTCGTGGTATTTAAGTATTCTTGTTTAGTTTTTTCTCTATTTAGAAGTGGAATAGAATAACCCGGTTGAAGGATAATGAATAATGATCATACGTTTGTAATGCATTATATGGCCCAGAATATGTCCTATTCATCTAGCTTCTCAGATGGTCAGGATTCACCATCGCGTCGCCTTGCAATCCCCTCGTCATCTCCATGGTGGCCCTAGTACATGGCGAAGACCGCGTAGGGATCGTCGTCCGAGGGCCGTCAGAGGAGGAGGTGCATGGCAGCCCAGCGAGACGTATGGCGGCATGGCCTGCTCCGCGGCGAGGCATCGGCTTCAACGGTGGCCGCCACTTTCTCAGTCGCTGCTCGCTAGCTCGAACGCCACGATGCCCTATCGCAACGCCTTCGCATACTTGCGGCAGCGGCGCGCGGCGTCCGTCTCCACGGAGATCCATGACCGGCACATGGCCTTGCGGATGATCCGGCCGTCGTCAAAGGAAGGCGGCAAAGCGGACAATTGGATGGAGCCACATCGGCTAAACTCGGCCTTCTGGGCCTTCTCCTGGGTGCGACAAGCCGCCCACGCCTCGGACTTTGGGAGCTCGGCTGGCACGGTATGTGTAGCCAGCAGCGAGCGAGAATATGAAGGAAATATGCCCTAGAGGCAATAATAAAGTCATTATTTTATTTCCTTATATCATGATAAATGTTTATTATTCATGCTAGAATTATATTAACCGGAAACTTAGTATATGTGTAAATACATAGACAAACAGAGTGTCACTAGTATGCCTCTACTTGACTAGCTCGTTGAATCAAAGATGGTTAAGTTTCCTAGCCATAGACATGAGTTGTCATTTGATTAACGGGATCACATCATTAGAGAATGATGTGATTGACTTGACCCATTCCGTTAGCTTAGCACTTGATCGTTTAGTATGTTGCTATTGCTTTCTTCATGACTTATACATGTTCCTATGACTATGAGATTATCCAACTCCCGAATACCGGAGGAACACTTTGTGTGCTACCAAACTTCACAACGTAACTGGGTGATTATAAAGGTGCTCTACAGGTGTCTCCGATGGTACTTGTTGAGTTGGCATAGATCGAGATTAGGATTTGTCACTCCGATTGTCGGAGAGGTATCTCTGGGCCCTCTCGGTAATGCACATCACTACAAGCCTTGCAAGCAATGTGACTAATGAGTTAGTTGCGGGATGATGCATTACAGAACGAGTAAAGAGACTTGCCGGTAACGAGATTGAACTAGGTATTGAGATACCGACGATCGAATCTCGGGCAAGTAACATACCGAGGACAAAGGGAACAACGTATATCGTTATGCGGTTTGATCGATAAAGATCTTCGTAGAATATGAACATCCAGGTTCCGCTATTGGTTATTGACCGGAGACGTGTCTCGGTCATGTCTACATAGTTCTCGAACCCGTAGGGTCCGCACGCTTAACGTTCGGTGATGATCGGCATTACGAGTTTATGTGTTTTGATGTACCGAAGGTAGTTCGGAGTCCCGGATGTGATCACGGACATGACGAGGAGTCTCGAAATGGTTAAGACATAAAGATTGATATATCGGACGGCTATATTCGGACACCGGAAGTGTTCCGGGTGGTTTCGAAGAAAACCGGAGTGCCGAGGGTTACCGGAACCCCCCGGGGAAAGTTGGGCCTACATGGGCCATAGGGAAGAGGGGAGGCAGCCCACAAGGGGCAGCTGCGCCCCCTCCCTATAGGGAGTACGAATTGGACTATGGAGGGGGCGCGCCCCCCCTTTCCTTCTCCTCTTCCTCTTCCTTCCTTTCCCCTTCCTCCTCCTAGTTGGACTAGGAAAGGGGGAGTCCTACTCCTACTAGGAGGAGGACTCCTCCCCTCCTTGGCGCGCCGCAAGGGCCGGCCGGCCTCCCCCCTTGCTCCTTTATATACAGGGGCAGGGGGGCACCCTAGAACACACAAGTTGATCATTGATCTCTTAGCCGTGTGCAGTGCCCCCTCCACCATAATCCACCACGGTCATATCGTTGCAGTGCTTAGGCGAAGCCCTGCACCGGTAGCTTCATCATCACCGTCATCACGCCGTCGTGCTGACGAAGCTCTCCCTCGACACTCTGCTGGATCGTGAGTTCGTGGGACGTCACCGAGCCGAACGTGTGTAGATCGCGGAGGTGCCGTACTTTCGGTGCTGGGATCGGTCGATCGTGAAGACGTACGACTACATCAACCGCGTTGTCATAACGCTTCCGCTTACGGTCTACGAGGGTACGTAGACAACACTCTCCCCTCTCGTTGCTATGCATCACCATGATCTTGCGTGTGCGTAGGAATTTTTTTGAAATTACTACGTTCCCCAACAGTGGCATCCGAGCCAGGTTTATGCGTAGATGTTATATGCACGAGTAGAACACAAGTGAGTTGTGGGCGATAATAGTCATACTGCTTACCAGCATGTCATACTTTGATTCGGCGGTATTGTTGGATGAAGCGGCCCGGACCGACATTACGCGTACGCTTACGCGAGACTGGTTCTACCGACGTGCTTCGCACACAGGTGGCTGGCGGGTGTCAGTTTCTCCAATTTTAGTTGAATCGAGTGTGGCTACGTCCGGTCCTTGTTGAAGGTTAAAACAGCAAATACTTGACGAAAAATCATTGTGGTTTTGATGCGTAGGTAAGAACGGTTCTTGCTCAGCCCGTAGGAGCCACGTAAAACTTGCAACAACAAAGTAGAGGACGTCTAACTTGTTTTTGCAGGACTTGTTATGATATGATATGGTCAAGACGTGATGAGATATAAGTTGTTGTATGAGATGATCATGTTTTGTTCAAGTTATCGGCAACTGGCAGAAGCCTTATGGTTGTCTCTTTATTGCATAAGATGCAAGCGCCAAATAATTGCTTTACTTTATCGCTATGCGATAGCAATAGTTGCAAGAGCAATAGTTGGCGAGACAATCATGTGATGACACATTGATAAGAGATCAAGACGATGGAGATCATGGTGTCATGCCGGTGACGATAGAGATCATGACGGTACTTTGGAGATGGAGATCAAAGGCGCAAGATGATCATGGCCATATCATGTCACATATTTTGATTGCATGTGATGTTTATCTTTTATGCATCTTATTTTGCTTAGTACGACGGTAGCATTATGCTACCTCTTGAGCATGCGTTGGTTTTTCCTTGAAGAGGAAAGGGTGATGGAGCAAAGTAGCGTAAGTATTTCCCTCAGTTTTTAAGAACCAAGGTATCAATCCAGTAGGAGGCCACACGCAAGTCCCTCGTACCTACACAAACAAATAAGAACCTTGCAACCAACGCGATAAATGGGTTGTCAATCCCTTCACGGCCACTTGCAAAAGTGAGATCTGATAGAGATGATAAGATAATATTTTTGGTATTTTTATGATAAAGATTGAAAGTAAAGATTGCAAAGTAAAAATAGATTGAAACTTATATGATGGAAAATAGACCCGGGGGCCATAGGTTTCACTAGTGACTTCTCTCAAGATAGCATAAGTATTACGGTGGGTGAACAAATTACTGTCGAGCAATTGATAGAAAAGTGCATAGTTATGAGAATATCTAGGCATGATCATGTATATAGGCATCAGGTCCGCAACAAGTAGACCGACTCCTGCCTGCATCTACTACTATTACTCCACACATCGACCGCTATCCAGCATGCATCTAGAGTATTAAGTTCATAAGAACAGAGTAACGCATTAGGCAAGATGACATGATGTAGAGGGATAAACTCAAGCAATATGATATAAACCCCATCTTTTTATCCTCGATGGCAACAATACAATACGTGTCGTTTCCCCTTCTGTCACTGGGATCGAGCACCGCATGATTGAACCCAAAGCTAAGCACTTCTCCCATGGCAAGAAAGATCAATCTAGTAGGCCAAACCAAACTGATAATTCGAAGAGACTTGCAAAGATAACCAATCATACATAAAAGAATTCAGAGGAGATTCAAATATTGTTCATAGATAATATTGATCATAAACCCACAATTCATTGGATCTCGACAAACACACCACAAAAAGAGTTACATCGAATAGATCTCCAAGAAGATCGATGAGAACTTTGTATTGAGATTTAAAGAGAGAGAATAAGCCATCTAGCTAATAACTATGGACCCAAAGGTCTGAGGTAAACTACTCACACATCATCGGAGAGGCTATGGTGTTGATGTAGAAGCCCTCCGTGATCGATTCCCCCTCCGGCGGAGCGCCCGAAAAGGCCCCAAGATGGGATCTCACGGGTACAGAAGGTTGCAGCGGTGGAAATAGGGTTTTGTGGTGCTCCTGGATGTTTTCGGGGTATATGGATATATATAGGAGGAAGAAGTAGGTCGGTGGAGCTACGAGGGGCCCACGAGGGTGGGGGCGCGCCCAGGGGGGCAGGCGCGCCTCCCTGCCTCGTGGCCTCCTCGTTCGTTTCTTGACGTCCACTCCAAGTCCCCTGGATCACGTTTGTTACAAAAATAACTCTCCCGAATGTTTCATTCCGTTTGGACTCCGTTTGATATTCCTTTTATGCGAAACACTGAAATAGGCAAAAAAACAGCAAATTGCACTGGGCCTTCGGTTAATAGGTTAGTCCCAAAAATAATATAAAAGTTCTTAGTAAAGCCCATTAAACATCCAAAATAGATAATATAATAGCATGGAACAATCAAAAATTATAGATACGTTGGAGACGTATCAAGCATCCCCAAGCTTAATTCCTACTCGTCCTCGAGTAGGTAAATGATAAAAACAGAATTTTTGATGTGGAATGCTACCTGGCATATTTTTCAATGTAATTTTCTTTATTGTGGCATGAATGTTCAGATACGAAAGATTGAAGATAAAAGTTTAATATTAACATGAAAATAATAATACTTCAAGAATACTAACAAAGCAATCATGTCTTCTCAAAATAACATGGCCAAAGAAAGTTATCCCTACAAAATCATATAGTCTGGCTATGCTCTATCTTCACCACACAAAATATTTAAATCATGCACAACCCCGATGACAAGCCAAGCAATTGCTTCATACTTTTGGTGTTCTCAAACTTTTTCAATCTTCACGCAATACATGAGCGTGAGCCATGGACATAGCACTATATGTGGAATAGAATGGTGGTTGTGGAGAAGACAAAAAGGAGAAGATAGTCTCACATCAATTAGGCGTATCAACGGACTATGGAGATGCCCATTAATAGATATCAATGTGAGTGAGTAGGGATTGCCATGCAACGGATGCACTAGAGGTATAAGTGTATGAAAGCTCAACAAAAGAAACTAAGTGGGTGCTCATCCAACTCGCTTGCTCACGAAGACCTAGGGCATTTTTGAGGAAGCCCATCATTGAAAGATACAAGCCAAGTTCTATAATGTAAAATTCCCACTAGCATATGAAAGTGACAACATAGGAGACTCTCTATCATAAGGATCATGGTGCTACTTTGAAGCACAAGTGTGGTAAAAGGATAGTAACATTGTCCCTTCTCTCTTTTTCTCTCATTTTTTTTCATTTGGGCCTTCTTCTCTTTTTTTATGGCCTCTTTTCTTTTTATTTTTAGTCCGGAGTCTCATCCCGACTTGTGGGGGAATCATAGTCTCCATCATCCTTTCCTCACATGGGACAATGCTCTAATAATGATGATCATCACACTTTTTATTTACTTACAACTCAATACTTAGAACAAAATATGACTCTATGTGAATGCCTCCGGCGGGGTACCAGGATATGCAATGAATCAAGAGTGACATGTATGAAAGAATTATGAATGGTGGCTTTGCCACGAATATGATGTCAACTACATGATCATGCAAAGCAATATGACAATGATGAAGCGTGTCATAATAAACGGAACGGTGGTAAGTTGCATGGCAATATATCTCGGAATGGCTATGGAAATGCCATAATAGGTAGGTATGGTGGCTGTTTTGAGGAAGGTATATGGTGGGTGTATGATACCGACGAAAGGTGTGCGGTATTAGAGAGGCTAGCAATGGTGGAAGGGTGAGAGTGCGTATAATCCATGGACTCAGCATTAGTCATAAAGAACTCACATACTTATTGCAAAAATCTATTAGTTATCGAAACGAAGTACTATGCACATGCTCCTAGGGGGGTAGATTGGTAGGAAAAGACCATCGCTCGTCCCCGACCGCCACTCATAAGGAAGACAATCAATAAATAAATCATGCTCCGACTTCATCACACAACGGTTCACCATACGTGCATGCTACGGGAATCGCAAACTTTAGAACAAGTATTTCTCAAATCCACAACTACTCAACTAGCATAACTCTAATATCACCATTTTCATATCTCAAAACAATTATCAAGTATCAAACTTCTCATAATATTCAATGCACTCTATATGATAGTTTTTATTATACCTATCTTGGATGCTCATCACTTTAAGACTAAAATTTTAACCAAAGCAAATTACCATGTTGTTCTAAAAGACTCTCAAAATAATATAAGTGAAGCATGGGAGATCAATTATTTCTATAAAATAAAACCACCGCCGTGCTCTAAAAGATGTAAGTGAAGCACTAGAGCAAGATTAGCTCAAAAGATATAAGTGAAGCACATAGAGTATTCTAATAAATTCCGATTCATGTGTGTCTCTCCCAAAAGGTGTGTACAGCAAAGATGATTGTGGTGAACTAAAAATGAAAGACTCAAATCATACAAGACGCTCCAAGCAAAACACATATCATGTGGTGAATAAAAATATAGCTCTAAGTAAAGTTACCGATGGACGAAGACGAAAGAGGGGATGCCTTCCGGGGCATCCCAAGCTTAGGCTTTTGGTTGTCCTTAGATTTTACCTTGGGGTGCCTTGGGCATCCCCAATCTTGGGCTCTTGCCACTCCTTGTTCCATAATCCATTAAATCTTTACCCAAAAACTTGAAAACTTCACAACACAAAACTCAACAGAAAATATCATGAGCTCCGTTAGCGAAAGAAAACAAAACACCACTTCAAGGTACTGTAATGAACTCATTCTTTATTTATATTGGTGTTAAACCTACTGTATTCCAACTTCTCTATGGTTCATAACCTCCGATACTAGCCATAGATTCATCAAAATAAGCAAACAACACACGAAAAACATAATCTGTCAAAAACAAAACAGTCTGTAGTAATCTGGATCTAACGCAAACTTCTGGAACTCAGAAAAATCTACCAAAATAGGACGACCTAGATAATTTGTTTATTGAACTACTTCAATTGGAATCAGTATTTTATCACGTTCTGGTGATTTTTAACAATTGTTTTCGTTAGCAGAAAGTTCTGACTTTTTCAGCAAGATCAAATAACTATCATCCAAGAAGATCCTATAGGTTTTACTTGGCACAAACACTAATTAAAACATAAAACCACATCTAACCAGAGGCTAGATCAATTATTTATTACTAAACAGAACCAAAAACCAAGAAACAAAAATAAAATTGGGTTGCCTCCCAACAAACGCTATCGTTTAACGTCCCTAGCTAGGCATAAAGGCAAGGATAGATCTAGGTATTATCATCTTTGGTATTGCAAAAGAAAAGAGAAATTTTTTTATCTATAGCATTTATCTTTCTATTTTGAGTAAGCACATGGCCATTAATGGAGGAAGAAAGATTAAGCACGCTATGGAAATTTGCATCTAAGCTAGCCTTCATCTCTTTGATAATTTCGTTTCTAAGAGAGATGATCTTAGCGGGAGGAAAATACTTAGAGATAAAAGCATCGTTGCACTTATTCCAAGAATCAATACTATTTTTAGGCAAAGACGAAAACCAAGTTTTAGCACAATCTCTAAGCGAAAAAGGGAATAGCTTCAATTTAACAATATCATTATCCACATCTTTCTTCTTTTGCATATCACACAAATCAACAAAGCTATTTAGATGGGTAGCGGCATCTTCAGTAGGAAGGCCGGCGAATTGATCTTTCATGACAAGATTCAGTAAAGCAGCATTAATTTCACAAGATTCAACATCGGTAAGAGGAGCAATCGGAGTGCTAAGAAAATCATTGTTGTTGGTATTGGCAAAGTCACACAATTTAGTATTATCTTGAGCCATCGTGACAAGCAAGCAATCCAACACACAAGCAAACAAGAAGCAAGCAAAAAAGAGGCGAACGGAAAGAGAGGGATAATAAAACGGCAAGGGTGAAGTGGGGGAGAGGGAAACGAGAGGCAAATGGCAAATAATGTAATGCGAGGGATAAGAGTTTGTGATGGGTACTTGGTATGTCTTTACTTGTGCGTAGACTCCCCGGCAACGGCGCCAGAAATCCTTCTTGCTACCTCTTGAGCATGCGTTGGTTTTCCCTTGAAGAGGAAAGGGTGATGCAGCAAAGTAGCGTAAGTATTTCCCTCAGTTTTTGAGAACCAAGGTATCAATCCAGTAGGAGGCCACACGCAAGTCCCTCGTACCTACACAAACAAATAAGAACCTTGCAACCAACGTGATAAAGGGGTTGTCAATCCCTTCACGTCCACTTGCAAAAGTGAGATCTGATAGAGATGATAAGATAATTTTTTTGGTATTTTTATGGTAAAGATTGAAAGTAAAGATTGCAAAGTAAAAATAGATTGAAACTTATATGATGAAAAATAGACCCGGGGGCCATAGGTTTCACTAGTGACTTCTCTCAAGATGGCATAAGTATTACGGTGGGTGAAAAAATTACTGTCGAGCAATTGATATAAAAGTGCATAGTTATGAGAATATCTAGGCATGATCATGTATATAGGAATCACGTCCGCAACAAGTAGACCGACTCCTGCCTGCATCTACTACTATTACTCCACACATCGACCGCTATCCAGCATGCATCTAGAGTATTAAGTTCATAAGAACAGAGTAAGGCTTTAGGCAAGATGACATGATGTAGAGGGATAAACTCAAGCAATATGATATAAACCCCATATTTTTATCCTCGATGGCAACAATACAATACGTGTCGTTTCCCCTTCTGTCACTGGGATCGAGCACTGCATGATTGAACCCAAAGCTAAGCACTTCTCCCATGGCAAGAAAGATCAATCTAGTAGGTCAAACCAAACTGATAATTCGAAAAGACTTGCAAAGATAACCAATCATACATAAAAGAATTCAGAGCAGATTCAAATATTCTTCATAGATAATCTTGATCATAAACCCACAATTCATCGGATCTCGACAAACACACCGCAAAAAGAGTTACATCGAATAGATCTCCAAGAAGATCGAGGATAACTTTGTATTGAGATGAGAGAAGAAGCCATCTAGCTAATAACTATGGACCCGAAGGTCTGAGGTAAACTACTCACACATCATCGGAGAGGCTATGGTGTTGATGTATAAGCCCTCCGTGATCGATTCCCCCTCCGGCGGAGCGCCGGAAAAGGCCCCAAGATGGGATCTCACGGGTACAGAAGGTTGCGGCGGTGGAAATAGGGTTTCGTGGTGCTCCTGGATGTTTTCGGGGTATATGGATATATATAGGAGGAAGAAGTAGGTCGGTGGAGCTACAAGGGGCCCACGAGGGTGGGGGCGCGCCCAGGGGGGTAGGCGCGCCTCCCTGCCTCGTGGCCTCCTTGTTCGTTTCTTGACGTCCACTCCAAGTCCCCTGGATCACGTTTGTTCCAAAAATAACTCTCCCGAAGGTTTCATTCCGTTTGGACTCCGTTTGATATTCCTTTTCCACGAAACACTGAAATAGGCAAAAAACAGCAAATTGCACTGGGCCTTCGGTTAATAGGTTAGTCCCAAAAATAATATAAAAGTGCTTAGTAAAGCCCATTAAACATCCAAAACAGATAATATAATAGCATGGAACAATCAAAAATTATAGATACGTTGGACACGTATCACATTATAAGATGATCCCTCACTAAATTCAAGGTATAAGTGTTCTCCCTGAGTATGCACCGTTGCGACTGTTCTTCATGCTGAGACACCACATGATGATCGGGTGTGATAAGCTCTACGTTCAAATACAATGGGTGCAAACCAGTTTTGCACACGCAGAATACTCGGGTTAAACTTGATGAGCCTAGCATATGCCGATATGGCCTCGGAACACTGAAGACCGAAAGGTCGAGCGTGAATCATATAGAAGATATGATCAACATAGTGATGTTCACCATTGAAAACTACTCCATCTCACGTGATGATCGGTCATGGTTTAGTTGATTTGGATCACGTGATCATTTAGATGACTAGAGGGATGTCTATCTAAGTGGGAGTTCTTAAGTAATATGATTAATTGAACTTTAATTTATCATGAACTTTGTCCTGGTAGTATTAGCATATCTATGTTGTAGATCAATAGCTCGCGATGTAGCTCCCCGTTTATTTTTTTATATGTTCCTAGAGAAATATAAGTTGAAAGATGATAGTAGCAATGATGCGGACTTGGTCCGTGATCTGAGGATTTTCCTCATTGCTACACAGAAAAATTATGTCCTTGATGCACCGCTAGGTGACAGAACTATTGCAGGAGCAGATGCAGATGTTATGAACGTTTTGACAAGCTCGGTATGATGACTACTTGATAGTTTAGTGCACCATGCTTTACGTCTTAGAACTAGGACTTCAAAAATGTTTTGAACGCCACGGAGCATATAAGATGTTCCAAGAGTTGAAATTGGTATTTCATACGCATGCCCATGTCGAGAGGTATGAGAACTCTGATAGTACTTTGCCTACAAGATGGAGGAGACTAGCTCAACCAGTGAGCATGTGCTCAGATTGTCTGGGTACTACAATTGCTTGAATCAAGTGGGACTTAATCTTCCAGATAAGATAGTGATTGACAGAGTTCTCTAGTCACTATCACCAAGTTACTAGAACTTCGTGATGAACTAGAATATGCAAGGGATAACGGAAACGATTCCCAAGCTCTTCGCGATGCTGAAATCGGTGAAGGTAGAAATCAAGAAAAAGCATCAAGTGTTGATGGTTGACAAGACCACTAGTTTCAAGTAAAAGGGCAAGGGAAAGAAAGGGAACTTCAAGAAGAATGGCAAGCAAGTTTCCACTCCTGTGAAGAAGCCCAAAGCTAGACCTAAGCCTGAAACTGAGTGCTTCTACTGCAAAGGAAACGGTCACTGGAAGTGGAACTGCCCTAGATACTTGGCGGATAAGAAGGATGGCAAAGTGAACAAAGGTATATTTGATATACATGTTATTGATGTGTACTTTACTAGTCCTTATAAGCAACCCCTCGGTATTTGATACTGGTTCAAATGCTAAGAGTAGTAACTCGAAACGGGAGTTGCAAAATAAACACAGACTAGTTAAGGGCGAGGTGATGATGTGAGTTGGAAGTGATTCCAAGGTTGATAAGATCACCATCGCACACTCCCTTTACCTTCGGGATTAGTGTTGAACCTAAAATAAATGTTATTTGGTGTTTGCGTTGAGCATGAATATGATTGGATCATGTTTATTGCAATACGGTTATTCATTTAAGTCAAAGAATAATTGTTGTTCTATTTACATGAATAAAACCTTCTATGGTCATACACTCAATATAAATGGTTTATTGAATCTCGGTCGTAGTGATACACATATTCATAATATTGAAGCCAAAGGATGCAAAGTTAATAATGATAGTGCAACTTATATGTGGCACTGCCGTTTAGGTCATATTGGTGTAAAGCGCATGAAGAAATTCCATACTGATGGACTTTTGGAATCACTTGATTATGAATCACTTGATACTTTCGAACCATGCCTCATGGGTAAGATGACTAAGACTCCATTCTCCGGAACAATGGAGCGAGCAACGGACTTATTGGCAATAATACATACTGATGTATGCGGTCCAATGAGTGTTGAGGCTCGCGGCGGGTATCGTTATTTTCTGACCTTCACAGATGATTTGAGCAGATATGGGTATATCTACTTGATGAAACATAAGTCTGAAACATTTGAAAAGTTCAGAGAATTTCAGAGTGAAGTGGAAAATCATCGTAACAAGAAAATAAAGTTTCTACAATCTGATCATGGAGGAGAATATTTAAGTTACGAGCTTGGTCTTCATTTGAAACAATGCGGAATAGTTTCACAACTCACGCCACCTGGAACACCACAGCGTAATGGTGTGTCTGAACGTCGTAACCGTACTTTATTGGATATGGTGCGATCTATGATGTCTCTTACTGATTTACCATTATCGTTTTCGGGTTATGCATTAGAGACAGCTGCATTCACGTTAAATAGGGCATCATCTAAATCCGTTGAGATGACACCATATGAACTATGGTTTAGCAAGAAACCTAAGCTGTCGTTTCTTAAAGTTTGGGGTTGCGATGCTTATGTGAAAAAGCTTCAACCTGATAAGCTCGAACCCAAATCGGAGAAATGTGTCTTCATAGGATACCCAAAGGAAACTGGTTGGTACACCTTCTATGACAGATCCGAAGGCAAGATATTCGTTGCTAAGAATGGATCCTTTCTAGAGAAGGAGTTTCTCTCGAAAGAAGTGAGTGGGAGGAAAGTAAAACTTGATGAGGTAATTGTACCTTCTCCCAAATTGGAAAGTAGTTCATCACAGAAATCAGTTCCAGTGATGCCTACACCAATTAGTGAGGAAGTTAATGATGATGATCATGAAACTTCAGATCAAGTTACTACCAAACCTCGTAGGTCAAACAGAATATGTTCCGCACCACAGTGGTACGGTAATCCTATTCTGGGAATCATGTTACTAGACCATGACGAACCTACGAACTATGAGGAAGCAATGATGAGCCCAGATTTCGCGAAATGGTTTGAGGCCATGAAATCTGAGATGGGATCCATGTATGAGAACAAAGTATGGACTTTGATTGACTTGCCCGATCATCGGTGAGCCATTGAGAATAAATGTATCTTCAAGAGGAAGACGGACGCTGATAGTAGTGTTACTATGTACAAAGCTCGAATTGTCGCAAAAAGGTTTTCGACAAGTTCAAGGTGTTGACTACGATGAGATTTTCTCACTCGTATCGATGCTTAGAGTCTGTCCGAATCATGTTAGCAATTGCTGCATTTTATGAAATTTGGCAAATGGATGTCAAAACTGCATTCCTTAATGGATATCTCAAAGAAGAGTTGTATATGATGCAACCAGAAGGTTTTGTCGATCCTAAAGGTGCTAACAAAGTGTGCAAGCTCCAGCGATCCATTTAAGGACTGGTGCAAGCCTCTCGGACTTGGAATATACGCTTTGATAGTGTGATCAAAGCATATGGTTTTATACAGACTTGTGGTGAAGCCTGTATTTTCAAGAAAGTGAGTGGGAGCACTACAGCCTTTCTGATAAGTATATGTGAATGACATATTGTTGATCGGAAATGATGTAGAATTTTCTGGAAAGCATAAACGAGTGTTTGAAAGGAGTTTTTTCAAAGAAAGACCTCGGTGAAGCTGCTTACATATTGAGCATCAAGATCTATAGAGATAGATCAAGACGCTTGATAAGATTTTTCAATGAATACATACCTTGACAAGATTTTGAAGTAGTTCAAAATGGAACAGTCAAAGAAGGAGTTCTTGCCTGTGTTGCAAGGTGTGAAGTTGAGTAAGACTCAAAACCCGACCACGGCAGAAAATAGAAAGAGAATGAAAAGTCATTCTGTATGCCTCAGTCATAGGTTCTATAAAGTATGCCATGATGTGTACCAGACCTATTGTATACCCTGCCCTGAGTTTGGCAAAGGAGTACAATAGTGATCTAGGAGTAGATCACTGGACATTTGTCAAAATTATCCTTAGAGGACTAAGGAAATATTTCTCGGTTATGGAGGTGATAAAGAGTTCGTCGTAAAGAGTTACGTCGATGCAAGCTTTGACACCGATCTGGATGACTCTGAGTCTCGATCTAGATACATATTAAAAGTGGGAGCAATTAGCTAGAGTAGCTTCATGCAGAGCATTGTAAACATATAAATTTGCAAAATACATACGGCTCTGAATGTGGCAAATCCGTTGACTAAATTTATCTCACAAGCAAAACATGATCACACCTTAGTGTTGTTGGGTGTTAATCACATAGCGATGTGAACTAGATTATTGACTCTAGTAAACCCTTTGGGTGTTGGTCACATGGCGATGTGAACTATGGGTGTTAATCACATGACGATGTGAACTATTGGTCTTAAATCACATGGCGATGTGAACTAGATTATTGACTCTAGTGCAAGTGGGAGACTGGAGGAAATATGCCCTAGAGGCAATAATAAAATTATTATTTTATTTCCTTATATCATGATAAATGTTTGTTATTCATGCTAGAATTGTATTAACCGGAAACTTAGTACATGTGTGAATACATAGACAAACAGAGTGTCACTAGTATGCCTCTACTTGACTAGCTCGTTGAATCAAAGATGGTTAAGTTTCCTAGCCATAGACATGAGTTGTCATTTGATTAATGAGATCACATCATTAGAGAATGATGTGATTGACTTGACCCATTCCGTTAGCTTATCACTTGATCCTTTAGTATGTTGCTATTGCTTTCTTCATGTGACTTATACATGTTCCTATGACTATGAGATTATCCAACTCCCGAATACCGGAGGAACACTTTGTGTGCTACCAAACTTCACAACGTAACTGGGTGATTATAAAGGTGCTCTACATGTGTCTCCGATGGTACTTGTTGGGTTGGCATAGATCGAGATTAGGATTTGTTACTCCGATTGTCGGAGAGGTATCTCTGGGCCCTCTCGATAATGCACATCACTATAAGCCTTGCAAGCAATGTGACTAATGAGTTAGTTGCGGGATGATGCATTACAGAACGAGTAAAGAGACTTGCCGGTAACGAGGTTGAACTAGGTATTGAGATACCGACGATCGAATCTCGGGCAAGTAACATACCGATGACAAAGGGAACAACATATATCGTTATGCGGTTTGACCGATAAAGATCTTCGTAGAATATGTGGGAGCCAATATGAACATCCAGGTTCCGCTATTGGTTATTGACCGGAGACGTGTCTCGGTCATGTCTACATAGTTCTTGAACCCGTAGGGTCCGCACGATTAACGTGTCTCGGTCATGTCTTTGCCGTCAGCCGCCCGGAAGCAGACGGCAAAGTAGCTCTTTGTCGGACCTTACTTTGCCGGAGCCTTTTGCCGTCCGCGGCTGACGGCAAAGGCCTTTGCCGTCCGCCGTTCATGCCTTTGCCGTCCGCCGTGGCAGACGGCAAAATAGCTGATTCCTGTAGTGTCATGATGAAATTGGGTGAATTGTTCAAACGTTGCCGCTCCTCCATGCTTAGGCACAACATTCTCACCCTGAAACTGAAACCTTTGATCATACAGACGTTCCAGGCACTCGTCTTCTATGATCATATTGTGCATGATCACACAAGCAGTCATCACCTCCCATAGTTTCTGCGTGCTCCAAGTATTAGCAGGATACCGAACGATGCCCCATCGAGATTGCAAAACACCAAAGGCACGCTCGACGTCCTTCCTAGCACTCTCTTGCTCTTGGGCAAATCTTTTCGTCTTCTCTCCGACAGGGTTGGGGATTGTCTTCACAATAGTGGTCGACTGAGGATAGATACCGTCACCCAGGTAGTATCCTTTGTCGTAGTTGTGGCCGTTGATAGTAAAGTTCACCGGTGGGCTATTGCCTTCAGCAAGCCTAGCAAACACCGGCGAGCACTGAAGCACGTTGATATCATTGTGTGATCTGGCCATGCCAAAGAAAGAGTGTCAGATCCAGAGATCTTGAGACGCCACGACCTCAAGTATTACAGTGCAAGCCTTGACATGGCCCTTATACTGCTCTTGCCAAGCAGAAGGGCAGTTCTTCCACTCCCAGTGCATGCAGTCTATTCTGCCAAGCATCCCTGGGAAGCCCTTGCTGGCATTCATCGCCAACAAACGGGTTGTACCTTCAGGAGTCGGCTCTCTCAAGTACTCAGGGCCAAACACAATAATAACAGCCTT
Source organism: Aegilops tauschii subsp. strangulata (assembly GCF_002575655.3). Lineage (NCBI taxonomy): Eukaryota > Viridiplantae > Streptophyta > Magnoliopsida > Poales > Poaceae > Aegilops > Aegilops tauschii. Next base: position 475,124,240 of record NC_053039.3, read on the forward strand.
GCAGAACTTATACAGGGAGTCTAGGCATGTAGACTCGCTCATACGGACGTACTCGTCAATGAGATCACGGGGCACTTCTTATGCAAGCATTCGCATGGCGGCAGTGCATTTTTTATAAGAGGAGAAACCAATCTTTCCAAAGGCATTGCACTCGAAATAGTCATCATAGCCGACCACCCCCTCTCTAATACGGCTGAAAAGATGCCTACTCATACGAAAACGGCGGTGGAATTTCTGATGTTTGAACAACGGGTTTGTTGTGTCAAAGTAGTCCTTTCAAAGAAGGAAATGCCCGCTCTCTCGGTTGGGATTTGAAGGAAATATGCCCTAGAGGCAATAATAAAGTTATTATTTATTTCCTTATTTCATGATAAATGTTTATTATTCATGCTACAATTGTATTAACCGGAAACTTAGTACATGTGTGAATACATAGACAAAACAAAGTGTCCCTAGTATGCCTCTACTTGACTAGCTCGTTTATCAAAGATGGTTATGTTTCCTAACCATAGACATGTGTTGTCATTTGATGAACGGGATCACATCATTAGGAGAATGATGTGATTGACAAGACCCATTCGTTAGCTTAGCATTATGATCGTTGCAGTTTCATTGCTACTGCTTTCTTCATGACTTATACATGTTCCTCGGACTATGAGATTATGCAACTCCCGAATACCGGAGGAACATCTTGTGTGCTATCAAACGTCACAACGTAACTGGGTGATTATAAAGATACTCTACAGGTGTCTCCAATGGTGTTTGTTGAGTTGGCATAGATCGAGATTAGGATTTGTCACTCCGTGTATCGGAGAGGTATCTCTGGGCCCTCTCGGTAATGCACATCACTATAAGCCTTGCAAGCATTGTGACTAATGAGTTAGTTGTGAGATGATTCATTGCGGAACGAGTAAAGAGACTTGCCGGTAACGAGATTGAACTAGGTATTGAGATACCGACGATCGAATCTCGGGCAAGTAACATACCGATGACAAAGGGAACAACGTATGTTGTTATGCGGTTTGACCGATAAAGATCTTCGTAGAATATGTAGGAACCAATATGAGCATCTAGGTTCTGCTATTGGTTATTGACCGGAGATGAGTCTCGGTCATGTCTACATAGTTCTCGAACCCGTAGGGTCCGCACGCTTAACGTTCTGTGACGATTTGTATTAGGAGTTATGTGATTTGATGACCGAAGTTTGTTCGAAGTCTCGGATGAGATCGGGGACATGACGAGGAGTCTCGAAATGGTCGAGACGTAAAGATCGATATATTGGAAGGCTATATTCGGACATCGGAAAGGTTCTGAGTGATTCGGGTATTTTTCGGAGTACCGGAGAGTTACGGGAATTCGTATTGGGCCTTAATGGGCCATACGGGAAAGGAGAGAAAGGCCTCAAGGGTGGCCGCGCCCCTTCCCCATGGACTGGTCCGAATTGGACTAGGGAAAGGGGGCACCCCCTTCCTTCTTTCTCCTTCTCCCTTCCCTTTTTCCTATTCCATGTGGGAGGTGGAATCCTACTAGGACTAGGGAGTCCTAGTAGGACTCCACACTTTGGGCGCGCCCTATGAGGGCCGGCCTCCTCCTCCCTCACTCCTTTATATACGGGGGAGGGGGCACCCCAGAAACACACAAGTTCATCATTGATCTCTTAGCCGTGTGCGGTGCCCCCTCCACCATAATCCACCTAGGTCATATCGTTGCAGTGCTTAGGCGAAGCCCTGCGCCGGTAGCTTCATCATCATCGTCATCACGCCGTCGTGCTGACGAAGCTCTCCCTCGACACTCTGCTGGATCGTGAGTTCGTGGGACATCACCGAGCTGAACGTGTGCAGATCGCGGGGGTGCCGTACTTTCGGTACTAGGATCGGTCGATCGTGAAGACGTACGACTACATCAACCGCGTTGTCATAACGCTTCAGCTTACGGTCTACGAGGGTACGTGGACAACACTCTCCCCTCTCGTTGCTATGCATCACCATGATCTTGCGTGTGCGTAGGAAAATTTTGAAATTACTACGTTCCCCAACAGGATTCAACGTCGGAAGGTGGCCCAGAATGGAGCCACGGAACGATGGGCGCTGGCTATTGAGGTGGTAATGGACCAACACGGCAGCCAAGATCTCCTCCTCATCATCGGACGAGGAAACGTCGGAGTCACAAAGGAAATTGTGAAAAAAGAACTCGTCGGCGGAGTCCATTTTGTACCTTGGCAAACTGTCGAACAGCTTGCGGGCGTCGACGAAGGAGACGGCCGGCGAAGGGACTGATGGAAATATGCCCTAGAGGCAAAAATAAAATGGTTATTATTATATTTCCTTAATCATGATAAAGGTTTATTATTCATGCTAGAATTGTATTGACTGGAAACTTAAATATATGTGTGAATACATAAACAAATACCGTGTCCCTAGTAAGCCTCTACTAGACTAGCTCGTTGATCAAAGATGGTTAAGGTTTCCTAACCATAGACATGTGTTGTCATTTCATAATGGGATCACATCATTAGGAGAATGATGTGATGAACAAGACCCATCCGTTAGCTTAGCATAATGATCGTTCAGTTTATTGCTATTGGTTTCTTCATGTCAAATACATATTCCTTCGACTATGAGATTATGCAACTCCCGAATACCGGAGGAATGCCTTGTGTGCTATCAAACGTCACAACTTAACTGGGTGATCATAAAGATGCTCTACAGGTATCTCGAAGGTGTTTGTTGAGTCGACATAGATCAATATTAGGATTTGTCACTCCGAGTATCGGAGAGGTACCTCTGGGCCCTCTCGGTAATACACATCATAAGAAGCCTTGCAAGCAAATGACTAATGAGTTAGTTACGAGATGTTGTATTACGGAACGAGTAAAGTGACTTGCCGGTAACGAGATTGAACTAGGTATAGAGATACCGACGATCGAATCTCGGGCAAGTAACATACCGATGGACAAAGGGAATTACGTATTGTGTCATAACGGTCTGACCGGTAAAGATCTTCGTAGAATATGTAGGAACCAATATGGGCATCCAGGTTCCGCTATTGGTTATTGACCGGAGAGGTGTCTCGATCATGTCTACATAGTTCTCGAACCCGTAGGCTCCGCATGCTTAACGTTCGTCGACGATATAGTGTTATATGAGTTATATGATTTGGTGACCGAATGTTGTTCGGAGGTCCCGGATGAGATCACGGACATGACGAGGAGTCTCGAAATGGTCGAGAGGTAAACATGGGAGCGGGGGTGGGAAGCTTTCGATCAGTTCCCCAGCGGCAAGACAGCGGTGGCAGGTGATGTGGGAGGTGGCGGCGTTGCAGAGGGGATGTTGCGGCGCCTGCAGCTGGCAGAATCACCGGAAAAATGGACGGTGGCGTCGGCGACGAAGGAGACTGGCGAGGTTTTGCTGTTGGAATGGGAGAGGATGGCCAATGTGCCACCGACCAGCGGGCCAGGGGGAGGAGTATGCAGGCGCGCGCGCATCCGTCTCGTGTCCGCGCCGACGCAAATCCGGCTAAAAAATGGGCCGGAAATGGGTCGGCAAGCGGACGAAAAGCGGACGCGCATCCGTTTAGTCGGCGCGTTGGGCCGACTTTTACGTCCGTGTCGATTCAAATGGACGCGCGTGGACGAAATGGTCGGGGCGTTGGAGTTGCTCTAATTCCACCCACCCATTGGTTTGAGGTAGCGGCTCTTGCTGCAGTGTTTTGTGTGGTGTCGCTGTGTACGGTCATTTTTAATGCTGCTTAATATTCGACGAGTACACATGGTACGTACATATGGCGACTGTACACGCCTGTGGCGCTGTGCAGTGTGACGGACGGTCGTCCCAGGCCCGCTCTCCACCACGTGGCGCGGCAACCAGAGCCGAAGGTTGAATTCACCGAACCAAAGCAAACGCGCGTACGGGATGGCGGTCGCGGATGGCGACGCGGGCGGCTGGTGGCGCTGGTGCTGGTGCGGCGCGCGTGTTCTTTTCCCGGGTACGGTGGGGAGGGCATCGAATCGGATGCCGTAGCCACGCGCCGCTCGCGTCCATGGGCGCGGGCGGTCGACTTCGTTGGACCACGCGTTCCCCGCCGCGCGCGCCGCACGGCACCCACCTCACCTGCGCCGCCCGGATCCTGCTCCGCTGTCCTCCCCCCCTTTCGCGTCCGTCCGTCCAATTCCGCAGTCCCGAGCGCAGCGCCGCCACGTACGACCCCGCCTCCGCCTCGTGCCCTCGCGCTGCGTGCCCGTGCCCGGGCCTGGACGCGCGGGCCGTGCGTACGTGTGCCCGGCGCGTACGTCCAACGTGTAGGACTCCCACTCCCTCCGTGGCTCTGCCTGCATCGACATTTTCAGAACTTCAGATACGTATTCAGCAGGCGCGGCTGCTTGTGTTGTGTGATCGGTGGGCGTCGCGCTCGGAGACGTTGACGCTGGCTCAGCCAGAACCCGTGACCGTACGTGTGCTCGATCAGCCGCGAACAGCGACCGGTCGCGCGGCCGGGTCGTACTGTGCTGCTCCGGCATCTTTTTTCTCCGTCCGTTGATCCGGTCGGCCCGATTCTGGTTCATGGGCTGTCGTGGCGGGTGCGCTGGTCTTTTCCTTCCCGCCTGCCGTGCACCCTCCACGAGTATACAACGCAAAATGCAACACAACTTTGCCGTAAACAGTGTTTGTTTAGTCGGGCCATTTTGTGCGCCAACGTCGAGTTTTTCCCATAGATGAATGACCCTCCACGAGTGCTTGTGTAGATGAATGACCTCACACCGACCCCTAAAAAAAAAAGATGACCTCACACTGGATCGAGTGCTTACTGCCTGAAATATGTTGTCAAAAGATCCAAGCTTTGGCAGAGGCGCCCGGGGGGATCTTACGAGATTCCACTGGTCTAAACCAAGTAGATACAGCTACTGTCAAATTTTTTTTGAAAAAGTAAAACAGATACAGCTAGTGAACTTCTGATTTTTTTTTCCAGTGACACTAGTGAACGTCTGATAGTCACGTACATGGAAACACAGTACACTTTGTTGGCATCATCGGTACAAGGAAACACAAAACTAAACTATCCGCACGTCCACTTCCCTAGTACCGTACGGTATGGAAGACAACAACCTTGCATGAACGTGACCGTTCGGCGGACTAAAGAAGGAACAATGCTGCCGGTGTGGTCCCGAGAAATGAGTGGTGTGGCGTTACAGCATGAGAAATACTAATATGCTTGGGTTTTTTTTTTCGGAGAAAAAATATCCTGACTCCATGCATGGTGTAAACAAAATACTTTGAGCTCAACCAGCTACTAGTTGATTTTGGATTTGATCTGTGGCTCGGTTCCAGCTTGGCTTAAGAAGCCCTAAACTAGTCGAGCTCGATCGGGCTAGAATAGAGCTCACGGGCTTTCGAGTGTTTTGGTTGGCATTCTCAAGGCTTGAGTTTTTTCAGATTTACTCTATTTTGTAAAAACAATATTAGTTTAAAATAAAATGGGGGATTGTTTTGGTTGGACATTGCATTCATGCATCTAAAATTAGGGATAGTTCAAAGCATCCTTATTCAATGAATAAGTGTTTGCTCAAGTGTGGAAAATTTGGGCATCACCTTTGCACATTTTCTCACATTTAGCACAACAATATAAATATTTCACACCACAAGGTGTTAGGTGCATAACGATGACTCAATAAACATTTGAATTGGGAATATGAAATTGCAATAAACAATAAAAGTATTTGTATTTCTTACTAATGATAAAAGAGAGTTCAATTACAATGACATTATGCATTGATCATATACATATATAGAGCATTCATATAAATGAGAAGAAATAAAGAGCAAGTAATCTTTATTGATAATGAGATATGATACAATGCTTCATGATAATGGTTAAAAGAAAGAAGAAAGGAAGAAAATGCTAAAGCCAAACCTATGTAGTTCTTCTCTTCCCATTTCCTTTTTGACTTCTCCTTTGTATTGAAACCTGTAAACACATGGGAAAATGTTTTGGTTAAAATGTATGCACCTCCTATGGGCATGAATTTAGTTAGGAGCTAACACTTGGGGAACCTGAGAACTGTTCTAGATTTTCAATGAAATAGGGTTGATCTTAAAGTGAAGCAACAAAGGTATCATGCAACATGTGTTAAAGTTTCTGATCAAGTGAGTAAACCAACACTGTTCAGCCAACCAACAAAGGCAACCATCTATTAAAGCCAACACAAACCAACCACTAGATAAACTCTAAGCTAGCCCAAGCTCCTTAACAAAAGCCCCAAAAACGAATCCATATACTGCGAAAAGAAAATGTTGGTGTTTCGAAAAACATTCTTCTCATGTTAAAAAATTCTTCGCGACTTTTAAAAAGATGTACACAATTGTTTTTTCAAAAACAATAGTGAATTGAAAAATTGTTCACAAATTCTAAAAAAACCCTAAAACTTTAAACATACTCATATATTTAAATATTCTACAGATTTAAAAAAATCATGACTGTATACGGAAACAATTAATATTTTTTCAAATACCAATAAATTTTCAGAAATAAAAAATACCAATAATTAAGTAAAAAACAAATGAATAGAAAACAGTGACGGAAATTTGAAGAAACAAAGCATATAAGAAATACCAGCAGACGAGAACAGCAAAATCACTGGGAAAATATTTGGAGGAAGAAAAACGCGGGATGGATTGGCCCATGTATTATATGGGCCGGCCATGTAGCCATATGTAGGTCGAGCTCGCCTACACCACAGTGTGTTTTGCCGCAACGACTATATCTCGCATTCAGGGAGACGGAAGAAACCCTCGCTGAACCGTAGAAAGTATTTGGGTCGGCCCATCCGCATGTACATTAAATGAAAAATAAATGAAAAAGTAATTTAAAAGGGGGAGAATGCGGGATCGATCCCTGGTCTACAGCGAGATAACCGGCGCAGCTAACGAGTTCGCCCGCTTCCAGTTACTGGTTAGTAGTAGGATCGCGATCTCCTAGAGGCGACCCTAGCCGGTCTTCTCCGTTTTTCATTCTTTTTTCGTTTTCATTTGTTTTTTCTTCTCTGATTTGTTTCATTCTTTTTTAGTTTTCTTTGGTTTCATTTCTTTCTTCTTCTTTGATATTTCATTTTTTCTCCAATTTGTTACATTCTTTTTGCAATTTTTTCTTTATTTTCTTTATTTTTTTCTTTTGGTCTTTATTTTTTGGGTTTTCTTTGTTTATCTCATTTCATTCTACATTTTTTTGTATATATAAAAAACATATTTCTAATAGATGTTTCAAAATTTTTCAATTCAAATTTAACATTTTTCTATACATATTTAAAAAAAATTCAAATAGTTGATTAACTTTTGTTAAATACAAGATTAACATTTTTAATTTAGTTTTTTAGGAAAGACAACCAGGCTTTATTAACTCATATCAACATTTACAAGTATAACAAGAGCATAGTGGGGTGAACCCAAACAAATATGTCTCCCCTGAGGAAGAGTAGTACCAAGCCTAGCTATCTTATGAGGTTCATGATTTGTACCTCGAAATTCATGCACAAGATTACATGAAATAAAAGGTGTTTCTCTTTGCTTTAACTCCCTAATGATCCCTCTGAAAGCGCCTCCAGAATTGACCCGTATTCCATTCACCACTTCTGCGCAATCGGATGCAATATGAAGGTGCTGCAAGTTTAGATCTTCTACAAGTGATAACACTTCCCTACACTCTATTGCTTCTAGAGTGGTTGCATCAAGCAAACCTTAGATCACAAGCACTAAAGGACCCAGGTAAGAACCATCTCTATCTCGACAAATCGCCACCGCGGTGCCGCAGTTATGATCAGAAGATACACCCGCATCGACATTCATCTTGATAAAAACCCACCGGAGGAGGGATCCACCTATTCCATATATCAATCGAAGATTGGGCTGGTTGCCATGTAGTTTCTCTTACCTGATCTAATTCTGGAATAAACTTCGTGATGAAAAGGTAAGTAGACAGCGGACATTTTTTGAATACATGGTCAACATTTTTTCTATAAATACTTTAAAAAAATTCAAATGCCTGATTAACATTTTCAAATAAAAGATCATTTTTTCCTAATACATGGTCAAAAAATTTCTTATGCACATTTATCATTTTTTCAAATGCTTGGTTAACAATTTTTATATGCAATATTAACATTTTTTAACACATGCTCAACATTTTCTCTATACACATTTAGCAGTTTCCAAATGCTTGATTAACATTTTTTAAATACTTGTTCAACATTTTTTTCAAATGCTTGATTAATTGTTTTATATAAATGACAAAAACAATTCATTATTTTTTAATACATGCTCAACATTTTTTCTATACACATTTTACATTGTTCAAATGCTTGATCAACATTTTTCCAAATGGTTGATTAAAAATTTATATATATAGATGATAAAAAAATTCATCCTTTTATAATACATGGTCAACATTTATTCTATAGAAATTTAACATTTTTCAGATGCTTGATCAACATTTTTCAAATAATTGATCAACATTTTCTTTCAAATGCTTGATTAACATATTTATATAAATGATAAAAATAATCCATTATTTTTTGATACATGGTCAATATTTTTTCTATACATATAACATTTTTCAAATACTTGATCAACATTTGTTCAAATGATTTATAAACAAGATAAAAACATTTCATCATTTTCTAATACATGGTCAACATTTTTCTATACACATTTAAGAAATATCAAATTCTAGATAAAAATTTCTTAAACTCTTTTTTAAAAAACTTCAAATTCTTAATTAGCATTTGTTACTTACATGATCGAAAAAATGAATCATTTTTTCATATATATCCGTATATGTGATAAACATTTTCTCTATACACATTCCACATTTTTGAATTACTTTTCTGTAGTTTATTTTGTAATTATATATTTATTAGAGCATTAAAAATATAGACAAAAAAGTAAATAAAAAGAAACATAAAAGTAAAAAAAGGAAGGCTGTGGCCTCGTCGGTCCTGGGCCGCCCATTTTAGTCTCCACTTAAGCGAGTGTTCCTACGCTCTCGCTGATGGCAACACATAGCGAAATCACTAATTGAGGAGTACTTGTTGCAAAGATCACTCCAATTCCCCTGGTTGCGATAAGTGGCGCACATGCAGCTCTTGTCGCAACCTGAAAGTTTTCCCTTTTTTCGTAGATCTGTTTATTCAAAACATTTTATCTCTCAAACCGTGCGTCCAAATCTCGAACCGCTTTCACCGTTGGATTCCTCGCGTCGAGATCTTCAAAACTAGTTCCCATGTTGATAGGTTTTGATGAACTTTTTTTTCACAAAAAAAACCAGACAAAAAAACCGAACCAGGAGCACGGGTTTTTTCCCTTTCGGGCACGCCCGTGCCTCTCAAGAAATCACAACCGTGACTCTCGCGGAAGGAAAAAAAAAAGAAAACGCGTTTTTTTTTCGTTTCCGAGGAGGCACGGCCGTGACACTCGTGAAAGCACAACCGTGCCTCTTGTGGAAGCAAAACCGTGACTCTCGTGACAGGAAAAAAAAATGAAAAAACACGTTTTTTTCCTTTCCGAGAGGCACGGCCGTGACTCTCGCGAAAGCACAACCGTCCCCCTCGCGGAAGCAAAAACGTGACTCTCGCGAAAGAAAAAAACAAATAACGCATTTTTTTTCATTTACGAGAGGCACGGCCTTGACTCTCGCGAAAGCACACCTGTGCCTCTCGCGGAAGCAAAACCGTGACTCTCGCGAAATAAAAAAAAGATAACGCGTTTTTTCCTTTTCGAGAGGCACGGCGGTGACTCTCGCGAAAGCAAAACCGTGACTCTCGCGAAAGGAAAAAAAGAGAACGCGTTTATTCACGCAAAAAAAAATTCACTAAGGAATACCAGTGGAAAACCAAAACGTAAAAAAACCCAGAAAAAACCGTTTAAAAAACCAAAAACGCGTGTGGAAAATAAAAAAACAAAATCCGGAGGGAACGCCCAGAGCGCGACACGTGGCAAATGGCTGAGAGCGCGGCAAGTGGCGCTGATCGTTGCGAGGCTCCCGAAGGAGTGCTCGTTAACTAGTTGCTCTGGACACATAGTCGCTCCCGTGTTTTGCTCATACAATAAAAAGCATACACTACAGTGTATATAGCCTGGGCAAGGTACTGTGTGACGCTTGTTCGCTGGTTTATGTGGCCTATTTTTCATTTCATTTTTCTTCTATCATTTTACTTATATTTAGAAAATATTATATATGCATATATATATATATATATATTTCATGAATTGCTCTACTTAATTTTAGAAATATTATCAAGTGTAATTTTTTTCATGTAATTCAAAAAATTGTTCATACCATTCAAAAATAATGTTCGGGAGATTTAAAAAAATGTTCACACATTTTCAAACAATGTTTATAGAATTGAGTAAAATGTTCATGTCATTAGTAAATGCTCACTGTAAAACATATGTTCGTTTGATTTTCGAGAAAAGTTTATGAAATGTAAAAAGAATCTTACAATTCAAAAAATTGTTCAAGACATTTATAAAATGTTCGAACTTCAAAAAATATGTGACTTATAAAAAAAGTTCAACAGGTGTTTACAAATGTTAGCCATGTATTTGAAAAATGTTCAAATGCGACGTATATTTGAAAAATGGTCGATGTGTATCTAAAAAATGTTCATTTATTGGAAATATGTGGGACCTGTATTCGCGAAATGTCACCGCGTATTTAAAAATAACAAGTAGTAGAAAAAACATAAAATAAAAATGAAAAAAGGGAAAAAGGGAAAAAATGAACATGAAAAACCCAACATAGCCGATAAGGAAACCGGTAAACCAGTAAAGAAAAACATAAAAATCAAAAAAACCCCGGTCGGAACTTCACAAAACAGCACCAATGGTTCCCGTAACCGCTAGCAGCAGTGCACACTTCCCACTAGGCGGTAGGAGGCGATCGGTTCTTCGGCCTCGTGCTAAGCGAGATATAGGCCCAGTTCTTTTGCCAGAATCTGGGGATTCTGGCAAAAGAACTGGGCCATAGTCTTTGTGTTTGTTCTAATGACCGGCAAATAGCAAATTACCCAATAATAGGCCGCACGTCAATTCTTAAAATGTACTAACCAACTTCGGCTAGCCTTTGAGTCCATCTACTGTAATAAACATGATTAAAAAAAGTCCTACTGTAATAAACAAAGGAAGCAAAAGATGCAACATGGACGAAGCAAAAGATGCCACGAAGCGAATTGGATCTCCGATGCTGATGAGATGAAGGCCATAACTGGGTATATGTTTACTATTGGAGGTGGCGTTGTTTCCTGGAAGTCTTGCAAGCAAACGATCTTAACGAGATCGACAATGGAAGCAGAATTAACAACATTAGACACATCTGGTGTCGAAGCAGGATGGCTCCTAGATCCTTTGATGGACTTGCCATTGGTTGATAAACCGGTTCCGGCTATCCTTATGAACTGTGACAATCAGACTGTCATCACCAAGGTGAAGAGTTCAAAGGACAATATGAAGTCCAACAAACACATAAGAATGAGGTTAAAAGCTGTCAGAAAATTAAGAAACTCCGGAGTGATAGCGTTGGAGTATGTCCATACGGCTAAGAATCTGGCAGATCCCTTTACAAAAGGGCTATCACGTGTTGTGATAGATAGTGCATCGAGGGACATGGGTATGAGACCCACATGAGTTGCCATGGTGGTAACCCAACCTATGTGATCGGAGATCCCGTGAAGTAGGACCTGGGAAAACAAGCCAGTGGTGAACTTAGGAGAGTAACTATACTAACCCACTCCGTTGGAGATGCAATACTCTCAATACTGTATGATAGGGTGACTATTGTCTTAATGTATTCCAAAGCTTATGTAAGCAAGATGCTATCCTACAGAGCGATCTTTGGAGGAACACACCTATATGAGCCCGACTGTTGGTCACAGTCTATGAGATTGAGGTGATCTCTAGTAAGCTCATGAATAGGGCAGGAGTGTGACTTATATGCTCCACCCGAGGGGTCACCCTTCGGTAGCCTAGTACTAGTAAGACATGTCTAGGTGAAGTTCAACCTTAACATGTCTTCATTGAAACACTAGTATATCGAAACAGCAATGGGAACAGAGGACACAATGGGCTCTTGAGATCTGGTGGGGGATTGTTGAAATATTAGGGTGGGCCTAGGGCCCATCTAACAATTTCTGAAAATCTCTAAGGGCCCATGTGGGTTTATTGGCACTAGGTGTAGTGGGAAGTTTAGTCCCACCCCGGAAGTTGGAGAGGAGTTGGACCTCCTTATAAGGGTTTCTCTTCTACATGCTATTGGAGTTTGAGAAGATAAGAGGCCCTCGCTGTGGCACCCCGGCTGAGAGAAACCGGAATGCCCCGTATTCCAACCGAAACCGAAACGCCCCGTATTCCAGCCAAGAGATCGGGATGAAGTCTTCTGGAATACGACACTGCTTAGCATAGAACAAATCAGCTCTCTGTTACAACACGAATATGAATACAAGGTCTCCGATATTACAATGAATAACATCGGCACGTCGACACTACACCAACCACAGTTGCTCTATGCAAGCAGCATAACAACTCGAGGCAGCGGAACCTCTACTAGCAGTGAAACAACGAACGACGATGCTGGACTCCAATCCACAGGGACTCTGGATGGAACGTTTATCCTAGCTCGCGAACACAGGAACCACACCAAACAAGCAAGCAATCCAGGCGCGACATGCAAACTGGCATGACACGCCAGGTCAGTACATTGAATGTACTTGCAAGCTCACAATAACCAAAAGTAGTCAAGACAAACACAACATGGCATTAGCAGGTTAAATCAATCATGAGCATGATGCTAACAGAACAACATGGCATGCACCAACTGAACATGATACAGCTAGGACAACATTAGCATGAGCATATGAACATGATGATACTACATGCAACAGGTTAACATTCTCATGCACCAACTTACTCTTGCTCGGCGGTTACCTCGTAACCATCTCATGCATCAACTTGCCAACCTTGGTATCCACGATACCACCATGATCATCTCGCGATCACATAAAGATCAACCAACTTTGGTATCCACGATACCTTCGTGATCCTCTCTCGATCACAACCAACCTCTTTCTCATCATCGAACCGGGGTTATTATTAATCAAGTCATTATCATTACCGTTGGCTCATAGTGTGACCGACTACGAACTGGGCCCATATCCGCGGGCGTGGCTATCGATAGACTTAACACACACTCTGCAGAGGTTAGTACACTGTACCCTGCTACCTCTTGAGCACTGCGTTGGTTTTCCCTTGAAGAGGAAAGGGTGATGCAGCAAAGTAGCGTAAGTATTTCCCTCAGTTTTTGAGAACCAAGGTATCAATCCAGTAGGAGGCCACGCTCAAGTCCCTCGCACCTACACAAACAAATAAAAACATCGCAACCAACGCAATAAAGGGGTTGTCAATCCCTTCACGGTCACTTACGAAAGTGAGATCTGATAGATATGATAAGATAATATTTTTGGTATTTTTATAATAAAGATGCAAAGTAAAATAAAAGGCAATAAAAGTAGCTAAGTGTTGGAAGATTAATATGATGGAAAATAGACCCGGGGGCCATAGGTTTCACTAGTGGCTTCTCTCAAGAGCATAAGTATTACGGTGGGTGAGCAAATTACTGTTGAGCAATTGATAGAATTGAGCATAGTTATGAGAATATCTAGGTATGATCATGTATATAGGCATCACGTCCGTGACAAGTAGACCGACTCCTGCCTGCATCTACTACTATTACTCCACATGTCGACCGCTATCCAGCATGCATCTAGAGTATTAAGTTCAAACAAACAGAGTAATGCTTTAAGTAAGATGACATGATGTAGAGGGATAAACTCATGCAATATGATATAAACCCCATCTTGTTATCCTCGATGGCAACAATACAATACGTGCCTTGCTGCCCCTGCTGTCACTGGGAAAGGACACCTCAAGATTGAACCCAAAGCTAAGCACTTCTCCCATTGCAAGAAAGATCAATCTAGTAGGCCAAACCAAACTGATAATTCAAAGAGACTTGCAAAGATAACCAATCATACATAAAAGAATCCAGAGAAGATTCAAATATTGTTCATAGATAAACTTGATCATAAACCCACAATTCATCGGTCTCAACAAACACACCACAAAAGAAGATTACATCGAATAGATCTCCACGAGAATCGTGGAGAACTTTGTATTGAGATCCAAAGAGAGAGAAGAAGCCATCTAGCTAATAACTATGGACCCGAAGGTCTGAGGTAAACTACTCACACATCATCGGAGAGGCTATGGTGTTGATGTAGATGAAGGAAATATGCCCTAGAGGCAATAATAAAGTATTATATATTTCCTTATATCATGATAAATGTTTATTATTCATGCTAGAATTGTATTAACCAGAAACATAATACATGTGTGAATATATAGACAAACAGAGTGTCACTAGTATGCCTCTACTTGACTAGCTCGTTAATCAAAGATGGTTATGTTTCCTAGCCATAGACGTAAGTTGTCATTTGATTAACGAGATCACCTCATTAGGAGAATGACGTGATTGACTTGACCCATTCCGTTAGCTTAGCACTCGATCGTTTAGTATATTGCTATTGCTTTCTTCATGACTTATACATGTTCCTATGACTATGAGATTATGCAACTCCCGTTTACCGGAGGAACACTTTGTGTGCTACCAAACGTCACAACGTAAATGGGTGATTATAAAGGTGCTCTACAGGTGTCTCCAAAGGTACTTGTTGGGTTGGCGTATTTCGATATTAGGATTTGTCACTCCGATTGTCGGAGAGGTATCTCTGGGCCCACTCGGTAATGCACATCACTATAAGCCTTGCAAGCATTGTGACTAAATGAGTTTGTTGCGGGATGATGTGTTACGGAATGAGTAAAGAGACTTGCCGGTAACGAGATTGAACTAGGTATCGAGATACCGACGATCAAATCTCGGGCAAGTAACATACCGGTGACAAAGGGAACAACGTATGTTGTTATGCGGTCTGACCGATAAAGATCTTCGTAGAATATGTGGGAGCCAATATGGGCATCCAGGTCCCGCTATTGGTTATTGACCGGAGACGTGTCTCGGTCATGTCTACATAGTTCTCGAACCCATAGGGTTCGCACGCTTAACGTTACGATGACAGTTTTATTGAGTTTTGATGTACCGAAGGAGTTCAGAGTCCCGGATGAGATCCGGGATATGACGAGGAGTCTCGAAATGGTCGAGACGTAAAAATCGATATATTGGACGACTATATTCGGACTTCGGAAAGGTTCCGAATGATTCGGGTATTTTTCGGAGTACCGGAGAGTTACGGGAATTCGTATTGGGCCTTAATGGGCCATACGGGAAAGGAGAGAAAGGCCTCAAAAGGTGTCCGCACCCCTCCCCATGGTCTGGTCCGAATTGGACTAGGGAAGGGGGGCGCACCCTTCCTTCTTTCTCCTTCCTCCTTCCCTTCTCCTACTCCCACAAGGAAAGGAGGAGTCCTACTTCCGGTGGGAGTAGGACTCCCCCCTATGGCGCGCCTCTCCCCTTGGCCGGCTGCCTCCCCCTTGCTCCTTTATATACAGGGGCAGGGGGGCATCCCAGAGACACAACAATTGATCCTTGAGATCTCTTAGCCGTGTGCGGTGCCCCCCTCCACCATATTACACCTCGATAATACCGTTGCGGAGCTTAGGCGAAGCCCTGCGTCGGTGGAACATCATCATCGTCACCACGCCGTCGTGCTGACGAAACTCTCCCTCAACACTCGGCTGGATCGGAGTTCGAGGGACGTCATCGAGCTGAACGTGTGTAGAACTCGGAGGTGCCGTGCGTTCGGTACTTGATCGGTCGGATCGTGAAGACGTACGACTACATCAACCGCGTTGTGATAACGCTTCCGCTGTCGGTCTACAAGGGTACGTGGACAACACTCTCCCCTCTCGTTGCTATGCATCACCATGATCTTGCGTGTGCGCAGAATTTTTTTTGAAATTACTACGTTCCCCAACAGTAGAAGCCCTCCGTGATCAATGCCCCCTCCGGCAGGACGCCGGAAAAGTCCCCAGGATGGGATCTCACGGGTACAGAAGGTTGCGGCGGTGGAATTACGTTTTCGTGGATGCTTCTGTTGGTTTGGGGGTACACAGGTATATATAGGAGGAAGAAGTAAGTCGGTGGAGCAACATGGGCCCCACGAGGGTGGAGGGCGCGCCCAGGGGGGTAGGCGCGCCCTCCTGCCTCGTGCTCTCCTGGTTGATTTCTTGACGTAGACTCCAAGTCCTCTGGATCACGTTTGTTCCGAAAATCACGTTCCCGAAGGTTTCATTCCGTTTGGACTCCGTTTGATATTATTTTTCTGCGAAACTCTGAAATAGGCAAAAAAACCAGCAATTTGGGCTGGGCCTCCGGTTAATAGGTTAGTCCCAAAAATAATATAGAAGTGTATACAAAGCCCATTAATCATCCAAAACAGAATATAATATAGCATGAAGCAATAAAAAATTATAGATACGTTGGAGACGTATCATACCCACACCACGGAACCCATGGCCTCGCGCTCCCATTCGGGTGGACCAACGGTGTTCCGACAAAATCGATCTATTGCCATCACACTCTCCCAGCCACTCCGACCAACTCCCCTTTGGGGTAAGTCCTGGGTGGCCCCGATGTCAACCCATGACATCCAACGGCCACCGTCGTGGCAAAACAATAAACGGTCCCAAACGGGGACATGTGCACATAACCAAACTCGGGCTCACAAGGCTTATGTCCGCCTACCTGATCAGGGTAGCGCGCGCCCATAACCTTCCCTCGTTGGAGGCACCGGCGAGATGCATGACAATAGACCGCATTAGGGTCTTCCCATAAAGGCAAATGCGGCTGCACTGGTCAGCTCGATTTGGTGGCACCATGACTCAGCCAACAGTTGTTCAAATTCAGTATTATCCGGTTAAACTTGAATGCAATAAGCTGAGTCATGTTAAAATAACATGATGCAACTACAATGCATGAGCATGATATCAACATAAGCATGGAGGTGCAACATGACCATCGAGCATAACCCCAATGAAGCATATAACCAAAGGAGCATTGCATAAGTATATCACTACACATGAGCATAGCACTGCATGACCACTAGCATCAGAAACAAATATCATGCAAGAACATAACAAGAATGCTAACAAGTAAGCATGTAACCAACTACGTGCAAAGGAACATGCACCGCAACGGTACTGGATAACAGACTAAGCATGCACCAGAACGAACATCACTACTACCAGCATATACTACTATTACCGAGCATGAAATGTGAAACTGATACTAACAAGTAGTACAAGGTAACAAGATGCATCGGGACATAGCATGAAGGTGGACATGAATCCATGAACCTAACCGAAACAACGACAGTAGCAGTAAACAAGCACGCAGTTAACGGGTAAACATTTATTAAATATTCAAGTAGAAACCATGACTACTGCATGGCTATCATGCAAGTGGATGTTATGGCTTGCCTGGGGGTGACGGGGACTCCGGGGAGAAGTGAGGTGAAGCCACGGAATGAAACGCCAGATGTCTTTCTCTCTCGAAGGGGGCTGATTAGAAGCAAGGAGAAAATGGTCATTTTCACTGTGGGACCACATAGTGAAAATGATACCAACAGAAAGATCTCGACGAGATGAGGAAGTGGGCGTTGGTTTCACCTCGACCGGAGTTACGGTCGCGGAGTTATGAGGTGTAGAAGATGAGGGACTAATCTGTGAATATTTTTATCACCAACGGGTCCCTGAGAGGAAAAACAGAAAACACATTTACGAGAAATACATCTTCGCAGTGGGAAAGCGCATTCCCAGCCAAAGAAGACCCGAAGTATGTTTTCCACAGGTGAAAACGTATTTGCTGAGAATACACTTTCACTTAAACACACGCGGGCCCGGGCTGAGTCAACGCTTGAGAGACTTACAAGCGGGGTCCACTTGTCCTCTCTCTCTCCTTGTGCGCCTGTCTTCTTCTTCCCCGACGCAGAACAGGGGAGAGGCAGGGGAGTGGCGCGGCGAGGGGCCCGGCCGGCTCCGGCCATCCCCGGCCGGGGCAAGGCCACCGGCGGGCGCGGCTCGGCCTACCGCCTCTATCCTTGGAGAGCGGCCGCCGGGGAGGCCCGGAATGACGGCAGCGAGCGAAGACAAGAGGAGACAGAGGAGATAGGGCGGCGGCGGTTGGCGACGATGCAGGGGGGTCTCCGTCAAGGTTGAGTAGGTGGGGCGGGCCGCGGGAGTGAGGAGGAGATGCAGGTGGCGACGAGAGGGAGTGAGGAGCGCCAGAGGGCTCGGTCGGGGTGGTGGCAGAGAACAACGACGACGACCAAGCTCCGGGAGGCGCGGCCAGAGGGACTCCGGCGACGAACTGGTGGGGTGGGGAGAACCGTGGGAAGGAGAGGGATGCAGTGGAGGTGGCTAGAGGAGGAGAGGAGGCTCGAGCTCGTCGGAAACAAGACGAACTCCGGCGAGGTCACGGCGGTCCGAGAAGGAAACGATGAGATGTGGCGATTCCGGTGATGAAATGAGGCGAGGGAGGGGATGGTGAGGTGCGGAAGGAGTCGGGGCACTCTTATATAGCCGCGGGGAAGACTCTAGAGAATCACGGGCAAGCTCAAGCCGGGCTCTAATGGAGGACATCGGCTGGACGTGGCACGGGCATGGCGTTTGCGGCGCATTTATGGCGAACTAGGACGAAGCAGAGGCATAGGGTGACGCAGTCGAGCACGGGGGAGCTACTAGACATGGATGGAGGTCGACAATGAGGGAACAGACGAGCACAGTGCCGAGGTCTTGCCAGAGCGCGCTGTTCGGCATGTCTACCCCATGGTCACCGCGTGAGCTAGCGCCAGCGGTGCACTCCTAGCGGCAAACCATGTCATCTGGATAGGGCGTGCTACAAAGAAGGCCGTAAAGGAAGGAAACGAGCACAGGGATACAGGATGAGACCACAGTTAGCAACAAACCAAACAAACAGCAAGGTGTTTGATATCTTCTGTGGTTCACATGTGTGGAGTTAGACTCATATCTTTGGCACAGCTTGATCAATCACTAAGATGATGCTGATTTCCAAAAATGAGCTTAAGAGGAGAGGTTTAGAGGGCACTTGCTGTAGAAAGTGCCAAAATGGCCAGAATAAGAGATGATGAAGTAGCACTCACATAAGTGCTGGGAATGAGCTCAAATTTGGCATGGCCCGATGATTTGAAGATATGAAGATGCCCAAAAAGTTTCATGCCATTTGGATTAGCCGAACTAGCACTTGCTTCATAAAGCATCTCTCTGTACAGAATCTTGGAAAAATTGCATTGGGTGAATGGATTAATGAATTGAGCCAAAACTTGGTGGAGAGAGTTGGTAAGGATAGGATACTCTTATGGTAAATTTTCAGCTTAAATTAAGCAATATAAAATATGGTTGCTTCACAAACTGAAAATCTGACCAGAAACCAAGATTTGGAGCTGGGCTCACATAAATGAGTTACATGAGCTCAAATTTGGTGGAGAGTGATGGTTTGACCAAATTAAGGATGTGGCAAAGTTTCATCTCATTTCGACATGTCTAGAATATACTTCCTTCACAAAGGCTTCCCTCAGACAGGAACTTTGAAAATTTGCTCATGAATATTTACTAGCCAAATTGAGTTGAATTTTGGCATGGGGCAATAATATGGACAGGAAAAGATGTCCAAAAAGTTTGGAGGCAATCAAACAAATATAAATAGCACTTGCTTCACAAAGTGCCATTTAGGGCAGAATAGGAAAAGAATTATTGGTGGATGATTTTTGAACATGTCAATGAAGGGTTTTGCCATATTTGAGGAAGATATGACCCAAAAAAATATGAGAATTATTTGGGAATTTTTGGAGTGACAAAAATATAGGTTGCTTTACAACCTAGGGTTTAAAGGGTTATTCCTTTAATGAAAAAGGAATATTCCCAAGAAAAAGAATATTGGATTTGGGCCAAGGATGAAAATGATATGATCTTGGGATGATGTTGAGGATAGCAAGCCACTATAAAACCTATGAAGACATGATCTTCCCAAGTTTCAGAACCACATAGCAACAGAAAAGCAAATCAAATCAAGAAATCCAAGAAAATCATCAGAAAAAGAAAAGGGCAAAATCCAGGGTGTTACACTCGCACACTCCTCCACCGCCCGCCTCGCCACACCACGCCTCGTCACGACGCGCCGCGGGTTGCGGGAATGAGCCGAGCCGAGCCGAGCTCACACCTACGCGCTTATTTTTGCCAGTCAGAACGGAGAGTTTTCTGACAGCTGGCCACAATCTGAGACGTCGGATCCTGGGCTGTCACGGACTCGGACGTGGGTCGAGCCCATGTCTCTCCACGCGGCTGCGCAAGTGTGCGGTGTCTCCTAACCCTAGCCGCCACGAACAGATCACATCTGCTCCACGCGCACGCCCACCATCGTTCCTTTGTTGCTGCTGTCGCTGATGACTCCATCCCGTCCGCCGCGTACACGGTCGACGGGAGAGCAGGTCTCCGAAACCCCGCCCCTCCGGTTCCTGTACAGGAGAGGGACGAATAGGTTTTTGGGAAGCCACTACGCGACTGCTCGCCTCCGATCCACCACTTCCTCCACGTCCGTGTCGTCTTCATCATCACCATGTCGTAGTCTGACGCCGACCGTCTCGAGGCCGACAAGAAGGCTGCCGAGGACGCCGCTGCTGCCACCGCCGCCGCGGCCTCTGCATGGCCCACTGGAGGGTATAACTCGTTTATCCCGCTCCTACTGTTTTCTGTTTTACCTATGCTAGCGTTATACGTAGATGTATCAGCCATTAGCGTAGCATGTGCTCGCGTGATTCAATATCAACATGTTGTTAATTCTGTCAATGGCATGCTAGTGATTTATCTTTGGATTAAATTAGTCAAAAAATTGCTTATTTACTCAGTAGGGCATTCTCTTCAATGCTGGGCGCAATTCCTATGCTCGTGGCTACATCTCCATTGCCGGCGACGAGCTCTTGCATCGGCCAGTTGCTTGTTCTCACCGGCCATGGCGGATCTTGTCGGCCCCATCACTTGCGGCCACACCGATGCATCTCGTTGACGATGGGCGCTACTCCGCTGCTCATGACCCACGTCTCCGCCAACAACAGCGATGCTCCTCGACGCCACCACACGCGGCACCGCCGACGTACTGCACATCCTGCATGGTTAAGCATCTCGCCACTGTTGTGTTACTCCGATGCGCCTATACACTAGGGTTCAGCTAGACGACTCAATCAGTTGTTCTGTGAATTTTTGGTGTGTGGCTTCAGTTGTAAAAGTGTGAACAAAGGCAACTTCATCTAGTTGTAAAAGCCTGCATCATCTTGTTGTGCTACCGCCAGCAAGATGCAAAAGACGAAGATGAGTTTATGTTAGGAAGATGATTCAGATTAGAAACTGAAAAGGCAGGGCGTGGAACGTGGGAAATGGTGGGCTGCTTTAAGATTCGTATTGCCACGTGTCAGGCAAGGAACCGGGTCTCCCATTTGGTTTCGTACGACCTGGTCTTATAAGATTTTCTTCCCTTGTCCACTGGGAATCATATCGGGGCGTGTTTGTTTGCCTGCATGAGGCCCAACCAGGCCCGCGCGGGAAGAAAACGGCCTGTTTAGTTGGCTGCATACACTGTTGGGCCTGCATGGCACGATGCTTAAAGCCCTACTGGGCCTGGCTCCCCGGGAACGCTCGAATCGGCAGTTTCTCCAGGGCCAGGCCCGAGCGGTGCACGTGGGCGGCAGCGGCTGCACACGCGCGCCCACGCTCGAGAAGCCACGTTGCTTCCCGAAGCGCCGGCAGTTATTAGCCTCACCGCCCCTCAGCGCTCCCTCTCCCCACTCTTCCCCACTCTCCCAACTCTCATCGGCGGCGGCGGATCGGATGAGAGCAAGAAGACCACCGGACTCCATCACCGGCGAGCGGATCATCACCTAGCCCGCGGCAATGTTGGTAAGCACTTTTCTATTCGTCATGCACTACTTTTTCGCATTCGACCCGGCGGTAGATTCGATCCACGGCGGAGAGGGGAATGGGGAATAGAGGTAGATAAGCATGGCAGTTCATACTAGTTCATACGAGTTCATACTAGTTCATGCAAGATCGGAATAGAGGTAGATGCGGATGGAGTAAAGGGGGATTGGGGGTACACAACAGACACTGGCTAACCGTGGCGGCCGTTGAGGCGTGCAGAGCGGCGGGTCGAGTTGCTGGCCTTCATATTCTTGTCCATCGCCGTGCGGGGCGGCGGGTCGTCGTCGTCCTCGGCGGAGTCGAGGTTGATCTGCCAGGTACGACGGCCTGGCTCCGGCGCCCTCACTGGCATCTGCACCGGTTCTTCCTCCTCCTTAGGCTCCCCACCGATGACCGCCGCCGGCACGATTGTCGTCTCCCAGTACACTGCGGCACGGCGGTCATTAGGAGCCCAATAGTTCTTGTACTTGGACCACCTCTTCCTCTGTTTAGCGTCGTCGGATACGGCCTGATTCATGGCCCAGTGAATGATGTCGACTGCCATCATGCCCTTCGCTGGGTTAGGAATCAACCCGTGTGCAGTGGCCCTCATGAGCACTGCATCAGATTGAGCCAAAGTTCGAGCACATCTCCATGGTGTTCTCGAACTTGGTGCAGTCACCAGCCGACCACCCGAGAAAGAAGGCCCTCCAGCCCATACCCCAAGGGAAGGGGTTGGCGTTGGAGCTGGAGCTGGAGCTCATGGCGATGGAGAGGAGGAAGGTTGATAGTGAGAGAAGAGAGGGGGTGGGTAAGTAGTGGTGGTCAGGGTGAGTAAATATAGGCGCGATGGAGAGGACGAAGAGTGACAATCATGTCGTTTTAACCACATGCTCTTCAATAAGCCATGAACTAGGTGCTGTGCCTGACTCCATGAATTGTATGCAGATCGAGGAAAGCAATGAGATGTGCACAGAGGTGCTCCCGGCCGTTGAAAATAAGGGCAAGCAGCCGGTTCATCCAATGCCCGAGGTGGTGCTGCCGCCCACTGCCGAGGAAGAACCGAAGACACCAACGGTTGGCGACGACGAGCGCATGGAGGAGCCCCCCAGCAGCAAGCGCCGCAACTACGGCCACTACCATGAGGAGGGTGGCCCAACTCACTTCTACAAGATCATCCTTGCGCCGAAGCTTGAGTGCATCCCCATGCCCCTGGACTTCACCAAGCACTTCGTCGCGGTGCCGACGGAGTTCAAGCTGAGGAACAACACCGGCTGCTCCTGGAGGGTGACAGTGAAGCTGATGAACGACAGGGTGACCCTGGATCAGGGTTGGGCCACCTACGGCGCCGTTCATCAGATCAAGATTGGCTACATGGTGACGTTCAAGCTCCTGACTCCCGACACCCTCAAGGTCATCATCTCCGACGACGATGGCATTGAGGTGGACAACAAGTGTGGAAAGCACGGCGAAGCCTTCGTCGCCAGGGACTAGGGCCGGGGCACCTCCTTCCTAAGTACTATCGAGTCTGCTTTATGGTTTATGCGTTGAACTGTTTGAACTATCGTTATGATGTGTGGTACTATGTTATCTGAACTATGCTGTTAAGTAGTTGATGCTCTGTTTATGCTCTGCTCTGCTTATGATGTGTGGTACATGGTTGTGCCGAAGTGTGCTGCCAAAGAGGTTACCACACATCAGGTGTTGCATACAACCAAACACCATGCCTTGGGTTTGTCCACTAACATGCAGGCAACTAAACACCAGGCAGTGTGGTTCAACCCATGCAGGCAAGAGGGCATGCAGACAACCAACCAACTTGCAGATGGTGCATTTGAGGCTGCATTTGCATAGCCAGGCCGAGTTGAGAAGGCTATGCAATGCAGCTACGAATACGGCAACCAAACACAATCATCATGGTATGTGCGCATCACCTGTCTGAAAACAGATCCGTGCATGCATAGTGGCCGTCAAATCCATCCAGTAAAGCCCGTTCAATGCTGAGCAGCCGTATCTTTAAGTCTGTCAAAGTCATCTCAAGCAAAGGAAAAAAGTCACACTTTCAGAGCTCCATCATGTCATGTTTGCCGGTCTATCTATCCAAGACACCTCTCTACGTACGTGACAAAAGCCGGGCACCATGTGTCCATCCACGGCCGTTGGATCGACGTGAAAAGAATATTTTGGCTCGCTAAGGAACGGTATATGTCTCCATCAAAGCAAAGCAAAAGCGTGGAGTACGTTGCTACGTAGCCAGCTAGCTATGGTTTGGATCCATTATCCCGTCTTCCGGTGGCATTTAGAGAAGCTAAGATAGTAAGCTGCCGTGCAGCCGATTATGACTAACAAAATGCCCAAATACACGTAATACGGTGGTTAAGCCTTAAGCGTGGTCCTGTCCTGTATGGATCGATGATTTTGGCACGATGGGCCAACGGACCAAGGAAAACGGAGTGTCTGGGAACACGAGATCACAAGGGACGTGAAGGTGAAGCACGTACGTGCAGGTGAAGCCTTAAGCCTATGCCGTTGGCCGTACGTGCAGGTGAAGCACGTACTACCATTCATCTATCTCCGCCCCGGCCCGGCCATCATCTCGACCGGCCTGCATGCGAATCATTCACGGATTATTGTTCCTCCATGCATGCGCACGTGGACGTGTCTCCCTCCCGCCTCGCCAAGAGCGGCATACCTGTCTCGGTGTCGATCGATCGTCCCGTCGTCCGTCCGTGCGCGCGTGCGATCGATCGGCCGGAACTTACCCGTTGCATGCTCGAATGCGTGAGTAACTGCGACGCGTTCGTTCGTGCGCGCTCGCTGAAGATGAAGATGGATGGATCATGGGTCGACCGGTCACCGTACCGGCGGACGATCGAACGCACCGGCAGTGGGGTCTCGGAGGTTTTAATTCCTTTCATGTGCGCTTGCTGGGCTGGGCTAGGCTAGGCTAGGCAAGCGGTGTAACAGCAGCGCCACCGTACCTGCATTGCACGCACGTAGCGTGCGGTTGCGCGTCGGGGTCGATCGCGGTCGCCGGCGGTCCCCCGGCCTCTGATGGTGCAGTGCAGTGCATGCATGCTTCTTCTCGTGCCTTCTCCAAGCTCTGGTTAGCTAGCTAGCTAGCTGTACGATCATGTATGTCTCGCCAGTCTGGCTGCACGCCTCCATGCCTGCTGCTAAGTTGGTATCATGAATGTGTCGGCCAGGCATTTGCTGCGAGTTTAGATCGACTCTGTTTGCGGCATGACACGTGTGGTTAGCTTCGATCAACGGTCGATTCCTCTCGCTGGCCCTCGTGCACAAGCTAGATAGAATCAGAACGCGCAGGTTCTTTTTGGTAGAAATAGAGGACCCGTTCATGGCAATGGCACCATAACTACTCTCGGACGATCGCACATCCAAACTGGCAAGGGAAAACAGGAGACCTATATATAACTTGTTGACGAGGCTAAGGTACGTAAGGGCCGTTCTGCTCTGTTCCAGTGTCGACACGTACACTCGATGGGCACCTCGACCCAGACCACCACGACTACGTGGTGAACAACACGCACGCACGCACCAACTTTCGAGCGCGACGGCCACACGGCTAAACTGTAAAGCAGCAGCTATAGCTAGCCAGCGCGTAGTAGGTCGATGGATCGCGCGCGTACGTAGTGCTCGATGTCGGATCCGTATCAACATGCATCACGCTAGCTTCACGCTCACCGCGGGCGCGCGCGCGCGCACTAACCCGTCCCGGTCGCGTCGATCGCCAGAGCAATCATCACGTACGGCGACGAGGAGAGAAAGGAAAAGGCAAAAGATCCCATTAACCGACGTCGCTCGCGGCCGACAGCGAGTGGGTGCCGACGGCGACAGGGGAGCGGCACGGCCGGCCGAACCGGCTGCACACATGGTTGGCCTGGCACGAGAAGAGGTAACGCAGCGCTCGCACTGCCGCCGCCGAGTCGCATCAATCTCCAGACTCCAGCCCTCGCGCGGCGCCGCCGTCCGCAGTGGCGTCGCATCCACCCCGTCAGCCCCTGCTCCCGGCCGCCGCCTCCTGTCATGTTCTTCGTTCGCCCAGGTGGCGCGTCATCCCTGCTGTTTCACTGCTTGCTGCCGCTGCCGCACCTTGTATGTTTCTAATTTCCTTTGTTTCCATTGATTTGATACTCTTTTGCTTCACCCAGGAGGCACTGGTGAAGCAAACCATTGATTTGATACTCTTTTTATCACATATTGTTCTTTGTAGTTTTTATCATGTTCGTATCTATTTTGTTGTATCGTTAAGCATTGCGTTTAAATTCTCAATTTTTCGTGCAATTGAGCCATATTTTATATGGGGTGTCTTTTGAGGTAGCTAAAAGCTTTATGAACATTAAGTTTTTCCCTCCGGGCGAAAGTAGAATTAGGTCCGGGGCTTACTCCAATCCTGGCTCTGTCACTGAGTGTCGTCCCTGTCTCGGGATCTAGAGGAGGCCGGACTACGGAGATCCGGGGGCGTGGGCGGGTGACGGTGAGCTGCACGGACACGCACGCACGGCGCGTTCCCATGCAGCGTGCATGCATGCGCCGGCATGGGTGGGTGCGAGCCGTGTCGTCGTGCACGCGACCGTCTACTCGGGGGCAGCGGGTACTGGCAGGCAGCTCGGCCATCCCATGCTTTGCTCCACCTACACTCGACATAAGCTGGCCGGCCGGCCGGCCTCTTCCCCCTTCCTTTCCTTCAACCGCACTTGTACTTCTATCACAACCGATCTTGATCTGCTGCTACCTAGTGGCGATCCCGCTGGCTCCGATTTCCAAAGAGTTGGGAATCTTGCTGCTACCCAGTGACGTCGCATTTTTGCAAATTGCAGGCACAAAGTGAAGTGTTGCCTGGCTTGCTCGGTTGACCGGCCGCACCTGAAAAAAACAGCACCACTAGTATGAACGTATCACTAGCTGGTATAGCACAGCACTCCTACTTCGTAGAGTTGAATGATCACGCTAGCATTTTTTTGGCTAGAGTTAGTTCAGGGTTTGAATCTAACTCTAAAGTTAGAGTATCCAAACAGGACCAAGGAGAGAAAAGAAAGCTATGGTGGCTGCCAGCACCACTGGCCGGATTCCCGGGAGAAGAAGTCCAAGATAGTACGTACCATGTGTACCGTGTACGTACGTACATTTTTATTTTGAGAAATGTGTACGTAAGTACATGGAGCCAGCTAGCGTGCGTGGGCTCAGTCCCTGCCTGCCTGCCTGCCCGCGACACTCGGACGTGCCCCTGCGTCGTCGGCGCAGCCAGCAGCCCACTACTCAGACACGACACATCTGCCGTTTGTTCCATGCAGTTTACTCATGCAAGCCGGTGACCCAGAGGCCAGAGTGTAAAACCAGCAGCAACAGGAGCAGTTTTCCTCTCAAAACCAGACAGCAGCGCCGTTTTCTCAACGCCCGAATTGATATAGGGGGGCACGTCTACCCAGGCCTGCCGGCCGGCCGCAGACGGTGAAAAACCGGGAAAAGTAAAAGGGTCTGTCTAGCACACATCTAGATGTGACATACTTATGTCACATCTAAGCTCCTGACACATCTAGATGTGGTCTATTTTTTTGTCCTAATTTTTTTGTTTCTTGTTGCTGCATTATATATTTGTGGGAGCTTAGATGTGACATTATTAAAAAACATTTAGATGTGAATTAGTCAAACTGAAAGTAAAACTGTCCGTGCAGTGTGCCAGTACGTACGAGAAGGATGCAGCATGCAGGCTGCGAGTAAAACTCCGATTTTTTTATTAATAATAAGTAATAATTCTGTAATTACCAAACTGGTAATTGACGAGCGAAAATTATGAAAATAGTAAGGACGCAGTCCTTAATGGCGTCCAAGTCTGGCCGCTGTTACTAACCACATCCATATGTGGTCGCTATTGTTAGCAGCGTCCCAAGTTTCGTTATGGACCAGCCCAAATCCCCCTGAAGCGGCTATCCCAAATCTCTGTCAGCTCCTCGCCGCCGCAAATTGGTGACACCGCCGCTATCCCTCACCTGGTAATGGTGCTCCTGCAGCCTCCCTCGCCGCCCTCCGCTCGCCGCTAGTCCCACTCCCCAATCCCTCACACCTCTCCCACCACGAAAACGACTCGCCGCCGCGGCTACTCCCGTCCGAATCCGGCCTCCTCCACTGCATCCTCCCCACCAAGGACGGTGTGCCCAGTCTCCCCGTCCACGCTCGCCGCTGCATCCGGCGATGCTGACTGCGACCGCTGCGTCCGGCGACGCTGACTGCGAACGCCATCGTGAGTCCTCTCTCTCCACCCATCTCCCTGTCCTAATATGTGTCTGTCATGCGAATTTGGAAGAAGTGAGAAATCATCAGCTAAATTAATTCACAATTGGACTTAACTGAAATCCTTTCGTAGCTGATGAATTTACAATTAGACTAATGCTTCACTGTATTTGATAATCCTGAAGTTGTGGTGGTCTGTTCTGAATAATCAAATTTGATTTAGGTGGTTTATCATCCAATTTGATAGAAACAAACATTGTGTTATGAATACAGGATTTGATTTAAGCTGGTTTCTCATCTAATTTGGCAGAAGGAAGCATTGTTGGCAATGGATACAGCTGGGCGTTTCAGTGATTTGTTATGGATGCCTCACAACCAGCACAAAATATCAAAAGCTTGGGAAAATGTGAGCATCCTATAATTTGCATCTAGTCTGTTAGATTAATGGTTGACTTGAGACTAATTCTTTTATATATTGACACAGCCTGACAATTGCTTGAATGTGCGGTGTCATCGTGTTGGCATCCCATTTGATCCTTTGTGTAGCTCAGCTTTAGAGAACCTGGGTTTTTACCAGATTGCAATGATGAAGAAAATCAATGTCAACAAATATTTGATATCGGCATTGGTCGAGCGTTGGCGGCCTTGAGACAAATAGTTTTCACTTACCTGTAGGTGAAATGACAGCTACGCTGCAAGACATGAGTTGTTTGTGGGGTTGCCTATCCGTGGTAAACCACTTTATTGGCAAAGCTGATGCATCATGGTCTGAGTTAATTGAGAGGTCACTTGGGATTCCCGTAGATGAACAACACATGAAGCAAAAGAAAAGGAGAAAATGCGATGACACCATTACTGTGAAGAATTCACAATACTCTTTAAATCTGGATAAACTCCATGAACGCTTTCATGTGCTGCCAGATAATCCATTGGACTGAGAGATTAATTGGCATGCTCGAGCAATTGTTCTAAAAATACTTGATGATGCTGATTGGTGATTTGCTAGAGTGCCACTAATGCATTTTTGGATTGTAGAGTTTCACTATCTAGACAGGGTGATGCGACAATTTGGGTTAAGACAGACAATTCCACCATGTCATCCACGTGACGAGGTAGAGGTACGCAAATTGCGAAAAATTAAGCATTCTGCAAGGAAATCACATAATTGGGAAGAAATCCATGCCAACTATGTTGAAGAATATAACCGAGTTCAAGCAACAGTAGTGCTAGAGGATATTTCCTTCGATCTAGCTACTTTACTTGACTACAGACATTGGTTCCAACAAAACGGTATGTACACGGTTTTCTTTGATTCCCAATGCTTAGGAGGACTCGATAAACCTATCCCATATCCTCGAGATAGCATCGAATGGACTGGCTACATGCCTAGCGGTCCGCCACTGGCTCGCATTGTAAGTGTGCAAAACTTTCACTGTATTTTTTTCGTTACAGTCACAGTCTCTTGATTTAATATTTGTTTTGTCACTTTTTGCAGGGCTTACGTGAGATAAAGAATGTTGCATGGGGAATCAAATGTGCTACAACTCGTGGTTGCAAGAAGAAAGGAAAATATGTACTGAGGTCCTGTGTAGAAAATTTGATGGATCTCAACTTTGAGCCTAGGCTGCAAAGCATGCTTGCTGAGGCTAGGTTACCTCTGAACATCGAAGATATTTCATCTGATGATGAGGTTTCAGATATTGCTCACCCACCAAGCCCTCCAAAACAGAGCAACTGTGATGTATTTAATGATTGGATATACTCATGGAGAGGTTTCACAACATACCTTATGGGCGGGGATGCAATGGAAGATGGAGGAACGACAACAGAAGATGTGGGTCCGTTGGCATCGTATCATGTTTCCAGATATCAATCAAGGAGTTCACTTCGATTAATAATCCGAATGGGACAACATAGTGCAGCCTTTTTTTCATTTCTTTCTCTATGGCATACCAGGTTGTAAACGTTGCAGGCTATGTTATATGAACTGGGAAGTGGAAGTCCTCATATAATGCAATCCAGGATTTAATCTTAAGTTTACTTGTCCTATCGTACTACATCTGTTTCAGTTGGTGCCACAGTAACTTGATTACTGGGCCGAATGAAAGCATGGGGTAAATTATTGCAATAGTAGTGTTGTTTAATATTACTTGTAATTTTATCAAGGCACTAAACAAATCTGGTTGTATATAGAGTTCACATGTCACCCCATTACAGAAAACAAACGAAATAAATTGGGTACATCAAAAAGGCAAATGTTCTATATTCAGGAGCTTATGTGCGCTTCTGTTGATTCAACGAATTTCCTTTAGATGATGTGCTCTTCCCTTGACTGGACTTACATGCGCAAACTGCAGGTCTAGATGATCGTAATGACGAGCGGCCGGTGAGACAACGCAACTCCTTGATCGATTGGTGATGTCGGCGGCTGGAGCTTGCTAATCGCACGGCGAGATCAGGAGCGACGACTGCATGTGTACTAGGGTTTGCAGATCACGAGTTACTTATGTGTATCAGAGAAAAGAACGAGGAAACCGAATCACATGGCTGGACGTCGTCCATAACAGCGTCCATGTGTGGACACACTTAACAATGGAGTCCAGCCTTGGACGCTGCATTTCATAGCGTCCTTCCTATTTCCACAATTTTCATCGGTCGTTTACCAGTTCGGTAATTACAAAATTATCAATTACTATTCATAAAAAAATCGGAGTAAAACTTGTTGGCCTCGGCTGCATGCAGCCAGCGTCTCTCATCATTCTTCGCGGCATCATGCATGCAGTTTCTTGGATGGATCGTGCTTGCTGATCCGTGGAACGAAGCCTCGCCCGATTCCATCATCATCTCTCTCTCTCCGTAGTAGGGCGGCAGCAGGAATCGATCAGGCACATGCGGCGAAGCATATTTTCTAGACAGTGCCCCCGGGGAGGGAGGTGCGTTGTATATTCCGGGTGGCGCAGGAGTTGTATATTTCACGCAGCTGCTGACTTGCTTGCATGTGTACTATCCCGTCGATCGGCTCTAATCCCAATCACACAGCCGCTCACTTTTTTTAGCATCCCTGAAGAGCTTCATAAAAAATTGAGAGTTATATCCCAGATTCTAGTTTTTTGTGAAGCGGCATATCGTGGAGCTATCCTGTTTGGCCTGTATTTTCTGAAGCGGAACTGAATTTTAAGGAGCAGAGCAGTCCCAAACAAGCTCTATGTTGCTTCACTCCTGCGCCCCCTTATTTACTCTCGTATTTACAACCCCGTGCTTAGAATGCAATTAAGCGAGGTCCACGCTTTAGTTTCTTTCGTCGGCTGATGATCAATTACCCTGCAGGATGTTTGTTGCTTCATGCAAACACTTGAGGATCATCAAGGGTTCCGAAGCCATCGGTCTTGGTCAGTCTCTTCACCCAAAATTCTCTTACAATTCAATAGTTATATTTTATAATTCTAACCCCCATGGGACTTTTTTTGTTCCAGCGCCAAGGTTTAAGGACAAGTACATGTACAAGAAAAGGAGTTAAAGATGGGGGCAGTAAGAAGAGGACGACAGAGAGGGAAGGGGATGGGTCGACAGGAGCAAAGCGGATCAGTCGAGAGTGACTATGGTTTGGTCTGGAGTAGGGTATATGTTTTTTTTAGAAAAGGAGGAGGACCCCCGGCTTCTGCATCTGGACGATGCATGCAGTCACTTTATTAATTATTCATACAAGACCTTACAAAGTGATACAACAGTACGACTAAAGCCACCGTCTAGGCAACATCTGTCGCTACTCCTATCCAGTTGATGAAGGGATGCTGATAGTCTGGGCCTAATACCAAACAGACCTCGCAACCAAACCTAACATCCAAGACCTGAGGTCCCAACCAGGACGCCTGCCGGGTATGGGGCACCCACCGGTCCGGCACACTTCTCAACCAGGACGCCTGCCGGGTATGAGGCCGCCGCAGCCACCTGCCACCAATCCATCTTCAGTGTTGTACTGCTACATCCACCTTGCCCGGCCTCTCTGCCATCGACGCCACCATGACGCCAGACAACGTCACCCTCCTGCGCGAGTCCCTCGCCACACATCGGACGCCGAGTCTCCACTGCGCCACGCCGCCGAGATATGCCACCATTAATCTGTAGGATGAAGCACCACTCCACCAAATAATCCGTCCACTAGTCCCTCGAGCCCGTGCACACCTCCAAGAATGACGCCACAAGAGGGAAGTGACACAAAAATGCCGCCGTCATCCGATCTACTGATCTAGGGTTTCCTCCGGAGGTAGCAAATAGTGGCCTGGAACTTCTCAACAGCGATGCCTTCAACAAGGGAACGACACCGAATAGTGCCGCCATCGCCTGCCTCGGCAGCAGCCGCTAGCAGGTCTTCACCCACATCTGTTCCAATGGCCTCCATCAAGCTTCTTGTGCACGGATCGTCCAACACCGCGGCCGCCGCACCGCCCATCGCGAGTCCACAGCCGCCGACACATCCTCCGCCGTCCCGGGGCCGCCGCCCCGGGATCCAGCCCTTGCTGGCCGCCGAGTCCTGCCGTCGCACGCCCGAAGCGCATCGGACCGGGACGCCGCCGACCGCGACCAGGCCCCGGCCAGATCTGGGAAGAGGAATCAACCTCCAGCGCAGCATCTAGCCACGCGCCGGAGCATCCAAGCGCCGCCAGCCCCCGGCCAGCGCCCGCCACGGAGCCCCGCACCCCTAGGTCGCCGTGCCCGCAAGTCCAGATCGAAGCTCCTGCAGCCCTCCTCCAGCCGCTAGATGCTCCCAAGACGAGAGGGAAGAAGAGACCTAGGGGAAACGCCCCGCCGCTGCCGTCACTGGAGCCCGCCCAGGCTTCGCCGGTGGTGCCTCAGGCGGCGGCGCGACGAGGGAGGAGAAGGGGAGGGCGGTGGGTGTCGCTGGGAGTCGCCCCCCGTGTCGCCAGAGGAGGGCGACGCGGGGGTTGTAGCAAGAAAGAAGATGCAGAGGCACTGAATACTAAAAGTAGGGTATATGTGAGGTCGAACTGGGTTAGCCTCGGCCAGTCCGACGTGGCGGCCACGTCCGGGCATGTCCGGACCGTCCCATATCACTACCAGAAAATCAGCTTAGGCCGACGGCCTCATCTATGCCGACGGCCCCCATCGGCATAGATAGACCTATCCCGACGGCCTAGGACAGGCCGTAGGCGTAGAAAAGCCGTCGGCATACGTCTATCTATGCCGACGGGGCCGTCGGCATAGATGAGGCCGTCGGGACCGTTTGAGATACGCCTACAGGGCCCGTCGGCACAGCCTAGGCCGTTGGCATAGCCCAGGCCCACCTACCCGGTCAGCGCTAACCGTTTGACGGCGTTGAACCTACGCCGACCGGAGGTAACGGCGGCCGTCGACATATCTATGCCGACGGCTATGCCGTCGGCATAGAGTTGCTGACATCACCGATCCGCGTCGTCGACACGTCATCGATCCGAGCGAGGGGGGGCCGTTGTGTGGCAGAGATATGCCTACGGCATAGCCGTCGGCATCGGCCTGGCCCATGCCCCTCTGCCATGTCATCGATCCGTGTGCCATGCCACGCCATCGATCTGTGGGACTGCACCTTCGTGTGCGCATAGCTATGCCGACGGCTTGCCGTCGGCATACATTTATTTTATTTTTATTTTTTATTTTTACTTTATTTTAGTTTTTATTTTTCCATAAGATAATTATGCCTTATCTAAAAAAACATACCCCGATGGTATATCGATTGCCCCCCGTTACGAACGTCGCTGTCGCCGTGTCACGGAGGGGGGAAACAGTCGACACGGAGGGAATTCGGGGTGTAGCTATGTCACCGAAACATCGCACGGGTCCCGATGCATATGTGAAAGTGTTCAGGCATGCGTAGACGCCCGTCTTGGGGCTCCGCGGTGTGGCCCCCCTCCACGCAAGGCAGTGCCGCCATCACTTGGAGGGGGCCAAACCCCGGAGACGCGTGCCGCCTCTTCGGACATGCCACCACACACCGTACGACATGTATGAGGTCCCGGTGCGATGCTCCGGCGGCATTGCTACCCCCCAGGGGCCCCGTCCCGCCTAACCCTGTAGCGTTTGACCACAGGATCTAGCCCTTTGACTTTGCACGGACAGGCTTTGACCAGTGGACCTATCCACCCGGTTGTGTTAGGTCAGCCCATAGGAACACTTTGGAGCAACATCCGGGCCAGACCCACAGCAAGATCCCCTCCGTGTGGACCCGACGCGTCCATTTCCCCCCTCCAGGTGCCGGCGACGGCGCCGTCCGTGAGGGGGGCACATCCCGGAGACGCGTGCTGCCTCTTCAGATATGCCACCACACCGTATGGCATGTATGAGGTCCCGGTGCGACACTCCGATGGCATTGCTACCCCCAGGGCCCCCGTCCCGCCTAACCATGTAGCGTTTGACCACGTGATCTAGCCCTTTGACTTTGCACGGACGGGCTTTGACCAGTGGAACTCTCCACCCGGTTGTGTTAGTTAGCCCATAGGAACACTTTGGAGCAACATCCGGGCCAGACCCACAACAAGATCCCCTCCATGTAGACCCGACGCGTCCGTTTCCCCCCTCCAGGTGCCGGCGGCGGCGCCGTCCGTGAGGGGGGCACACCCCGGAGACGCGTGCTGCCTCTTCGGATATGCCACCACACCGTACGGCATGTATGAGGTCCCGGTGCGACACTCCGATGGCATTGCTACCCCCAGGGCCCCCGTCCCGCCTAACCATGTAGCGTTTGACCACGTGATCTAGCCCTTTGACTTTGCACGGACGGGCTTTGACCAGTGGAACTCTCCACCCGGTTGTGTTAGTCAGCCCATAGGAACACTTTGGAGCAACATCCGGGCCAGACCCACAGCAAGATTCTCTCCGTGTAGACCCGACGCGTCCGTTTCCCCCTCCAGGTGCCGGCAGCAGGTGCGTCCGTTAGGGGGGCCACACCCCGGAGACGCGTGCCGGCGTTTGCAACTGCCACAACACTTCCACACTTGTGAGAGGCCGCCTACGCAAGATTTGGAGGCATGCTAGCCCCCGGAGGCCGCCGACCACAGTCGTAGACACGCAAAGAGCAATCCGCGTAGAGGTAAGTGTTCAGATACTTCTCCATCACCAAAAATTATGAAAAATTACCATCAGTCCTATAGCACATGTGCCCACGTAGTGTAAAAAACTCATGATTGTATCGTGCTCCGAGTATTTAATAATATTCACGCCGCATCGTTACCGCAGAACGTCTACTACCGTGTCATTGCCGTCCGTGAGGGGGGGCACACCCTGGAGACGCGTGCCGCCTCTTCGGACATGCCACCACACCGTACGACATGTATGAGGTCCCAGTGCGACCCTCCGGTGGCATTGCTACCCCCTAGGGCCCCCGTGCCGCCTAACCCTGTAGCGTTTGACCACGGGATCTAGCCCTTTGACTTTGCACGGACGGGCTTTGACCAGTGGACCTATCCACCCGGTTGTGTTAGGTCAGCCCATAGGAACATTTTGGAGCAACATCCGGGCCAGACCCACAGCAAGATCCCCTCCGTGTAGACCCGACGCGTCCGTTTCCCCCTCCAGGTGCCGGCGACGGCACCGTCTGTGAGGGAGGGCACACCCTGGAGATGCGTGCCGCCTCTTCGGACATGCCACCACAACG
The DNA here is from genome assembly GCF_002575655.3 of Aegilops tauschii subsp. strangulata. Taxonomy (NCBI): domain Eukaryota; kingdom Viridiplantae; phylum Streptophyta; class Magnoliopsida; order Poales; family Poaceae; genus Aegilops; species Aegilops tauschii. The sequence continues at coordinate 475,160,156 of NC_053039.3, forward strand.
TACGGCATGTATGAGGTCCCGGTGCGACGATTCGGTGGCATTGTTACCCCCAGGGCTCCCCTCCCGCCTAACCCTGTAGCGTTTGACCACGGGATCTAGCCCTTTGACTTTGCACGGACGGGCTTTGACCAGTGGAACTCTCCACCCGGTTGTGTTAGGTCAGCCCATAGGAACACTTTGGAGCAACATCCGGGCCAGACCCATAGCAAGATCCCCTCCGTGTAGACCCAACGCGTCCGTTTCCCCCCTCCAGGTGCCGGCGGCGGCGCCGTCCGTGAGGGGGGCCACACCCCGGAGACGCGTACCGGGCGTTTGCAACCGCCACAACACTTCCAGACTTGTGAGAGGCCGCCTACGCAAGATTTGGCGGCATGCTAGCCCCTGGAGGCCGCCGGCAACAGTCGTAGACACGCGAAGAGCAATCCGCGTCGAGGGAAGTGTTCAGATACTTCTCAATCACCAAAAATTATGAAAAATTACCATCAGTCCTATAGCACATGTGCCCACGTCGTGTAAAAAACTCATGATTTTATCGCGCTCCGAGTATTTAATAATATTCATGCCGCATCGTTACCGCAGAACGTCTACTACCGTGTCATCGCCGTCCGTGAGGGGGGCACACCCCGGAGACGCGTGCCGCCTCTTCGGACATGCCACCACACCGTACGGCATGAATGAGGTCCTGGTGCGACGCTCCGGTGGCATTGCTACCCCCCTAGGGCCCCCGTCCCGCCTAACCCTGTAGCGTTTGACCACGGGATCTAGCCCTTTGACTTTGCACGGACGGGCTCTGACCAGTGGAACTCTCCACCCTGTTGTGTTAGGTCAGCCCATAGGAACACTTTGGAGCAACATCCGGGCCAGAACCACAGCAAGATCCCCTCCGTGTAGACCCGACGCATCCGTTTCCCCCCTCCAGGTGCCGGCGGCGGCGCCGTCCGTGAGGGGGGCCACACCCCGGAGACGCGTGCCGGGCGTTCACAACCGCCACAACACTTCCAGACTTGTGAGAGGCCGCTTACGCAAGATTTGGCGGCATGCTAGCCCCTGGAGGCCGCCGGCCACAGTCGTAGACACGCGAAGAGCAATCCGCGTAGAGGGAAGTGTTCAGATACTTCTCCATAACCAAAACTTATGAAAAATTACCATCAGTCCTATAGCACATGTGCCCACGTCGTGTAAAAAACTCATGATTTTATCACGCTCCGAGTATTTAATAATGTTCACGCCGCATCGTTACCGCAGAACGTCTACTACTGTGTCGTCGCCGTCCGTGAGGGGGGCACACCCCGGAGACGCGTGCCGCCTCTTCGGACATGCCACCACACCGTACAGCATGTATGAGGTCCTGGTGTGACGCTCCGGTGGCATTGCTACACCCCCCCGGGCCCCCGTCCCGCCTAACCCTGTAGCGTTTGACCACGGGATCTAGCCCTTTGACTTTGCACGGATGGGCTTTGACCAGTGGAACTCTCCACCCTGTTGTGTTAGGTCAGCCCATAGGAACACTTTGGAGCAACATCCGGGCCAGACCCACAGCAAGATCCCCTCCGTGTAGACCCGACGCGTCCGTTTCCCCCCTCCAGGTGCCGGCGGCGGCGCCGTCCGTGAGGGGGGCCACACCCCGGAGACGCGTGCCGGGCGTTTGCAACCGCCACAACACTTCCAGACTTGTGAGAGGCCGCCTACGCAAGATTTGGCGGCATGCTAGCCCCCGGAGGCCACCGGCCACAGTCGTAGACACGTGAAGAGCAATCCGCGTAGAGGGAAGTGTTCAGATACTTCTCCATCACCAAAAATTATGAAAATTTACCATCAGTCCTATAGCACATGATTTTATCGCGCTCCGAGTATTTAATAATATTCACGCCGCATCGTTATCGCAAAACGTCTACTACCGTGTCATCGCCATCCGTGAGGGGGGGCACACCCCGGAGACGCGTGCCGCCTCTTCGGACATGCCACCACACTGTACGGCATGTATGAGGTCCCGGTGCGACGCTCCGGTGGCATTTCTACCCCCCCTCCCCAGGGCCCCCGTCCCGCCTAACCCTGTAGCGTTTGACCACGGGATCTAGCCCTTTGACTTTGCACGGACGGGATTTGACCAGTGGAACTCTCCACCCGTTTGTGTTAGGTCAGCCCATAGGAACACTTTGGAGCAACATCCGGGCCAGACCCACAGCAAGATCCCCTCCGTGTAGACCCGACGCGTTCGTTTCCCCCCTCCAGGTGCCGGCGGCGGCGCCGTCCGTGAGGGGGGCCACACACCGGAGATGCGTGCCTAGCGTTTGCAGCCGCCACAACACTTCCAGACTTGTGAGAGGCCGCCTATGCAAGATTTGGCGGCATGCTAGCCCCCGGAGGCCGCCGGCCACAGTCGTGGGCACGCGAAGAGCAATCTGCGTAGAGGAAAGTGTTCAGATAATTCTCCATCACCAAAAATTATGAAAAATTACCATCAGTCCTATAGCACATGTGCCCACGTCGTGTAAAAAACTCATGATTTTATTGCGCTCCGAGTATTTAATAATATTCACGCCGCATCGTTACCGCAGAACGTCTACTACCGTGTCATCGCCGTCCATGTGGGGGGCCACACCCCGGAGACGCGTGCCGCCTCTTCGGACATGCCACCACACTGTACGGCATGTATGAGGTCCTGGTGCGACGCTCCGGTGGCATTGCTACCCCCCAGGGCCCCCGTCCCGCCTAACCCTGTAGCGTTTGACCACGGGATCTAGCCCTTTGTCTTTGCACGGACGGGATTTGACCAGTGGACCTATCCACCTGGTTGTATTAGGTAAGCCCATAGGAACACTTTGGAGCAACATCCGGGCCAGACCCACAGCAAGATCCCCTCCGTGTAGACCGGACGCGTCCGTTTCCCCCCTCCAGGTGTCGGCGGCGGCGCCGTCCGTGAGAGGGGGGTAGCAATGCCGCCAGGTGTTGCGGTGGGCCCTCCTACGGTTGTGGAAGCGTGGTGGCACGCGCAGGCACCCGGCATGCGGCTCCGGGGTGTGCCCCCCTCACGGGCGTCGCTGCTGCCGTGTCCCGGAGGGGGGAAATGACCACGTCGGGCCGACACAGAGGGAATCTTGGGGTGGGTTGGGCTGGGACGGTGTTGGGAGGTGTAGCTATGGGCTGGGCTATGACAACCAGGTGAAAAGGTCCACCGGTCAAACCCCGTCCGGTGAAAGTCAAAGGGCTAGATCCGGCGGTCGTCTGTTTCAGGGTTAGACGGGACGGGGTACCGAGGGGTAGCAATGCCGCCAGGTGTTGCGATGGGCCCTCCTACGGTTGTGGAAGTGTGGTGGCAGGCGCAGGCACCCGACCGCGCGGCTCCGGTGTGTGCCCCCCCTCACGGGCGTCGCTGCCGCCGTGTCACGGGCGTCGCTGCCGCTGTGTCACGGGCGTCGCACCGGGTCCCATACACACAGTAAACTAAAAATCTAAAAGATGTAATAATTCAATTTATTAAAAACTCCGGCATTCATCATGGAAAACGTACTATCACGGTGAAACCTTCAGTGCCCGGGCACCGGGCCGGCTGCCCGGGCACTGAAAGTTTCACTGTAATTGTACGATTTCTTCATATAAGTCTAATGAATACCGGTGCTTATGACGTATGGATTAGTGAACTATTTAAACATGTCAAATTGCTTGTCCATCGGCGAGGTGGGACTATTTTTTCAAAAAAATTGGTTGCCATCTATGCCTACGGCCTTGCCGTCGGCATAGGCCTCCTATCTATGCCGACGGCCTGGCCGTCGGCATAGAGCCACCCTTATCCACTCGACGGCCCTCTCGCTGCCAGGTGGGACCATGCCTATGCCGACGGCATGGCCGTCGGCATAGAGGCACCCTTATCCACTCGGGCCTCGCAGTGGCCACTCGTTCAACTGCCCCTTCCTCAACCACTCCTCCTCCTACTCCGACCCACGCCGCGCCGCCGCCCGACCCCGACCCCCACCCGCGCCGCCGCCGCCACCGGATCCCGACCCGCTGCGCTGCCGCACCCTCGTTCTAGTCCCCGCCGCCGCCCTATCCCGATCCACGCCGCCGCCCTCCATCGCCGCCGCCGTCTTCCCCCTCCACCCAAGCCCCCCTCCACCCGCCGCCGCCCTCCATCGCTGCCGCCGTTCGCCCCCCTCCACCCACCGCCCTGGCCGCCCCCTCCACTCGCCCCTCATCCGCCCCCTCCACCCACCGCCCCGGCCGTCCCTGCGTCGATGCCGCCCGGGCTTCTTGGCCCAACCGCCTGAGTGCGGCACCGGACGGCCGGAGCGGTAGCCTGGCCACGCCCGCTGCCCCGACCCGCACCCCCTCCGGCGGCCGTCGTGTGGTGCTACTCCGGCCGCCGTCCCCTGCCCCGACCCGTACCCCCTCGCCGCTCCCGTACTGCCCCCCTCGGTGAGCTCCCCCGCCACCCTGCCGCTCCCTCCCTCCCCCCCCTCGCTGCTGGTGTCGCTGCTGTTTTTTCTTTTTTTGCTATTGTTTTTGTAGTTAGATAGTTAGATAAATAGATAGATAGTTAGATAGTTAGATAAATAGATGAATGGATGGATAGATAGATAGCTAAATATATATTTTCTGTATGTTCTTTTTCTTTTTCTTGCCAGTGTTTTTAGGTGGATGGATCTATGGATTAATTTTTGTTAGATGGATGCATGGATGTTGTTAGAATCATAGATGGTGGATGGATGGAATGTCGGTGAATTTTTTTAGAAACTTTGTTTTTCATAAATTTAATGTTAGGTCATGTTGATGAATGGATGTTGGTCAAGTTAATGATCTATGAATGGATGGATGGATGTTGGACAAAATTTTGACACTTGACTGAGATGTTATGATGTTGCTAATTTTTTCGATACTCATAATGAACTTGATAAAATAACTGAAGACAAAATTGTTCATAATGATTTTTTGACTAAGTTGTTCTTTCCGTGGAATTTGCAGGCTTTGTGGTGTTGCATTTCATCAAAGTGACCGTCATCCGACGTGTTGGTCCCTGAGCATCCCTCTGTTGTTCGACTCCTTCCCCTACAGCCGAGGATGAGCTACAAGTCCATCACTTTCTTATGTATGACTAACCTCTGTTTGGTGGTGCAGGAGGAGAAACTGAAGCGGCCGCTCTCACACATGCAGGCGTGGGAGATCGCCCATACGCGGAAGGACTCCAAGCCTGGCGAGCCCAAGTACTATGGCAAGAAGACCGCGTAGAGGAAGAAGGCCTACTCCGATGAGTATCTGAAGTTACATCCTGACACACCAGACCCCATTGCGGCGGATCTGGACGATAGGGTGGTGGTGGGCATGGGGCCGAAGGAGCACGGTCGGGAGGCGGTACTCGATGCTGTGATCACTCCTACTATCTCCTACACACAGCTCCGTCGGATCGACCCGAGCCTGAGCCAGCGCACGAGCACGCCAATGACCAGTGCACATTCACAGTCCCTCTTTCAGGAGCGGCAATCTGTAAGTATTTTCCCTCTTATCTTCATTGCCCACTTTATTTTCCGCATTTAGTAGTTTTATGAGTTCCAACATGTCATACCGTAGGCCTACCTGGAGTACACACGCTAGGAGACCATGGCGTGGCACGAGAGCCTTTATGCATACCATGAGCAGAGGGATCGCCAGATGCAGCACACTTTTCAGGAAATGGCGGCCGGTAGGTGTCCTCAGTTGCAAACAGCACAATGTCCTCCAGCACAACCAAGGCTGCTGACCTTTGAGGAGTTTGTGGCACAGAACGCTGGCCCCTCGCCGGTTAGCTCATCCCCAATCTATTCACCCCAAAGCATATCATGCCTTTCAACACAGTCATATATCCCGTTAATATGTCTTTTTCAACATCCAGGGAACCGGTGGATCAACCGTTGGCGGTGGTCTTCGCAGCACTCCCGAGTCACGGAGCCCGACCACTCCGATCCACGGAGGTGGAGGCGTTCTTGGCGGTAGCGTTGCCGCTAGCAGTGACGACCTGGGCTTCGGCGGTCTTGGCGGTGACGACCTCCGCGGTGCTCGATGTCCTGACGCTTAAGCCTTTGGGTCACATTGTGGCGGTCTTGGTGGTGATGATACTTACATGCTTGTGATGTTTCTTATTGTTGTTTGTGAGATTCTTATATGCTTGGTGGTGATGATACTTATATGTTTATGCTTTGTGATGCTTCTTATGATGTGTGATGATGAATTTGTTGTGTGATGCTGCTCCTTATTGTTATGTGATGCATATATTGTTGCATGATTCTTATATATGTTGTATATATTCAAATGAATTGAGCTGAAAAAAAAGAAAAAAGAAAAAACAGACACAAACTATGCCGACGGCTAGGCTGTCGGCATAGAGCTGGCGTGAGCTCCCAGTGGCTGACACGTGGCAGCTATGCCGACGGCCTAGCCGTCGGCATAGTTTTAAACTAAGCCGACGGCTAGACCGTCGGCATAGCTGCCACGTGGCGACAATGGGCACTCCTGGGGCAGGGCTATGTCGTCGGCATAGCCCTGCCCCAGGAGTGACGACTGCTCGCCACGTGGCACGTCTATGCCGACGGTCTAGTCGTCGGCTTAGTTTGGAACTATGCCGACGGCTAGACCGTCGGCATAGACGTGCCATGTGGCGAGCAGCCGTTGGTCAGCACTTGACGGCGGCCGCCGTTAGGCGATAACGTTGCCGACGGCCAGGGCCGTCGGCATAGATGTACGGACACCGTCGGGATAGGGCCTATGCCGACGGCCTTTCTATGCCGACGGCCTCCCTGGCTACGCCGACGGATATGTTGCCGACGGCCCTATGCGACGGGGGCTGTCGGCATAGGCCTGTCCCGACGGCCAATCAGGGCTATGCCGACGGCCCTGGCCGTTGGCATAGGGTGCGATTCCGGTAGTGTATCCACCCCCATATATATGTGCTGGGTTCGACGGGTGCCGAACAGTCCATATATCTAGGTTGTCTATGAGGGGTCCTGTTGGGAAAATATTCGGCAGTGGTTGGGCTGTCCGCCCTGACATTTTGGGAGGGTTAGGCGGTCCAGTTGTAGATGCTCTTAGTTCTGGCTAAAACAATCAGTAAACTTTAGTTTGACATCATCCAAACATGTCAATAGTGCCTAGGATATCTACTTTCACCGTTCTTATTTTGCATGGTAAGTCACGTAAACAAAACTGAGAATACAGTAGAACCTTAGCATTCGCTCGAAAACCATCAGCCTAGATAAAAATCACGACCGTAGAATCCTATGTGCATGACGCCAAAGGCCCATCACCGGCAACCACCAAAAGAAATCAAAATCGTGGCGGATCACCTCTTCACCCGAGTTTGATGCGGCTCCATCGCTGATATGCAGTTTTTTGGACCTCAAAATAGCCATCAATAAATTGTTATCACCAAAGAGGGAAGGAAAAAGGGGAAAGTTTTATGGCTAAAATGTATGCACCTTAGCATTCGCTGATATGCAGTTCGACGCGGCTCCATCGCTGATTTCCTTTTTTGACTTTTTTTGTATTGAAACATGTAAGAAAAAAGAAAAGAAAAAAGGAAAAGTTTTATGGCTAAAATGTATGCACCTCCTGTGGAGATGCGTTTAGTTTAGGAGCTAGCACTTGGGGAACCTGAGAACTGGTCTAGATTGCCAATGAAATAGGGTTGATCTTAAACAGTAGGTATCATGCAACATGTGCCCAAGTTTCCAATCAAGTGAGTAAGCCAACACTGGTTCAGCCAACCAGCAAAGACAACCACCCATTAAAGCCAACACAAACCAGCCATTAGACAAACCCTAAGCTAGCCACAAACAGTCAGCTGAATTGACACAAACTGCATGCGGGCGACTTCTGACAAAATTACAATATAGACTTCTAACAGTTCAACTTCGCTTAGACTCCATTGACACAAATTGGACCACACCGGCACACGGCATTACAGACAGCCGTGCCCAAGTTCCTGCTTGTTCCGCAGCCTGCGCGCCCTGTCCACAATCCGACGAGGCAGCAGCGCGCGCCGATGCAGAAGGTGAATGGCGATGACGTTCAAATCCCCGCTGAGGTAGCTCTCCAGGGTGTGGTCATTGTGCAGTGGCTTCCAGCAAAGAAGAGGCACTGCTGGGATGGGGGAATCCCCTCCTCCTTGTGAATCATCGCCTTGACATCCTCAACCGTGTCTTGAGTGCCAACCGCAGGAGAAATGGTCTTGCCAGTCAGCGTCTTGATGCGAATCACTCCATACCTACGGAAGCCCAGGACAAGGTGAAGCATGCAGCGCCAGGACTTGTGAATGTTGTAGTCCGCCAGGGTACGCTCATCCTCGAGCACCCTGCCGGCAAAGATGAAGCGCTGCATGCACGAAGGAATGCCCTCCTGATCATAAACCATCGCCTTGATATCCTCGATTGTATCTGAACTCAAAACCGCAAGATCAATGCTCTCGCCGTTCACCATCTTGACTATCACATGCAGGAAAGGGACAAGCTCAAAGGTGCACAAAGTCTCAATGTTGTAATCTGCCAGGGTGGGGCCATCCTCCAGCCGCTTGCCGGCAAAGATGAGACCCTGATTATCCCAAGGAATGTTCTCCTGACTCTGAATCATCGCCTTGACGTGCTTGATGGTATTTGAACTCTTAACCGCAAGATCAATGATTTTGCCAGTCAGCGTCTTGACAGAAATACGCAGGTGAAGGACAAGCTGTAGGGTGCTCAGATTCTTAATGTTGTAATCTGCCAGGGTGCGGCCATACACCAGCTTCTTGCCAGCAAAGATAAGACCCTGCACATCTAGATGGTGATCACGCATTTTAGCCTCGACATCCTCGATCTTATTTGAACTCTTGACCTTAAGAGTGTAAGTCCTGCTATTTGTGGTCTTGACAAAGATTTGCATCTGTTGAACAAGCGTACGAAACATGAGCTATTTTTAGACAAAGAGCTTCTGTTAAAGCCACCGAACACAAATTCCATCAAATTGGTAGAACCAAGAACCAAAATCCACTCATAAGCCACAACAAATCGACAGATGTTATGGGGTTAACAATATCAGTTGCATGGGTAAGAAATCTAGTTCAGATCAGAACAACTAGGGACGTTTACACATGGACTAAGAATGAACGATCAACATGAATATTAGGACTATCTTTGATTATCCTGTTATACTTTTTCATAAACAAATAAAAAATTCAAGGATCTAACACAAAATTGTGAAGCTAAAACACACACATGCCGAATTGCAAGCAATCCAGTATCTCACACAAAATTGATAGATAGATATGAGGACAAACTACTCAAGAGAAAATACAACAGATCATGTCTCTTCTTATAGATAGGAACAGAAGACGAACTATTTTGACAACCTCCATCTAATAATTCCTAAGGTCTGATCCATCATATGAGATCAGCCACATATTTTATGAGTCACCCCTCCAAATTAATCCACAGATAGCAAATACATCAGGAAGAAGTTCACTTTTCTACCCTGGCCTGAAGTGTAGGGTTTGTCCACTTAATACCCAAAGTATTTTTTGGGGGCCCATTTTACTCATCCTAAGGATCTGTACGTGGTCACTGCACCCCTCAAACCGGTATTTGACAGCGGCATGCGTATCAGTACCCACGCAGAGGAAGATGTGGGTAATTCAGAGAGGTGCAAGAGAATGACAGAGGAATAAGATAACTCGTCAGGATTTTCTGTGATTAATAATGTGCAAATGTGATATTACGTCACAAAACCAGACATAGTGGATGAAGTATTCATACTTAGATGGAGTAAATGGACAACAATAATACTTTGGTGCACTTGGAAGATAATAAAACGGAATCGATAACTCCCGAACGCACTGTGTTTTTGTGTTTCAGTCCGAACGCGTTCTGTATCGTTAGATCAATTAGCGTGGATCTTGAAGCATGTGCTTGATACGTCATGTTTCTCGTTCGTTCGTTCCAGGAACTCCTTGGCCCGAACGCCTTATCCTCTCCCCCCGTCACTTTCTCCTTCCTGGGCTCCTTTTCCCCATCCCCATTGTCTTCACTAAGAGAGAGAAAGTCGAGCTGGAGCAGCCACGCCTTGCCGCCGCTCACCGGTGAGGGCTCGCCGCGCCCCGTCGGTGGCTTAGATTTCGGGGAGGCGCTCGAGGGGAGCGAAGGCGGCGGCGACCTGGGAGGCGGCGGAGGTGCTGCTCGCAGGAAGAGGCGGTGGCGGCGACTGCCACACCAGCGGAGCTGTTCAACGCCGCAGCAGGGGCCTACCACGGCTCCGGCAAGGTGCCTACGCTGCAAGCGGGGAGCGATGCCGGTGGCGACCTGGGAGGCAGTGGAGGTGCTGCTAGCAGGGAGCGGCGGCGGCGGCGACCGCCCCTCCAGTGGAGCTATTCAACGCCGCAGCGGGGCCCTACAACGGCTACGGCACGTTGCCTGCGCTGGGGCCTACCACGGCACCGCGATTTCCTCTGGCACGTCGACAAGGTGGACTTCTACCTCGGCGCCGTCTTCGGCAGCGTCGAGACGGGGATGGTGGTGGCCGTGCTCATCTCAGTGCTGCAGGTGCTGCTCTTCTTGGCGCGGCCGAGGACGACGGTTATGGGCGACGTGCCAGAGACGACCATCTACCGGCGGATGGGCCAATACAGGACGTGCCCGGCGTGCTCGTGCTGCGTGTGGCATCGACCATCTACTTCGCCAACTATGGCACCCTGCACGAGAGGATCACCCGGTGAATTGACAACGACGACGAACGGACCTCGTCGTCGACATGTGTGGTAAGTTACTGTTGCTGCGAGAAATTGATCGGCGCAGCAGCACTGATTCCTCACTTTCGTGGAGGTAAACCGACCGTTTTTCAATGCAAAACGATAAAGATGAGCCAAACCCTAGGTTTGCTAGGGCTGGGCAGAAGCTACGAGCTAGATGCTGGAAAGAAAAGAGCGTAGCAGAAAAAGTAACGTAAGGTTGCAAAAGGATCGATTGGTCCTTTTTTCAATCGGCCAAGTACCCCATATACATAAGGGCACGCCCTGGTCTTTGGCTGAATCGGAGTAGGACTCCTTTTACACATACAGAAGGTAATCCCTGTTTTGCTTCCTCTGCAAGCAGGTCAAATATAATATTCCTAATCCCTAATTAGCCCGGCCAGCACCCAAAACACATGGGACAGCAGCCCAGCCCTATACTAGTACGTACTAGCCTATATTTGGGCTTGCTGCAGCCGAACAAGTACCTCATGCAGAACCTTTTCTATCTCAAATATTCCCCAGACCAGATTTCTTCCTTGCCCCTCTGCTGTCTAAGCAAGAACCCCATCCTGGAAGTATTACCATATTTATCCTCTGCACTGAACATATTTCTGATCTGCACTTTTAGCTGAACTCCGATTCCAACAGCTGTCAAATTTGTAAAACTGGCAAGCCAAATTTCATCATTAACATATGCCCCCCTGTTTTTGGTATGATTGCATCTACCAAAAACACTATAGCGATACCTTTGGATGATGTCAATTGCTTCATCGGTCATATCATTGCTCAGGGCGATGTCCAAATAACACATCGGCCATATTTTGCTTAGGACGATATCTTAAATAATATCGGCCGTCATGCCATCAAGCCTCCTGCCACATACTAGGATAATACTTCTTTAAATATTTTCCATTGAGAGCTTTAAGCAATTTCTCCCCCTGCAAAGATTTTACAAAATATGAATTCCCAGGAACAATTTCAACAACTCTATATGGGCCTTCCCAACTCGGCGACTACTTGCCCAATTTATTGTTCCTAGTTAACAGGCAAAATCGTTTTCCACACCAAGTCTCCTATTTGAAACGATTTTTCCCTCACCCTTTTGTTATAAGCTTTAGCAACTCTTAACTTTTCTTTTTCAATTTCCTGTAAGGCTCTTAATCTTTCTTCTGGAACATCATCAATTCTGTCCAGCATCAAATTATTATAGTCTACAGTCGACAAATCATTTTGTCTGGCTACTCTAAGAGCTTGCAAATTAACCTCTACAGGTAACACTGCTTCCTGTCCATACACCAACTCATATGGTGTCACTTGAGTTGCTCCATGCTTAGATATCCGATGAGCCCATAAAGCCTCCGAAAGCACTTCATGCCACTTTCTTGGATGCTCCTTAATTTTATTCTTTATAAGCTTAATTAAAGTTTTATTGCTAGATTCGGCATGTCCGTTAGCTTGAGCATAATAAGACGACAAATTTAACAATTTAATTCTAAAAGATTCGGCAAACTCACCAAATTGATGAGACATAAAAGAAGAACCTTGATCGGTAGTCAAAGTTTGAGGAATACCTAATTTGCGAATAATATGCTCCAAAACAAAATTAATCACTTCCTTATGGGTCATATTTCTTAAAGGAATTGCTTCAGTCCATTTGGTAAAATAATCTGTAACTACTAGGACGAAGCGATGACCTTTAGATGAAGCAGGGTATATTTGACCAATAAAATCTAAACCCCATCCTCTAAACGGCCATGGCTTAATAATGGGACGCATCATAGCTGCAGGTGCCAATTGTGAAGGAAATATGCCCTAAGGCAATAATAAAGTTATTATTTATTTCCTTATATCATGATGAATTTTTATTATTCATGCTAGAATTGTATTAACCGAAAACATAATACTTGTGTGAATACATAGACAAACAGAGTGTCACTAGTATGCCTCTACTTGACTAGCTCGTTGATCAAAGATGGTTATGTTTCCTAGCCATAGACATGAGTTGTCATTTGATGAACGGGATCACATCATTAGGAGAATGATGTGATTGACTTGACCCATTCCGTTAGCTTAGCACTCGACCGCTTAGTATGTTGCTATTCCTTTCTTCATGACTTATACATGTTCCTATGACTATGAGATTATGCAACTCCCGTTTACCGGAGGAACACTTTGTGTGCTACCAAACGTCACAACGTAACTGGGTGATTATAAAGGTGCTCTACAGGTGTCTCCGAAGGTACTTGTTGAGTTGGCGTATTTCGTGATTAGTATTTGTCACTCCGATTGTCGGAGAGCTATCTCTGGGCCCTCTCGGTAATGCACATCACTTAAGCCTTGCAAGCATTGCAACTAATGAGTTAGTTGTGGGATGATGTATTACGGAACGAGTAAAGAGACTTGCCGATAACGAGATTGAACTAGGTATTGAGATACCAACGATCAAATCTCGGGCAAGTAACATACCGATGACAAAGGGAACAACGTATGTTGTTATGCGGTCTGACCGATAAAGATCTTCTTAGAATATGTGGGAGCCAATATGAGCATCCAGGTTCCGCTATTGGTTATTGACCGGAGACGTGTCTCGGTCATGTCTACATAGTTCTCGAACCCGTAGGGTCTGCATGCTTAACGTTTCGATGACAATTATATTATGAGTTTATATGTTTTGATATACCGAAGGTTGTTCAGAGTCCCGGATGTGATCACGGACATGACGAGGAGTCTCGAAATGGTCGAGACATGAAGATTGATACATTGGAAGCCTATATTTGGATATCAGAAGTGTTCCGGGTGAAATCGGGATTTTATCGGAGTACCGAGGGGTTACCGGAACCCCCCGGGGGCTTAATGGCCCATAGTGGGCCTTTGTGGAGAAGAGGAGAGGCGGCCAGGGCAGGGCCGCGCGCCCCTCCCCCCTAGTCCGAATAGGACAAGGAGAGGGGACGGCGCCCCCCCTTTCCTTCCTCTCTCCCTCCTCTTTCCCCTCCACTCCTAATCCAACTAGGAAAAGGAAGGGAGTCCTACTCCCGGTGGGAGTAGGACTCCACCTGGCGCGCCCCTCCTGGCCGGCCGCACCTCCCCCCTTGCTCCTTTATATACGGGGGCAGGAGGCACCCTAGAGACACAACAATTGATCGTTTGATCTTTTAGCCGTGTGCGGTGCCCCCCTCCACCATAGTCCACCTCGATAATACTGTAGCGGTGCTTAGGCGAAGCCCTACGTCGGTAGAACATCATCATCATCACCACACCGTCGTGCTGACGAAACTCTCCCTCAACAGTCGGCTGGATCGGAGTTCGAGGGACGTCATCGGGCTGAACGTGTGCTGAACTCGAAGCTGCCGTGCGTTCGGTACTTGATCGGTCGGATCGTGAAGACGTACGACTACATCAACCGCGTTGTGCTAACGCGTCCGCTTTCGGTCTACGAGGGTACGTGGACAACACTCTCCCCTCTTGTTGCTATGCATCACCATGATCCTGCGTGTGCGTAGGATTTTTTTGAAATTACTGCGTTCCCCAACAGTGGCATCCGAGCCAGGTTTTATGCGTTGATGTTATATGCACGAGTAGAACACAAGTGAGTTGTGGGCGATATAAGTCATACTGCTTACCAGCATGTCATACTTTGGTTCGGCGGTATTGTTGGATGAAGCGGCCCGGACCGACATTACGCGTACGCTTACGCGAGACTGGTTCTACCGACGTGCTTTGCACACAGGTGGCTGGCGGGTGTCAGTTTCTCCAACTTTAGTTGAACCGAGTGTGGCTACGCCCGGTCCTTGCGAAGGTTAAAACAGCACCAACTTGACAAACTATCGTTGTGGTTTTGATGCGTAGGTAAGAACGGTTCTTGCTAAGCCCGTAGCAGCCACGTAAAATTTGCAACAACAAAGTAGAGGACGTCTAACTTGTTTTTGCAGGGCATGTTGTGATGTGATATGGTCAAGACATGATGCCAAATTTTATTGTATCAGATGATCATGTTTTGTAACCGAGTTATCGGCAACTGGCAGGAGCCATATGGTTGTCGCTTTATTGTATGCAATGCAATCGCCCTGTAATGCTTTACTTTATCACTAAGCGGTAGCGATAGTCGTAGAAGCATAAGATTGGCGAGATGACAATGATGCTACGATGAAGATCAAGGTGTCGCGCCGGTGACGATGGTGATCATTTCGGTGCTTCGGAGATGGAGATCACAAGCACAAGATGATGATGGCCATATCATATCACTTATATTGATTGCATGTGATGTTTATCTTTTATGCATCTTATCTTGCTTTGATTGACGGTAGCATTATAACATGATCCCTCACTAAATTATCAAAGTATAAGTGTTCCCCCTGAGTATGCACCGTTGCGAAAGTTCTTCGTGCTGAGACACCACGTGATGATCGGGTGTGATAGGCTCTACGTTCAAATACAACGGGTGCAAAATAGTTGCACACGCGGAATACTCGGGTTAAACTTGACGAGCCTAGCATATAACAGATATGGCCTCGGAACACTGAGACCGAAAGGTCGAGCGTGAATCATATAGTAGATATGATCAACATAGTGATGTTCACCGTTGAAACTACTCCATCTCACGTGATGATCGGACATGGTTTAGTTGATATGGATCACGTGATCACTTAGAGGATTAGAGGGATGTCTATCTAAGTGGGAGTTCTTAAGTAATATGATTAATTGAACTTAAATTTATCATGAACTTAGTACTTGATAGTATCTTGCTTGTCTATGTTGATTGTAGATAGATGGCCCGTGCTGTTGTTCCGTTGATTTTAATGCGTTCCTTGAGAAAGCAAAGTTGAAAGATGATGGTAGCAATTACACGGACTGGGTCCGTAACTTGAGGATTATCCTCATTGCTGCACAGAAGAATTATGTCCTGGAAGCACCGCTGGGTGCCAGGCCTCCTGCTGATGCAAATGACGATGTTAAGAACGTCTGGCAGAGCAAAGCTGATGACTACTCGATAGTTCAATGTGCCATGCTTTACGGCTTAGAACCAGGACTTCAACGACGTTTTGAACATCATGGAGCATGTGAGATGTTCCAGGAGTTGAAGTTAATATTTCAAGCAAATGCTCGGATTGAGAGATATGAAGTCTCCAATAAGTTCTACAGCTGCAAGATGGAGGAGAATAGTTCTGTCAGCGAGCATATACTCAAGATGTCTGGGTACTGTAATCACTTGATTCAACTGGGAGTTAATCTTCTGGATGATAGCGTCATTGACAGAATTCTCCAATCACTGCCACCAAGCTACAAGAGCTTTGTGATGAACTATAACATGCAAGGGATGGATAAGACGATTCTTCGCAATGCTAAAGGCTGCGGAGGTAGAAATCAAAAAGGAGCATCAAGTGTTGATGGTCAATAAGACCACCAGTTTCAAGAAAAAGGGCAAAGGGAAGAAGAAGGGGAACTTCAAGAAGAACATCAAGCAAGTTGTTGTTCAGGAGAAGAAACCCAAGTCTGGACCTAAGCCTGAGACTGAGTGCTTCTACTGCAAGCAGACTGGTCACTGGAAGCAGAACTGCCCCAAGTATTTGGCAGATAAGAAGGATGGCAAGGTGAACAAAGGTATATGTGATATACATGTTATTGATGTGTACCTTACTAATGCTCGCAGTAGCACCTGGGTATTTGATACTGGTTCTGTTGCTAATATTTGCAACTCGAAACAGGGGCTACAGATTAAGCGAAGATTGGCTAAGGACGAGGTGACGATGCGCGTGGGAAATGGTTCCAAAGTCGATGTGATCGCGGTCGGCACGCTACCTCTACATCTACCTTCGGGATTAGTTTTAGACCTAAATAATTGTTATTTGGTGCCAGCATTAAGCATGAACATTATATCTGGATCTTGTTTGATGCGAGACGGTTATTCATTTAAATCAAAGAATAATGGTTGTTCTATTTATATGAGTAATATCTTTTATGGTCATGCACCCTTGAAGAGTGGTCTATTTTTGTTGAATCTCGATAGTAGTGATACACATATTCATAATATTGAAGCCAAAAGATGCAGAGTTGATAATGATAGTGCAACTTATTTGTGGCACTGCCGTTTAGGTCATATCGGTGTAAAGCGCATGAAGAAACTCCATACTGATGGAGTTTTGGAACCACTTGATTATGAATCACTTGGTACTTGCGAACCGTGCCTCATGGGCAAGATGACTAAAACGCCGTTCTCTGGAACTTTGGAGAGAGCAACAGATTTGTTGGAAATCATACATACAGATGTATGTGGTCCAATGAATATTGAGGCTCGTGGCGGATATCGTTATTTTCTCACCTTCACAGATGATTTGAGCAGATATGGGTATATCTACTTAATGAAACATAAGTCTGAAACATTTGAAAAGTTCAAAGAATTTCAGAGTGAAGTTGAAAATCATCGTAACAAGAAAATAAAGTTTCTACGATCTGATCGTGGAGGAGAATATTTGAGTTATGAGTTTGGTCTTCATTTGAAACAATGCGGAATAGTTTTGCAACTCACGCCACCCGGAACACCACAGCGTAATGGTGTGTCCGAACGTCGTAATCGTACTATATTAGATATGGTGCGATCTCTCTTACTGATTTACCACTATCGTTTTGGGGTTATGCTTTAGAGACGGCCGCATTCACGTTAAATAGGGCACCATCAAAATCCGTTGAGACGACGCCTTATGAACTGTGGTTTGGCAAGAAACCAAAGTTGTCGTTTCTTAAAGTTTTGGGCTGCGATGCTTATGTGAAAAAGCTTCAACCTGATAAGCTCGAACCCAAATCGGAGAAATGTGTCTTCATAGGATACCCAAAGGAGACTGTTGGGTACACCTTCTATCACAGATCCGAAGGCAAGACTTTTGTTGCTAAATTCGGAATCTTTCTGGAGAAGGAGTTTCTCTCGAAAGAAGTGAGTGGGAGGAAAGTAGAACTTGATGAGGTAACTGTACCTGCTCCCTTATTGGAAAGTAGTTCATCGCAGAAACCAGTTTCTGCGACACCTACAACAATTAGTGAGGAAGTTAATGATGATGATCATGAAACTTCAGATCAAGTTATTACTGAACCTCGTAGGTCAACCAGAGTAAGATCCGCACCAGAGTGGTATGGTAATCCTATTCTGGAAGTTATGTTACTAGACCATGACGAACCTACGAACTATGAAGAAGCAATGGTGAGCCCAGATTCCGCGAAATGGCTTGAGGCCATGAAATCTGAGATGGGATCCATGTATGAGAACAAAGTGTGGACTTTGGTTGACTTGCCCGATGATCGGCAAGCAATTGAGAATAAATGGATCTTCAAGAAGAAGACTGACGCTGACGGTAATGTTACTGTCTATAAAGCTTGACTTGTTGCAAAAGGTTTTCGACAAGTTCAAGGGATTGACTACGATGAGACCTTCTCACCCGTAGCGATGCTTAAGTCTGTCCGAATCATGTTAGCAATTGCCGCATTTTATGATTATGAAATTTGGCAAATGGATGTCAAAACTGCATTCCTGAATGGATTTCTGGAAGAAGAGTTGTATATGATGCGACCGGAAGGTTTTGTCGATCCAAAGGGAGCTAACAAAGTGTGCAAGCTCCAGCGATCTATTTATGGACTGGTGCAAGCCTCTCGGAGTTGGAATAAACGCTTTGATAGTGTGATCAAAGCATTTGGTTTTGTACAGACTTTTGGAGAAGCCTGTATTTACAAGAAAGTGAGTGGGAGCTCTGTAGCATTTCTAATATTATATGTGGATGACATATTGCTGATTGGAAATGATATAGATTTTTTGAATAGCATAAAGGGATACTTGAATAAGAGTTTTTCAATGAAAGACCTCGGTGAAGCTGCGTATATATTGGGCATCAAGATCTATAGAGATAGATAAAGACGCTTAATTGGACTTTCACAAAGCACATACCTTGACAAAGTTTTGAAGAAGTTCAAAATGGATCAAGCAAAGAAAGGGTTCTTGCATGTGTTACAAGGTGTGAAGTTGAGTAAGACTCAATGCCCGACCACTGCAGAAGATAGAGAGAAGATGAAAGATGTTCCCTATGCTTCAGCCATAGGCTCTATCATGTATGCAATGCTGTGTACCAGACCTGATGTGTGCCTTGCTATAAGTTTAGCAGGGAGGTACCAAAGTAATCCAGGAATGGATCACTGGACAGCGGTCAAGAACATCCTGAAATACCTGAAAAGGACTAAGGATATGTTTCTCATTTATGGAGGTGACAAAGAGCTCATCGTAAATGGTTACGTTGATGCAAGCTTTGACACTGATCCGGACGATTCTAAATCGCAAACCGGATACGTGTTTACATTGAATGGTGGAGCTGTCAGTTGGTGCAGTTCTAAACAAAGCGTCGTGGCAGGATCTACGTGTGAAGCGGAGTACATAGCTGCTTCAGAAGCAGCAAATGAAGGAGTTCATATCCGATATAGGTGTCATACCTAGTGCATCGGGTCCAATGAAAATCTTTTGTGACAATACTGGTGCAATTGCCTTGGCGAAGGAATCCAGATTTCACAAGAGAACCAAGCACATCAAGAGACGCTTCAATTCCATCCGGGATTTAGTCCAGGTGGGAGACATAGAAATTTGCAAGATACATATGGATCTGAATGTTGCAGACCCGTTGACTAAGCCTCTCCCACGAGCAAAACATGATCAGCACCAAGGATCCATGGGTGTTAGAATCATTACTGTGTAATCTAGATTATTGACTCTAGTGCAAGTGGGAGACTGAAGGAAATATGCCCTAGAGGCAATAATAAAGTTATTATTTATTTCCTTATATCATGATGAATGTTTATTATTCATGCTAGAATTGTATTAACCGAAAACATAATACTTGTGTGAATACATAGACAAACAGAGTGTCACTAGTATGCCTCTACTTGACTAGCTCGTTGATCAAAGATGGTTATGTTTCCTAGCCATAGACATGAGTTTTCATTTGATTAACGGGATCACATCATTAGGAGAATGATGTGATTGACTTGACCCATTCCGTTAGCTTAGCACTCGATCGTTTAGTATGTTGCTATTGCTTTCTTCATGACTTATACTTGTTCCTATGACTATGAGATTATGCAACTCCCGTTTACCGTAGGAACACTTTGTGTGCTACCAAACGTCACAACATAACTGGGTGATTATAAAGGTGCTCTACAGGTGTCTTCGAAGGTACTTGTTGGGTTAGCGTATTTCGAGATTAGGATTTGTCACTCCGATTGTCGGAGAGGTATCTCTGGGCCCTCTCGGTAATGCACATCACTTAAGCCTTGCAAGCATTGAAACTAATGAGTTAGTTGTGGAATGATGTATTACGGAATGAGTAAAGAGACTTGCCGGTAACGAGATTGAACTAGGTATTGAGATACCGACGATCAAATCTCGGGCAAGTAACATACCGATGACAAAGGGAAGAACGTATGTTGTTATGCGGTCTGACCGATAAAGATCTTCGTAGAATATGTGGGAGCCAATATGAGCATCCAGGTTTCGCTATTGGTTATTGACCGGAGACGTGTCTTGGTCATGTCTACATAGTTCTCGAACCCGTAGGGTCCGCACGCTTAACGTTTCGATGACAGTTATATTATGAGTTTATATGTTTTCATATACCGAAGGTTGTTCGGAGTCCCGGATGTGATCACGGACATGACGAGGAGTCTCGAAATGGTCGAGACATGAAGATTGATATATTGGAAGCCTATATTTGGATATCGGAAGTGTTCCGGGTGAAATTAGGATTTTATCGGAGTACCGAGGGGTTACCGGAACCCCCCGGGGGCTTAATGGGCCATAGTGGGCCTTTGTGGAGAAGAGGAGAGGCGGCCAGGGCAGGGCCGTGCGCCCCTCCCCCCGTAGTCCGAATAGGAGAAGGAGAGGGGGGCGGCGCCCCCCCTTTCCTTCCTCTCTCCCTCCTCTTTCCCCTCCACTCCTAATCCAACTAGGAAAAGGGAGGGAGTCCTACTCCCACCGGGAGTAGGACTCCACCTGGCGCGCCCCTCCTGGCCGGCCGCACCTCCCCCCTTGCTCCTTTATATACGGGGGCAGGGGGCCACCCTAGAGACACAACAATTGATCGTTTGATCTTTTAGCCGTGTGCGGTGCCCCCCTCCACCATAGTCCACCTCGATAATACTGTAGCGGTGCTTAGGTGAAGCCCTGCGTCGGTAGAACATCATCATCGTCACCACACCGTCGTGCTGACGAAACTCTCCCTCAACACTCGGCTGGATCGGAGTTCGAGGGACGTCATCGGGCTGAACGTGTGCTGAACTCGGAGGTGCCGTGCGTTCGGTACTTGATTGGTCGGATCGTAAAGACGTACGACTACATCAACCGTGTTGTGCTAACGCTTCCGCTTTCGGTCTACGAGGGTACGTGGACAACACTCTCCCCTCTCGTTGGTATGCATCACCATGATCCTGCGTGTGCGTAGGAAATTTTTTGAAATTACTGCGTTCCCCAACAAATTGAACATTTCCAAATTTCTGGCATTCTTCACACCCTTTATAATAGCGAAAACAGTCCCCTAACATCGTCGGCCAATAAAAACCTGCTCTTTTCAATGACCATTGCATCTTATGAGCCGACTGATGTGTTCCGCATAGTCCTTCATGTACTTCACCCATAGCTACTCTTGACTGATCAGGACCTAAGCACTTTAAAAGTAATACATCTATCGTTCGGCGGTACAACTCACTATCTAGCAAAGTATATTTTAAAGCTTGTCGCCGAATTTTTCTATCTCTTGTTTGCCCAGGATCCTTTAGATGATTAATCAGAGGAGTTCTCCAATCACCTGGTTCTAAATTAGCTGCTGATTCGGTTATTTGTGACTCCTGCACCGAATCTTCTTTGCCATGTACTATTTGCTGCTGGATTGAACAAGAACCTACTGCATCCTTTAGCAAATTAATAGCCAACAGATCAGCATTACTATTAACAACATCTAGCATCGGTTTCTCTAATATGAAAAACTTTTCCCTACTGATTTGGTATCCGGATGCTTGCTGCGCTAAGCAATTAGCTCTAGAATTCTCTTCCCTAGGTATATGACTGATAGTGAAAGTATTCAGAGACTTAATTATAGCTGTTTAATAATCCATCAAAACATTGAAATTCATCACCAATTTGCCGGACTACCAGAAGTGAATCTCCAAAAGCCTCTATATCCTTTACACCCATATCTACTAAATTTTGTAAACCAAACAACAGAGCTTCATATTCAGCTTGGTTATTTGTACAAGGATATTCCAAACGGACCGATGTTTCATAAACGACATTCTTTGGTGAAATTAAAACATTACCGATGCCTTGTCCCTCCCTACAAACCGATCCATCAAAATAAAACTTCCACGGGCACACACTAACATAATTAATATCTTCTTCATCCTTAATCCTATGATCAACAATAAAATCAGTGATGACTTGACCTTTCATAGCACGCAACGATTCATATGCCAAGTCATATTCTATTAGTGCATAAGCCCATTTTCCAATCCTACCACTAAGAATCGGCTGCTGCAGCATATATTTAATCACATCGGCTTGGCAAGCAACTACACATGTACTATAAAGTAAATATGGCCGAAATTTTGTACATGCATAATATAAACATAAACATAATTTTTCAATAAACATGTACTGACTCTCAGCGTCAAGCAAGCGGCGGCTCAAGTATGCAATGATGTACTCCTTCCCGCCGTTCTCTTGTGCTAAAACTGCGCCAATCACCTTGTCTTGTGCGGCAATGTATAACCTGAACGGCACACCAGACTTGGGTGCTCGAAGCACCGGAGGACTTGACAAATACCGTTTTATATTATTAAAAGCCTCTCGCTGTTCTGCCCCCCAAGTGAATTCGGCTTCATGTTTTAACCAAAGTAAAGGAACAAACGATTCAATTTTTCCTGCAAGGTTAGATATGAATCGTCTCAAGTAATTAATTTTTCCTAACAATTTCTGCACATCCCTTTTACATGTGGGCTCCTCCAATTTTCTGATTGCCTCTACCTTCTTAGGATCAATCTCTATGCCATGCTCATGAATTATAAAACCTAAGAACTTACCAGCCGATACACCGAAAGCACATTTGAGTGGATTCATTTTCAGCCCATACCGATGCATTCTTTCAAAAGCTAATCACAAATCGGCTAAATGATGATCAAACCCATCCGATTTAACAACTACATCATCAATATATATTTCTAATACGATGCCTAGAAGATCATGAAAAATCAGATTCATAGCACGCTGGTATGTAGCTCCGGCATTCTTCAATCCAAAAGTCATAACAGTCCACTCAAATAAACCAACAAAACCAGGGCATCGAAAAGCAGTCTTAAACATATCTTCTTCGGCCATAAATATCTGATTATAACCAGCATTACCATCTAAAAAACTGATTACTTTATGTCCAGAAGCATCGTTAATCAACATGTCGGCTATAGGCATAGGATATTCATCTTTAGGGGTAGCCTTATTCAAATCCCTAAAATCAATACATACTCTAATCTTATCAGTATTTTTCTTTTCAACAGGAACAATATTAGAAATCCATTCCGCATATCTACATGGCCGAATAAACCGAGCTTTTAACAACCGATCAATTTCATCTTTGATGCGGTCATATATACTAGGATTGAATCGCCTAAGGGGCTGTTTATGTGGCCTAAAACTAGATTTAATAGGCAATCTGTGTCCAACTAAGTCCCTACTCAAACCGGGCATCTCAGTATAATTCCAAGCAAAGCAATCAACAAATTCCCTAAGTAATGCACATACCTTTCCTCTCTGATCGGCCCGCATATTAGCATTAATAAATGTAGGTCTAGGGACACTTCCATCACCTATATCAACTTCTTCAAGTGGGTCAGCCGATGAGAATCCTTGTCCAAGCTTCTCCATGTCATCGAAATCCTCAATAGCTTCATGCATATCGTTCTTTCCTGAACGATACTCCTCAACACGCCTTTGCATCCATTTAACACTATCTTCCTTATTCATTTTTCACAAGTATAAGTCATTAAGCCGAGCTACACTAGCCGGCTGTGCATGTACAGGAACAAAACCATCTCTACCAATACTAATATAATCATAATCTGATAAATCTCTACCCGTCAAGCATCGCATCTCACCGTGTTGCCAATCAACCGGAGCCTCAGCCAAAGCAATGCAGGCCAAATTATCCGCCTCAACCACTTCAACATCATCATCAACCCACTGAATCAAACATTGATGCAGAGTAGAAGGGATGCAACAATTTGCATGAATCCAATCGCGCCCCAAAAGAATATTATATCGGCCTTTGACAACAACAACAAAGAAGCAGTCGGCAATGTTTTGCTACCAACCGTGAGCTCCATAGAAATAACACCCTTAGCTTCAGACAAGTCTCCTGAGAACCCACTAAGTCCCATATTGGTTTTCATCAGTTCTTCCTCTTTTCGGCCCAACTTAGAAAAAACCGAAAAAGGCATGATATTAACACCGGCACCGCCGTCAACAAGCATGCGACCAATAGGTTTACCATCGATGTGACCCTTGATAAACAAAGGCTTTAGGTGTTGTCCATGCTTCTCTGGTTTTTCAAATGTAACACTTTTTGGGCCAAGAACAAATTCTACAACTTCAGCCTCTTCAGCCTTAGGCGCACGAAATTCAGCGGGCAGCTCAAATACCATATTAATGTCCATATCCGCAGGCATATCCTGTTTACCCTTAGAGTTTGCATCCATAACCATGTCATCAACACTATTGCCTTCCTCCCTTGCGATGCGCTTCTCATTCCAAGTCATATTCGAGGACACCATTGGTTTATCTTTATTGAACCACTCGCCGCGCTTCTTCTCAGCTAGTCCCTCTCTAATTTCCAATGCCCGCAGCCGTTGCACCCTTCTTTTCTGAGTATGTGTGAGCCCTGTCGGGCACCATTGAAGCTTCGGTTTAGTTCCTGGTGCCACTGACCTAATTCTGCTGCCCCCCGAGTTCCTCGGTCTGTACTGATGTGCTGCTGCTTGGGGAGCAAACATTCTGTCTTTGGCTGAAAGAATTCTGTATTGATCAGTTGTGCTAGCAGTCCCATCTTTCTGCATATTGGGCCCCAAATCAGCATGTGAGTTGCTTTCTTTTGCTGGAATTTCCTCTTGCTGCGATGTATCAGGCCCCTGTTGCTGCAATGCATCATTACTAATCTTTTCTGAACCTGGAACTCTTTTCTGAACTGAACCAAATCTGAAACCTCCAATCATGATTGTTTCTGGATCAGGGGCAACACCTGCAGCTGATTTGAGCTTACCATTATCAACATTATGAGCAGCACCCAACCCAGGTTGGTTCGTAATAGAACAACCGGACCTACATTCATCATGTTCGACTGAATTTTTTACATCACCCTTAGATTTGACCGGTACCCATGCAAACTTGTGGCCACCTATGTGAACCTTGCCATCCGCATTGTGTCTCGGCAATCTGCTCTGCGCAAATCTTTTGCTGGATGAGCTATCTTCAACCCCTTTGCGTGAACCATCTTTACCTCGAACCACAATAGCATCACGTGATCTTGCTTCATGATTAAATCGAGCCCTTTTCTCATGCATGTTTGGTCTGAACATAGGCCTAGGCGGGATCCATCCTAGTTGAAAATAACCTGCTGGCCCTATAGGATATGGTGCCCAAGGACTAAAACCCCATGGAGGAACTTGCGGATACATTGGAGGTGAACAGCCCCAATATGCTGGCTCCATTGCAAAATATGGCTGCTGGTCATATGAATTTCTCTGCCGTTGCTCATGACCGACAGGTCCAGAAGGAGATCTAGGACGCTTATTACCTCCAAGCCGGTTAAACACATTGGTGGCCTTGAGTGAAGTGTATTTCTCCAACAACATGTTAACTGTCGGCTTTGGTCTCGAAGCTTGTCTCCTTCTTCCATTGACTTTCCACACTCCTACTTCTGGATTTTGGTTTGATCATCCGTGGAGGAGCATTATCATCAACAACATTTTTCTCTCTTGCGGATTCGGTCTGATCCGACCGAATAAGCATTTTCTTATTCTCAAACCCAACCACATTGATAGGAAAAGGATCATTATCGAGCTTCATCTTAGTACCTTCTGTAAATATCAATCGTCCGTCATTAATGGCCGATTGCACCTGTCGACGAAACACATTACAATCGTTAGTAGCATGAGAAAAAGAGTTATGCCATTTACAATAAGCTCTTCTACCCAGTTCTTCTTGAGATGGAATCACATGCCCTTCTTTAATTCTAATTAAATTCCCTTGCAACAACATGTCAAAAATCTTGTCACACTTACTAACATCAAAAGTATATTTGATTTCCTCTCTTTTAGCTAGTGTGGGTTTCAGGGCAGCACATGCGAAAGGTTTTGACTTAGGTGCTCGAACCCATTCGGCCATACATATATCAACATCATCTTCACTAGCCGAATCACTATCATGTTCTACAACATTAACCGTAGGTTTTTCCTTGTCTTTGCTCTTATTATCTCTAAACCGGCTGTATTGTTTAACTTCTTTAGCACGGTTTTCCTGTGCCCAAGCCTTTTGCAAAACTTGGTTAACATCTGAAAATTCTTGCCCTTCCAATTTATCTCTAATATGAGCAAGCAAACCCGAAAAATCAAGATCAGCTAAATCTTTTTCAGCTATGGTCAAACTGAAGCATCGGTTTTTGACATCTCTAAATCTTTTAATATAATCATAAACAGATTCATTGTGCTTTTGCTTAACCATTGTCAAATCTGAAAGTCTAAGTTCAGTTTCACCACCATAAAAGTACTCATGAAATTTCTGCTCCAGTTGGGCCCATGTTGCAATGGAGTTAGGAGCAAGCGATGTAAACCAAGTAAATGCAGTACCAGATAAAGACAAAGGGAATAATTTCACTCTAAAAATATCTGATGTACCAACTTCACTACATTGTGCTAAAAATTGTCCTACATTCTCAAAGGTTGATCTACCATCTTCTCCTGTGAACTTAACAAAATCTGGAATTCTAAACCCACGAGGATAAGGTGTTCTGTCGAAATATTCAGGGTAGGGTTTTTGATATGCACGTGCTCTACCCTTAGTTTCCAAGCCAAATTCCCTAAGTATATTAGCAAGTTGATCCTTAAAATTTTCAGCAGGCTGTGGAGAACTAGCTTGTGGCATAGATGCACCATAGGTACGTGGCGGTAACTCTGACAAAGAAGTTTGAGCATGATACATTTGCTGCGGAGAACCATTAAAACACGCATCTGGCACCGGCCCGTAAGGAACCCGGGTACCAATAGGTGGCAAGAGTGGTGTGCTATATGCTACTGTTTGATAGTAGGGTTGCTGCAGATTGGAATTAAAGCCAACACTTCGGTTATTGCTACTGAAATTTTGTGGAACCGAAGTCAGAGCAGGAGTAGCAGCAGTAGGTACAAAATTATTGGCCGAATTGCCAATGTAATTCTAGCCACTTTGGTTATTGCTTAACAGGATGTGGGGCTGCACAACATTGGGCACTGCAACGGGTGTATGCATAGGGTTTGGTACATTAGTGAACCTACTATTTTCTGGACGCACCGGCTGTTTCTCATAACGTTCATCATTGGCCTGTAGTACCATTGCACGAGTTTGACGAGGCAAGCTGATTTGAATATCCTTATTAAATTGCTCTCTGAACTCATCAAATTTGCTAACTACAGATTCAGTAATCGTGCGTGCCATGTCTGTCATTTGTTTGCCGTGTTTACTAGCTACAGATGCATCAATTAGATGTGCAATCTCTTCTGTACAAGCAGTTTTACTTACCCCAGCAGGATGACTTGGTGTAGCTACCTTCTGGATGACGCCGTTTCTTGTCCTTTGGAAGCCCGCCAATTTCTGCTTCAGCTTTTCCACCCTCTCTTCCTCAAGCTCCTGTTCAAGTTTCTGCCGTTCATCCTCAGGCAGATCCTCAAGTGTGACGGCGATGATGTTGTTGGGGTTGAGATCACTCCCGTCCTTGGGGTCGGTGCTCATTGTGTTCCTCTTCTTCCCCAGCGGAGTCGCCAATTGTGTTGCTGCGAGAAATTGATCCGCGCAGCAGCACTGATTCCTCGCTTTCGTGGAGGTAAACCGACCGTTTTTCAATGCAAAACGGCAAAGATGAGCCAAACCCTAGGTTTGCTAGGGCTAGGCAGAAGCTACGAGCTAGGTGCTGGAAAGAAAAGAGCGTAGGAGAAAAAGTAACGTAAGGTTGCAAAAGGATCGATTGGTCCTTTTTTCAATCGGCCAAGTACCCCGTATATATAAGGGCACGGCCTGGTCTTTGGCTGAATCGGAGTAGGACTCCTTTTGCATGTACAGAAGGTAATCCCTGTTTTGCTTCCTCTGCAAGTAGGTCAAATATAATATTCCTAATCCCTAATTAGCCCGGCCAGCACCCAAAACACATGGGACAGCAGCCCAGCCCTATACTAGTACGTACTAGCCTATATTTGGGCTTGCTGCAGCCGAACAAGTACCTCATGCAGAACCTTTTCTATCTCAAATATTCCCCAGACCAGATTTCTTCCTTGCCCCTCTGCTGTCTAAGCAAGAACCCCATCCTGGAAGTATTACCATATTTATCCTCTGCACTGAACATATTTCTGATCTGCACTTTTAGCTGAACTCCGATTCCAACAGCTGTCAAATTTGTAAAACTGGCAAGCCAAATTTCATCATTAACATATGCCCCCCTGTTTTTGGTATGATTGCATCTACCAAAAACACTATAGCGATACCTTTGGATGATGTCAATTGCTTCATCGGTCATATCATTGCTCAGGGCGATGTCCAAATAACACATCGGCCATATTTTGCTTAGGACGATATCTTAAATAATATCGGCCGTCATGCCATCAAGCCTCCTGCCACATACTAGGATAATACTTCTTTAAATATTTTCCATTGAGAGCTTTAAGCAATTTCTCCCCCTGCAAAGATTTTACAAAATATGAATTCCCAGGAACAATTTCAACAACTCTATATGGGCCTTCCCAACTCGGCGACTACTTGCCCAATTTATTGTTCCTAGTTAACAGGCAAAATCGTTTTCCACACCAAGTCTCCTATTTGAAACGATTTTTCCCTCACCCTTTTGTTATAAGCTTTAGCAACTCTTAACTTTTCTTTTTCAATTTCCTGTAAGGCTCTTAATCTTTCTTCTGGAACATCATCAATTCTGTCCAGCATCAAATTATTATAGTCTACAGTCGACAAATCATTTTGTCTGGCTACTCTAAGAGCTTGCAAATTAACCTCTACAGGTAACACTGCTTCCTGTCCATTTTCATGTAGAAGATGGTAATTTGGTGAGTTGAAATTTCAGTTTGCAATCAAATTTAGATAGTTCATTTTCAAATTGTAATTTTTTTTCATCGATCCTGCATCTGCGACACCTCCAGTTCATCTACGATGTATCAACTGCAGGATACAAATTCCCTAGTGTTTTTGTGCCCTGCCATTGCACATTTGCTGCAACATTTTTTGTAGGCTGCCAGTCTGTGTTTTGTTCTAGAGCACATGGCAAGTTGCTGATAAAAATGCGACCCCCCTAAAAATGATGGCAAAATTGTTTTGTAGTGATGGCAAGTTGATATGCACCCCCATTGCAAATTTGCCATGTTTTTTGTTTGGAAAACAACAATAATTGACATGGCAAATTCATATATTTTGACATCTTTTGCAAGAATATCATTTTGGTTCAGTCATCTTATAGCGGTAAAAATGTCATGGCAATTTTAAACCCATTGTTTCCATGGTCATTTTTAATATGTAGTTTTTGCTTTGGTGGTACAGATGTCATGGCAATTTTGTGTAGAAACATGGCAAATACAGTCCAATTTACATTATGTAAATTGCCATGGCAATATATTCTTCTTTTTGCCATGGCACATGCACAAAAAAATTGGCCATGTTATGTAGTGACGATTATCTAAAATTGCATGTCAACTTTCAGCATGTTTTTTTGCCGTGAGCATGGCAAATTTCTTCTTCTAATTTTTGCACCATGACGACATTTCCTCTCTATGTAACCATGGCAAACCTAGTCAATACATTATGGGAAACTTAGTGCATGGACCATGGAAATCTTAGGTCTATGGCAGAATAATTTTTTATTGATCATGTATTTTTCGTATCATTGAAAATTTTACATTTGATTGCCATGGCAAATTTACATTGTCTGTTTATTTCTATGCGATGTCTCTTTTTTGTATCATGAAAAAAATTGCTAAAATGGGTATTTACATTTTTTATAGGGTAATAAATCCCGCATATGCCTTTGTGCCTCATTGCAATAAATCCTGAATTTTAGATATAAATTTGCCATTGCAAGTTTTTGTTCATAACTTGTGTTTACTTTACATACATGGCATTTTTTCTCATACAGAAAAATGCAAATTTTCATAAAATACCATGGCAATTTTGGATATGGATTTTGCCATGGCAATTTTTGTTCTCAACTTGTGTTTACATTAAATACATGGCATGTTTCTCATTCAGAACATGCCATGGCAAACTAAACTTTCCATGGCAATGACGAAATTAACTTTACTTTATTTGCATGACAAAATTAACTTTTCATTTTGCCATGGCAAATTTACCTTTATATACATGGAAAATTTACCTAAATCCGCATGGCAGTATTTAACTTTTATTGCCGTGACAAGTTTTACTATTTATTTGCCATGGCAAATTCACATTTATTGCCATGACATTTTTACCAAAATGTCCATGGCAAATTTTAACTTTTATTGCCATGGCAAGTTTTACTATTTATTTGCCATGGTTAATTTTTACATTTATTCCCATGGCAAAAGTACCTACATGATCATGGAATATATTCAACTTTATTGCCATGGCAAGTTTCAACGGCGGCGGCGACCTGGGAGGCGGCGGAGGTGCTGCTCGCAGGAAGCGGCGGTGGCGGCGACTGCCACACCAGCGGAGCTGTTCAATGCCGTAGCAGGGGCCTACCATGGCTTCGGCAAGGTGCCTGCGCTGCAAGCGGGGAGCGATGTCGGCGGCAACCTGGGAGGCAGCGGAGGTGCTGCCAGTACTCGCGACCGTAGCTCAGCTGAACCTTGGGAGGAACAAGTCCTAGGCGCATGCTGAGGATGACTCGATGTCTGATGTTGGTTCGGCAAGCTCAATCTCTTCGAGCTCAAGTGTTGCCCGCCGGCGCAGCTCCTGCACCATGGGTGGCTTCATCGCACGGGTGGCGAAGCTTGGGGGCTTCCTCTGGTTGGAGACGAGGCGAGCCTTTACGCCAGGAGGCCGGGGTTCCAGGCGTGTGGGGGTGCGGGCCTGGACGTCGGTGCCTACTCCCATGTCGCGATCGGAGTGCCCACGGGAAGTATGCTCGTCTCAGGCCTCGGTGGTCACCGCAGTGGCGGACCTGCGCTTGCGCTGGTGGCGGCGCCAACAACGTGGCGGTGGAGGTGTCGTGCATTTCACCTAGGGTTTCCACCTATGGATGGTCCTCTCTTAGGCCCCTCTCAGAGCCCCGACGAAGACCAGTTGATGGACCGTGTTTCTGGGCCTTGGCCTACTAGGAGCCCGTCTTCATCGACTGAGCCCCTTTCGAACACCAATTAGGTGGTGTCGGTGGCTCCTGCTGCCTAGGTGCCTCTACCCAAAGCCATGGCCTATAAATATCTTTGGTTTCCCTAGGGGGTCGCAAATCCATGGTAAAGATTCCCGCCTCTCGATCTGAAATTAGGCGACTAGGGTTTCCAGCGTATTTGCTATTCCGTTCTCACGAGCCTCCTCCTATATCCCGATCCTTTGTCTACATGTGAAAGACCGTGGATCTCGCCTAGAGGGGGTGAATAGGCGCTTTAAAATAATTACAGTTTAGGCTTGAACAAATGCGGAATAAACCCAGCGGTTAATTTGTCAAGCACAAAACCTACAGCAGCTAGGCTCACATATGTGCACCAACAACTTATGCTAAGCAAGATAAACAACTAGGTGATAGCAAGATATATGACAAGAAACAATATGGCTATCACAAAGTAAAGTGCATAAGTAAAGGGCTCGGGTAAAAGATAACCGAGGCACGCGAAGACGACGATGTATCCCGAGGTTCACACCCTTTCGGATGCTAATCTCCGTTTGGAGCGGTGTGGAGGCACAATGCTCCCCAAGAAGCCACTAGGGCCATCGTAATCTCCTCACGCCCTCGCACAATGCAAGATGCCATGATTCCACTAAGGGAACCTTGAGGGCGGTCACCGAACCCGTACAAATGGCAACCCTTGGGGGCTGATACGTCTCCAACGTATCTATAATTTTTGATTGTTCCATGCTATATTATATTCTGTTTTGGACATTGATGGGCTTTATTATACACTTTTATATTATTTTTGGGACTAACCTATTAACCGGAGGCCAAGCCCAGAATTGCTGTTTTTTTGCCTATTTCAGAGTTTCGCAGAAAAAGAATATCAAACGGAGTCCAAAAGGAATGAAACTTTCGGGAACGTGATTTTCGGAATGAACGTGATCCATAGGACTTGGACCCTACGTCAGGACACCAACCAGGAGGGCACGAGGTAGGGGGGCGCGCCCTCCACCCTCGTGGACCCCACGTTGCTCCACCGACATACTTCTTCCTCCTATATATACCTACGTACCCCCAAACTACCAGATACGGAGCCAAAAACCTAATTCCACCGCCGCAACCTTCTGTACCCGTGAGATCCCATCTTGGGGCCTTTTCCGGAGCTCCGCCGGAGGGGGCATCGATCATGGAGGGCTTCTACATCAACAGCATAGCCTCTCCGATGATGTGTGAGTAGTTTACCTCAGACCTTCGGGTCCATAGTTATTAGCTAGATGGCTTCTTCTCTCTTTTTGGATCTCAATACAATGTTCTCCCCCTCTCTTGTGGAGATCTATTCGATGTAATCTTCTTTTGCGGTGTGTTTGTTAAGACCGATGAATTGTGGGTTTATAATCAAGTTTATCTATGAACAATATTTGAATCTTCTCTGAATTCTTTTATGTATGATTGGTTATCTTTGCAAGTCTCTTCGAATTATCAGTTTGGTTTGGCCTACTAGATTGATCTTTCTTACAATGGGAGAAGTGCTTAGCTTTGGGTTCAATCTTGCGGTGTCCTTTTCGAGTGACAGTAGGGGCAGCAAGGCACGTATTGTATTGTTGCCATCGAGGATAACAAGATGGGGTTTGTATCATATTGCATGAGTTTATCCCTCTACATCATGTCATCTTACTTAAAGCGTTACTCTGTTCTTATGAACTTAATACTCTAGATGCATGCTGGATAGAGGTCGATGTGTGGAGTAATAGTAGTAGATGCAGGCAGGAGTCGGTCTACTTGTCTCGGACGTGATGCCTATATACATGATCATACCTAGATATTCTCATAACTATGCTCAATTCTGTCAAATGCTCAACAGTAATTTGTTCACCCACCGTAATACTTATGCTCTCGAGAAAAGCCTCTAGTGAAACCTATGGCACCCGGGTCTATTTTCCATCATATTAATCTTCCAACACTTAGCTATTTTTATTACCTTTATTTTACTTTGCATCTTTATCATAAAAATACCAAAAATATTATCTTATCATATCTATCAGATCTCACTCTTGTAAGTGACCGTGAAGGGATTGAAAACCCCTTTATTGCGTTGGTTGTGAGGATTTATTTGTTTGTGTAGGTGCGAGGGACTCGTGCGTGGTCTCCTACTGGATTGATACCTTGGTTCCCAAAAACTGAGGGAAATACTTACGCTACTTTGCTGCATCACCCTTTCCTCTTCAAGGGAAACCAACGCAGTGCTCAAGAGGTAGGAAGAAGGATTTCTGGCGCCGTTGCCGGGGAGGCTTACGCAAGGTCAAGTCAAGATTTGGACACCCGACAACGAGCCATTTCTGGCATCGTTGCCGGGGAGTCGACGCAAAAGTCAACATACCAAGTACCCATCACAAACCCTTATCCCTCGCATTACATTATTTGCTATTTGCCTCTCGTTTTCCTCTCCCCCACTTCACCCTTGCTGTTTTATTCGCCTTTTCTTCGCCTTCTTCCGTATGTCTTTTTGTTTGAGTTTCCATGTGCCTTCTATTTCCTTGCATCTTTGCTTGCTAAAAATCTATTGATATGGATCCGCTTAAAGTGTTCTACTTGGATCATCTTCGATCCTTATGCACTCGTGCTGAAACCCCAACTAGCCTAGTTGATGGGAAATCTTTAGATGAGCATGCTCATTTTGTGCGTCATCGTTTGTCTAAAAAAGGGAAGCTCTTATGGTATCATATAAATAGTTTGCTATGCTATGCTTGGAATCTTTGTGAAATTTGTGATTTTACTTGTTGCTCTAAGAACCCTAAAAAACACCTTCCCTACCTATGTGATTTCAATGATAATGAAATCTTATCTTCTTATGCAAAGGGTGTTTATAGTTACTATGATATCGAACAAATTGAAGAATTTGTCGTTTTTAAGGGTGCTCATGAAGTTGCTTCTTTGATTGAAAAGTATGATTTTACTCTCAACAAATCTGAAAATTCCGTCATACTTAAATATTGCAATGAAAACTTTGCTCATAATGTCTTTGTCCAAGAATTTATTGAAAGAGTGACCGTTGCTTTGGAAGAAAATAATGATATACATGAATCTATAGATAATGATGATTCCGATGATTTGGTTGAAATATCCTTTCATGAACATGATGCTTGCTATTCTTGTGGCCATGATGCCAATATTTATGAAGACGAATTTGCTATAGTTCCTTATGTTAAAAATGAGATCGTTGCTATTGCACCCAGGCTTGATAGTTCCTTCGATGAAAAGGATGATTGCAATGATTTTACTATAAATTCTCTTGATGTCAATTGTGCTAATAATATGCAAAACCCTAAGCTTGGGGATGCTAGTTTTGCTATGTCCACTATTTGTTGCAATGATCATGATTGGGGTGATTTTTCTTATGATCTTGAAAATTTATTTAATCCCCATGATGAATATGAGATTGATAATATTGTTTGCAATAATATTGAAAGTGGGTTTGGAAGAGTGTCAACTTTAGATCCCACATATTTTGAGAATATTCAATCTTATGAAATTTTTGATAAAAGTGGGTTTGGAGAGGTCATGACTTTAGTTAATGTTAATCCCACTATTTCGGAAGAGTGTCAACTTTGCATGCATGTGGATCGTGTTGAAAATATTTTATATGATAACTATATTTTTGAATTTTCTTATCATCCTACATGTAATTATTATGAGAGAGGAAAATATGGTTGTAGAAATTTTCATGTTACTAAATTACCTCTCGTCATGTTGAGATTGCTATTGTTTCTCAGTTCTTCCTTGCATATGCTAGTATTTGCTTGTCTTGATAATTTGTTTGCCTATAAGATGCCTATGCATAGGAAGTATGTTAGACTTAGATTCGTTTTTCACATGCTATATGATGCTCTCTTTGTGCTTCAATTCTTGTCTTTCATGTGAGCATCATCGAAATTATCGATGCCTAGCTAGGGGCGTTAAACTTAGCGCTTGTTGGGAAGCAACCCAATTTTATTTTTAGTTTTTTGCTTTTTTTTGCTTCTGTTTAGGAATAAATATTTGATCTAGCCTCTGGTTAGATGTGTTTTTATGTTTTAATTAGTGTTTGTGCCAAGTTAAACCTATAGGATCTTCTTGGATGATAGTTATTTGATCTTGCTGAAAATTCCAGAAACTTTCTGTTCACGAAGATAATTGTTAAACATCATCAGAACTTGATAAAATATTGCAATTGCTGCTGATCAATAAACAAATTGTCTAGGTCGTCCTATTTTGGCTGAATTTTTGGAGTTCCATAAGTTTGCGTTAGTTACAGATTACTACGGACTGTTCTGTTTTTGACAGATTCTGTTTTTCGTGTGTTGTTTGCTTATTTTGATGAATCTATGGCTAGTAAAATAGTTTATAAACCATAGAGAAGTTGGAATACAGTAGGTTTAACACCAATATAAATAAATAATGAGTTCATTACAGTACCTTGAAGTGGTGTTTTGTTTTCTTTCGCTAACGGAGCTCACGAGATTTTCTGTTAAGTTTTGTGTTGTGAAGTTTTCATGTTTTGGGTAAAAGATTTGATGGATTATGGAACAAGGAGTGGCAAGAGACTAAGCTTGGGTATTCCCATGGCACCCCAAGATAATATAAGGACACCTAAAAGCCAAATCTTGGGGATGCCCCGGAAGGCATCCCCTCTTTCGTCTACTTCCATCGGTAACTTTACTTGGAGCTATATTTTTATTCACCACATGATATGTGTTTTGCTTGGAGCGTCTTGTATTATTTGAGTATTTGTTTGTTAGTTTGCCACAATCATCCTTGCTGTACACACCTTTTGAGAGAGACACACATGATTCGGAAATTGTTAGAATACTCTATGTGCTTCACTTATATCTTTTGAGTTATATAGTTTTTGCTCTAGTGCTTCACTTATATCTTTTAGAGCACGGCGGTGGTTTTGTTTTATAGAAACTATTATTCTCTCATGCTTCACTTATATTATTTTGAGAGTCTTAAACAGCATGGTAACTTGCTTAAATTGGGAAATTAATCCTAATTTGATAGGCATTCGAGATTAGTAAAAAATCTTATGAGTGTGTTGAATACTATGAGAAGTTAGATGCTTGGTAATTGTTTTGAGATATGGAGATGATGATATTAGAGTCATGCTAGTTGAGTAGTTGTGAATTTGAGAAATACTTGTGTTAAAATTTGTGATTCCCGTAGCATGCACGTATGGTGAACCGTTATGTGATGAAGTCGGAGCATGATTTATTTATTTATTGTCTTCCTTATGAGTGGTGGTCGGGGACAAGCGATTGTCTTTTCCTACCAATCTATCCCCCTAGGAGCATGCGCGTAATACTTTGCTTTGATAACTTGTAGATTTTTGCAATAAGTATATGAGTTCTTTATGACTAATATTGAGTCCATGGATTATACACACTTTTCTTTCTTCCACCAGTGCTAGCCTCTCTAATACCGCGCACTTTTCGCCGATATCATACACCCACCATACACCTTCCTCAAAACAGCCACCATACCTACCTATCATGGCATTTCCATAGCCATTCCGAGATATATTGCCGTGCAACTTACCACCGTTTCGTTTATTATGACACGCTCCATCGTTGTCATATTGCTTCGTATGATCATGTAGTTGACATCGTATTTGTGGCAAAGCCACCGTTCATAATTCTTTCATACATGTCACTCTTGATTCATTGCATATCTCGGTACACCGCCGGAGGCATTCACATAGAGTCATATTTTGTTCTAAGTATTGAGTTGTAAGTAAATAAAAGTGTGATGATCATCATTTTTTTAGAGCATTGTCCCAAGTGAGGAAAGGATGATGGAGACTATGATTCCCCCACAAGTCGGGATGAGACTCCGGACTAAAAAAAACAGGCCATAAAAAAAGAGAAAAGGCCCAAATAAAAAAATGATGAGAGAAAAAGAGAGAAGGGACAATGTTACTATCCTTTTACCACACTTGTGCTTCAAAGTAGCACCATGATCTTCATGATAGAGAGTGTCCTATGATATCACTTTCATATACTAGTGGGAAATTTTCATTACAGAACTTGGCTTGTATATTCCAATGATGGGCTTCCTCAAAATGCCCTAGGTCTTCGTGAGCAAGCGAGTTGGATGCACACCCACTTAGTTTGTTTTGTTGAGCTTTCATATACTTATAGCTCTAGTGCATCCGTTGCATGGCAAACCCTACTCACTCACATTGATATCTATTAATGGGCATCTCCATAGCCCGTTGATACGCCTAGTTGATGTGAGACTATCTTGTCCCTTTTTTTGTCTTCTCCACAACCACCATTCTATTCCACATATAGTGATATGTCCATGGCTCACGCTCATGTATTGCGTGAAGATTGAAAAAGTTTGAGAACATCAAAAGTATGAAACAATTCTTGGCTTGTCATCGGGGTTGTGCATGATTTAAATACTTTGTGTGGTGAAGATAGAGCATAGCCAGACTATATGATTTTGTAGGGATAACTTTCTTTGGCCATGTTATTTTGAGAAGACATAATTGCTTAGTTAGTATGCTTGAAGTATTATTATTTTGATGTCAATATTAAACTTTTGTCTTGAATCTTTCGGATCTGAATATTCATACCACAATTAAGAGAATTACATTGAAATTATGCTAAGTAGCATTCCACATCAAAAATTCAGTTTTTATCATTTACCTACTCGAGGACGAGCAGGAATTAAGCTTGGGGATGCTTGATACGTCTCCAACGTATCTATAATTTTTGATTGTTCCATGCTATATTATATTCTATTTTGGACATTAATGGGCTTTATTATACACTTTTATATTATTTTTGGGACTAACCTATTAACCGGAGGCCCAGCCCAGAATTGCTGTTTTTTGCCTATTTCAGAGTTTCGCAGAAAAAGAATATTAAACGGAGTCCAAACGGAATGAAACCTTCGGGAACGTGATTTTCGGAACAAACGTGATCCAGAGGACTTGGACCCTACGTCAAGACATCAACCAGGAGGGCACGAGGTAGGGGTGCACGCCTAACCCCCTAGGCGCGCCCTCCACCCTCGTGGGCCCCACGTTGCTCCAGTGACGTACTTCTTCCTCCTATATATACCTACGTACCCCCAAACTACCAGATACGGAGCCAAAAACCTAATTCCACCGCCGCAACAATATTTGATGTAATCTTCTTTTGCGGTGTGTTTGTTGAGACCGATGAATTGTGGGTTTACAATCAAGTTTATCTATGAAAAATATTTGAATCTTCTCGGAATTCTTTTATGTATGATTGGTTATCTTTGCAAGTCTCTTCGAATTATCAGTTTGGTTTGGCCTACTAGATTGATCTTTCTTGCAATGGGAGAAGTGCTTAGCTTTGGGTTCAATCTTGCGGTGTCCTTTCCCAGTGACAGTAGGGGCAGCAAGGCACGTATTGTATTGTTGTCATCGAGGATAACAAGATGGGGTTTATATCATATTGCATGAGTTTATCCCTCTACATCATGTCATCTTACTTAAAGCGTTACTCTGTTCTTATGAACTTAATGTTGGGGATCGTTGCAGAATTTTAAAATTTTCTACGCATCACCAAGATCCATCTATGGAGTATACTAGCAACGAGGGGAAAGGGGTGCATCTACATACCCTTGTAGATCGCGAGCGGAAGCGTTCAAGTGAACGAGGTTGATGGAGTCGTACTCGTCGTGATCCAAATCGCCGATGACCGAGCGCCGAACGGACGGCACCTCCGCGTTCAACACACGTACGGTTGGGGAAGACGTCTCCTCCTTCTTGATCCAGCAAGGGGGAGGGAGAGGTTGATGGAGATCCAGCAGCACGACGGCGTGGTGGTGGAAGCAGCGGGGATCTCGGCAGGGCTTCGCCAAGCTCAGCGAGAGGGAGAAGTGTCACGGGAGGGAGAGGGAGGCGCCAGGGGCTAGGGTACAGCACCCCTCCCTCCCCCCCTTTATATAGGCCCCCTTGGGGGGGCGCCGGCCCCTGGGATCCCATCTACAGGGGGGCGGCGGCCAGGGGGGGGGGGAAACTTCCCCCCCAAGCCAGGTGGGGCGCCCCCACCCCCAGGGTTTCCAACCCTAGGCGCAGGGGGAGGCCCATGGGGGGCGCACCAGCCTGCTAGGGGCTGGTTCCCCTCCCACTTCAGCCCATGGGGCCCTCCGGGATAGGTGGCCACACCCGGTGGACCCCCTGGACCCTTCCGATGGTCCCGGTACAATACCGATAACCCCCGAAACTTTCCCGGTGGCCGAAACTGGACTTCCTATATATAATTCTTCACCTCCAGACCATTCCGGAACTCCTCGTGACGTCCGGGATCTCATTCGAGACTCCGAACAACTTCCGGGTTTCCGCATACTAATATCTCTACAACCCTAGTGTCACCGAACCTTAAGTGTGTAGACCCTACGGGTTCGGGAGACATGCAGACATGACCGAGACGCCTCTCCGGTCAATAACCAACAGCGGGATCTGGATACCCATGTTGGCTCCCACATGTTCCACGATGATCTCATCGGATGAACCACGATGTCGAGGATTCAATCAATCCCGTATACAATTCCCTTTGTCAATCGGTACGTTACTTGCCCGAGATTCGATCGTCGGTATCCCAATACCTTGTTCAATCTCGTTACCGGCAAGTCACTTTACTCGTACCGTAATGCATGATCCCGTGGCTAACTCCTTAGTCACATTGAGCTCATTATGATGATGCATTACCGAGTGGGCCCAGAGATACCTCTCCGTCATGCGGAGTGACAAATCCCAGTCTCGATCCGT
Organism: Aegilops tauschii subsp. strangulata; assembly: GCF_002575655.3. Classification (NCBI taxonomy): domain Eukaryota; kingdom Viridiplantae; phylum Streptophyta; class Magnoliopsida; order Poales; family Poaceae; genus Aegilops; species Aegilops tauschii. The sequence goes on from NC_053039.3 coordinate 475,200,279, forward strand.
GCCAACTCAACAGACACTTTCAGAGATACCCGTAGTGTACCTTTATAGTCACCCAGTTACGTTGTGACGTTTGGTACACCCAAAGCACTGCTACGGTATCCGGGAGTTGCACGATCTCATGGTCTAAGGAAATGATACTTGACATTGGAAAAACTCTAGCAAACGACCTACACGATCTTGTGCTATGCTTAGGATTGGGTCTTGTCCATCACATCATTCTCCTAATGATGTGATCCCGTTATCAATGACATCCAATGTCCATAGTTAGGAAACCATGACTATCTGTTGATCAACGAGCTAGTCAACTAGAGGCTCACTAGGGACATGTTGTGGTCTATGTATTCACACATGTATTACGATTTCCGGATAACACAATTATAGCATGAACAATAGACAATTATCATGAACAAGGAAATATAATAATAACCATTTATTATTGCCTCTAGGGCATATTTCCAACAGTCTGCCACTTGCACTAGAGTCAATAATCTAGTTACATTGTGATGAATCGAACACCCATAGAGTTCCGGTGTTGATCATGTTTTGCTCTAGGGAGAGGTTTAGTCAACGGATCTGCTACATTCAGGTCCGTATGTACTTTAAAAATATCTATGTCTCCATTCTGAACACTTTCACGAATGGAGTTGAAGCGACGCTTGATATGCCTGGTCTTCCTGTGAAACCTGGGCTCCTTGGCAAGGGCAATAGCTCCAGTGTTATCACAGAAGAGAGTCATCGGGCCCGACGCAATTGGAATAACTCCTAGGTCAGTAATGAACTCCTTCACCCAGATTGCTTCTTGTGCTGCCTCTGAGGCCGCCATGTATTCCGCTTCACATGTAGATCCCGCCACAACGCTTTGCTTGCAACTGCACCAGCTTACTGCCCCACCATTCAAAATATACACGTATCCGGTTTGTGACTTAGAGTCATCCAGATCTGTGTTGAAGCTAGCATCGACGTAACCCTTTACGACGAGCTCTTCGTCACCTCCATAAACGAGAAACATATCCTTAGTCCTCTTCAGGTACTTCAGGATATTCTTGACCGCTGTCCAGTGTTCCATGCCGGGATTACTTTGGTACCTTCCTACCAAACTTACGGCAAGGTTTACATCAGGTCTGGTACACAGCATGGCATACATAATAGACCCTATGGCTGAGGCATAGGGGATGACACTCATCTTTTCTCTATCTTCTTCCGTGGTCGGGCATTAAGCCGTGCTCAATTGCACACCTTGCAATACATGCAAGAACCCCTTCTTGGACTGATCCATATTGAACTTCTTCAATATCTTGTCAAGGTACGTACTCTGTGAAAGACCAATGAGGCGTCTTGATCTATCTCTATAGATCTCGATGCCTAATATATAAGCAGCTTCTCCAAGGTCCTTCATTGAAAAACACTTATTCAAGTAGGCCTTTATACTTTCCAAGAATTCTATATCATTTCCCATCAATAGTATGTCATCCACATATAATAAGAGAAATGCTATAGAGCTCCCACTCACTTTCTTGTAAACACAGGCTTCTCCATAAGTCTGTGTAAACCCAATGGTTTCCTTAGGGTATCCTATGAAGACGCATTTTTCCGACTTGGGTTCGAGCTTTTCAGGTTGAAGTTTCTTGACATAAGCATCGCATCCCCAAACTTTTAGAAACGACAGCTTAGGTTTCTTCCCAAACCATAATTCATACAGTGTCGTCTCAACGGATTTCGACGGAGCCCTATTTAAAGTGAATGCGGCAGTCTCTAAAGCATAGCCCCAAAATGAGAGCAGTAGATTGGTAAGAGACATCATAGATCACACCATATCCAATAGAGTGCGATTACGACGTTCGGACACACCATTTCGCTGAGGTGTTCCAGGCGGCGTGAGTCGTGAAACTATTCCACATTTCCTTAAGTGTGTGCCAAATTCGTGACTCAAATATTCCCCTCCACGATCTGATCGTAAGAACTTTATTTTCCTGTCACGTTGATTCTCAACCTCACTCTGAAATTCCTTGAACTTTTGAAAGGTCTCAGACTTGTGTTTCATTAGGTAGACATACCCATATCTACTCAAGTCATCAGTGAGAGTGAGAACATAACGATAGCCACCGCGAGCCTCAACACTCATTGGACCGCACACATCAGTATGTATGATTTCCAATAAGTTGGTTGCTCGCTCCATTGTTCCGGAGAACGGAGTCTTGGTCATCTTACCCATGAGGCATGGTTCGCACGTGTCAAATGATTCGTAATCAAGAGACTCCAAAAGTCCATCTGCATGGAGCTTCTTCATGCGTTTGACACCAATGTGACCAAGATGACAGTGCCACAAGTATGTGGGACTATCATTATCAACCTTACATCTTTTAGTATTCACACTATGAATATGTGTAACACTACGTTCGAGATTCATTAAGAATAAACCATTAACCAGCGGGGCATGACCATGAAACATATCTCTCATATAAATAGAACAACCATTATTCTCGGATTTAAATGAGTAGCCATCTCGAATTGAACGAGATCCTGATACAATGTTCATGCTCAAAGCTGGCACTAAATAACAATTATTGAGGTTTAAAACTAATCCCATAGGTAAATGTAGAGGTAGCGTGCCGACGGCGAACACATCGACCTTGGAACCATTCCCGACGCGCATCGTCACCTCGTCCTTTGCCAGTCTCCGTTTATTCCGCAGCTCCTGCTTTGAGTTACAAATATGAGCAACCGCGCCGGTATCAAATACCCAGGAGCTACTATGAGTGCTGGTAAGGTACACATCAATAACATGTATATCACATATACCTTTGGTGTTGCCGGCCTTCTTGTCCGCTAAGTACTTGGGGCAGTTCCGCTTCCAGTGACCACTTCCCTTGCAATAAAAGCACCCAGTCTCAGGCTTGGGTCCGTTCTTCGACTTCTTCCCGGCAACTGGCTTACCGGGTGCGGCAACTCCCTTGCCGTCCTTCTTGAAGTTCTTCTTACCCTTGCCTTTCTTGAACTTAGTGGTTTTATTCACCATCAACACTTGATGTTCCTTTCTGATCTCCACCTCCGCTGATTTCAGCATCGAATATACCTTAGGAATGGTCTTTTCCATCCCCTGCATATTGAAGTTCATCACAAAGCTCTTGTAGCTTGGTGGAAGCGACTGAAGGATTCTGTCAATGACCGCGTCATCCGAGAGATTAACTCCCAGCTGAGACAAGCGGTTGTGTAACCCAGACATTCTGAGTATGTGCTCACTAACAGAACTATTTTCCTCCATTTTACAGCTGAAGAACTTGTCGGAGACTTCATATCTCTCGACCCGGGCATGAGCTTGGAAAACCATTTTCAGCTCTTCGAACATCTCATATGCTCCATGCTTCTCAAAACGCTTTTGGAGCCCCGGTTCTAAGCTGTAAACAATGCCGCACTGAACGAGGGAGTAATCATCAGCACGTGATTGCCAAGCGTTCATAACGTCTTGGTTCTCTGGGATGGGTGCTTCACCTAGCGGTGCTTCTAAGACATAATCTTTCTTGGCAGCTATGAGGATGATCCTCAGGTTCCGGACCCAGTCCGTATAGTTGCTGCCATCATCTTTCAGCTTGGTTTTCTCTAGGAACGCGTTGAAGTTGAGGGCAACGTGGGCCATTTGATCTACAAGACATATTGTAAAGATTTTAGACTAAGTTCATGATAATTAAGTTCATCTAATCAAATTATTCAATGAACTCCCACTCAGATAGACATCCCTCTAGTCATCTAAGTGAAACATGATCCGAGTTAACTAGGCCGTGTCCGATCATCACGTGAGACGGACTAGTCAAGATCGGTGAACATCTCCATGTTGATCGTATCTACTATACGACTCATGCTCGACCTTTCGGTCTTCCGTGTTCCGAGGCCATGTCTGTACATGCTAGGCTCGTCAAGTCAACCTAAGTGTATTGCGTGTGTTCCGAGGCCATGTCTGTACATGCTAGGCTCGTCAGCACCCGTTGTATGCGAACGTTAGAATCTATCACACCCGATCATCACGTGGTGCTTCGAAACAACGAACCTTCGCAACGGTGCACAGGTAGGGGGAACACTTTCTTGAAATTATTATAAGGGATCATCTTACTTACTACCGTCGTTCTAAGCAAATAAGATGCAAAACATGATAAACATCACATGCAATCAAATAGTGACATGATATGGCCATTATCATTTTGCTCCTTTGATCTCCATCTTCGGGGCGCCATGATCATCTTCGTCACCGGCATGACACCATGATCTCCATCATTGTGTCTTCATGAAGTTGTCACGCCAACGATTACTTCTACTTCTATGGCTAACGCGTTTAGCAATAAAGTAAAGTAATTTACATGGCGTTATTCAAGGACACGCATGTCATACAAAAATAAAGACAACTCCTATGGCTCCTGCCGGTTATCATACTCATCGACATGCAAGTCGTGATTCCTATTACAAGAATATGATCAATCTCATACATCACATATATCATTCGTCACATCTTCTGGCCATATCACATCACAAGGCACATGCTGCAAAAACAAGTTAGACGTCCTCTAATTGTTGTTGCAAGTTTTTACGTGGCTTCTATAGGTTTCTAGCAAGAACGTTTCTTACCTACGTAAAACCACAACGTGATATGCCAATTTCTATTTACCCTTCATAAGGACCCTTTTCATCGAATCCGTTCCGACTAAAGTGGGAGAGACAGACACCCGCTAGCCACCTTATGCAACTAGTGCATTTCAGTCGGTGGAACCTGTCTCACGTAAGCGTACGTGTAAGGTCGGTCCGGGCCGCTTCATCCCACAATACCGCCGAAACAAGATAAGACTAGTAGTGGCAAGAAAAATTGACAACATCTACGCCCACAACTGCTTTGTGTTCTACTCGTGCATAGTAACTACGCATAGGCCTGGCTCATGATGCCACTGTTGGGGATCGTTGCAGAATTTTAAAATTTTCTACGCATCACCAAGATCCATCTATGGAGTATACTAGCAACGAGGGGAATGGAGTGCATCTACATACCCTTGTAGATCGCGAGCGGAAGCGTTCAAGTGAACGAGGTTGATGGAGTCGTACTCGTCGTGATCCAAATCACCGATGACCGAGCGCCGAACGGACGGCACCTCCGCGTTAAACACACGTATGGTTGGGGAAGATGTCTCCTCCTTCTTGATCCAGCAAGGGGGAGGGAGAGGTTGATGGAGATCCAGCAGCACGACGGCGTGGTGGTGGAAGCAGCGGGGATCTCGGCAGGGCTTCGCCAAGCTCAGCGAGAGGGAGAGGTGTCACGGGAGGGAGAGGGAGGCGCCAGGGGCTAGGGTACAGCAGCCCTCCCTCCCCCCTTTATATAGGCCCCCTTGGGGGGGCGCCGGCCCCTGGGATCCCATCTACAGGGGGGCGGCGGCCAAGGGGGGGAACTTCCCCCCCAAGCCAGGTGGGGCGCCCCCACCCCCAGGGTTTCCAACCCTAGGCGCAGGGGGAGGCCCATGGGGGGTGCACCAGCCCACTAGGGGCTGGTTCCCCTCCCACTTCAGCCCATGGGGCCCTCCGGGATAGGTGGCCCCACCCGGTGGACCCCCGGGACCCTTCCGGTGGTCCCGGTACAATACCGATAACCCCCGAAACTTTCCCGGTGGCCGAAACTGGACTTCCTATATATAATTCTTCACCTCCGGACCATTCCGGAACTCCTCGTGACGTCAGGGATCTCATCCGGGACTCTGAACAACTTTCGGGTTTCCGCATACTAATATCTCTACAATCCTAGCGTCACCGAACCTTAAGTGTGTAGACCCTACGGGTTCGGGAGACATGCAGACATGACCGAGACGCCTCTCCGGTCAATAACCAACAGCGGGATCTGGATACCCATGTTGGCTCCCACATGTTCCACGATGATCTCATCGGATGAACCACGATGTCGAGGATTCAATCAATCCCGTATACAATTCCCTTTGTCAATCGGTACGTTACTTGCCCGAGATTCGATCGTCGGTATCCCAATACCTTGTTCAATCTCGTTACCGGCAAGTCACTTTACTCGTACCGTAATGCATGATCCCGTGGCTAACTCCTTAGTCACATTGAGCTCATTATGATGATGCATTACCGAGTGGGCCCAAAGATACCTCTCCGTCATGCGGAGTGACAAATCCCAGTCTCGATCCGTGCCAACTCAACATACACTTTCAGAGATACCCGTAGTGTATCTTTATAGTCACCCAGTTATGTTGTGACGTTTGGTACACCCAAAGCACTCCTACGGTATCCGAGAGTTGCACGATCTCATGGTCTAAGGAAATGATACTTGACATTGAAAAACTCTAGCAAACGAACTACACGATCTTGTGCTATGCTTAGGAATGGGTCTTGTCCATCACATCATTCTCCTAATGATGTGATCCCGTTATCAATGACATCCAATGTCCATAGTCAGGAAACCATGACTATTTGTTGATCAACGAGCTAGTCAACTAGAGGCTCACTAGGGACATGTTGTGGTCTATGTATTCACACATGTATTACGATTTCCGGATAACACAATTATAGCATGAACAATAGACAATTATCATGAACAAGGAAATATAATAATGACACAAGAACTAGTCATGGAGCACCTAGGCTCTAATGGCGTTCTCTGATCCCTCCGTCTCATGGAGGGTCTTCTACACTGGGATTTCAATCCGGGCCTTAAGGTCGCGGCTCAGGTGCGTCGTCATTTTGGCACCACGGTGCATTTCTCTCCATCTGTGCGGTCCAAGGAATTCTCTTTGGTCGTCTACTTTTCCTCTGCCTCCTTCACCTTGTCGGAGGAATCTGTGGGTATTGCGCTCCAATGCTGTATTGGTGGCCTAGCCTCTGGTTTCAACGTCTTTCGTCTGGGTGATCGAAGATTTCGGTTCTCTCTGGCATCTAACAAGGTTGGTCACTTCATCTATCATCTCAAGGACAGAATTTGGCCCGACTTTGTATGTCATTTTCAACTTTTCCGGCCTCATCTCCATGATTACTCTGCTGATGATGAGTGTTGGCATGCTGATGAACAAATTGCTGCGGTTCCACCACGTTCCTCTATGGCCATCAGTTCCATGGGTCTATTTTTAGTGGATGTTCAGGGACAGAGCTCTGCACCTCTCTGTAATGGTGGCTCACCGGAGATCCTTACTCCGGTGACCGGTGCTGGCACACCGCAGGCTCTGGGCAAAGTTGGTAACTCTAGTAATCACATTCAATGCAATGAAGAATTACCGGGTCTCAGAATTGGCAATTTTATTTTTAATGCGGGACAAATTGGCTATCGAGGAATTAATGCTCATCATCAATGCTCACAGGAGAATATTCGAATTGGCAGTTTTTCTCTCAATTGGTCCACCAATGATCAGGGTTTTCGGCGTTTTGTGGGGAATGGCTTTAAGCTAGCCTACTGGAATTCAATTCCCACTTTCATTATCCTTTATATTCTGGATCACTTGCGTTTTGGCTACACACCTCAGCATATTGCTACTATTTGGGAATTAAAGCACATTCCGCCACTGGATTACATTTACAAGAGAATCAATAAATGTTCTAATTGTGACCTGTCGGGCCATCTAGCCAATAACTTCCCGTCGGATGAGGCTTCTAATTCCGAGTTAGCCACTAGGGCACATTCCTACTCAGTTCTGGGCTCGGCCCTTGAGCCCATCATACATACTGAATCCACTAAGCTTTCTGCGGTTCGGGTCTGTGTCACTTGTGGTTCTTCTCACCACTATTTTTATGATTGCCCGGCCTACTTTAGGTGCTCTTCTTGTGGTAGATTGGGCCACTCGTCTTGGGCCTGTGGTTCTGCCCCTTGTTTCATATGGAAGCCTAAGACCTCAGGCAATCGCCGCACTGATTCTACACTTGCAAAAAATCACCTGCAGGGACAGGAAAATAAGGACTCTGATTTATCTCCGGCTCATGCTGATCCTTATCATCTTGGGGATGGCAATATCTTTAATGATGAGTCAGTATTGGCAAGTCCTGCTAGCAATCCAATCAATCAATCACCGTTTACTTATCTGACCAAACTTGCCATGATCACTGTGAGACCAAGCGGGACCGTCCGATGCTCATCGTGTGGCCACCCTGGACATGTTGCCACCTCCTGTCCAGCCAACCACAGGAAAAAGGGGGGAGTTTGGGTTCCCAAGACCGCTGCCGATACGCATTCCACCTCCCAGCCCGCCCCCTCCCCTGTCTCGCACCAAGCTCCTCCCTCTGCTCCAATGGCGAATTTTCCGGTCAATGTCGTCCCCTACCTCCCACAGGGTATGACTATTGAGCTCGGCCCCGCTGATCGGAAGGTTCGCGATGACATGGTGATCGGCCCCAACCCGCCGCTGCGGCATGACTTCCTTGCCATTGCTGAGGATAACAGGTTCATCCCGTTCCACCGCAAGGCAGATCTGCGCCATACCATACAGGGCCTGCTTCACGAATCCAACTTCTTCCCAACTAAGGTAGATGATTATACGCTTGGCATTGGCATTTTTGGGTTTGTGGATTCTGTGGTTAGAGACGCTGTAGTGGGCACAACCTTTGAGCTCGATGCTGATGATGAAGAGGATGAAAATATGAACACAGTAGTCTCTTTTGTCCCTCATGATGCTGCTATTAACATGCGCTTGACTAGCTATGGGCCTCAGATTTGGATTCTATATGATGGTTTTCCCCATGAGTATCAGACCTCTCACTATATTCATAAATCTGTGGACAAGTTTGGGGAGTTGGTTACTTGGCGTAGCCCGAGAACAGACAGAAAGATTGTGTTGATCAAGTGCCGTGTGATTAGCTTGCGTTTGGTGCCAAAGAGCTTTGTTATGCGTCAGCTGGGAGGAGAGAGGTGTAGTTGGACTGTTTGTGTCACCATGTTAAGAAGCAGCGACTGGAATGCCCACCTGCCTGAGGTCCCGCCGGCGGGCGAGGATCCACCGCCGGAGGATGGTATCCCACACCCCCTGTATGGGCAGGGACTCACTGCCGAACAGCTTTATCAAGCCCAACTGCATAACTGGATTGCCCAGAACGCTGCTGCTAATGAGGTACAACAGCAAGGAGGACAACAGGGTGTTCAGGCCAATGATGTGCACTTTCAGGTTAACTGGGGAGAATGGCCTCCTTCTCCTCCTCAAGCTCCACCGGTCTTATATAACTTTCAGGAATGGCTTGCTGCAGAAGGATTACAGGTGCAAGATGGTGTGCTGCCTGCGAACAATCTTCAGGATAGCCCTGGACTGGCTTGGAATGATTCTATTTCAGCCTATTCTAGCTCAGACTCCAGTGCCACTCTGTCTGACAGCTTTGTTCTTGTGCCAGCAACTGTTCTTCACTCCATGGTTACTGGAACTAGTTCGGCTATTGCACCTGCTATGGTACCTGGCGAAAGCTCTCAGACTGAACCTACTTTGTCTGTTGAAGATACCCCCATGGCTGTGGCTGCACCTCCCCGTGTCAACTCTCTAACACTTGATCTCTCCCTATCCTCGACGGGCTTGCACATTGAGATGATGTCCCAGGGAGATACTATCTCCTCCATGCTGCTGAATCCTGGTATTCCTTTTGTCAGAATTAACACTTTTCTCACGGCCGCTATAATGCCAATCATTACTAGTTATGGCCCTTGGAGCACTGGGCTTGGTTTTAGAAACAACAGCATTGACATCAGAGTGGTTCTTTCTGAAGATAGTGGCTCGTTTGTGGTTTCCCAAGCTTCCATGTCCACTCACCTTGCCTCCTCGGTTTCTTGCACGAACCTGCTGCCTGATCTGTCGGCTTGGATGCTTCCGGCTCAGGAAACTGCTGCTACTGGTTTGCCCCTACTGGACATGGCTTCAAGTATTATACCTGTTGCTCCATCTTCTGATTCTGTGGGCCTAGGACTTGTGCTTGAACACTCATCCAGCTCTACTGTTAGTTTGGGTTCTTCAATGCCACCTGATGATGATCCGACAGTCCTTGCTCTGACACAACCAGAGGAATTGTCTGAGCCTTCTCGTTCTGCTTTGGTTGGGCGTCGAGGACAGACTATGGCTCCAGACTGTTCCATTGTTTTGCGCAGGAGTACTCGCTCGACCAAATATGACGGTTTCAAACTGCCTTCTGTTGCAGACACGCCAATCAGAAAGTCCAAGGTCAAGCCAAGGACTGTGCCTTCTGCCTCCGCTGCTACGACGACCGATAACAATGAAGCGACAACAACTACTGCACCACCACCGCCTACCCCAATCCAGGTGATTCAGCATATTGGCACAGCCCTTTGTGCCATCCCGGCTGCGGTGCTCTCGGAGGAAGCTCTCCTTTCTGATAAGGAGACGGGGCCATCTTCGGCCTCTGCCTAGCCTTCCTTTTTCTTCTTCTGCTCTCGCTACTTTTTATGGTTCTATCAGTCAATTGGAACGTTCTTTGCTGGAATGTCCGGGGTTTGAACTCTGCTGCTAAGCAGCTAGCCCTGACCAACGCCATACACTCTAGTGGGTGTGCTGTGATTTGCTTGCAAGAAACCAAAATGGCCTCTTTTGATAATGCGTTCATTAAATCCTGTTGTCCAAGACACTATGATAAATTTGCTTTTGTCCCCTCCAGGGGAGCCTCTGGTGGTCTCGTGACAATCTGGAACAACTCCATTTTTCATGGAGATATTGTTTCTTCTGTTGATTTCGCTCAGGTCATCACTTTCAAATCAATGCAATCCGCTCACCGTTGGACTCTTGTGAATGTATATGGACCTTGCCAGGGGGAACAAAGAATTGCATTCATCCAATGGCTTGTCCAATTAAACATCCCTCACCATGAAGATTGGTTGTTAGTCGGCGATTTTAATTACATCAGAAGCCCCGACAACCGCAATAAACCAGGTGGTAATCTTAATGACATGATAACCTTTAATGATTTCATTCGTTCACAAGCCCTCATTGAATTACCTATTAAAGGTCGATCGTTCACATGGAGCAATATGCAAACCGACCCCCTCCTAGAGCAACTGGATTGGTTCTTTACTATCTCCAATTGGACCACTTCTTTCCCCAAGACCATGGTTAAACCTCTAGGGAGACCAGTTTCGGATCATATACCTTGTGTTGTCACAATTGAGACCTCCATTCCAAGATCAAAGGTGTTTCGTTTTGAATCTTATTGGGTACAGCATCAGGGTTTCTTTGATATTGTCCAGCAAGTTTGGGGCAGACAGATTCGGTCTGACAATATGGCCACGGTGCTTTGCAGAAAGCTAAAGGCTCTCAGACATGCTCTTAGGATTTGGAGCAGAGGGATTTCTAGACTTTCTATTGCCATTGAAAATTCCAATAAGGCACTTCTTGAACTTGATGAGTTGGAAAACAAACGCCCACTATCATTACCAGAAGCAAACTTTAGGAGGATTCTCAAGTCACATATTCTTCGTCTCCTATCTTATCAGCAGCAATATTGGAAAAAACGTTGCACTATACGTTGGGTTAAATTCGGAGATGAGAATTCCAAGTTCTTTCAAGCAATGGCCTCTGAAAGGATGAGAATTAACAACATTGCCTCCCTGACCAATGACAATGGCATCATCGTGGAGGATCATGCTGGAAAAGAGGCACTCATCTTTAATACCTTCAAGCAAAGATTGGGCTCGGCATCACATCATGAGATGAAATTCAATCTGGACAGAATTATTAAAAAAGTTGATGGGTTAGAGGAGCTCACTGTTCCATTCACCACGGATGAGATCGATAATGTCATTAAGCTCATGCTTGCTGACCGTGCACCTGGCCCGGATGGCTTTAATGGTGTGTTTCTAAAATCTTGTTGGCACATTATCAAACATGACTTCTATAAGCTCTGCTTCCAATTTTTTGATGGTAATCTTAATCTTGAATGCATTAATGAGGGTTTCATCACGTTAATACCCAAAAATAATGCCCCATCATCAATCAATGATTATAGACCAATCACTTTGCTAAACTGCTGTCTCAAAGTCATAACAAAGCTTCTAGCCAACCGACTGGAAAGAGTGATCCTACGCATCATTCATCGAAACCAATATGGATTCCTCAAAGGCCGCACCATACAAGATTGCCTTGCTTGGGCATTTGAATACATTTACCAATGCCAGGCCTCTAAGAAAGATATTGTGTTACTAAAGCTTGATTTTGCCAAGGCATTCGACACTATTGATCATACAGCCATGCTTACAATAATGCAGAATATGGGCTTTAATGACAAGTGGCTGGGCTGGGTACAATGCATCTTTGGATCTGGTAAATCTGCGGTTCTCTTGAACGGTGTACCTGGATGGCAATTCCATTGTAAATGCGGAGTCCGGCAAGGCGATCCCTTCTCGCCTTTGGTATTTGTATTGGCGGCGGATCTCCTGCAAGCAGCAATCAATGACGCCTACACTAGAGGAGCAATCCAGCTGCCTTTCCCCACGACCATTCAAACGGACTACCCTGTCATTCAATATGCGGACGACACTATTCTCGCCATGCCAGCATGCACAACGCAAGCAAGGATCATCAAAGATATTCTCTCGGACTATGCTACCTCTATCGGTCTCAAAATAAACTTCCACAAGTCTACTTTGATCCCCATAAACTGTCATGAAGACACGTACAACTACATTGCAATCACCTTTGGGTGTGTGGTGGGTAAGATGCCCTTCACATACCTTGGTTTGCCTATGGGGACGACCAGGCCATCTGTGCTAGATCTGTTCCCTCTTGTTTGTCGGGTGGAACGAAGGCTCTCTGCTACACTCAACATGATCTCCTATGGGGGGGAACTATCACTCCTCAACTCGGTCATAACCTCCCTAATCATCTTTGCTCTTTGTACTCTCAAGCTGCCAGTGAGCATTATTGAACTTTTGGACAAAATCAGACGCAAATGCTTATGGACCAAAAAAACGGAGAATGGGGATTCTTGCAACTCTCTTGCGGCTTGGGACATGGTTTGCCAACCCAAGGCTTCGGGAGGCCTCGGTGTCATTAATATCAAGGTACAAAGTGATGCCCTCCTGCTAAAATACCTCCACAAATTCTATAACCGATGGGATTTACCTTGGGTGGAGCTCATTTGGAACACGTATTATAGCAACAAGATCCCCCATGCAGCTGATCCCTGCGGGTCCTTTTGGTGGCGAGATGTGATGAGACTAATGCCAATTTACCGAGGGATTACAAAAGCCCAAGTTCACACGGGGAATGACATTCTCTTCTGGAAGGATCATTGGATGGATGGTATTCTGGCAGAAACACACCCGCGGGCTTTTTCGTTCGCCACCCAGGAGGATATTTCGGTTAGAGATTTTTTGGGGGCCACGACTTTGCGCAAAACGTTCCATCTACCGCTTTCGATACAGGCGCATATAGAGACTAGAGATCTTCAACGTCTTGTACGTGACATTCAACTGTACGATAGCCTCTCGAGGAATGATAGCTGGAACTGCACTTGGATGACTCAGAAGTACTCGGCCAGCAAATACTACAACTTTTACTTCAGGGAGGTTCAGGCCCATCAAACTTATGCCTGGCTTTGGAAGTCCAAGGTTACAATGAAAATAAAGGTTTTTGGGTGGCTGCTTCTTTCTGATAGACTTAACACCAGAAACATGCTGAAGCGAAGACATTACAACATTGGCAATGACTATACTTATCCCCTCTGCGAGTCAAACGTGGAAGAAACACTTGAACATCTTTTCTTTGGTTGTGCTTTCAGCAAGGATTGCTGGTCTGATATTGCCATTTGCTGGAGTTCTCAGGGCTCACGATTGGATTGGATAAGCAGAGCTAAAACTGTATGGAACAAGCCAATGTTCATGGCAATATTTTTACAAGCTGCTTGGAGCATCTGGAAGGAACGAAATAATAAAGTCTTCAGAAGAATAGCACCCACAAAAACAGCCTGGATCTCAAGATTAAAGGAAGACCTATCTCTCCTAACTCATAGGGTTGGAGATAAACATATCTCCTTTCTAACCTCCTTTGTAGCTACCCTTTGACTTGTTACTTTCCCACCCCAACCATCCCCAAAGGGGATGGCATGTACAGATCCATGTGTAAATCCCCCCATTTATTAATTTAATTACACAGTAGGAGGCTCTCCTACTGTTTCAGGTGTTAAAATATAATAATAACCATTTATTATTGCCTCTAGGGCATATTTCCAACACTTAATACTCTAGATGCATGCTGGATAGCGGTCGATGTGTGGAGTAATAGTAGTAGATGTAGGCAGGAGTCGGTCTACTTGTCTCAGACGTGATGCCTATATACATGATCATACCTAGATATTCTCATAACTATGCTCAATTCTGTCAATTGCTCAACAGTAATTTGTTCACCCACCGTAATACTTATGCTCTCGAGAGAAGCCTCTAGTGAAACCTATGGCCCTCGGGTCTATTTTCCATCATATTAATCTTCCAACACTTAGCTATTTTTATTACCTTTTATTTTACTTTGCATCTTTATCATAAAAATACCAAAAATATTATCTTATCATATCTATCAGATCTCACTCTCGTAAGTGACCGTGAAGGGATTGACAACCCCTTTATTGCGTTGGTTGCGAGGATTTATTTGTTTGTGTAGGTGCGAGGGACTCGTGCATGGTCTCCTACTGGATTGATACCTTGGTTCTCAAAAACTGAGGGAAATACTTACCCTACTTTGCTGCATCACCCTTTCCTCTTCAAGGAAAAACCAACGCAGTGCTCAAGAGGTAGCAGGGGCGGTCACCGAACCCTTACACTTTGGCAACCCTTGGGGGCGGTCACCGAACCCCGTCAAATTGCTCGGGCGATCTCCACAACCTAATTGGAGACCCCGACGCTTGCCCGGAGCTTTACACCACAATGATTGAGCTCCGAACACCACCAACCGTATAGGGCACCAAGGCACCCAAGATGAACAAGCTCAAGGGTACCAAGCACCCAAGAGTAAAAGCTTCTCAACTTGTAACTTCCACGTATCACCGTGGAGAACTCAAACCGATGCACCAAATGCAATGGCAAGGGCACACGGAGTGCCCAAGTCCTTCTCTCCCAAATCCCACCAAAGCAACTAATGTTAGGGAGGAAAATGAGAGGAAGAACGAAGAAGAGAACACGAAGAACTCCAAGATCTAGATCCAAGGGGTTCCCCTCACTTAGAGGAGAAAGTGATTGGCGGAAACGTAGATCTAGATCTCCTCTCTCTTTCCCCCCCAAAACTAGCAAGGATTCATGAAAGGATTGAGAGACAGCAAGCTCGAAGAAGGTCAACAATGGGGGAAGAACGCGAGCTTAAGAGATAAGGTTCATTGGGGAAGAAGACCCCCTTCTATAGGTGGGGAAAGATCCAACCGTTATGCTCACAGCCCGCATAGAGCGGTACTACAGCTCATGGGAGCGGTACTACCGCTAGGGCTGTGGAAGCCCTTTGAAAAACTACAACGAGGAGGCAAAAGGCCGGTAGAACCGCCGGAGCGGTACTACCGCTCGTCCTCACGGTACTACCGCTAGGGGTAGAGCTTGCGAGCAGTACTAAAAAAATACATCTGTGCCTACCACCGCTAGACTTAAGATGAGTTTTTGGTCCGGAGCAGAAGTAGCCACGGTAGTACCACTCCCAAGAGCGGTAGTAAAAAATTACATCCCCTCCAAGCGGTAGTACCGCTCCCATGAGCGGTAGTACCACTGCAGCCTTTTTAAGGACACCAAAGCTGACACAACTTCTGCAAACGGACTCTGAATTCAACGAAACCAAGTTTGTTGGAAAGCTAGCAACAAGGGCTAACACAATATTGAGAGAAATAACAATAAGAAGGAAAGTAGAAAAGGCCCATAAGAAAATGGTGAGAAGCCTTCCTCGAAAAAGACCGGTAAAACCTCCAACACCGAAAACGCAATAGAAGAAGCATGTGAACTCCGTTTTCGATGAACTCGAGCTTGTTAAGAAGATGACCATAAGCTCCAAATATCACAAGGAGAAAACCAAACAAGAACCAATAGAGATGATGCAAGCATGCAATGGTTTGAGCTCTCTACGAACGATATGACCAAGCTACTCACTTGAGTGCCCCCCTTGATAGTACGGCAATCGATCCTATAACCCAGTCTCCAAACTACCACCATGAGACCGGTAAAATAGAGGCCAGACCTTTGCCTTGCACAAAGTCCACTTGAGCTTGATGTAGACGATCTTGACTTCCTCAAGTTGGACCACCTTTCTTGATTGCGTTGGCTCGGTGGAGACTAGTAGATTGTGTTAGGGAACGCAGTAATTTCAAAATTTTACCTACGATCATGCAAGATCTATCTAGGAGATGCATAGCAATGAGAGAGGAGAGTGTGTCCATGTACCATCGTAGAACGAAAGAGGAAGCGTTTTATCAATGCGGTTGATGTAGTCATACGTCTTCACGATCCGACCGATCTCAGCACCGAACGTACGGCACCTCCGTGTTCAGCACACGTTCAGCTCGATGACGTCCCTCGTACTCTTGATCCAGTTGAGGTCGAGGGAGAGTTTCGTCAGCACGACGGCGTGGTGACGGTGATGATGAAGTTACCGACGCAGGGCTTCGCCTAAGCACTACGACGATATGACCGAGGTGTGTAACTGTGGAGGGGGGCACCGCACACGGCTAAAAGATCAACTTGTGTGTTCTAGGGGTGCCCTCCACATGTATATAAAGGAGGGAGAGGGAGGGAGGTAGCCTAGGGCGCGCCCAAGTAGGAGGAATCCCACTTGGGCCCCTAGTCCAATTCGCCTCCCCCCTTACCATATTTGGACAAGGGGGAAAGGAAGGAGGCGGGAGGAGAAGGAAGTAGGAGTCCTACTTCGTACTTTCCTTTTACTCCTCTCCTTTCCCTTTCTCCCCACGTGGCTGGCCCTATAGGGGGCACACCAGCCCCTTGTGGGCTGGTGTGTTCCCTTACTTGGCCCATTAAGCCCATATCTTTGCCGGGGGTTGCCCGGAACCCCTTCCGGTGACCCGGTTGTTGGGGAACGTAGTAATTTCAAAAAAAATTCTACGTACACACAAGATCATGGTGATGCATAGCAACGAGAGGGGAGAGTGTTGTCCACGTACCCTCGTAGACCGAAAGTGGAAGCGTTAACACAACGCGGTTGATGTAGTCGTACGTCTTCACGATCCGACCGATCAAGTACCGAACGCACGGCACCTCCGAGTTCAGCACACGTTCAGCTCGATGACGTCCCTCGAACTCCGATCCAGCCGAGTGTTGAGGGAGAGTTTCGTCAGCACGACAGCGTGGTGACGATGATGATGTTCTACCGACGCAGGGCTTCGCCTAAGCACCGCTACGATATTATCGAGGTGTAATATGGTGGAGGGGGGCACCGCACACGGCTAAAAGATCGTTGATCAATTGTGTGTCTAGAGGTGCCCCCCTGCCCCCGTATATAAAGGAGCAAGGGGGAGGCCGCCGGCCAAGGAGGAGAGGCGCGCCAGGAGGAGTCCTACTCCTACCGGGAGTAGTACTCCCCCCCTTTTCCATGTTGGACTAGGAGAGGAAGGGGGAAGAGGTGCAGGGGAGGAAGGAAGGGGGGGCGCCCCCCCCTCTCCTTGTCCTATTCGGACTGGGGGGGAAGGGGCGCGCGGCCCTGCCCTGGCCTCCTCTCCTCTCTTCCACCTAGGCCCACCAAGGCCCATTAAGTTACCGGGGGGTTCTGGTAACCTCCCAGTACTCCGGAAAAATCCCGATTTCACCCGGAACACTTCCGATGTCCAAACATAGGCTTCCAATATATCAATCTTTATGTCTCGACCATTTCGAGACTCCTCGTCATGTCCGTGATCACATCCGGGACTCCGAAAAACCTTCGGTACATCAAAACATATAAACTCATAATATAACTGTCATCGTAACGTTAAGCGTGCGGACCCTACGGGTTCGAGAACTATGTAGACATGACCGAGACACCTCTCCGGTCAATAACCAATAGCGGAACCTGGATGCTCATATTGGTTCCCACATATTCTACGAAGATCTTTATCGGTCAGACCGCATAACAACATACGTTGTTCCCTTTGTCATCGGTATGTTACTTGCCCGAGATTCGATCGTCGGTATCTCAATACATAGTTCAATCTCGTTACCGGCAAGTCTCTTTACTCGTTCCGTAATACATCATCCCGCAACTAACTCATTAGTCACAATGCTTGCAAGGCTTATAGTGATGTGTATAACTGAGTGGGCCCAGAGATACCTCTCCGACAATCGGAGTGACAAATCCTAATCTCGAAATGCGCCAACCCAACAAGTACCTTTGGAGACACCTGTAGAGCACCTTTATAATCACCCAGTTACGTTGTGACATTTGGAAGCACACAAAGTGTTCCTCCGGTAAACGGGAGTTGCATAATCTCATAGTCATAGGAACATGTATAAGTCATGAAGAAAGCAATAGCAACATACTAAACGATCGAGTGCTAAGCTAACGGAATGGGTCAAGTCAATCACATCATTCTCCTAATGATGTGATCCCGTTAATCAAATGACAACTCATGTCTATGGCTAGGAAACATAACCATATTTGATCAACGAGCTAGTCAAGTAGAGGCGTACTAGTGACACTCTGTTTGTCTATGTATTCACACATGTATTATGTTTCCGGTTAATACAATTCTAGCATGAATAATAAACATTTATCATGATATAAGGAAATAAATAATAACTTTATTATGGCCTCTAGGGCATATTTCCTTCAGTCTCCCACTTGCACTAGAGTCAATAATCTAGATTACACAGTAATGATTCTTACACCCATGGAGTCTTGGTGCTGATCATGTTTTGCTCGTGGAAGAGGTTTAGTCAACGGGTCTGCAACATTCAGATCCGTATGTATCTTGCAAATTTCTATGTCTCCCACCTGGACTAAATCCCAGATGGAATTGAAGCGTCTTTTGATGTGCTTGGTTCTTCTGTGAAATCTGGATTCCTTTGCTAAGGCAATTGCACCAGTATTGTCACAAAAGATTTTCATTGGTCCCGATGCACTAGGTATGACAGCTAGATCGGATATGAACTCCTTCATCTAGACTCCTTCATTTGCTGCTTCCAAAGCAGCTATGTACCCCGCTTCACACGTAGATCCCGCCACGACACTTTGCTTAGAACTGCACCAACTGACAGCTCCACCGTTCAATGTAAACACATATCCGGTTTCCGATTTAGAATCGTCCGGATCAGTGTCAAAGCTTGCATCAACGTAACCATTTACGATGACCTCTTTGTCACCTCCATAAACGAGAAACATATCCTTAGTCCTTTTCAGGTATTTCCGGATGTTCTTGACCGTTGTCTAGTGATCCACTCCTGGATTACTTTGGTACCTCCCTGCTAAACTTATAGCAAGGCACACATCAGGTCTGGTACACAGCATTGCATACATGATAGAGCCTATGGCTGAAGCATAGGGAACATCTTTCATCTTCTCTCTACCTTCTGCAGTGGTCGGGCATTGAGTCTTACTCAATCTCACACCTTGTAGTACAGGCAAGAACCCTTTCTTTGCTTGATCCATTTTGAACTTCTTCAAAACTTTGTCAAGGTATGTGCTTTGTGAAAGTCCAATTAAGCGTCTTGATCTATCTCTATAGATCTTGATGCCCAATATATATGCAGCTTCACCGAGGTCTTTCATTGAAAAACTCTTATTCAAGTATCCCTTTATGCTATCCAGAAATTCTATATCATTTCCAATTAGCAATATGTCATCCACATATAATATCAGAAATGCTACTTAGCTCCCACTCACTTTCTTGTAAATACAGGCTTCTCCAAAAGTCTGTATAAAACCAAATGCTTTGATCACACTATCAAAGCGTTTATTCCAACTCCGAGAGGCTTGCACCAGTCCATAAATGGATCGCTGGAGCTTGCACACTTTGTTAGCTCCCTTTGGATCGACAAAACCTTCCGGTTGCATCATATACAACTCTTCTTCTAGAAATCCATTCAGGATTGCAATTTTGACATCCATTTGCCAAATTTCATAATCATAAAATGCGGCAATTGCTAACATGATTCGGACAAACTTAAGCATCGCTACGGGTGAGAAGGTCTCATCGTAGTCAATCCCTTGAACTTGTCAAAAACCTTTCGCAACAAGTCGAGCTTTATAGACAGTAACATTACCGTCAGCGTCAGTCTTCTTCTTGAAGATCCATTTATTTTCAATGGCTTGCCGATCATCGGGCAAGTCAATCAAAGTCCATACTTTGTTCTCATACAAGGATCCCATCTCGGATTTCATGGCCTCAAGCCATTTTGCGGAATCTGGGCTCACCATCGCTTCTTCATAGTTCGTAGGTTCGTCATGGTCTAGTAACATAACCTTCAGAACAGGATTACCGTACCACTCTGGTGCGGATCTTAATCTGGTTGACCTACGAGGTTCAGTAATAACTTGATCTGAAGTTTCATGATCATTATCATTAACTTCCTCACTAATTGGTGTAGGTGTCGCAGAAACTGATTTCTGTGATGATCTACTTTCCAATAAGGGAGCAGGTACAGTTACCTCATCAAGTTCTACTTTCCTCCCACTCACTTCTTTCGAGAGAAACTCCTTCTCTAGAAAGGATCCATTCTTAGCAACGAATGTCTTGCCTTCAGATCTGTGATAGAAGGTGTACCCAACAGTCTCCTTTGGGTATCCTATGAAGACACATTTCTCCGATTTAGGTTCGAGCTTATCAGGTTGAAGTTTCTTCACATAAGCATCGCAACCCCAAACTTTAAGATACGACAACTTTGGTTTCTTGCCAAACCATAGTTCATAAGGTGTCGTTTCAACGGATTTTGATGGTGCCCTATTTAGAGTGAATGCAGCCATCTCTAAAGCATAACCCCAAAACGATAGCGGTAAATCAGTAAGAGACATCATAGATCGCACCATATCTAGTAAAGTAAGATTACGACGTTCGGACACACCATTACGTTGTGGTGTTCCGGGTGGCGTGAGTTGTGAAACTATTCCGCATTGTTTCAAATGTAGGCCAAACTCGTAACTCAAATATTCTCCTCCACGATCTGATCGTAGAAACTTTATTTTCTTGTTACGATGATTTTCAACTTCGCTCTGAAATTCTTTGAACTTTTCAAATGTTTCAGACTTATGTTTCATTAAGTAGATATACCCATATCTGCTCAAATCATCTGTGAAGGTGAGAAAATAACGATATCCGCCACGAGCCTCAATATTCATCGGACCACATACATCTGTATGTATGATTTCCAACAAATTAGTTGCTCTCTCCATAGTACCGGAGAACGGTGTTTTAGTCATCTTGCCCATGAGACACGGTTCGCAAGTACCAAGTGATTCATAATCAAGTGATTCCAAAAGTCCATCATTATGGAGTTTCTTCATGCGCTTTACACCGATATGACCTAAACGGTAGTGCCACAAATAAGTTGCACTATCATTATCAACTCTGCATCTTTTGGCTTCGACATTATGAATATGTGTGTCACTACTATCGAGATTCATTAAAAATAGACCACTCTTCAAGGGTGCATGACCATAAAAGATATTACTCATATAAATAGAACAACCATTATTCTCTGATTTAAATGAATAACCGTCTCGCATCAAACAAGATCCAGATATAATGTTCATGCTCAACGCTGGCACCAAATAACAATTATTTAGGTCTAATACTAATCCCGAAGGTAGATGTATAGGTAGCGTGCCGACGGCGATCACATCGACTTTGGAACCATTTCCCACGCGCATCGTCACCTCGTCCTTAACCAATCTTCGCTTAATCCGTAGCCCCTGTTTCGAGTTGCAAATATTAGCAACAGAACCAGTATCAAATACCCAGGTGCTACTGCGAGCATTAGTAAGGTACACATCAATAACATGTATA
This sequence comes from Aegilops tauschii subsp. strangulata, assembly GCF_002575655.3. Taxonomy (NCBI): domain Eukaryota; kingdom Viridiplantae; phylum Streptophyta; class Magnoliopsida; order Poales; family Poaceae; genus Aegilops; species Aegilops tauschii. The sequence goes on from NC_053039.3 coordinate 475,222,182, forward strand.
TCACATATACCTTTCTTCACCTTGCCATCCTTCTTATCCGCCAAATACTTGGGGCAGTTCCGCTTCCAGTGACCAGTCTGCTTGCAGTAGAAGCACTCAGTCTCAGGCTTAGGTCCAGACTTGGGTTTCTTCTCCTGAACAGCAACTTGCTTGCTGTTCTTCTTGAAGTTCCCCTTCTTCTTCCCTTTGCCCTTTTTCTTGAAACTAGTGGTCTTATTGACCATCAACACTTGATGCTCCTTTTTGATTTCTACCTCCGCTGCCTTTAGCATTGCGAAGAGCTCGGGAATTGTCTTATTCATCCCTTGCATGTTATAGTTCATCACGAAGCTCTTGTAGCTTGGTGGCACTGATTGAAGAATTCTGTCAATGACGCTATCATCCGGAAGATTAACTCCCAGTTGAATCAAGTGATTATTATACCCAGACATATTGAGTATATGCTCACTGACAGAACTATTCTCTTCCATCTTGCAGCTGTAGAACTTATTGGAGACTTCATATCTCTCAATCCGGGCATTTGCTTGAAATATTAACTTCAACTCCTGGAACATCTCATATGCTCCATGACGTTCAAAACGTCGTTGAAGACCCGGTTCTAAGCCGTAAAGCATGGCACACTGACCTATCGAGTAGTCATCAGCTTTGCTCTGCCAGATGTTCATAACTTCTGGTGTTGCTCTTGCAGCAGGCCTGGCACCCAGCGGTGCTTCCAGGACGTAATTCTTCTGTGCAGCAATGAGGATAATCCTCAAGTTATGGACCCAGTCCGTGTAATTGCTACCATCATCTTTCAACTTTGCTTTCTCAAGGAACGCATTAAAATTCAACGGAACAACAGCACGGGCCATCTATCTACAATTAACATAGATAAGCAAGATACTATCAGGCACTAAGTTCATGATAAATTTAAGTTCTATTAATCATATTACTTAAGAACTCCCACTTAGATAGACATCTCTCTAATCATCTAAGTGATTACGTGATCCAAATCAACTAAACCATAACCGATCATCACGTGAAATGGAGTAGTTTTCAATGGTGAACATCACTATGTTGATCATATCTACTATATGATTCACGCTCGACCTTTCGGTCTCAGTGTTCCGAGGCCATATCTGCATATGCTAGGCTCGTCAAGTTTAACCTGAGTATTCCGCGTGTGCAACTGTTTTGCACCCGTTGTATTTGAACGTAGAGCCTATCACACCCGATCATCACGTGGTGTCTCAGCACGAAGAACTTTCGCAATGGTGCATACTCAGGGAGAACACTTTTATCTTGAAATTTTAGTGAGAGATCATCTTATAATGCTACCGTCAATCAAAGCAAGATAAGATGCATAAAAGATAAACATCACATGCAATCAATATAAGTGATATGATATGGCCATCATCATCTTGTGCTTGTGATCTCCATCTCCGAAGCACCGTCATGATCACCATCGTCACCGGCGCGACACCTTGATCTCCATCGTAGCATCGTTGTCGTCTCGCCAACTATTGCTTTCACAACTATCGCTACCGCTTAGTGATAAAGTAAAACAATTACATGGCGATTGCATTGCATACAATAAAGCGACAACCATATGGCTCCTGCCAGTTGCCGATAACTCGGTTACAAAACATGATCATCTCATACAATAAAATATACCATCACGTCTTGACCATATCACATCACAACATGCCCTGCAAAAACAAGTTAGACGTCCTCTACTTTGTTGTTGCAAGTTTTACGTGGCTGCTACGGGCTTAGCAAGAACCGTTCTTACCTACGCATCAAAACCACAATGATAGTTTGTCAAGTTGGTGCTGTTTTAACCTTCGCAAGGACCGGGAGTAGCCACACTCGGTTCAACTAATGTGAGAGAGACAGACACCCGCCAGTCACCTTCAAGCAACGAGTGCTCGCAACGGTGAAACCAGTCTCGCGTAAGCGTACGCGTAATGTCGGTCCGGGCCGCTTCATCTCACAATACCGCCGAACCAAAGTATGACATGCTGGTAAGCAGTATGACTTATATCGCCCACAACTCACTTGTGTTCTACTCGTGCATAACATCAACGCATAAAACGAGGCTCGGATGCCACTGTTGGGGAACGTAGTAATTTCAAAAAAATTCCTACGTACACACAAGATCATGGTGATGCATAGCAACGAGAGGGGAGAGTGTTGTCCACGTACCCTCGTAGACCGAAAGCGGAAGCGTTAACACAACGCGGTTGATGTAGTCGTACGTCTTCACGATCCGACCGATCAAGTACCGAACGCACGGCACGTCCGAGTTCAGCACACCTTCAGCTCGATGACGTCCCTCGAACTCCGATCCAGCCGAGTGTTGAGGGAGAGTTTCTTCAGCACGACGGCGTGGTGACAATGTTGATGTTCTACCGACGCAGGGCTTCGCCTAAGCACCGCTACGATATTATCGAGGTGTAATATGGTGGAGGGGGGCACCGCACACGGCTAAGAGATCAATGATCAATTGTGTGTCTAGAGGTGCCCCCTGCCCCCGTATATAAAGGAGCAAGGGGGGGGGGTTCGGCCGGCCAAAGGGGAGAGGCGCGCCAGGAGGAGTCCTACTCCTACCGGGAGTAGGACTCCCCCCCCTTTTCCATGTTGGACTAGGAGAGAGAGGGGGAAGAGGTGGAAGGGAGGAAGGAAAGGGGGGGCGCCGCCCCCCTCTCCTTGTCCTATTCGGACTGGGGGGGAGGGGCGTGCGGCCCTGCCCTGGCCTCCTCTCCTCTCTTCCACCTAGGCCCACTAAGGCCCATTAAGTTACCGGGGGCTTCCGGTAACCTCCCGGTACTCCGGAAAAATCCCGATTTCACCCGGAACACTTCCGATATCCAAACATAGGCTTCCAATATATCAATCTTTATGTCTCGACCATTTCGAGACTCCTCGTTATATCCGTGATCACATCCGGAACTCTGAACAACCTTCAGTACATCAAAACATATAAACTCATAATATAACTGTCATCGTAACGTTAAGCGTGCGGACCCTACGGGTTCGAGAACTATGTAGACATGACCGAGACACCTCTCCGGTCAATAACCAATAGCGGAACCTGGATGCTCATATTGGTTCCCACATATTCTACGAAGATCTTTATCGGTCAGACCGCATAACAACATACGTTGTTCCCTTTGTCATCGGTATGTTACTTGGCCGAGATTCGATCGTCGGTATCTCGATACCTAGTTCAATCTCGTTACCGGCAAGTCTCTTTACTCGTTCCGTAATACATCATCCCGCAACTAACTCATTAGTCACAATGCTTGCAAGGCTTATAGTGATGTGTATTACTGAGTGGGCCCAGAGATACCTCTCCCACAATCGTAGTGACAAATCCTAATCTCGAAATACGCCAACCCAACAAGTACCTTTGGAGACACCTGTAGAGCACCTTTATAATCACCCAGTTACGTTGTGACGTTTGGTAGCACACAAAGTGTTCCTCCGGTAAACGGGAGTTGCATAATCTCATAGTCATAGGAACATGTATAAGTCATGAAGAAAGCAATAGCAACATACTAAACGATCGAGTGCTAAGCTAACGGAATGGGTCAAGTCAATCACATCATTCTCCTAATGATGTGATCCCGTTAATCAAATGACAACTCATGTCTATGGCTAGGAAACATAACCATCTTTGATCAACGAGCTAGTCAAGTATAGGCGTACTAGTGACACTCTGTTTGTCTATGTATTCACACATGTATTATGTTTCCGGTTAATACAATTCTAGCATGAATAATAAACATTTATCATGATATAAGGAAATAAATAATAACTTTATTATTGCCTCTAGGGCATATTTCCTTCACCGGTATCACCCGGAACACTTCCGGTGTGCAAATACCATCGTCCTATATATGAATTATTACCTCTCGACCATTTCGAGACTCCTCCTCATGTCTGTGATCTCATCCGGGACTACGAACAAACTTCGGTCATCAAATCACATAACTCATAATACAAATAATCATGGAACGTTAAGCGTGTGGACCCTACAGGTTCGAGAACTATGTAGACATGACCGAGACACATCTCCGGTCAATAACCAATAGCGGAACCTGGATGCTCGTATTGGCTCCTACATATTCTACGAAGATCTTTATCGGTCAAACCGCATGACAACATACGTTGTTCCCTTTGTCATCGGTATGTTACTTGCCCGAGATTCGATCGTCAGTATCTCAATACCTAGTTCAATCTCGTTACCGGAAAGTCTCTTTACTCGTTCCGTAATGCATCATCCCGCAACTAACTCATTACTCACATTGCTTGCAAGGCTTATAGTGATGTGCATTACCGAGAGGGCCGAGAGATACCTCTCCAAAACATGGAGTGACAAATCCTAATCTCGATCTATGCCAACCCAACAAACACCATCGGAGACACCTGTAGAGCATCTTTATAATCACCCAGTTACGTTGTGACGTTTGATAGCATACCAAGTGTTCCTCTGGTATTCGGGAGTTGCATAATCTCATAGTCATAGGAAGATGTATAAGTCATGAAGAAAGCAATAGCAATAAAACTTAACGATCATTATGCTAAGCTAATAGATGGGTCTTGCCCATCACATCATTCTCCTAATGATGTGATCCCGTTCATCAAATTACAACACATGTCTATGGTCAGGAAACTTAAGCATCTTTGATTAACGAGCTAGTCTAGTAGAGGCATACTAGGGACACTTTGTTTTGTCTATGTATTCACACATGTATCAAGTTTCCGGTTAATACAATTCTAGCATGAATTGTAAAAATTTATCACGATATAAGGAAATAAAATACTAACTTTATTATTGCCTCTAGGGCATATTTCCTTCAGTCTCCCACTTGCCCTAGAGTCAATAATCTAGTTCACATCGCCATGTGATTTAATACCAATAGTTCACATCACCATGTGATTAACACCCATAGTTCACATCGCCATGTGACCAACACTCAAAGGATTTACTAGAGTCAATAATCTAGTTCACATCGCTATGTGATTAACACCCAAGAGCACTAAGGTGTGATCATGTTTTGCTTGTGAGATAAATATTAGTCTACGGGTCTGCAACATTCAGATCCGTATGTATTTTGCAAATTTCTATGTCTACAATGCTCTACATGGACCTACTTGATACGTCTCCAACGTATCTATAATTTATGAAGTATTCATGCTATTATATTATCCATCTTGGATGTTTAATAGGCTTTACTATGCACTTTTATATTATTTTGGGACTAACTTATTAACCCAGAGCCCAGTGCCAGTTTCTGTTTTTTCCCTTGTTTCAGTGTTTCGCAGAAAAGGAATATCAAACGGAGTCCAAACGGAATGAAACCTTCGGGAGAGTTATTTTTGGAATGGAAGCAATCCAGGGACTTGGAGTGCACATAAGGAAAGCAACGAGGAAGGCACGAGGCAGGGGGGCGCGCCCTCCACCCTCGTGGGCCCCTCGTGGCTCCCCTGACCGACTTCTTTCGCCTATATATATCAATATACCCTAAAACCATCGGGAAACAGAATAGATCGGGAGTTCCGCCGCCGCAAGCCTCTGTATCCACCACAAACCAATCGGGACCCTGTTTCGGCAACCTGCCGGAGGGGGGAACCCTCACCGGTGGCCATCTTCACCATCCCGGCGCTCTCCATGACGAGGAGGGAGTAGTTCACCCTCGGGCTTGAGGGTATGTACCATTAGCTATGTGTTTGATCTCTCTCTCTCTCTCTCTCTCTCTCTCTCGTGTTCTTGAGGTGATACGATCTTGATGTATCGCGAGCTTTGCTATTATAGTTGGATCTTATGATGTTTCTCCCCCTCTACTCTCTTGTAATGGATTGAGTTTTCCCTTTGAAGTTATCTTATCGGATTGAGTCTTTAAGGATTTGAGAACACTTGATGTATGTCTTGCCGTGCTTATCTGTGGTGACAATGGGATATCACGTGATCCACTTGATGTATGTTTTGGTGATCAACTTGCGGGTTCCGCCCATGAACCTATGCATAGGGGTTGGCACACGTTTTCGTCTTGACTCTCTGGTAGAAACTTTGGGGCACTCTTTGAAGTACTTTGTGCTGGTTTGAATAGATGAATCTGAGATTGTGTGATCCATATCGTATACTCATGCCCACGGATACTTGAGGTGACATTGGAGTATCTAGGTGACATTAGGGTTTTGATTGATTTGTGTCTTAAGATGTTATTCTAGTACGAACTCTTGAATAGATCGATCCGAAAGAATAACTTTGAGGTGTTTCGTACCCTACCATAATCTCTTCGTTTGTTCTCTGCTATTAGTGACTTGGAGTTACTCTTTGTTATATGTTGAGGGATAGTTATATGATCCAATTATGTTATTATTGTTGAGAGAACTTGCACTAGCGAAAGTATGAACCCTAGGCCTTGTTTCCTAGCATTGCAATACCGTTTATGCTCACTTTTATCATTAGTTACCTTGCTGTTTTTATATTTTCATATTACAAAAACTTATATCTACCATCCATATTGCACTTGTATCACCATCTCTTCAGCGAACTAGTGCACCTATACAATTTACCATTGTATTGGGTGTGTTGGGGACACAAGAGACTCTTTGTTATTTGGTTGCAGGGTTGTTTGAGAGAGACCATCTTCATCCTACACCTCCCACGGATTGATAAACCTTAGGTCATCCACTTGAGGGAAATTTTCTACTATCCTACAAACCTCTGCACTTGGAGGCCCAACAACGTCTACAAGAAGAAGGTTGTGTAGTAGACATCAAGCTCTTTTCTGGCGCCGTTGCCGGGGAGGTGAGTGCTTGAAGGTATATCTTTAGATCTTGCAAGCGAATCTTTTAGTTTCTTGTTTTATCACTAGTTGAGTTTATAAAAAGAAAACTAAAAGAATGGAATTGAGTTTGCCTCACACGCTTCATCTTTTTTAATATCTTTCGTAAGTATGATGAAAAGGAAAATTGTGCTCAAGTGCTAGAAGAAGAAGTCTATAAAATGTTTGGCACTAAATCTTTGAATGATGAGCATGATTGCAATGTTGTTAGTATGAACTCTTTGAATATCCATAGTGATAATGATGATTGCACTAGTTATGATGAAAATGTCTCCTATAAACATGTCAATTTTTGTGGAGTACATTGGGTTTGCAAGTACACACCAAATAGGGAAGATAGACATTGCAAGAGGCATAAGCATTTAGAAACTAAATTGTTGCAAGAAAGGCTAGATGTTTGTGCTGAAAATTTAAACTTTCTTAGCCGTACTTGTGAACTTTGCAATGAACATGATCATTTCAGTACCCAATGCAAATTGTTTCATGATCGTATCGTGTCCAAAAATTGTGAGGACTTGATTTCCCTTGCACATCATAATGAACTTAGTTTGCTCTTGGGTTATGAAGAAATGAAACGTATAACTAAGATTATTCCAGAATTTTCCCTTGATAGAGTTCTTAATTTTGATATAGAGGAAATTTATATGTATTGTGCGGTGAATTGTATTGAAAATCCTTATATTGCGAATTACATAAAGACAAGAAAACAAATAGAAGATGAAGAGAATACTAATGAAAGGGAAGAGACTTCCCAATATCCTCCTATTATTTGTTATGATGAATCAGGTAAGGAGGAGGAGCTTTCTATTCAACCAATCTCATAAATAAGGAGCTAAAAAAAGAAGGATAAACCCGCACATGATGTGAAGAAGAAAAGGAAAAGACGGAGAAGCAAAGGTAAAAAGGTATCCCTCCCAAATGATGTTGCTCCTACTACTCATTGTGATGATGATAATTGCTATACTATTGGTGCTATCCATACTATTAATGATGAGAATGATTATGCTTATGATATGAAAAGGCCCAAGCTTGGGGAAGCTATGGTTGATGAGGATGACATATTTGAGAATATATTTGCTGAAATTAATGTTTGTCCCAAGCTTGGGGATGCTATGTTTAATGAAGATGATGTTATTAGCCTCCCAAGTTTTGATATGCAAATTTATAATGATGATAGCATGCCTCCTACTTATGATGATTATATTGATGAAAGTGGGTTTGGAAGAGTGTCAACTTTAGGAAGTAATGATCCCTCTATTTTGGAGGATGTTGAATCTTATAATATTTATGAAAGTGGATTTGGAGAGGTCATGACTTTATTTAGTGATGAGTCCACTATCTTGGAAGAGGTTTCAATCGATTATGATGAGAACAAAGTTGCTACTTATGATGATTATTGTGATGAAACTTATGCTATAAAAAGTAGTGATGATTATATTTATAAAACTTGTCATGATTATGATTACCCTTTTTCTGAACATTACTCTTTTAATGTGGAAACAATTTATAGTATTCAAGTCTCTTATGATATTCCCACTATTCCGAATGAGAAGAATTTTGCTTGTGTGGAGAGTAGTAAATTTTCTATGCTTGTAGATCATGAAAAGAATGCTTTAGGTGCTAGTTATATTGTTGAATTCATTCATGATGCTACTGAAAATTATTATGAGGGAGGAACATATGCTTGTACACTACAAAAAAATACACTTCCGTGATGATACGTGTTTGTCACAGTAGGTCGCGTTTTTTGTCATGCATGTACATCCATGACAATTTTATGACAGAATCAAGATAGTCATACCTGTGCTGTCGTAGAAGTGTTCCATGACATTACCAAAATTATCATCACGGAAGTGTCCACTTCCATGATGATAAATCGCGCGTCACAGAAGTGCTTTCGTCAAGGGTGACCGACACGTGGCATCCACCGTAACGGAACACCGTTAAGCTATCGGGTCGGGTTTTGGATCCGATAACCCGTTAACAGCCCCGACCAATGGGAAATTTCCACGTGTAAAATTCTTATTGGCCGGACGAAACATGTGTCAGCTCGTCAGTGGGTCAGATAGGGGCCTATGATATGTCGACAGGTGCCAAGGCCCACCACTGGCCCATTTAGCTTACAAAGCCGGCCCGTTTGACTTGGTCAAAAGTTAACGGGCTGGCCCATTAAAAGCCTGTTAACGGTCTCTTCGCAAATAGCCCATTTACCGGCCCGTTAACTCACGGCCCATTAGGCCCTAAAGGAAATCGGCCCAACAACGTCATGCGGGCCGTCGAATATAACACCAGCCCATTTCACTTTCGGCCCATGTATGGCCCACGACGTCTTTCGGCCCATATGAGGCCTTCGTATCTTTCGGCCCTTTACAGGCCCACGGTGACTCTAGCCCATAATGAACAGTAATTTTCTTTATACCCGTTAATGGCCCATGATTTACATGGGCCGTTTCCAGCCCATGTTAGCTTTCGGCCTATTGACGGCCCACACGTTCTTGGGCTCCTTTTCGGCCCTCGATTACTTCCGGCCCGTTACTGGCGTGATCCCCTAATGGGCCAAATTCAGCCCATGGCAAGAGTCGGCCCATTACTGGCATGTTCCCCTAATGGGCCAAATTCGGCCCATGGCAAGAGTCGGCCCATTACTGGCCTGTTACCCTAATGGGCCAAATTCGGCCCATGGCAAGAGTCGGCCCGTTTCTGGCCTGTTAACCCGTTGCGCCGTTTCCAGCCCGTCCCATATTCTGGCCCATTAATGACCCGTTATGCCTGTGACAGAATTAAGCCTTTGCTGTCCGACGGCCTGTTAACGGCCTGTTACCATGCTGGGCCGATACCAATTACGCCCGATTACGGCCCATGTAGACCCATTTATCCGACGGCCCGAGGCCCACCGATTACAGGCCCATTTATCGACGGCCCGTAGGAGACCCATGGATCCTACGGCCCGTATATGGCCCATGGTAGTTGCGGCCACTAGCAAACTAGGGAAAAAGAAGACTAGGAAATAAATAAGGCCGAAACTAATGCTAGGCTATTAAGGCGATTGCACAGATTACATCCACTCGGCATGAAAGATCGCCACCAGTGCAAATATAGGGAACACCCTACACTATACAAAAATGGCTTGTTGTTTTCTTCAGCCGGTGGCTGCACGTTAAGAATAAATTTTGTATCGCACCGAAACAAATTACAACTATATAACAAAAGGAAGGTTGGCATAAAACTTAACAGTCTAGCAGATAAATGCACCACCAGAAGTTCAGAAGCTCAGTTCATTTGACCTGACTGTTACGTTTTCATGCTGTATTGTCCGATGGAGCACCATAACCCACGCCTTCATTTCCCCTAGGCTCCTGAACAACATAGCAAATGTCTGATAGTCTGGTTTCAAAACCATGCATATCTTGACGACATTGAGCAATGTTTCTCCTTGTTTCACAAAGGGTCTCTGTTAGGGAATGGACTTGTGTCTGGAGCGCAGATACAACATTGCTTTGAGCTTGCATATCTTGATCATGAGGCAGTTTGGACGATATTGCCTTAACAACCAACCCAGTATTACGCAGGAACGTGCTTTTGGCACTGTTAGTGGACAGGTACTGACCCACTGCAGCAAGAGCTAACATTGCGGTTATAGTTGCCTCGCCACCTTCAGAAGGTGGCGGTTCCACCATTTTTTCCATAGCTCGCTGAAAAGTTGAGGTTTTACATTAGTAGTACCAGAACAGAAGATATTAAGGAGGCAGCAAAACCAAACAAAATAGCTTTGGTCTATATACAGAACTTATTCTGGTGAACCCATGTAAAATATTAGTTGTATTTTATTGCAAAGTACATAATAAAACCAGGTTCCAAACATATGACCATGTACCATCGCTAATGTATTGTCTATTTCTTCACATTGTATTGAGGGCTAAGGATAAAGAGACGAAGTTTATAATACGGTAAGCATAGTATGACATCATTCATATCACAAAACAACTAAGAACAGACAAACAGGCAATTGTAACGTTGTGTGGGCAAGTCCAGCACAGAACTAGATTACGGGTCAAGATCAAAGGAACATCACTCCTCTCTTTTAAACTTTGTAAGGTGCAATGATACGCTAAGACAATTGTGTATAAAATTGAAAAGAGTAATAGACATTGGCTGCAAACCATGCAGTTCAAGGCACAAGTCAGAGTAAGTAGTAGTTAAAAGGCATGAGGATTAAGGACTTACAACAGCGGCTTTGACTGGTAAGCATAGTATGCCCTTCTTCTTGCTGGTGTGACAGTCCTTGAAGATTTCCACAGCATTTGGTTCAGGTACTTTTTGGTCCTTGCGGGCTTTCCTCTGCATTTCGAACAAGTCAATATAGATCTGATAATATGGTACAGCAAAAAGAATGAAACAACAGCTAATTACAAGAGCCTCGCAGTGTGCAATATAGTTACGAGATCCTGTCGTCTGTTGGAATTTCACTTTCGTACGGTTGGCCTTGTTCTTTGAACAGTTCACCTACAAGAAGATAGATTTGTGTGGCACATGCGTAAATAGGACTTCAACATGTGATCTGATCACATATATATAATGTACCTGATACTTCGGATCAGACCAGTGTTTAACAAGGCCCCTCCAGTCTTCATCCGATATATTTTCCACTGCAGATGTTTGGGAAAGTTCACTGTTAGCCTTGCCTTCAAAGTGAGTTTTCCTCAAGTTATACCGATACTGTCGCAGAGCAGACTTGAAAACATGGGTGCAAGCTTGTCTGGTTGCATCATCTTGGCTATCCAACTTGAACCTCATCTGTTGAAAATTATGGGAGTCTCATTATCAGCAACCTAGAAAGTATGGGACAGAGCAAGACGATATTACTAGTTTCCATACATAACCATACTTACAGATAAATGGTTGAGGAAGGTGTTGAACTGGGTTTCGTCTTTGTCATTCCTGTACTGAATCCATGTTGGGAGGATACGTACATGACACCTAACGGCAACCGCTGCCTCTGATACTAACTTGGCTGACTCTGTAGCATCACGTGGCCTTTTTAAACCTGCCTCAAAACGGATCTCCAGTCTTCCTCCTCTAGATTTAGTTAACCTATCGAGCATTATCCCTGATGTTTGTTTCCTCTTGCGCCTAGGTGCTAGTCCAACAACGAACATAGGAAGTGTTAGTGTACATCAAACTGTGAGACTACATATAAAGAAGCATGCAACTGTAACTTGACTCCAGCAACTACCTTCTTGCTGTTGAAGCTCACAAGGTTCATCTGATATTGCCAACTCGTCTTGTGTCAAGAGTGCTTGGGAAGTAGTGTCAGGTGGCAAGGGAGCTTGGGAACGTGCTGCTAGCTCAGTTGACGCACGAGTAAGTCGTGTAGCTGCTAGTACTGTGGTAGGTGTTGCAAGAACTAGGGTCGTCTCTGCTTGTTTGGTGGCAGCTATTTGTTTCTGTTTGGCTTTTTTTGCAACTCGTGTAGCATGGGATGCCGTGTTTGTAGAATTTTCCACTGGACTTTGACCTTCTATTGCACCATCAGTACCAGCAGAATCTGCAGGATTCATCCACTTCTCATTCCCTGCCATTCTGTGTTTCTTCCTCTTTCTCTGTGCCATGTTAAGTCAAGCCGACAAGAAAAACGAATAACAATTTAGTTCTTCAGAACAAATTGATGCGTGATGCAGACGAACTGAACTTTGATGTTAGACAACCACATGATAGGAGGATGTAATATGTATGAAAAACAGGACGGAAGAGATAACCAGAACTATGATGTGTAAACTAAGAAGAAGACATTTCACCAAATTAGAAGCAATGCAATGGAAGGTAGACACCATATGAAAGATGCTACAAATATGCTCTGCCAAGTTAACAGTGTCTCATCATAAATGGCATTTAAACAAATGTGAAGCAGTACAAGAAATAAATCATATGCAAGATGCAAACAACATCACACTACCATGTTAGAGGTCTCTCGTCATTAGTGCCATTGCATATTCACAGCATTGCATATTCACAGCTTATGATGTGTAAAGTAAGGAGAAGGCATTTCAACAAATTAAAAGCAATGAAAGCTAGACACCATATGAAAGATGCAACGAATATCACTCTACCAAATTAAAACTGTCTCGTCATAAGTGCCATTTCAACAAATTAGTAGTACAAGCTAGAAAAGAATGTGAGATGTGACCTATATCACACTCCAAAGTCAAACGTGTCTTATGATAAGTGATTGTTGCAGGTTACACAACAGTAGTAATTTGATGTAAGAACATGGTGTGGTAGACGTATATTGTATGTTCTAGAAACAGGAACACGTGTCTTATTCAAGTATAATGTGTAAAGTAAGCAGATGGAATTCAACAAAATTAGAAGCAATACAAGCTAGACATCACACATAGCATGCAACCACATATAACAGTGCCAAGTTAGAGGGAGCACCGGTGATGCTGCACTAGGGGAGACGTGCTCATCATAAACACAGCTTTGTTGAGTGTCTATGCATGTGTTGTCTTGGAAATCATCTTGGGGGTGTGGAGGAGTAGAAACTGTAGAGGCCCTCCGTTCAGAAGGAGCACCTTTATCCGCTGCCTTGCTAACTTCCTTCCGCTTTATTGATTTTGAATTGTCAAGTAAAACCGACAAGAAAAAGCAATAAAATTCTCTCTTCAGAACTCATTCATGCATGATACTGACAATCACTACTTTGATGTAAGGCAAACACATGATACCAGGATGGAATATGTACGAAAAACAGGACGGCATGGCATGTTCACAACTGTTTGTGTAAACTAAGCAAAAACCATTCCAACAAATAAGAAGCAATGCAAGCTAGACACCACATGAAAGATGCAACCAATATGACTCTGCCAAGTTAAAAGCGTCCCATCATAAATGGAATTTCAACAAATTAGAAGCAGCGCATGCTATAAATCATATGAAAGATGCAACTAATATCGCACTGCATATACTAAAGGTGTTTCGTCATGTTGATTGATGCGGGATACAAAAAAACAATAGTTTTATGTAAGGACATGCTTAATAGACAGATGTACTATGTACTAAATACAGGAAGGCATGTCACATTAACAGGTATAATGTATAAGCTACGCAGACTAGCACATGCAGTTTAACCAGATTGGAAGAATTACAATCAAGACACCATATGCAACATGCAACCACATATCACGTTGCCAAGTTAGAGCAAGCACCTGCGATGCTAGTGTAGGGGAAATGCTGTAATCAACTACAGAGCTACGTTCACTATATTCATCTAGCATTTCTGTTTCTTGAGAATCATGTCGGGAGGCTGACGCTGCATTCTTTAAATGAGGAGTAGTCCCCTTGCCTGCCTGCCTCGTCATAAGTGATTGATTAGGGATACACAAGAACATTAGTTTGATGTAAGAACATGGTTAATTCACAGATGTACTAGTATGTACCCAAAAAAGAAAGGTATGTCATATTCAAAGGTATAATGTGTAAGCTAAGCAGATGCAATTTAACCAAATTGGAAGCTATACAAGCTAGACATCCGGCTGGAGTGGTGAGCATGATCATCTAGGACCTGAGAGCCTGGTGGGAGGCGGGCTGCTTCGCCACCATCGTAGCTTTTTAGTTGGCTTCCAGGTGATGCCTATCTTTGCTGGGCTTGTCACTGGCTTGGCCAGTGCCCTGACTAGCTATTTGTCTTCTGGTGCTCACGGGATGGTGGTTCATGTAAAAAAATATCTTTCCTTATCTTACCGACTTCGGCCTTTCGAATACAAGCTAGACACCATATGGAACATGCAACCACATATGACACCGCGAAGTTAAAGCAAGCACCTGGGATGGTGGTTCATTGCGAGCGAGGTCATCAACTCCAGAGCTACGTTTACCGTCTCCATCTGCTGACACTGCACCCTTTATAGCGCTGTAACGTGTCTTGCCTACCCGCATACGAAGCTGGAGCGACTTCTCTCTTTTCTTTTTGGCTTCTCTCATGGCAGCAGAGTCTGAAATACCCTTGCATAAAAACACAATAGTGAGAGTAAGGGTGAAGTGTGTGCAGAACTAGTGCACTGTAAAAGTAGCAGATAGCAGGTGGCTGAAAAATAAATGACAGGAGACATATGATAGCTCTACAACATTGCATGGCAAACAAAATTAGATTCTACTCCGTATGATTTTGTAATATATGAGCACAGGAAATGCAGGTACTCCTCCAGCACACCACCACATGTGGTCATATCTAAGATAACAGTCGACTGAAAAATAAATAGGTCAGTCGATTTTTTTAATGAACCGTCCGATCTATAAGGAACGGGCAGATGGCCTTCGTCTACCTCCCGCCAGTCACTGTTGACGATATTTCTCGAACCGCCAGCGACCACCGGCCCAGACCCCTGCCTCCGCCGCCCCGCCCTCCCATCGACCTCACACCACTGCATTGCTTGGCAGCGCCCCCAGGCCATCCCTTTAATCCCGGCCGACCTCCAAATCGGGCGCCAGTAGCTCTAGGCCGCACACGCCCCTAAGATAAACACCAAGGCGCTGCTTCCCCGGCGTAATAGGCGTACTAGCGCCTGTTACGCCGGGGAATGCTTCCGTTAATTGGGAATCAACTGGCCAGAAATTGAAATTTAGGGGGGCGACGGACCTCTAGCTAAGGTGAAATAGTATATGAGGAGAAACCTTGTGAATCGCGAGTTACTAGGAACATCTAGTATCAAGAAGCGGTCAACTAGTGTCTTCTGTGGGATGAATACCGTGCAAGCAGAGACGTCAGATTTGCACGAATAAGGGAAGAGGAGTACCTTTTTCGGTTGCCGGTGTGGTCACCTCCACATGTCGCGCTGATCTTCTTCTTTTTACCGGGGAAACCGATGTTCTGGAGGGTGCAGGCTTGGACGAACCCATGGCCAAATTGTTGACTGTGTTGCCGTGGCCGTATGTCGGCGGAGGGGAAGCAAATCTGAGGCGGCGAAGGACGGCGTAGCAGGAACAGCTCCGGTGCGGTGGAGGGTGGCGAAGTTGGAGCGGCAGCGGTGAGGCACAGGACGGCGTGGTTGAACTGGCTCGGGTACGGACGGCTCGGCCTCAGCTTCAACTACTAGCCGTGGAGGGTGTTGCGGTTGAGGTTGCGGTGGACGACGATGTCGGGGTATCGGCTCCGGCGTGATGGAGGAGGGCGGCGGTTGATGGGTGGGATGGGGTGGCGGACGGAGGACGCCGGGGTTTCGCGGCTGGTGGAGAGGTAGTTTTAGCGCCCACGGAGTACGAATGGGGAATCGGACGGGTGGGGGGAACCATGTTTCGGTCTGGGACGCGCTTGTTTTTGGCTTTTTTGAACAGAAGATGGGACGCGCTTGTTTGAAATTTGGGGGAAGTACAAACTTTGCCCCCCTCTTAAATTTCTGACCTACTGCGGGTCGGGGGTAGGATGGTAATCCCAGGTGTCCCAAATAGTGGGCGGGAGCGATTTCGGCCGCGCGCATGTGTGCTTAGGCGGCCATTGTGTATGAATGTTTTTCGGATACGGTTGCGTGGCGTCTAGATGAAGCTACAAACCTACCCCGGTTTAGACCTTTGGACGTCGGGCCGGTAGGTTTCACGGGTTGGAGTTATTAGAAAAGTAATTTCCTTGTACTACCAAACATTGGTCTCATGCAGTTTCGGGCGAGTAGAGGCTCTTTTAGCGCTTCGTTCAAAATTTTGAAACACAAGCATTCACGTTTAGAGTACTCTTGAACTATGAGGATTGACCTAAATAGACAACGTTATATTTGACCCTGTATGTTTGAAAACCTCATTAAATTATCCACTTCTTTTTGAAATTTTGACACTTGAAAATCCTATAACTACGATTATTTTGGAATGGAGGAGCTAAATTTGAATCTATTTTTTACACGACTACATATGCTATTATGTACAAAATCAGAGCAAAGATTGGTGCCCCCATAATATAGGTATGGTTTACAAATGCCATGATATCAAGTTCAAATAATTGAATGGACTTCATGTTGAATTCGATTTTTTAAACCACCTTAACTTGAATTCAAATGTATGCTAGTTCATAGGTAGCTATTTATAATGTCCATTGTGTAACTTTCGTATGTATAATGTGCTTTACACACACAACATGAACTATACTCACGTTTATATTCGATTGCTAAAGCGATGCATTGTCTGGAGTTCAAAATACTAACTATGTGGATCAATTGTGTCGAATAATAACATAGACATGCTCAAATTCGATAGAATCTAGATGTCTGATGGATCAATGACCGCTCCTTATGCGAATTGCAAATATCATGATCCCATCCTAATATTTGGATACAATTTATATCTTTAATCAATGTGTAGAGCAGTCTTTTACGTGTAGTTTCACTCTCCATCGGTGGTCTCTCACACATGCTCACACACTCTCTCCCGAGGTGTCTTTCTCGCACACATGCTCTAGATATAACCCTCCCTCCCTCTCGTAACCATTTACAACTGTTTTCATTAACCTTTATCACAAGCACTCTTCCTCTCGCAAACATACACACGCACAATCCTCATCGACCCTTTCTATATACATGGACTTGCCTACGTGTCTCATGTACGCACATTATCTTTACGCCTGTCTCTCACGCATTGTCTCACACCTCTCTTCCTAATCGACGAGTACGATTCTAGCAGAGCATTCTGTAGGATGCCCCTTAAAGTTAGGTTGGATGAATAGTAATATCAGAGATAAAGGGTTACCTTAGTCCGAGAACCTAGGGTTACAAATCCTAGCCGGCTTTGTCAGTGGACACAGAGTCCTTCACAATTCTGCTATCTTTGTCTTGTACGACTAATCATCCATGGGTCTTCCTAAATGCGTCACGGGCCGACCAATGTGGCGCAGGACGGAACCGAACGAAGGGCCTCACCTCGACCCACCGGACCTCACGCGGTGACACACCCTCTGCCCCCACGTCTCATTATCTTCTCACACCCACACATACCAACACAAACACCACACACACAGAAAATTTCTCCTGGTGCCTCTATTCCCTCCCCCCTTGCATATACACACTCAAGGGAATGGAATCTCTTGTCGTGACGTCATATTCGTCTCCCTCTCTCTAGACCACTCTCATTTCTCGTGCTATCTCTCCCACGCCCCCCCCCCCCCCCCCCGTCGGCCCCTCTATCCATGCCTCTCTCGAATACGTAATACACACACATACCTCTCTAGGCCCCGCCAAATGCATCAACTACACATTCACACATGTTACATCACGTACCCCATTGATCTAAAAAGCCCTCTCTTCACGTTTATTTCGCATACAACATTCCTTTTGAATAAAGTGTGGCGAAAAAATTATTTTAGAGTTTCTACATATATACAACATTACAAAGTTATATGGAGGAGTACGAACGCTAATTTGCATTGCATGGTGCCCACAATGATATTTATTCCGCACTGTGAATTTGTATATTTTTATACTATATACAAAGTTAGTCATAATAAAGAGAAACGAAGAGCATCTCTCTCTCCATCGCATACCCCCCTGTACGCCCCTTTCACGTATGCACACAAAACTATCTCCAGGTCCTCTAAAAGTAAGCCCCCAGAAAATTCACCCATGTTTCATCTTTCTCTCGCGATATATGCAATGACGATCATTGTATTTGAAGCGAAAGCACGATACGTACATTGGACTTCAGAATCCACTCATTACGGTCACCATTTACGTTTAGTGGTTATTATACAGTCACGGGCTCACCGTACAACTCTGTATTTGCTCATGACATGACTAGTTGACCAGTTAAACGCTCCACGTGGCACCTCTAGTGTTGCATCACATTATCTCACTACCATCGTGCCCACCTGTCGACTTGTATCTACTCTACATCTACACTCTTAGAAAATACATAAAATACACTCTTATAAAAAACAGAGTTGGTGATGATGGTGTGCCTGCCATCCTGCAATATAGGCCGTCCGATTTATATCTGACGGATAGGAAAGAAACTATGGCAATTTTGCAAAAAGGTACCCACACACCTCTCCACATTTGCAAATAAGGCCTTCCCTCGTTCATCCTTTTCTCTCACAAGATAAACAAGTCATACAAATGCATCTTGATGTTACGTGCAACGCACGGGCATCTTGCTAGTAAGAATGAAAACAAACGACAAAAAAATATTTGGACGGTGGTTCGAAGTCATGACCGCGGGCACAGCGGACAAGGTGGCCTTGTATTGGTATGCTGAGCCGCCTGTTTTAACACACAGGAGCTGGTGTGGTGATTATACACACACGCACGCATGCACACGAACTGCATCCACGCAACACTCACACAAACACATGCACCCACGCACGCACGCAACACTCACACGTACACACGCAACCACGCACGCACGCAACACTCACACGCACGCACACAACACTCACACGCACACACGCATGCATGCATGCATGCACACACTAGTACACCACACGACCAACACAGACTCTCACGCTCAAGTGCTCAACCTACACGTGCATGCGCACACATCAGGCCCTGACAGACACATACACAACCAGGTGATTTCCGCGCACGGGTTAGAGCCTTGTCGCGCCTGCGTAAATTTGTGTTTATCTGACCCTTTTGCCTATGCGAACTGACAGGTGGGACCCACAAGGAACGTGGTCAATTTAACTAGTCAACATGGCGCCACGCAGACTATTTGGCCGGTCAACAGAGTGCAATCCGATGCTGAACTGTGAGCAAGTGACCGTATAATCACCGCAAAACATATATAGTGACCGTAATCAGCTTATTCTGAAGTTCGGTGACCGTATTACGCTTTTCTCTATGTAGGCCCTCCAAAACTACATCTCTACACGTTCTCGCATGTTACATCTAACAACTATGCAATACAGCACTACTATTACACTCTAACACAATAAATCATATGTGTTTTTAGTTTTACTAGATATCATATTGTTACTTATAATTATTAAGTTTGCATACATTAAAATTGCCTTTGTAATGTATGGCCAGTATCATCTACCGCGCAGGAAAAATCCCGCCCTTTCCTGTTTAATCGGGTTTGTATCGATGGATCGTGCGAAACAGCAAAACTATAGTACTATACAGTACTACAAGTGACAGTTCACTGGGCCGCCGTGTCGTCTACTCCTCCGTCGTAAGAGTGGAGCGCTTGCTTTCATAAATCTTCTAGTCCCTTTCGCCGACATGTGGGACATCAAGCTACCGGGTCTACGTGCCATACCGGAATACAGTGCAGAGCAGCCGGGGTGAAGCACCCCAGTCATGGCGCCGGCGTAGTAATGAGCAATGAGGCGTTAAATCACAAAGCTGCACCTTTCCCGCAGTTAAGTTGGAGGGATGAAGCACCATCACATCATTTCACTCGTTGCTGAATCCGCTTCTCCCTCATCTTCTTCAACTTAACCACGTGTTGCTTCTGCCGTTGTTCTGCCTCATGTGGGACGCGGATCGGCTTGGTAAAGCACTGACACGTGGGACCGCATGTTAGCAAACCGCCAGGATAACGTCCTCCGAAAATAAGAAGCCTAATCCTAGACTTACAAAGGGCTACGTAGCTGCTATGTATACTTTCCATCTAATCTATATATGCCCCCCCTGATTTTCAGGTGGGGTGGGCCTAATCCTCTCCTTTAATCCAATCAAATAGTCCCACATCACATCAGTTCGTAACTTTACGTAAACCATTACGTGGATGTAGCATTGCTCAAATAAGAAACCTCCCCCGCCATCCGCGTGGCAAAATCACCTCCTTTTTACTAATCTTGATTCTATAATTTTTTAGATCAATATAATTGAGATTTGTATAGATAGCACACAAGAGCAAAACCAAGTGGTACGGTTAAGGGCATCCACAATGTGTAGCCAAATGTGAAAATAGCTTTTGGCATCGTGGGAACCATTATGGACGGTGTTGCCAAAGCCAAAAAGATGGAACCGAAGCTCCTTGATTGATTGATTGATTGATTGAAGGAATAGAAAAATGCAACGTCTCTCCTCTTTCTCCCATGCTTGGACGCATGTAGTACAGTATAGAGCACATAATCTACTCCCCTGTCCTTTCTATCACAAATCACAAAGCAGTGAGGCGTCAAATCACAAAGCACGGACGAAGCAACCATCATTTCACTCTTCGCTGACTCCGCTTCTCCATCGTCTTCTTCGAGAAACCATCTCACCGCACTAGTACTCCTAGTAGTACTAGTAAAGGACTTCCTGGATGCAAATAAGGCGGTTGTCTCGGCTTGCAGGCGGCACTTGCGAACGACTTACCGTGGTCTCCCTCAATGGTGTTCTCCGTCGAACGCACTTCGCCAAACCACCAAAAAAGATATCGTTGACGTCACCGCAATGGGGAAGGAAGTCAAATATAGTTACTACCTCCATTTTTTTTGTACACAAGGCCAGTATATAAAAATTACAATTTGCAAAGGGCCACTAACACTAATCGAGGCAAAATTGATGGGGTTAGCAACCAAGGACATTAATATCCCCTGCATGCATGCGGAAGTGAGAAGGTTGGTTTGCATGGCGCTGCATTAATCAAGCGATGAGGAGTGAGATGGTTAGCTCTTTGGTCTTTGGAGAAAAAAATACGCATTAATTGACACGTGAAACGAGGATTTGTATCGATTAAATCCCGCGAAGGAAAACCCCGCCTTTCTTTTTTAACACTAGTACTCCTAGTACGTACGTACTTATCCTGTTTGGGTCTAGGCCTTGCATTGCCAAACTTCGCCACACATTTTTGCCAAGCTTGGCTAAAGTTTTCAAAATGAGAAGGAGGTACACTTGCGCACGGCTGTCGCGGTCGCACCGCACCCTCACACGGTCGCTCCTGCATGCCGCGGTCGCACCGCACCCTCACACAGTCGCTCCTGCATGCCGCAAACCAAACCAAGGGAACGCACCCTCACTGACACGTGCTGTTGCATGTGAACAAACCAAACTCAGTCATCCTATCGCTGACACATAATTTTCGTTCATAGAGTATGTTTATCCAACCGCATGTTGGGGAGTATCCGTACGGCCCGTGCGGTGGTCTGTTGGGGAAGAAGAAGAGGTGAGGAAGAAGGAAAGTAGGGTTAGGAGACGTAGGATATTCATCCAACCGCCTGAAATGGTAGACTGACCCAAGTCAGGTGACTTGCATAACAAATATATGTTTTTACGCAGCAAAAGATCCATAAAAACAACAACATAAAGAAAAACTATCACCGCTCGCGAAAAGAGACGGCCTCGTCGTCTTTGGCTGCCGGCGCGAACTAGCCGTCGCTGCCGACGTGTGTCTCCGCACCGTGGTTGTCCTCGGCCTCCAGCTACTCGTTCAAGAAGAGCGTGCGGGCGCTCTGCACGGATGAGAGCACAGGCCGGTTCAAGTCGAGGACGTCCGGTTCCGCCTGCAGGAGGGCCTCGATGGCAGCGGCATCCGCGTGCTCCGCGTCGAGTTGAGCCTCCGCCGCCCGGTTCAAGTCCAGGACGTCCGGTTCCGCCTGCAGGAGGGCGTCGATGAGAGAGGCATCCGCGCGCTCTGCGTCGAGTCGAGCCTTTGCCGCCCGGTTCAAGTCCAGGACGTCCGGTTCCGCCTGCAGGAGGGCCTCGATGGCAGCGGCATCCGCGCGCTCCGCCTCAAGTTGAGCCTCCGCCGCCCGGTTCACATCCACGACATCTGGTTCCGCCTGCAGGAGAGCCTCGATGGCAGCGGCATGCGCGCGCTCCGCGTCGAGTTGAGCCTCTGCCTCCCGGTCCTCCTTTAGTATCGCCATGTTGAACCGCTGGTCCACCTGCACCATGGGGGACTCGGACGCCGGCACGAAGTCGACGTCCATCGTCTCATACCCATCGGGGGCCTTCTGCGCCGTGACCTCCGCCATGAACATTGGATCGGCTTCCTCCTCCTCGTAGCTTGTCCAGAGAACTCGGGGATTGGCCCGCCGCAAAGCGAGCTTGGGAACGGAGGTCTGTGGCGCCGACCGCCGCCGCGATTTCTGCGCGGCGCTCCGGCGTCAGCATCTTGTAGTAAGTGATCTTGCGGCGCACCATGGCTTTCCGGCGAACTAGGGGACGCTTGATGCGGGCTAGGGGATCGAAAGGTGGGGGAATGGGCTGGAGATTTGGTGTGGTTTAGGGCAGTGGCTGGCGTAGGCCGAGCAGCGAAGGTTCTGGTGTGAATAGTGGTTCCGGTGATGACCGGTCAATCGGTTTTGACTGTACATCGGTCTTGTCGCGTTCGCGTTGCAGCCCGGCACACTGGACCCTCCACGTCGCTCACCGAACGGAACGCGCTTCGTCTTGCGTTTTCGCTCGCTTGTGGGACCGCAGTTGAGAGCAAACCGACGTCCCTCCCCCTCCCCCACCCGCGTCATTTATTATACCATCACTCCCTCCGCTTTATGCGGAGTAAATAAAAACAGAGGGAGTATACTACGGATGAGGATCCCCTGACGTGGCCGAACCCATTGAGTAACTGACATGCGGGGCCTAGCAAGCATGGGGTCCGCCAGTAAGTGACCGAAAGGGAGGGTAAGGCAGGGATACCTACGTCAGAGGATCCACTTCCACTATACTACTTTAACCAAATGTTAGAGTAATAATATATGACATGCAACTTACACAAATGTTAGAGTAATAATATATGACATGCAACTTACACAAAGCATACAGGGTCTAATGCGTTTTTCGAGGCTAACTTTGACCAAATGTTAGAGTAATAATATATGACATGCAACTTACACAAAGCATACGGTCAAATTCATATGTGAAAGGAGTTTCCAATGATATAATTTTCACATTATACATCTCATGTACTATTAATCTTATCAATAGTCAAATTGGAAACCATCTCGAGTACAAATCTAGGAGTACGTACGAATCTAACAATATTGATTGGGCGTTGTTGAATGTTGATACCTTTTTGATCAAAGTAGAGATACTTTGACTACACATAAAACTTATATGTAAACTAGAAAGGATAGGGGGAGTATATTGTACGTTCAAAAATGAAACGAACATTGAATACCCTTTATATATGATTTGCGGATGCTATGATCACCGGTTCAAAATTTTGAATCCGCCTTAGGTATCACGTGCCCCCACTCATTCCCTCTCGATTTCATCTCGGGGTCCGGAGATCTATTGAAAGAGGACTAGGGTGAGTACATGCGAATGATACTCGGCGGAATGTTCAAATGAGGCATGCGGGAGGATGGACTCGACTGGAGGGCGACATGATCGATGGAGAAGAGGGTTGGAGAGGAATGAGAAATAAGCAAACGCCACATGATTATACTTGAACGGCTCAAATAAACAATAAGTTGTCTCGCTTGGCCTACATAGTGAAAGGCCTAATGCGCAACGCGGAGCACTGGCGCTCGAATATGGCCGGGAAAACAGGGAAACCGACATGTGGGGCACACCCGTCGGGACGACGTAGCGCAGACTAGTCCAATGGAGGAGCTGGCCCACGACCTCCTCGCCACCGACAACCGTTCATGTGGGTCGTTGGGGCCAACAATGGGGCGCAGCTCCAGCACCGCCTCTGGACACGGCGACCGCGGTGAGCTACACGCTCATATCGTCGCTAGACATGGTCGGTTTTAGTGTGCCGAGGGTGGCGTTAGTGCTGTGGCACGACCAACGGTATGTTTGGTTTGTGCCCAAGGTTGCCCCATCAAAGCATTGGGTAGCCAAAATTTTGGTTGAGGTATTGGTTGCCCATGATTTGGCCGACATTGGCAAGAAAAATGAACTATAGTTGGCTAGAGTTCATTGGCATGCCAAAGAAATGGCAACCATCCAAACAAAGACTAATCTTTGGGTCATGACCAAAATTTTGGTTGAGGTATTGGTTGCCCATGATTTGGCCGACATTGGCAAGAAAAATGAACTAGAGTTGGCTAGAGTTCATTGGCATGCCAAAAAAATGGCAACCATCCAAACAAAGACCAATCTTAGGGTCATGACCAAAATTTTGGTAAGGTGCACTTTGGCCACAATCCAAACACACCCCAACACCCGGCTCGTCGAGGATGCACGGGGCGCCGCGACGCGTCCGCGGAGTGGTGTAGCGCGGCCAACTGCATCCTTTGGACCTGAGACCATGCCGGGTCGTCTTGCTTTTTCAATGACATGCGGGGATCGCATGTGAGCAAAGGGCATCTCCAACGTTGCCACGACCGCAGCTGACTACCCTGGCACACCAAGACCCTCGTCCCTCGCGCCGTCGCGCGGTGCGTTCCCAGCCGGCGCCAGCTGCCCGCATTCATGCCATTCGTTCGTATGTCGTCGTTAAGAGGCTCGGTGCCCGAGGAACCAACTCCGGCGACTTAATGACGCACCCGGACGCTTGGCCTCACCGGAATGCGCTACTTAAAGCGGCAACGCCCAGCTAACCTCCACACCATAGCGCATCGTCCTCCTACCTGGCACCACATCCGCCATGACCGCAAGTGCGAACGCTCTGCGGGAGAGCTTGTCTTCGGGGATGAAGCTCGAGGTCGCCGCCCTCGCTCAAGTCGCCTCTCGCGACGCAATAGCGGCGTAGCCGGACGCGGACGCGACCGCACAAGCGGTGGCCACGCTGGCGGACGACGACGGGAGCACCGTCAGCCACGCGTCCTACTTGCCGCCGTCCAACGTCCGGCACCACCGAGGTCGGGGACTCCTCCGAGGATGAGTAGGGCATGGGAGGCGGCAGGGCATGGTGTGCCAACTGACCGGTCCGTATCCCGTGTTCTACTCTTCCTCGCCGGAGACCGCACCTTCACTTCACGGGTCTTGAACCCCGCCCCCGTACATAGAGATCGCAGATGGAGGATGTCGGTCGCCGCCGTATAATAGGTACAGGGTCGGGTTTCTTTTATTTTTCTGTCCTATAAAAGTTTGAAATGTAATGAAAATCTGCCGTGTTTGCATTAATCTCGGCCGGTGTATATGAACTTTCACAATAATATACATATTGAAGGAGTACTAGCAAGATGCCCGTGCGTTGCACGGAAGATCAAGATCTTGTGGGAGAAAAGGATGAACGAGGGAAAGCCTTATCTGCAAATGTGGAGACGAGTGCGGGTAAATTGTCATAGTTTCCTTCCTATCCGTTAGATATAGATCGGACGGCCTATATTGCAGGATGACAGGCACACCATCATCACCAACTCTGCTTTTTATTGAACCAAGACAAATCTAACATGCGAAGTAAAATAAACACATAGGGTCTATACATACACAAATTATCTTAGGCACTCCAATAGTACGTCCACTACACATTCACGCATTTCACATCTTTCTACATCTACGGGAACCTACGAAAGGGTTAACATAAATTGCCTCTCTCTCTCCTCCCCTGATTTTCATGGTGGTGGGCCCCTCCCTCCCCCCAATCTACAATCAACAGCTCACACGTTTCACATTACGTTAATTACGTAACTGGGATTACGTAGCTGTAGCATTACTCGTCCTAAAAAAACCCAACTAAGCCAACCTCCCAGCATATCGCGCGGGAAAAGGCCCGGCCGCACTGTTTTAGTCGGGATTACCGGCTTACTAGTAGTAGTATCGATGGATCGTGCGAAGCAACAAATTTTTTTTTTTTGAGGGGGCGAAGCACCTAGTTTAAAAGGAAAAAAGGCGGTACACTCACAGCACTCCTGTCGCGGTCGCATTGCACCCCACACACGTTCGGTCCTGCACACGGCTCACGCAAACGGAACGCGCTTCGGCTTGCCTCTTCACTGACACGTGGGACTGCACTTGGAGAAACCGACCATGTGCCAAACTCCCCCCGCCCACCGCGCGAAAATCTCCCCCCCCCCACACCCAAAAATTCCCCCCAAATCCGATTCGACCGCCCTTCGGCCAACTAGCCAATAATATTCCCCAAACCCCCTCCCCCCTGTCCCCCTCCACTCCATTCGCTCCGCCAAAGCCGCCCTCCCCGCTGCGCCGATACGTCGGCGCCGCGGTTCGCCGATCCTCTCGCTCCCACAGTACGCTCTCGTAGACTGCCGTCCTCTAGCCGCGCCGCCACCTCTGGCTACATTCTTGTGGAGGCGCACGGCGGTCAGCGCCGCCACCGCTGGCGACATTCGTGTGGAGACGCACGGCGGTCAGCTGCTCCCACGGTACGCGCATTCTAGACTGAGGCCCCGTTCATGTCGGTGTAGCGCTGAATGTTAGCTGATAGACGTTGTTAATCTCACTGTTTGCCGAAGTAGTTTACTGTCAATATGCTCTGCTTAAGAAGCTTCCTTGCCCTGTTCTGCACTCAATCTACTTAGCTGAGATGGCATGCCAAGGCCGATTAGTTGCTAAAATATCCTGCCATATATTTATTGTGACGTAGATTGCCATGGTCTAGTAGCCAATCTCTTAGGTGGAATAGCTCTACACCGTTTTATACTCGATCTTTGTTGCTGCGATGGCCTTCGATAGTTCGACGGCTGTGTGCTCGCCCTCATTGACTGCTGAAACAGCCTACCATAATTTGGCACTCAAATCTGTTTGCTGAATTAGCTTTACATATATTTCGTTACTTAGATCTGCTCGTCCAAATATCTTGCCATAGCTTTAGACATTGACCTAGGTTTTTTTTTCTGGACTTCATAAAAAAGCATATATGTTTTTCCTGTAATATCTAGTAGAAGAACTAATTTGTATGTCTAACAGATGGACAGGACTTGGATAACTTCTGCTCGAAGATTCTCCGCTGCATATGTCGAGGGGGTTGAAAACTTCATGAACTTTATCAGAGCTGAGTACGGTGGTCTGAAATTAGATGTGCTCTGCCCATGTAGCAGTTGTATGAATTCAGTTAGAAGACCCCAATCAACTGTGCAAAATCATCTACACTTGTATGGGATGTCGGTCACATATACTAGGTGGGTTCATCATGGTGAAGCTATGAACGTCAATGTTATTGACTACGTGGAAGCAGCAGATCACCATCTTGATCTGCCTGATGCTCAGGTGGAAGAGGAGGAGGAGGTGGTGGTGGCGGCGCCAGTGAGTTTGACCAACATTGAAACAATGCTACGAAATGCTCGTGCATTCCGTGAACTTTCACCTGCAGAAGAAAAACGGTGGGCCCGCATGTTGGAACAATGCAACGTTGCTGTCACCCCAGGAAATAAGCTGTCAATATTCTCAGCTATGGTCACCTTTCTTCAGGTGAAGATATCTGAGCGGATGACCAACAAATCATTCGATGCGATGTTGGCTGCTTTCCGCAAATCTTTCCTAGATCCATCTGAGCTGCCACACACCTATAGTAAAATGAAGAATTTCCTTCGTGCTGTTGGAATTGGATATGATATGATCCATGTTTGTAAGAATAATTGTGTTCTGTTCCGGAAGGATTATGCCAACTTAAGTGAATGCCCGAAATGCAAATCATCAAGATGGAAAGATGGCGATGCTGTGAAGAGGATTCCTCATAATGTTCTGAGAGATTTTCCAATTACACCAAGATTGCAGAGGTTGTTTCATGATGCTGAAACAAGAGAGGATGTACTATGGCATTCTAGGAACCAATAGTACAGAGATCAGAATGTAATGAGCCATCCATCTCATGGTAGTGAGTGGAAAAGCTTCAATGATAAACACAAAGAGGTTGCTGCTGACCCGAGAAACATTAGACTTGGCTTAGCTTCAGATGGATTTAACCCATTTGGCCACCAGAGCGCCACATATAGCATGTGGCCAGTGCTTGTTATCCCTTACAACATGCCTCCAAATGTCTGCACCAAAGAATCAAACTACATGATGGCCTTGCTCATCCCAGGTCCAAAAAGTCCTGGAAAGGATTTTGATTTGTTCATGGAGCCTCTTGTGGAGGAACTTCAACAGCTATGGAAGGGTGTTCTCACTCGAGACCTATATAGCAGCCCACCAGCTGATTTCTTTCTGCGTGCTGTTATAATTTGGTGCATCCATGATTATCCGACTTTGGGCACTATGTCAGGGCGAACGACACATGGTTACAATGCATGTGTTCGCTGTGACAGGAATCCGCTGTCATACGCAATACCTAGCAAGATCTGTTACATTGGACACCGCCGTTTCCTTGCCAAGGACAAGCCGCATCCTAGAAAATACCGAAGACATGTGTTCAATGCAAAGCATGAAAACCGTGATGCGCCAAAGAGGCTCACCGCCGATGAGTTGCAAGTGGAATTAGAGAAGGTCAGGCATATTACACCAGGAAACCATCCTGGTAATGGTAGCGGGAAAAGGAAGCGTGGCAAGGTAGAAGAGAGATTATTGTTTACCCGCAGGTCCACTTTGTGGGACTTGGAGTATTGGAAAGATTTGGATCTGCGGCATAATCTTGATGTGATGCACATCGAGAAAAATATATGTGACAGCATTATCGGCACACTTCTTAATATTGAAGGCAAGACGAAAGATACCTTAAAATCTAGGATTGATTTGACACACCTGGGTATCAGAAAGGATTTGCAGGTGCAAGATGAGGGTAAACCACGGGATATGGCACCAGCTGTGTACGTCTTGGACAAGGTAAAAAGAAAAGAATTTTGCGAGGTCCTGTCACGTGTGAGATTCCCACATGGATTTGCTTCCAACCCTAAAAGGAGAGTCAGTGCAGATGGAAACAAGGTACAAGGGTTGAAAACTCATGACTGCCACGTCCTACTTCAAAGGGTTTTACCTGTTATCCTTAGAGGATTGGGCCGCCCTGACTTATACAGAGCAGTTGCAGAGTTGGGACAATTCTTCAGGGAACTCTGCAGTAGGAATATCAGGATAGATGCTTTGGAGCGTCTTAGAGACAAGATACCAACTATCCTATGCGACCTTGAGAAGATATATCCTGGAGCCTTCTTTGATGTGATGGTGCATTTGGCTGTTCATCTACCTGATGAGTGTGACACCCAAAATTTTATTTGGTTTTCTTTTAAACTTTTATTTGATTTGAGGGAGGTGATTTAAATTTTCCTTCTAAAGAACTCTCCCTCTCAAAATATCTTCTTTTATGACAAGTGCTTTTTATTTGGATTTACCCAAGACTTGAATTTTTTTGGTCTTGAAGGTTTTCCCCTTTTTATTTGGACTCAAACCAAAATGCCTTTCACTTGGGAGTTTTTCCTTTTGAAAATTCTTTTAAATAAATACTATGGCTTTTGGAATGTTTCTCTCCACTTTCAAAAATCCCTCCTTGCCATGACATGAGTGGATACCACTTCTCCAAAAAGCCTCTCCTCATATTTGGATCATGATATACTTCAAATCCAGCAAGTTGAACCTCTCCATATAATTATTTCCATTTATTTCTTATCAAAACCAATTTCTGCCTTCTATTCCAGCTCTTGGAGATTTACAAAGGAGCTACCCTTTCTGTTTTGATTTTTGCCCCCAAACCAATTTCCCTAGCTAGTCCTTTGAACCCTCAACCAAGATCCATGAAGATCCACTGGTCTTCAGTTCAAATTTTTCAAACTACACTTGCTGCAAGTTTGGACCAGATTTGCCAAATTTGATGAAATTCATTCAAATCCTTCTCCTAAAAATCTGAGAAAAATCAGGCAGCCTCTGGGTGCATTGAGAGGTCACCTCACCAAGTCCCAGCTCCAGGAAAAATTTTCTTCTTGCCAAATCATTTCATCGAACACCTGCTGGACACTGTTTCTATAATGTTCAGTCAAGTTCAGTTAACAGTGTCTGAGACTATTGTCGTTTCTTCAGTGTCTGTTGTCGATCTCGCCAGTGCCCCGGCGTCGCCGTGCTTCCTGTCCCCTCCCCCTTGTCCTCTGCACCGCACGAGCGCCTGGAAGGTTGCGGGCGTCGGCGACGAGCAGGAGGAGGTGCGCCGCCCCGTGACCGACACCAGCGGCGGCTTTGCGGCCGCCAGAGAGAGGCGCAGCGCAGACGGCGCCGTCCAGCGCCGCCCAAGCCACCGGAGGTCGCCGCGTGGTCTTCCACTCCCCAGTGCGCGCTGCCACCCTCGTCGTGAACCGCTGGGCGCGGAGCGCGCTCTCTGCCGCCGCCGTGCCCATACGGCCACCCCGCCGTGGATCGACGCCATTACGCCAAGACCGACCAGGATTAGCGGGGGAACGGCACCAGTACACCTCACTGATGCTGCCTGGCCACTTAAGCTCCTTGCCAAGCCACTGCCTCGCCGTAATCGCTCGCCGGAGCGATCCCGTTCACGGCCAGCCCCTCGAGCCGCCTATAAATAGAGGCCCCGAGCTCCACCTCGAACCCACACCACCTCTGCACACCTCCAACGCCCCGCCTAGCCACTGGAAGATCCCCGAGGGAGTCTCCTTCCTCAACTCCGGCCGCCGCGACCCGCCACGGGATCCAGCTCGATTCGCTCCCGTGCGTGCACCACTACCTCCCATCTCTTGCCAGTAGTTCCCTTATGCATCCACTCTCCTGACCCGCGCTTCAATTCGGAGTTTGCAGCACCCATCGGAGTTCTCCACCATCGCCCGAGCCGCCGTCCGCCGGAGAAAGTGTCGCCGTCGACGTGGTGCTCTCCGACGACCAAGTCCACCACCCACCGACGCGGAAGGACACGCTGAACCTCTTGGTACACTCCGATCTCCCTGACTCGCCGTGGTTCGACGCCGGCGACCACCGCAGCCTTCGGGCGCCGACGAGGATTTGAACCTGACATGTGGACCCCCAAAGTCAGCCTCTCTTTCTTTCCCCGCGAACCGTTTTCTGTTGGCGCCTTCGGGAAGAGTACGTTTTCTCTTTGGGCTGACGTCTTTTACTCCGAACCGTTTTCTGTTTTCTCAGTTATGTCCCTGGTTCTTTTCTGTTTCATCACAGATTGGTCCCTGGACAAAAACCCTTATAACTCTTTAATAAAAAGCGATTTTTGAGTGATTCTTTTTCTGACAGTCTTATATTTTTGTCTAGTTTTTTATAGGATTTATTTGGAAAAAATTTGAGACAACTTTTATGCACGCGTTGGTTTTCACGTTAGTATACGTTTTCGCTACCGTAGGTTCCGGAAGAGGTGACGGAGCCGCGAACTTCGCCGAGCTAGGCTCCGACTTCTCTGAACCAGGCAAGCATGTTTGAACCTTTGATATGATAGGTGTTTTGCATGTTTGCTTGAATGGTTGTGCATGACATATGAGCATCGGTGATATCTCGTTGCATGTAAGGCAACCACCCGTGTGTTCCGAAGTTCCTATGATCTCTGAGGAGAGACGGCCTAGTCATGTGGTGACATGAAGGGCAGTAAGGTGGTACTGTTGTGGCATGCCAGGCTTACATCATCCAATAAATTCTGACGTTAACGTGGACGGAGTCACGTTATCGTTCTTCCCCTTCCGTGCTACCACATGTTTTCTGCTAGAATGCGGTTTAGTAAGTTGGTAACCTCTTTCCGTGTACAGACCAAATAGAGGGGCCGGGATGAGGGTTCCATGGCCCTGGATTAAAGCCAGTCATCCGGTCAAGGGGCATGGGTGTTTCCGGTTGGGACTGAGAGGGGGGCACCCCTTAGAGCGCGCGTATATAAATTTGATCCCATGCTACGCGAGGTTGTAGCCTCCCCGTCTCAAGGTATTTCTTGAACGTTGCCGAGGGTGATTCCTGGCTTCGGAATGTTGAATGGGTGTGTACTGGTTAGATGTGTTTCTTCCAAAACACCGTAAACGGAACTAGTCCCCGTGACTACTGAAATCTGTTGGCTGTGGTTAAAGTACAAACTCTGCAGAGTCAAATCCTTCCGAGTCATCGTATCCATGGTCAAGGACCGTGATCAGTGAACTGGTATCTATGTCAAGTCCTCGTGGTATTTTCCCCAGTAAACAAACTTGATTTGTATATTGGTTGAACGTTATTCCGTGGATGGACTAACCCTGTTGTTTATCTCATATCTGAATATTCCCTTGTTGTGGTATTAAAATCATGAACTACTAAATTATCAAGTTATGAAATATAAGCCCTTTATGTGATGTCGCTCAGACGTCCGACTGTGGCATGTTTGTCTTCTCCTTTCAATATAAGCCCTTTATGCGATGTCGCTCAGACGTCCGACTGTGGCATGCTTGTCTTTTCCTTTCAATATAAGCCCTTTATG
This sequence comes from Aegilops tauschii subsp. strangulata, assembly GCF_002575655.3. NCBI lineage: Eukaryota > Viridiplantae > Streptophyta > Magnoliopsida > Poales > Poaceae > Aegilops > Aegilops tauschii. The sequence goes on from NC_053039.3 coordinate 475,255,085, forward strand.
CGATGTCGCTCAGACGTCCGACTGTGGCATGTTTGTCTATTACTTTCAATATAAGCCCTTTATGTGATGTCGCTCAGACGTCCGACTGCGGCACGCACTGTCATTTATTTTCTGTCATAAGCCCTTTATGTGGTGTCGCCTTGATGCCCGACTGCGGCATTGTTATTCTTGTATTTTCCTCTCGAGGAGTCATTCAGACACTCGTTTGGCCCTCAGTATTTACTTTGGGATTTCGGGAGGACTATCGCCCGACTTCTCTTTTATTTCCCATGCATTATTATCTCTATGTCTGATTGCACTTGTTAATCTGTTCTCATGCATCATGATTACATTTGTTATTTCTTATGTCCGAACTATCTTGCGAGTACTTTCATAGTACTCACCTGGCTTGTTGATGTGGCCAGATGTTGAAGAAGGCGATCTCATGGATGAAGAGTTTGATAGTGAGTCCGACGCCTAGAGGAGTCCCAGTCAGTCCCGTGCGATCCTGGATATTGGTCACTTGTATTATATACACTTCCGCCACCCGCAATAAGTCTCCTCGAGCCTCACTCCGACGCTCGAAGAGTTGTAGTTTTCAGGAGTCATATCACCCTCATCGCTGTGATATTTCCACCACCACTCCTATCGTAAGTTAGTAGTTATGCCACCCTATCCGCCGTTATGTTTTATCGGCGCGCTTGTAATAAATCGTTGAGCAGTCTCCCTCAACTTTGTATTATGTTCAATACTCCTGGTATTTTTCTTCTGTGACCAAGATATTGTCTACCAGTGAGAAGGGATTCTTCTTCATTGGTCCATAAAAGGGATCGGTCTCTCAATAAGTATTTTATAGGAAAACCGGTCGTGACAATGAGGCACTACTTAGAGGTCCAGTACAGTATGGCTGGATGTACCCTATTGAAAGGCGGCTAGGCACTTTCAAGGGCTATGTTAGGAACAGAGCTAGACCCGAGGGTTCCATTGCAGAGGCCTACATTGCTACAGAAGCGTTGACATTCTGCTCAAAATACATTGAAACAGCTGATCAGCTTAGCAAAGAGGTGGGTGAAGACAATCCCGGGCTCAATGTTTTCGATTATTCTGTTCGAGTTACAGGGAAGAGTCGACAAGAGGTCAAACCTAAAGATTTGGACAAAATGGTTTGGTATGTGTTGAATAACTGTCCTGAGATACTACCTTATATCAAGTAAGTGCAGTACTGCAGCTTATACATCGTAATCTACTAAACTTGCAGCACATTCTTATATATTTAGATGTTTGACGCGATCACATGTTGTGCAGCATCTACAAAGAGGAGTTACTGCCTCAAAATCCAAGAAACATTGACAAACTGGTTATGGCAGGATTTGCGAAATGGTTCAAGAACCATGTAAGCTTTTGAAGTGCACTGTCAGTTTTTTTAATATATTGAGTACATAAGATGATCAGCTTGTCTATTTTCTAACCATAGGTTAAGAAGATGCGGGAGGATGGGCAGGCAGTTGATGATGCCCTTTACTCACTAGCAATGGGTCCTGATACTCGGGTAAGACATTATGAATCTTGCGTTGTTGGAGATGTGCGCTAAAACACCCTTGCACGAGACGAAGGCAGGAAGACACAAAACAGTGCCATCATGAGCACGGATACGTACGACAAAGAGACAACTGAAATGTATGCTAACATAACAGACATTGTTCAGTTGCAGTATATCTCCAGTTTCGAGGATCATCGGTGTGTGGTTCTGTTGTGCTGTCGTTGGTATAACCTGTTTTCCAGGATCGCAAAACCCAGAGCTCATGATTATTTCAAATCCATCAATGTCAAGGCGGCGTACCAGACCAACGAGCCTTTTATTTTGGCAAATCAAGCAACACAGATATTTTTCTTGGAAGACACATTTGCACGTAGCGATGACTGGAGAGTATTGCAAAGGTTTGAGCAGAGGAATTCGTTTAATGAAGTTGCACAACAAGATGATGCTTACACTGCTCCTGATGTACAAGATAACACAGATGTTCCTAATATCTTTGAGAACCATCACGTCAATGACACCGGCGAAAAGATTGCATGTCGTGCTATGGACATACAAGAGTTGATCAAGAAGAAGCCAACGTTCAAGGACGTTGAGGATGAAGAAGAAGATGACACTGTGGGGAATTACGATTCAGACTGATACACATGGCGAAGATGTTGACGCTGCTGCTACGGATGATGATTACATTGCTTTTGTCGTATTTGCCTGTCAGAAGACGTTTTTTAATCTACTATGTGAAATTGTGTTTGCTATGACAACTGAAACCTGATGAACATGTTGTTTAGTATTTTGCTGTGAGAACATCACTTCTTATGTATGCTGATTTGTGTTTGGTGATTGTATGACAACTAAAACATGATGACATTGTTGTTTAGTTGTACTCATATTTGGCTGTGAAACTTGAATTTGATGACATAGTTTGCTGTTGGACTGCAATTTGCTCGACGTCTTCGAATGAGAACAAAGCTGACCCAACAGGGCCTCTGCTATTTATTTATTTATATGAGCAAAAGGGGATACCCCTTGATTTCCGTTAATAGAAATCATTAGATGTTCACAACACTACCCCCAGCCTGCTACACAGGTTTCATTCATTACTAGTTTCAGCAAAGTGCTCATGTCGTAGCCACTGAATACATCACGAGTGCTACATACACTGCAAATAAAGAGACAATCATCCTACAGAGCACATTGATTTTGCCCATTATCTTCACAAGCTCTTTCTCCTCATTGCTGTCAAGGCCGTTCAGCAGCTGTTGCTTGGCCATGATCAGAGGAACTGCATCTTTAACCTTCTGCTCTGCATCTTCCTCTTCTGCCGTTCCTTCAGTTACTTGTCCAACACCCCAACCTGCTGGTATTGGGATTCCTCGGCTAACCAAATAATCAGCATAGTTGCATTCCCCCACATCAGCAACTTCCCAAAAATACAAATCACACGAATCTTCCCTTTTCTGCACGAATCAAATTGGAAGATCATCAACCAAACTATTAAAAAAATCAGCAACTGAAAGCAGCAGAACAACACTTAAACATATTATTACCCCATGATTCGGGCATTTGTAGAAGACTCGGCCAGGGTTGTGGATTGTGGTTGAGACGCGACGGATGACTCTGCGTGATTTGCAGCAGTGGCACCACACCAACGGCAGCAGGTTGCGATGAGCAATCAGCTGCGGTGCGCGTGCCCGCGGGGGTGTGATGAGACCCACAGGCGATGGTACGGGTGGTGACTTGGCGCATATCTGGTTGTTGCCTGCTGAAGAGCAGGTGGACGAGCAGCCAGCGGACATGGTTGCTGCGGCTAGAGCTTCTGATGCTAGGCAGAGTAAGTAGAGAAGAGGAGAAGCGAACGTTGGATATGTCAGTTTCATTACTTGCAGAGTAGCATAGCACCATATATAGTCATAGTCTAGGTTTGGATTCGAACCAGCTACAGGAGCACGTCTTTCTTTTTTCTAAAACTCAGCAACGTCTCTTTACTGGTACACTAGCTTGTTCTGTACGCCTTCCCAAGTCTTTGATTTTCTTTCCCTTTTTTGCGAGGAAGGAAGAAGGACAAAATTGAGAGTTCCTGGGACTCGAACCCAAGACCTCTCGGATGAAAACCAAGGGTGCTAGTCACTTATGTGGCGAACGTTTCCTGTGAGGAGGACGGCAGACGAACGCATTTTCCTCGCAGTTTTCTTACTATATATAAAAAAGTATGCTACTTGGTGTCCGCTTAGTCAACAAACGATTGTGCCAACCTTGACCGTTGGATTGACATTCAACGTCTGTCGCGTTTCTTTAGTCTCTTCTTCCTCGAGCCGCCAAAGCCAAACCAGCACGGCGGGACCGCCTACTCCCGCCTCCCACGGCTGGCTGTGATCTTCCCCGGCTCCTGTTCGTTCCCGTCCGAGGCCTCACCATCGTCCTCCGCCTTGGTTCGCTCACCGCGGCGCCGCCCTCCGGTGTTGTCAACATGGTCAACAACCGAGAGGAATAAGGAGATGACTGTACATGGTGAGGATGACAATAGGGACCCAGCAGCGCGCCCAGTAATTTTGTTTTTTCGGGACGGAGAAGGGTATCAACTGGGTTGTGCGGGACCCGTGGCCCGTCTAGCCCAGGCTTTTATTTCATATGTTTAGCACATGACCAGCCCAGTTTATTTTTTTTCCTTTCTGAAAATGGCTAGCCAGCTATTTTGTTTTTTGAAGAATAACCAACGTAGGCCTACTTGCTTTTCTACGCCCTGCTGGGCCGAAAATCTTTCAAGACGAGGAGGGATGCATTTTGCCTAGAAAATGGGCTATAAGTAATAAGAAATGGGCTATAAGTAATAATAAATGGGCTGTAAAATGAAAAAATACAGCAAACAGGCAATTAGTTCCAAAATACTGTTTTCTTTCGGATTTTGATATTTTAAATTTCATTGTTTTTGTGCGGGTAAAATTTCATTGAATTTAAATTAAGGTATATTTAGATTTAAAATTAATTTGAATCTGGCTAGAAATTTCGGGCTGTATGCTGTTTGGGACAAATTTGGAGGCTGACTTGTGGGTCTACTAGGTTGATGTGTACTTTGGCTTTGTCAACTTAGTCCACAAACGATTCTAGCAGCTGTGACCATTGGATGTTAATGCAATGGCCGTGCTGCTTCTTCAATATCTGATCTTCTTGCTCCAGCCGCCCAAACCAGCTCCGGTGGGACTGCCTGCTCCCGCCTCCCGTGGCCGGCTGTGCTGCCGCACAGGCCGCACCGCCCCACCCTACTTCATTGCTGGCCAGGCCATTCCTCTACTCACCCACACCTCCTGTTATTTTCCGGTGACGGCAACCGGACCAGTAAACCCTCATACTCCCCACCGCGTGGGCATCCATTGCCGAGTCTTCCCCGGCTCCGTGTCGTTCCCTTCCTAGGCCTCGTCGTCGTCCACCGCCATGGTGCTCTCGGCGCGGCTTGGTCAACATGGTCAACGAACGACATCCATCGGCCGTGGACTGTACGCGCAAAATAATGATTCCTCCGCGCAAAATAAACGTTCCCCCCGCTGACATGTCGGACCCACCAACTATATCTTCGCACGCAAGGAAGTGCCTCCTTATTACGCACAAAAAAATGAATACCCCCCTGCTAGCTGGGACCCACCATAGTGGCAGGATAACTTGTGGGCCAACTAAGTTGACGGGGACGAAGGGCTTTGTCAACTTAGTCAATATGAACGATTCTAGCTCCAGTGACCGTACGATGTCCATCCAACGGCCGTAGTGCTTCTTCAACCTCTGGTCTTCTTGCTCCAGCCGCCCAAAGCAGCGCCGGTCGTGCCGCATGCTCCTGCCTCCCGTGGCCGACTGTGCTGCCGCGGAGGCCTCACCGCCCCCTACTATTCCCACCGCTGGCCAGGCCCTTCGGCGACGGCAGCCTCACACCGCAGCCGAACCAGTGAATCCTCATACTCCTCTCCGCGCGGGCTTCCACTGCCGCGTCTTCCCCGGCTCCGCGTCGTCCCCTTCCTAGGCCTCACCGTCGTCCACCGCCGTGGTGCTCTCGGCGCGGCCTGGTCAACGTGGTCAAGGAACCACTTCCATCGAACGTGGACTGTACGTGGAGAGGCTGACAGCTGGGTCCACGGCCGCAGCAAGGAAGTGCCTCCTTATTACGTGAAAAATAATGATTCCTCCACCTGACAGGTGGGACCCACCAGACGGGCCACTGTATTTTGCGGAAAAAACGTTTCCCCCTGACTGCTGGGACCCACCAGCTTCATCTCCGCACGCAAGGAAGTGCGTCCGGGCAAAAAAATTGATTTGCCCCCCTGACTGCTGGGACCCACCAGCTACACCTTCGCATGCAAGGAAGTGCGTCCGGGCAAAAAAACGATTCGCCCCCTGACTGCTGGGACCCACCGGCTACATCTTCGCACGCAAGGAAGTGCGTCCGGGCAAAAAAAACGATTCGCCCCCTGACTGCTGGGACCCACCAGCTACATCTTCGCAGGCAAGGAAGTGCCTGACAGTCGGGACCCACCTGGTCAAAGCATACGTAGCGTTGTCATTCTGGTCGCGAACGTGTACGTACATACTGGTCGATGTAGAGGCGCGCACGTGTCGTAGTAGAGGCGCGCACGTGTCGTAGTAGAGGCGCGCACGTAGCATGTACGCGTACGTACAGCGGCCAGGGTGCAAGAAAGAAAATACGGCCACGTATGTGTACATACAGGCGGGGTCTCGAACGCCTACTCACGCATACGTACCTCCTACATTTGGAACGGGGTCCTGTTGATCGGGAGGGGTGTGGGGTACCACAAAACGGAGGAAACGGACCTCCTATGGTTGAAACGGGGGTCATGTTGATCGGGAGGGGTGTGGCGTACCGCAAAACGGACGAAACGGACGTCCTGTTGATCGGGAGGGGTGTGGCGTACCGCAAAACGGACGAAACGGACCTCCTACGGTCGAAATGGGGGTCCTGTTGATCGGGAGGGGTGTGGCGTACCGCAAAACGGATGAAACGACCTCCTACGGTCGAAACGGGGGTCCTGTTCATCGAGAGGGGTGTGGCGTACCGCAAAATGGGACTCCACAGGATACTGTTCATCTCCACCGTCGACCTCCTCCAGCCTCCACGGGCTACCGTCGACCTTTTCCAGCCTTCACGGGCTCCTGTTCATCCAGCCTCCACCGCACGCTACTCCACCGGCTACTGTTCAACCACCCCTCCACGGGCACCCCTCCACCGTCTACTGTTCATCCAGCCCTCCACACCACGGGGTCCTGTTCAACCACCCCTCCATGGGCACCCCTCCACCGTCTACTGTTCATCCAGCCCTCCACACCACGGGGTCCTGTTCATCCAGAGGCAACGCCACCGCTCACTGTTCATCCACCCCCCCCCCCCCCCGCGCAACGCTCACTGTTCATCCAATCGATCGGCTTCAGTTAGCAGCAGTAGCGAAGGAATCGCTCGATCGGGTTCAGTTAACAGCCATCGATCGATCACTCGGGTTCAGTAACGCGTAGCCTGTAGTGCAATCGCTCGGGTTCAGTTAGAGCCCAACGCCTCGCTCGGGTTCAGTTAGAGCCAACGCCTCGCACACACGCGCGTACGTGTACGAGAGAAACGCGCATCGCTCGGCCCCCGACCTCCCACCGTAACCGGGAACTCCCCGAAATTTTCCTCCCCCTCGCTTCTACCATGGGTTTTCCGTCATGGACGGCCCAAAGAATGTCATGCAGCTGCGTCTTCGGCCCGCGCAGGACGAAAAGCCCATTTTCTGTCATGATTTTTTGTCATAGAAGTAGGAGCCCACCACATCTATGATGATACCGGGTTTTCTCACAATTATCATTATAGAAGTGTCATATGTATGACAGAAAAAAAATTCGTTCGGCCCAAAATGTCACGGATGTGTCTTTTTTTTGTAGTGGTAGGAATTGCAATAATATCAAGTTTCCTCTCTATGTGCTTAAAGTTTTGAAGTTATGCTTGTTTTGCCTTCCTATGTTAGTTGATTCTTGTTCCCATAAGTTGTTTGCTCACAAAATCCCTATGCATAGGAAGTGGGTTAGACTTAAATGTGCTAGTCATATTCTTCATGATGCTCTCTTTATATTTCAATTCTTATCTTTTATGTGAGCATCATTGAAATCATCATGCTTAGCTAGGGGCGTTAAACGTTAGCGCTTGTTGGGAGGCAACCCAATTTTATTTTAGTTTCTTGCTTTTTGGTTCTGTTTAGGAATAAATAATCCATCTAGATTTTGTTTAGATGTGGTTGTGTTTTAATTAGTGTTTGTGCCAAGTAGAACCTTTGGGAAGACTTGGGTGAAGTCTTTATGATCATGCTGTAAAAAACAGAAACTTTAGCGCTCACGAGATTAGATTCAACTTTTTACTGGAGAGTGATATTTAGTTGATTCTTCTTGCAGATGATTACTAGACAAATTCCTCAGGTCCACCAATTTATTTCAGAATTTTTGTAGTTACATAAGTATACGTTTGATACAGATTACTACAGACTGTTCTATTTTTGACAGATTCTGTTTTCTATGTGTTGTTTGCTTATTGTGATGAATCTATGAATAGTATCGGAGGGTAGGAACCATAGATAAGTTGGAATACAATAGATATTACACCAATATAAATTTAGAATGAGTTCATTACAGTACCAAAAGTGGTGATTTATTTTCTAATACTAACGGAGCTTACGAGTTTTCTGTTGAGTTTTGTGTTGTGAAGTTTTCAAGTTTTGGGTAAAGGTTCGATGGAGTATGGAATAAGGAGTGGCAAGAGCCTAAGCTTGGGGATGCCCAAGGCACCCCAAGGTAATATTCAAGGATAACCAAGCGTCTAAGCTTGGGGATGCCCCGGATGGCATCCCCTCTTTCGTCTTCGTTCATCGGTAACTTTACTTGGAGCTATATTTTTATTCACCACATGATATGTGTTTTGCTTGGAGCGTCATTTTATTTTCTTTTGTTTTGCTTGCTGTTTGAATAAAATACCAAGATCTGAAACTCTTAAATGGGAGAGAGTCTTCACATAGCTACATAATTATTTAACTACTCATTAATTTTCACTTATATCTTTTTGGAGTAGTTTGTCATTTACTCGTGTGCTTCACTTATATCCTATGAGTATATGGTTGAATGAATTGAATATCATAAATCTGAAATTATACATGTTTCATATGCTTATCCCATGGGGATTAATGACTTCACATATAAGAAGTAGAGGTGGTAAATTTATTGAAGGTTAGCAAACATTGTATTGGTCACTTGAACAATTCATGAAAGAATATTGAAGGAAGAGAGATTTCACATATAAATATACTATCTTGGACATCTTTTGTAATTGTGAGCACTCATTAAAATATGACATGCTAAAAGGTTGACGTTGGACAAGGAAGACAACGTAATGGGTTATGTTTTCTTATATCCGAAATAAAGTATATTGTCATGGATCGCCCAACACGTTGAGCTTGCCTTTCCCCCTCATGCTAGCCAAATTCCTTGCACCAAGTAGAGATACTACTTGTGCTTCCAAACATCCCTCAAACCAGTATTGCCATGAGAATCCACCATACCTACCTATGGATTGAGTAAGATCCTTCAAGTAAGTTGTCATCGATGCATGCTATAAAAATTGCTCTCTAAATATGTATGATCTTTTAGTGTGGAGAAAATAAGCTTTATATGATCATTGTGATATGGAAGAAATAAAAGCGACGGACTGCATAATAAAGGTCCTTATCACAAGTGGCAATATAAAGTGACGTTCCCTTGCATTAAGATTTTGTGCATCCAACTATAAAAGCGCATGACAACCTCTGCTTCCCTCTGCGAAGGGCCTATCTTTTATTATTGTCTTTTACCTTATGCAAGAGTCATGATGATCTTCACCTTTCCTTTTTACATTTTATCCTTTGGCAAGCACCTTGTGTTGGAAAGATTCTGATATATATATATATATCCAATTGGATGTAAGGCATCATGAACTATTATTGTTGACATTACCCTTGAGGTAAAAGGTTGGGCGGCGAATCTATAAGCCCCTATCTTTCTCTGTGTCTGATTAAAACTTTGAACCCATAAATATCGCGTGAGTGTTAGCAATTATGAAAGACTAAATGATAGTTGATTATGTGGAGTTTGCTAAATCAAAGCTCTGACATAGACTCTTCCTGAAAATAAGATGAATTGTAATTGTTTGATGACTAATAACACGGTCTGTTAGTTTTCAAGAAAGTTTATGATCTACGCTTTAACATGTGAATAGCTTGTTACTTGATCATGCAAAGTTCTATGAGTTGAGCTACTATTATGACATATAATGATGCTAGAAAAGGTGATTGAAATTATCATTGATCAAACTTATGCACCTGCTAGCATTCACACTTCATAAATTCTTTCTTTTATCATTTACCTACTCGAGGACGAGCAGGAATTAAGCTTGGGGATGCTGATACGTCTCCAACGTATCTATAATTTATGAAGTATTCATGCTATTATATTATCCATCTTGGATGTTTAATGGGCTTTACTATGCACTTTTATATTATTTTGGGACTAACTTATTAACCCAGAGCCCAGTGCCAGTTTCTGTTTTTTTCCCTTGTTTCACTGTTTCGCAGAAAAGGAATATCAAACGGAGTCCAAACAGAATGAAACCTTCGGGAGAGTTATTTTTGGAACGGAAGCAATCCAGGGAACTTGGAGTGCACGTAAGGGAAGCAACAAGGAAGGCACGAGGCAGGGGGCGCGCCCTCCACCCTCGTGGGCCCCTCGTGGCTCCCCTGACCGACTTCTTTCGCCTATATATATATATATATCAATATACCCTAAAACCATAGGGGAACAGAATAGATCGGGAGTTCCGCCGCCGCAAGCCTCTGTAGCCACCAAAAACCAATCGGGACCCTGTTCCGGCACCCTGCCGAAGGGGGGAACCCTCACCGGTGGCCATCTTCATCATCCCGGCGCTCTCCATGACGAGGAGGGAGTAGTTCACCCTTGGGGCTGAGGGTATGCACCAGTAGATATGTGTTTGATCTCTCTCTCTCTCTCTCTCTCTCTCGTGTTCTTGAGGTAATACGATCTTGATGTATCACGAGCTTTGCTATTATAGTTGGATCTTATGATGTTTCTCCCCCTCTACTCTCTTATAATGGATTGAGTTTTCCCTTTGAAGTTATCTTATCGGATTGAGTCTTTAAGGATTTGAGAACACTTGATGTATGTCTTGCCGTGCTTATCTGTGGTGACAATGGGATATCACGTGATCCACTTGATGTATGTTTTGGTGATCAACTTGCGGGTTCCGCGCATGAACCTATGCATAGGGGTTGGCACACGTTTTCGTCTTGACTCTCCGGTAGAAACTTTGGGGCACTCTTTGAAGTACTTTGTGTTGTTTGAATAGATGAATCTGAGATTGTGTGATGCATATCGTATAATCATGCCCACGGATACCTGAGGTGACATTGGAGTATCTAGGTGACATTAGGGTTTTGATTGATTTGTGTCTTAAGGTGTTATTCTAGTACGAACTCTTGAATAGATCGATCCAAAAGAATAACTTTGAGGTGGTTTCGTACCCTACCATAATCTCTTCATTTGTTCTCTGCTATTAGTGACTTTGGAGTGACTCTTTGTTGCATGTTGAGGGATAGTTATATGATCCAATTATATTATTATTGTTGAGAGAACTTGCACTAGCGAAAGTATGAACCCTAGGCCTTGTTTCCTAGCATTGCAATACCGTTTATGCTCACTTTTATCATTAGTTACCTTGCTGTTTTTATATTTTCAGATTACAAAAACCTATATCTACCATCCATATTGCACTTGTATCACCATCTCTTCGCTGAACTAGTGCACCTATACAATTTACCATTGTATTGGGTGTGTTGGGGACACAAGAGACTCTTTGTCATTTGGTTGCAGGGTTGTTTGAGAGAGACCATCTTCATCCTACACCTCCCACGGATTGATAAACCTTAGGTCATCCACTTGAGGGAAATTTTCTACTGTCCTACAAACCTCTGCACTTGGAGGCCCAACAACGTCTACAAGAAGAAGGTTGTGTAGTAGACATCACTACTCTAGCTAATTGCTCCCACTTTCAATATGTATCTAGATCGAGACTTAGAGTCATCTAGATCGGTGTCAAAGCTTGCATCGACGTAACTCTTTACGACGAACTCTTTATCACCTCCATAACCGAGAAATATTTCCTTAGTCCTCTAATGATAATTTTGACTGCTGTCTAGTGATCCACTCCTGGATCTCTATTGTACTCTCTTGTCAAACTCATGGTGAGGTACACAATAGGTCTGGTACACAACATAGCATACTTTATAGAACCTATGACTGAGGCATAGGGAATGACTTTTCGTTCTTTTTCTATTTTCTACCGTGGTCGGGTTTTGAGTCTTTACTCAACTTCACACCTTTCAACACAGGCAAGAACTCCTTCTTTGATTGTTCCATTTTGAACTACTTCAAAATCTTGTCAAGGTATGTACTCATTGAAAAAACTTATCAAGCGTCTTGATCTATCTCTATAGATCTTGATGCTCAATGTGTAAGTAGCTTTCACCGAGGTCTTTCTTTGAAAAACTCCTTTCAAACACTCCTTTATGTTTTCCAGAAAATTCTACATCATTTCCGATCAACAATATGTCATTAACATATACCTATCAAAAAGGCTATAGTGCTCCCACTCACTTTCTTGTAAATACAATCTTCTCCAAAAGTCTGTATAAAACCATATGCTTTGATCACACTATCAAAGCGTATATTCCAACTCCGAGAGGCTTGCACCAGTCCATAAATGGATCGCTGGAGCTTGCACACTTTGTTAGCACCTTTAGGATTGACAAAACCTTCTGGTTGCATCATATACAACTCTTCTTTAATAAATCCATTAAGGAATGCAGTTTTATTATCCATTTGCCAGATTTCATAAAATTCGACAATTGCTAACATGATTCGGACAGACTTAAGCATCGCTACGAGTGAGAAACACTCATCGTAGTCAACACCTTGAACTTGTCAAAAACCTTTTGTGACAATTTGAGCTTTTCTAGATAGTAACACTACCATCAGCGTCCGTCTTCCTCTTGAAGATCCATTTATTCTCAATGTCTTGCCGATCATCGGGCAATTCCACCAAAGTCCATACTTTGTTTTCATACATGGATCTATCCTAGATTTCATGGCCTTAAACCATTTTGCGGAATCTGGGCTCATCATCGCTTCCTCATAGTTTGTAGGTTCGTCATGGTCTAGTAACATGACTTCCAGAACCGGTTTACCATACCACTCTAGTGCGAAACGTACTCTGGTTGACCTACGAGGTTTGGTAGTAACTTGATCTGAAGTTTCTTGATCATCACCATTAACTTTCTCACTAATTGGTGTAGGCATCACTGGAACTGATTTCTGTGATGAACTACTTTCCAATTCGGGAGAAGGTGCAATTACCTCATCAAGTTCTACTTTCCTCCCGCTCACTTCTTTCGAGAGAAACTCCTTCTCTAGAAAGTATCCATTTTTAGCAAAGAATATCTTGCCTTCGGATATGTGACAGAAGGTGTACGCAATAGTTTCCTTTGGGTATCCTATGAAGACACATTTCTCCGATTTGGGTTCGAGCTTATCAGGTTGAAACTTTTTCACATAAGCATCGCCGCCCCAAACTTTTAAGTAATGACAGCTTAGGTTTCTTGCCAAACCACAGTTCATATGGTGTTGTATCAACGGGATTAGATGGTGCCCTATTTAACGTGAATGCAGTTGTCTCTAATGCATAACCCCAAAATGATAGCGGTAAATCAGTAAGAGACATCATAGATCTCACCATATCTAATAAAGTGCGGTTACGACGTTCGGACACACCATTACGATGTGGTGTTCTGCTACCTCTTGAGCACTGCGTTGGTTTTCCCTTGAAGAGGAAAGCGTGATGTAGTAAAGTAGCGTAAGTATTTCCCTCAGTTTTGAGAACCAAGGTATCAATCCAGTAGGAGATCACGCATAAGTCCCGCGCACCTACACAAACAAATAAGAACCTCGCAACCAACGCGAAAAAGGGGTTGTCAATCCCTTCACGGTCACTTACGAGAGTGAGATCTGATAGATATGATAAGATAATATTTTTGGTATTTTTATGATAAAGATGCAAAGTAAAATAAACGGCAATAAAAATAGCTAAGTGTTGGAAGATTAATATGATGGAGAATAGACCCGGGGGCCATAGATTTCACTAGTGGCTTCTCTCAAGAGCATAAGTATTACGGTGGGTGAACAAATTACTATCGAGCAATTGATAGAATTGAGCATAGTTATGAGAATATCTAGGTATGATCATGTATATAGGAATCACATCCGTGACAAGTAGACCGAAACGATTCTGCATCTACTACTATTACTCCACACATCGACCGCTATCCAGCATGCATCTAGAGTATTAAGTTCATAAGAACAGAGTAATGCTTTAAGTAAGATGACATGAAGTAGAGGGATAAACTCTTGCAATATGATATAAACCCCATCTTGTTATCCTCGATGGCAACAATACAATACGTGTCGTTTCCCTTTCACTCACTGGGATCGAGCACCACAAGATTGAACCCAAAGCTAAGCACTTCTCCCATTGCAAGAAAGATCAATCTAGTAGACCAAACCAAACTGATAATTCGAAGAGACTTGCAAAGATAACCAATCATACATGAAAGAATTCAGATAAGATTCAAATATTGTTCATAGATAATCTTGATCATAAACCCACAATTCATCGGTCTCGACAAACACACCGCAAAAGAAGAGTTACATCAAATAGATCTCCAATAGAATCGAGGAGAACATTGTATTGAGATCCAAAGAGAGAGAAGAAGCCATCTAGCTAATAACTATGGACCCGAAGGTCTGAGGTAAACTACTCACACATCATCGGAGAGGCTATGGTGTTGATGTAGAAGCCCTCGGTGATCAATGCCCCCTCCGGCAGGACGCCAGAAAAGGCCCCAAGATGGGATCTCACGGGTACAGAAGGTTGCGGCGGTGGAACTAGGTTTTCGTGGATGCTTCTGATGGTTTGGGGGTACGTAGGTATGTATAGGAGGAAGTAGTACGTCGGTGGAGCAACGTGGGCCCCATGAGGGTGGAGGGCGCGCCTGGGGGGTAGGCGCGCCCCCCTGCCTCGTGCTCTCCTCGTTGATTGCTTTACGTAGACTCCAAGTCCTCTGGATCACGTTTGTTCCGAAAATCACGTTCCCGAAGGTTTCATTCTGTTTGGACTCCGTTTGATATTCTTTTTCTGTGAAACACTGAAATAGGCAAAAAACAGCAATTTGGGCTGGGCCTCCGGTTAATAGGTTAGTCCCAAAAATAATATAAAAGTCTATAATAAAGCCCATTAAACATCCAAAACAGAATATAATATAGCATGGAACAATCAAAAATTATAGATATGTTGGAGACGTATCCTGATCCGGGTGGCGTGAGTTGCGGAACTATTCCGCATTGTTTCAAATGAAGACCAAACTCGTAACTCAAATATTCTCCTCCACGATCAGATCGTAGAAACTTTATTTTCTTGTTACGATGATTTTCTACTTCACTCTGAAATTCTTTGAGCTTTTCAAATGTTTCAGACTTATGTTTCATTAAGTAGATATACCCATATCTGCTCAAATCATCTGTGAAGGTTAGAAAAAAACGACACCCGCCACGAGCCTCAACACTCATCGGACCGCATACATCAGTATGTATTATTTCCAATAAGTCAGTTGCTCGCTCCATTGTTCCGAAGAACGAGTTTTAGTCATCTTGCCCATGAGGCATGGTTCGCAAGCATCAAGTGATTCCAAAAGCCCATCAGCATGGAGTTTCTTCATGCGCTTTACACCAATATGACCTAAAAGGCAGTGCCACAAATAAGTTGCACTATCATTATTAACTTTGCATCTTTTGGCTTCAATATTTATGAATATGTGTATCACTACGATCGAGATTCAATAAACCATTTATATTGTGTGTATGACCATAGAAGGTTTTATTCATGTAAATAGAACAACAATTATTCTTTGACTTATATGAATAATCGTATTGCAATAAACATGATCCAATCATATTCATGCTCAACGCAAACACCAAATAACATTTATTTTAGGTTCAATACTAATCCCGAAGGTAAAGGGAGTGTGCGATGGTGATCTTATCAACCTTGGAATCACTTCCAACACACATCATCACCTCGCCCTTAACTAGTCTCTGTTTATTTTGCAACTCCCGTTTCGAGTTACTACTCTTAGCAAGTGAACCAGTATCGAATACCGAGGGGTTTCTATAAACACTAGTAAAGTACACATCAATAACATGTATATCCAATATACCTTTGTTCACTTTGCCATCCTTCTTATCCGCCAAGTATCTAGGGCAATTCCACTTCTAGTGACCATTTCCTTTGCAATAGAAGCACTCAGTTTTAGGCTTGGGTCTAGCTTTGGGCTTCTTCATGGGAGTGGCAACTTGCTTGCCATTCTTTCTTGAAGTTCCCTTTATTTCCCTTGCCCTTTTACTTGAAACTAGTGGTCTTGTCAACCATCAACACTTGATGCTTTTTCTTGATTTCTACCTTCGCCGATTTCAGCATCGTGAAGAGCTTGGGAATCATTTTCGTCATCCCTTGCATATAATAGTTCATCACAAAGTTCTACTAACTTGGTGATAGTGACTAGAGAACTTTGTCAATTACTATCTTATCTGGAAGATTAACTCCCACTTGATTCAAGCAATTGTAGTACCCAGACAATCTGAGCACATGCTCACTGGTTGAGCTATTCTCCTCCATCTTGTAGGCAAAGTACTATCAGAGATCTCATACCTCTTGACACGGGCATGAGTATGAAATACCAATTTCAACTCTTGGAACATCTTATATGCTCCGTGGCGTTCAAAATATTTTTGAAGTCCCGGTTCTAAGCCGTAAAGCATGGTGTACTAAACTATCAAGTAGTCATCATACCGAGCTTGCCAAACGTTCATAATGTCTGCATCTGCTCCTGCAATAGGTACGTCACCTAGCGGTGCATCAAGGACATAATTCTTCTGTGTAGCAATGAGGATAATCCTCAGATCACGGACCCAGTCCGCATCATTGCTACTATCATCTTTCAACTTATTTTTCTCTAGGAACATATCAAAAAATAAAACATGGGAGCTAAAGGCGAGCTATTGATCTACAACATAGATATGCAAATACTACCAGGACTAAGTTCATGATAAATTAAAGTTCAATTAATCATATTACTTAAGAACTCCCACTTAGATAGACATCCCTCAAATTATCTAAGTGATCACGTGATCCAAATCAACTAAACCATGTCCGAACATCACGTGAGATGGAGTAGTTTTCAATGGTGAACATCACTATGTTGATCATATCTACTATATGATTCACGCTCGACCTTTCGGTCGCACTGTTCCGAGGCCATATCTGCATATGCTAGGCTCGACAAGTTTAACCCGAGTATTTTGTGCATGCAAAACTGGCTTGCACCCGTTGTATTTCAACGTAGAGCTTATCACACCCGATCATCACGTGGTGTCTCGGCACGACGAACTGTCGCAACGGTGCATACTCAGGGAGAACACTTGTACCTTGAAATTTAGTGAGGGATCATCTTATAATGCTACCGCCGTACTAAGCAAAATAAGATGCATAAAGGATAAACATCACATGCAATCAAACTAAGTGATATGATATCGCCATCATCATCTTGTGCCTTTGATCTCCATCTCCATCTCCAAAGCACCGTCATGAACACCGTCGTCACCGGCTTGACACCTTGATCTCCATCGTAGCATCGTTGTCGTCTAGCCAACTATTGCTTCTACGACTATCGCTACCGCTTAGTGATAAAGTAAAGCAATTACATGGCGATTGCATTTCATACAATAAAGCGACAACCATATGGCTCCTGCTAGTTGCCGATAACTCCGTTACAAAACATGATCATCTCATACAACAATTTATATATCATCACGTCTTGACCATATCACATCACAATATGCCCTGCAAAAACAAGTTAGACGTCCTCTACTTTGTTGTTGCAAGTTTTACGTGGCTGCTACGGGCTTAGCAAGAACCGTTCTTACCTACGCATCAAAACCACAACGATTTTTCGTCAAGTGTGATGTTTTAACCTTCAACAAGGACTGGGCGTAGCCACACTCGATTCAACTAAAGCTGGAGAAACAGACTCCCACTAGCCACCTGTGTGTGAAGCACGTCGGTAGAACCAGTCTCATGAACGCGGTCATGTAATGTCGGTCTGGGCCGCTTCATCCAACAATGCCACCGAATCAAAGTATGACATGTTGGTAAGCAGTATGACTATTATCGCCCACAACTCTTTGTGTTCTACTCGTGCATATAACATCTACGCATAGACCTGGCTCTGATAGCACTGTTGGGGGACGCAATATTTCAAAAAAAAAATCCTACGATCACGCAAGATCTATCTAGGAGATGCATAGCAACGAGCGAGGAGAGTGTGTCCACGTACCCTCGTAGACTGAAAGCGGAAGTGTTAAGTAACGCGGTTGATGTAGTCGAACGCCTTCGTGATCCAACCGATCAAGTACCGAACGCACGGCACCTCCACGATCTGCACACGTTCAGCTCGGTGACGTCCTGATACGTCTCCGTCGTATCTACTTTTCCAAACACTTTTGCCCTTGTTTTGGACTCTAACTTGCATGATTTGAATGGAACTAACCCGGACTGACGCTGTTTTCAGCAGAATTGCCATGGTGTTATCTTTGTGCAGAAACAAAAGTTCTCGGAATGACCTGAAAATCAACGGAGAATTATTTTGGAATTAATAAAAAATACCGAGGAAAGAATCAAGGCCAAGGGGCCCACACCCTGTCCACGAGGGTGGGAGGCGCACCTGCACCCCTGGGCGCGCCCCTGTCTCGTGGGCCCCCTGGAGCTCCACCGACCTCAACTCCAACTCTATATATTCACGTTCGGGGAGAAAAAAATCAGAGAGAAGGATTCATCGCGTTTTACGATATGGAGCCGCCGCCAAGCCCTAATCTCTCTCGGGAGGGCTGATCTGGAGTCCTTTCGGGGCTCTGGAGAGGGGAATCCGTCGCCATCGTCATCATCAACCTTCCTCCATCACCAATTTCATGATGCTCACCGCCGTGCGTGAGTAATTCCATCGTAGGCTTGCTGGACGGTGATGGGTTGGATGAGATTTATCATGTAATCGAGTTAGTTTTGTTAGTGTTTGATCCCTAGTATCCACTATGTTCTGAGATTGATGTAGCCATGACTTTGCTATGCTTAATGATTGTCACTAGGGCCTGAGTGCCATGATTTCATATCTGAACCTATTATGTTTTCATGAATATATGTGAGTTCTTGATCCTATCTTGCAAGTCTATAATCACCTAATATGTGTTATGATCCGGCAACCCCGAAGTGACAATAATCGGGACCACTCCCGATGATGACCGTAGTTTGAGGAGTTCATGTATTCACTATGTGTTAATGCTTTGGTCCGGTACTCTATTAAAAGGAGGCCTTAATATCCCTTAGTTTCCAATAGGACCCCGCTGCCACGGGAGGGTAGGACAAAAGATGTCATGCAAGTTCTTTTCCATAAGCACGTATGACTATATTCGGAATACATGCCTATATTACATTGATGAATTGGAGCTAGTTCTGTGTCCCCCTATGTTATAACTGTTGCATGAATAATTGCATCCGGCATAATTCTCCATCACCGATCCAATGCCTACGAGCTTTTCACATATTGTTCTCTGCTTAGTTACTATACCTTTGCTACTGTTACAATCACTACAATACTGCTACTATTACTTTTGCCACCGTTACCGCTACTATCATATTACTTTGCTGCTAAATACTTTGCTGCAGATAATAAGTTATCTAGGTGTGGTTGAATTGACAACTCAACTGCTAATACTTGAGAATATTATTTGGCTCCCCTTGTGTCGAATCAATAAATTTGGGTTGAATACTCTACCCTTGAAAACTGTTGCGATCCCCTATACTTGTGGGTTATCACGTCCCTCGAACTCTAGATCCAGCTGAGGCCGAGGGAGAGTTCCGTCAACACGACGGCGTGGTGTCGGTGATGATGAAGTTACCGGCGCAGGGCTTCGCCTAAGCACTACAACGATATGACCGAGGTGGAAATCTGTGGAGGGGGGCACCGCACACGGCTAAACAATCAACTTGTGTGTCTATGGGGTGCCCCCTCCCCCGTATATAAAGGAGGGGAGGAGGGGGCCGGCCGGCCTCATGGTGCGCCCCCAAGGGGGGGAATCCTACTCCTACTAGGAGAGTAGGTTCCCCCCTTTCCTAGTGCTAATAGGAGGGGGAAGGAAGGGGAAGAGGAGAAGAAGGAAAGGGGGGCTGGCCCCCTTCCCAATTCGGATTGGGCTTGGGGGAGCGCCCGTCCTCTTGGTCGCCTCCTCTCACTTCCACTAAAGCCCATGTAGGCCCATTAAGCCCCCGGGGGGTTCCGGTAACCCCCCGGTACTCCGGAAAATGCCCGAACTCATCCGAAATCTTTGTGGTGTCCAAACATAGCCTTCCAATATATCAATCTTTATGTCTCGACCATTTTGAGACTCCTCGTCGTGTCCGTGATCACATCCGGGACTCCGAACAACCTTCAGTACATCAAAACACATAAACTCAATAACCAATAGCGGAACTTGGATGCTCATATTGGCTCCCACATATTCTACGACGATCTTTATCGGTCAAACCGCATAGCAACATACATTGTTCTTTTTGTCATCGGTATGTTACTTGCCCGAGATTCGATCGTCGGTATCTCAATACCTAGTTCAATCCCGTTACCGGCAAGTCTCTTTACTCATTCCGTAATGCATCATCCCGCAACTAACTCATTACTGACATTGCTTGCAATGCTTATAGTGATGTGCATTACCGTGAGGGCCCAGAGATACCTCTCCGAAACACTGAGTGACAAATCCTAATCTCGATCTATGCCAACCCAACAAACACCATCGGAGGCACCTGTAGAGCATCTTTATAATCACCCAGTTACGTTGTGACGTTTGATAGCACACTAAGTGTTCCTCCGGTATTCGGGAGTTGCATAATCTCATAGTCATAGGAACATGTATAAGTCATGAAGAAAGCAATACCAATAAAACTTAACGATCATTATGCTAAGCTAATGGATGGGTCTTGTCCATCACATCATTCTCCTAATGATGTGATCCCATTCATCAAATGACAACACATCTCTATGGTCAAGAAACTTAACCATCTTTGATTAACGAGCTAGTCTAGTAGACGCATACTAGGGACACTTTGTCGGTGTACAAAAGAAGGGGCGCACCTTTGTACCCCTTTACCTGTGCACGGGTAGTCGAAGCCGCGCCCACGGTCACACCAAGCAGAACAGGGGAGGTGAACCAAGGTAAATCCAAAGCCCAAGACAGCCAGAGCAACGCCAAGACCAAGGACGCAAAGAAGCAGAGGGGCGGAGCAGTTTCCCCCGGCAAGACCCTTGCCGGGGGCGGCCTCAGCGGCCCCGGCAAGACCCTTGCCGGGGCAGCACACCCCAAAACACCAACAGAGCGAGCCACCCTTGAGCCCACGTCCCCAAACACCATCAACCACGTTGGGCCAGGGCTCGGGAGGCACCTCTGTGGTGGCATGCAGATCTTTGTGAAGACAAGGAATATTCAAGATCAGATGAGGATTAGAAGACAGCGATCCTCGGCAAGATCCTTGCCGAGGGGAACCACAAGACCCCCGGCAAGATCCTTGCCGGGGATGACAGCGCGCCACGGCGAGACCCCTGCCGGGCCACCCGGCAAGACCCTCACCGAGGACGCCAGCGGGGCCACCGTCAGGCCCACACCAACCAAGTTTCCACCGCCGTTCGCATGCAGCTGCCAACCCAACCAGCTGGGCAGGCACCTGCGTAGCAACATGCAGCTCCCAGGCCAACTCATCAAGCGCCTGCGTGGCGGCATGCAGATCTTCGTGAAGACCCTACCACCGCGCCACCTCAGCTGCCTGCCTTCCTACATGGCGCCGCACGCATCGCTAGCCAGGGTGCGTGTCAAAGCAAGGAGGAGCGGTGACGGACGAGACGGGCCTCGCCCCCGTCCCCGATAAAGCTAGGGGACACCTCAGGGGCGCATTAAATGCGACTTGTCCTGTAATACGAGCGATAAGCTCATAGTACTGTGCACCTTTCCACCTCCTGTGTGCCACTGTGGCAACCCCTTTCGACTATAAAAGGAGGCCCATGGCATACTGGAGAAGGATTCGGCTCTTTCGAACCACACACTCACCACAGCTAGTTCGAGAGCTCAAGAACTCTGTGAAATACACCCACCAAAGCAGGACTAGGGTTTTACGCATCCTCGCGGCCCGAACCTGGGTAAACGATCCTCGTGCTAGTTACTAATCCTGCTCTTCTCGCAACCCCGCGCCCCGGCAACCGTAGTAGGGATTCTTGTGATCCCATAGGTGTCGTTCCACACCGACATCCTTGGCGCGCCAGGTAGGGGGCGCAATTGTGAGAATCTGGTGTAGTAGTTAGCCTAGCAGCTCTTCGTCGCCATGGCTCCCAAGAAGAAGACGACCACGGCGATTGGCTCGTTGTGAGCCAAACGGCCTGTGCCGGTGCGGACGAGCAGTGGACCGGTCGCGGACAGGACCCGGGCCGCGGTCCGCGAGCACCAGCATCGCCCTGGCAGTCAGAGCCTCGCGAGCGGCGTTGTTCGCGCGCCAGACGACCGGCCGCACATTGCCAGATCCAAAGACGGAGCTGGGCCCCCCGCAGGCGGCGCGGGGCCCTCCAGGGGTGTCGTTGTGCCACCTCCGGGCGGCGCAGCGACCTCCAAGACGCCCACACCAGCGACCACTGCGCACTCTTCCCATGGTGTGCGCGCCGAGCAGCATCACCACGCTGGTGACCCGGGGCACCGTCGTGGGAAGAGCCCTGTGCGTCATCCGCGGGATGAAGGGGTTCAGCATGCCCACCGAAGTGCTGGCGAAAATGGCACGCAGCCGCTGGGTCGTAACGGAGCTCCTTCTAACGCGGTTAGAAGTCGAAGCGCGCCGCGATCCACGCAGCTGTCGCCGCCGCCCTCGCCAGTAGAAGCTTTGGTGCTCGCGCAGCTGCTCCTCGACTTCCCTCCTGCTGCAGAGAAGCTCGACGAGTGGAGGGCCACCATCCGGAGCCTCGTCGTCGTCGCCAACAAAGACGATCCGCGACCGGCGGGGCCCTCGGGTCGGCGCTCCACCGAGCCGCCACGTGCTGGCGCTGGGAGGACCGGGGGAGCTGCGGCCACGGTGCACTCTCCTCCTCCTAGCCAGCCGCCGCGGGCGTCGGCCCGTTGTGACGACGCTTGTGATAACATCTCCATAGCGTCGTCTGACCCGCGGACCCTCCGCGACCAGCGCCAAGTTCTTCGAGAACGAGCTCATGAAGATGCTCGGACCACCATCGCGCGCCAGCGTGATACACGCCACCAGTCGAACAAGCGGGCGGGACCCGCTATGGACTGCCCAGCACCGGGGGGCTCCGGCGGCCTACCTTACAAGGTGGGCTGCCCGGCCTTTACCCGTGAGCTGCGGCAGTTCCAGTGGCCGTCCCACCGCACGTTCAAGCCTGACGTCGGCGAGAAGTACACTAGCAAGACCCACCGTCCGAGTTCCTCAGCATCTACACCATTGCGATGCAGGCTGCCGGAGCTCGCGACGACAAGGTGCTTGCCAATTATTTCCCGCTGGCACTGAAACCCAATGTTATGTCTTGGTTGATGCACTTGCCGGCGGATTCCATTTCTTCTTGGTCGGATCTGTGCCATGAGTTTGTTGGCGCCTTCACAGGAGGCCACCAAGCTCATGGCCAGGCCAGTGATCTGCATATCATTCCCTAGAAGGAAGGGGAAACCCCGCGCAAGTACATCCAGAGATTCAGCCGGGTGCAGTACAACATCCCCGACGTTCATCCCGCCGCTGTGATCAGCGCGTTCCATCAGAACGTGCGCAATCGCAAGATGCGCGAAGAGCTGGCGAGGGCTGAAGATGTGCCCGGGCTGAAGAGGGAAGGAAGTACCCCGGCAAAGATGCCGGTGCGGAAACCGACTCTACCGACGAAGACGCCGCCACCCCGACGAAGAAGGGCCGGCGTCGCAACAGGAAACGCAAGGGCAAGGCCGTACTTGCCGTCGAGGGGTCTGACGACACCGGCGCTGCCAAAAAGGTCAAGGCAGACGACCCCGGCAAGGAGATTGCCGGGTGCGCCGCTTGCCGGGCCTTAGTAGCTGCCGACAAGCCAGGGGGCTCCAGCAAGCAGTACTGCAAGATCCACTGCACCAAGGGCCACGACCTCCAGAACTGCCGACAAGTCGAGCTGCTTGCTGAAAAGCAAAAGGCCGAGTACGAAAGGCGGGACAAGGAGAAAGGTCAGGACGGTGCCGAGGGATCTGGCAAGAAGCGTGGCGGCCAAGGAAGCCGCCCTGGCAAGGACAACCAGCAAGAGAGGCCTGCCCGGGGCCATCACAAGAAACAAGAAGACAATGATCACGACGAGGACGACGAGTCCAGTGAGCAAGAGTTCCAGAAGGCTACGGAGGCCATGTGCGTCGATGGTGGTGCCTCGTTGCATACTTCTCACCACCAGCTCAAGCAGTGGGCGCGTGAGATTACGGCAGCGGAGCCGTCATTCGACGCTCAGAAGCCGCTAAAGTGGTCCAGCACGCCCCTCATCTTTGACGCCGAGGACCACCCTGGCTGCACAACCGCGGTCGGGTGTTTGCCATTGTTGGTCTCACCAACGATACGCAACCTCAAGGTGAACAAGATGTTGGTTGATGGCGGGGCCGGCCTTAACTTGATCTCGCCTGTCGTGATCAAAAGGCTGCAAATTCCTGATGGAGACCTCGAGGAAACGGGCACGTTTCAAGGGGTCAATCCGGGGAGGAGCCAGCCGAAGGGGAAGGTCACACTGCCTATGACGTTTGGAGGAGAGTTGAACTACAGGACAGAGAGGATCACCTTCGACGTGGCCGAGATCCCCTTGCCCTACAACGGGATCCTCGGCCGCCCGACACTAGCCAAGTTCATGGCAGCATCACACTACGCCTACAACATGCTAAAGATGCCCGGGCCGTTGACCATCATCTCCGTCCCCTCCGACAAGAAGGACGCGCTGATCTGCGCCGACTAACTCTACTGGGAAGCAGTTGCAGCAACTGCCGTCAAGGCACCTGCTCCTGCCGCTGAAGGCCCGAAGGGAAGAGAAAGCCCGGCAAGACCTCTCGCACCCACTCCGGCAAGCACGCCTCTTCGGAGTGCTACTCTACCGTCGAGGACGTGCCAGAGAGCTCTACCGGCAAGAGCAAGAAACCCAGAGCCGAGCCACCGCTGACCAAGAAGGTGTCCACCAGGGAGGATGGCACGGGAGGGGCCTTCACCATAGGCTCCACCCTCGACAGCAAATAGGAAGGCGCGCTCATCTCCTTCCTGCGGGCGAATGTCGACGTGTTTGCGTGGCAAGCATCCGACATCCCCGGTGTTCCCAGGGAGGTGGTTGAGCACCACCTAGCTGTCTGCCCTCATGCGCGGCCCGTCAAGCAGAAGGTCAAAAAGCAGGCTCTGGAGAGGCAAGAGTTCATCATAGAGGAGATTAGGAAGTTGGAAGCGGCAGGTTTGGTGAGAGGAGTGCTCCACCCGACGTGGTTGGCCAATCCGGTAGTGGTGCGCAAGGTGAATGGGAAGTGGAGGCTGTGTATTGATTACACAGATATCAATAAGGCTTGTCCTAAGGACCCCTTCCCGTTGCCGCGCATCGACCAGATTGTTGACTCCACGGCTGGGTGTGATCTGTTATCATTCCTCGACGCCTACTCGGGCTACCACCAAATCTTCATGACAAGAGAGGATGAAGAGAAGACAGCATTCATCACCCCATGTGGTACGTATTGCTTTTTGCGGATGCCTTTCGGGCTGAAGAGTGCTGGCTCGACGTTTGCAAGAGCAGTCCAAATTGGTTTTGAACCCCAGCTCCATAGAAATATGGAAGCATACATGGATGACATAGTGGTCAAGACCAAAGACGGGGCAACTCTTGTGCAAGATCTAGAAGAGACATTTGCCAACCTACGCAAGATCAACCTCAAGCTGAACCCTGAGAAGTGTGTCTTCGGCGTTCCGTCCAGCAAGCTTCTCGGGTTCTTCGTGTCGCAGCGCGGAATCGAGGCAAACCCAGACAAAATCAAGGCTATTGAGCAGATTGAGGCGCCCAAGCGGATCAAGGATGTGCGTCGGCTCACCGGCTGCGTCGCCGCCATGAGCCGATTCATCTCCAAGTCCACCGAGCGTGCCCTTCCTTTCTTCAAAATCTTGAAGAAGGCAGGCCCAATGGAGTGGACCCCAGAAGCCGAGGCAGCATTGCAGGATCTGAAGAAATACCTTTCCTCCACGCCAATACTGGTTGCGCCTAAACCACAAGAGCCGTTGCTGCTGTATCTGGCGGCGACGAATCAAGTGGTCAGCGCCGCACTGGTGGTAGAGAGGGAGGTCGACGGGGAGGCAGTGACGGCGGCAGAACCAGTGGATGGCAAACCATAGATTCCCCCGGCAGGGCCTGGTGCCGGCAAGGCGAGGCCCCCGGCAGAGTCTGATGCCACCAAGGCAGTGCCCGCGCGGTCGAGTGAGGTGGTGCAGAAGAAGAAGATGATGCAGCACCCGCTTACTTTGTCAGCTCCCTCTTGCAGGGAGCTAGATCGAGGTACTCCGGTGTGCAGAAATTGCTCTTTGGCCTCCTTACGGCCTCGAGGAAGCTGCGTCATTACTTCCAAGCCCACGAGATCACTGTCGTCACCCGCCTCCCGTTGCAAAGGATACTGCATAACCCAGATGCAACCGGAAGGATTGTGGAATGGGCCTTGGAGTTATCAAAGTACCTCGACAATCCAGAGCAGAGTCTTGGCGAAGTTCATTGCAGAATGGACCTCAACGCCTGATGAAGAAATCCAGGAGACCACTCTCCCCGGCAAGGAAGCAGACCGCGACTGGATCATGTACTTTGATGGGGCTTCCTCGCTGCAAGGCGCCGGTGCCGGTGTGCTGCTCGTCGCGCCCACCGGAGAGCACCTCAAGTACGTGATCCAGATGCACTTCCCCAGGGAGATGTGCACCAACAACACTGCTGAGTACAAGGGATTGCTCGCCGGTCTCAGGATCGCAGCAGACCTCGGGGTTAAGAAGCTCATCGTCAGGGGTGACTCGCAGCTTGTTATTAGGCAGGTCAACAAGGATTACCAGAGCCCATTGATGGAGGCCTACGTAGATGAGGTGAGGAAGCTGGAGGAATGCTTTGACAGTATCCAAGCGGAGCACGTCCCCCGAATGGAAAACGACATCGCCGATTACCTGTCAAAGCGTGCTGCATTCAAGCTACCTGTGGAAACAGGTACCTTTTTGCTCCGGTTAACTCAACCATCCGTCGAGCCATCAACGGGGCAGAACAAGCGGAGGAAGTTAGGTCCCAGCTAGTACTTTCCTACCGAGCCCCCTGGGGCTGCCGACAAGGGTGCTGCCGCGGACGCTGGGGCTGCCCAAGAGCAACTGGCTCCGGCAGGGCGTCAAGCCCTGGCCATAGAGACAGCCGCTCACATGGCGGAAGAGATGCCTTTGGTCCTTGCCGTCGAGCCCCAGGCTCCGGCATGGGCGCAGCATACCGTCCAATTCCTCCAAACAGGGGAGCTTCCTAAGGAGCAGGAAGAAGCGGAGAAAGTAGCCCGTCGGTCTGCCCTGTACCAGTTCGTCGATGACGTCCTGTACAGGAGAAGGCCGAACGGTGTGAAACTGAAGTGTATCCCCCGGGAGGAAGGACTGGAGCTGTTGGCAGAGATACATGGAGGCATATGTGGCTCCCACATAGGGTCGAGGGCCCTTGCCGGAAAGGCGTTCCGGCAAGGTTTCTTCTAGCCCACCGCCCTCCAGGATGCGACGGCACTAGTAACCAAGTGTGAAGCGTGTCAGTTCCATTCAAAGAAGCTTCATCAACCAGCTCAAGCCCTTCAAACAATCCCTCTCTCCTGGCCATTCTCGGTCTGGGGGCTCGATATACTCGGCCCTTTCCCCCGCGCTGTCGGGGGCTTTGAGTACTTGTACGTTGCAATCGACAAGTTCACAAAGTGGCCGGAAGTGGAAGCAGTGAGAAAGGTGACTGCTCAATCAGCCGTCAAGTTCTTCAAGGGACTGGTCTGCCGTTTTGGTGTGCCAAACAAAGTCATCACCGACAACGGCACGTAGTTCACAAGCCACACCTTCATGCAATATATTCAAGACCTCGGTAGCAAGGTCTGTTTTGCTTCCATGGCACACCCACGGAGCAACGGCCAAGCGGAGAGGGCAAATGCTGAAGTGTTGCGAGGCCTGAGAACAAAGACCTTTGACAAGCTGCACAAGAGTGGAAGGCACTGGATTGATGAGTTGCCGGTGGTTCTTTGGTCGATCAGGACGACGCCAAATCGAGCCACCAGCCAGACACCTTTTGCCCTGGTATACGGGGCAGAAGCAGTTCCCCCCACGGAACTCATATACGGGTCACCTCGAGTGCTCGCTTATGATGAGCTTGAGCAAGAGCAGTTGCGCCAAGATGACGCGATGCTCCTTGAGGAAGATCGTCTTCGGGCGGCTGTGAGAGCAGCATGCTACCAACAAGCCTTGCGCCGCTACCATAGCCGCAAGGTTCATGCCCGAAGCTTTGAGGAAGGCGACCTTGTTCTTCGGCGCGTTCAGTCGGCCAAAAATTCCAACAAGTTGACGCCAAAGTGGGAAGGCCCTTATCGGGTAATGCGAGTCACCAGGCCCGGCGCAGTCCGCCTGGAGACCGAAGATGATGTCCCAGTGAGCAACTCCTGGAACATCGAGCATCTTCGCAAGTTTTACCAGTAAGGCGCGGCTTGCCGGGCCTCCCGGCAAGCCACCTTTTGTACAAGCTTTGCCGGCAAGGCATGTAACCCTTCGTACAAAGCCAGGCGCAGACCCTGAGCATAAATAAATCAAGCGTTGGCGCCCTAAGTTATAGCATGCATGCTAGGTCGAGTCTCTTCCTTGGTTAGGGTTGATAGTGCTTAGCGGCGACTAACCCCTAGCCTAGAGGTCGAGTGCGCGTCTATCTGTTTCTTTTCTGTCCTCCTTTGGTTCGCAGGGCACATGAGCACTTCTGCTGAGCTACTTGGAAGAAAGGAAATGGACCGACGCCCCGACCCCGGCAAACCAGAGTTGCCGGGGGCTGCAAGCACAAGGATCCAACCGCGGCAAGACAAGGTTGCCGGGGGCTGCAGATCCAGATAAGTCTTTCATCCTCTATCATGCATTTCGGAACGGAACTGGGATATGTGAAACCTCGTTTTATTTCTAGGCCACCGTGCTCCCCTTTTCTATACCCAAGGATTATCTCCTGGGCCCGGATTTGGTTGTAGTCGCGGTGGCAAGGAAGTAGAACGAGGAGCCTAAGCCCGCTTCATCCCTGCCTCCGCCAAGGGCGCGAGAATGGTCGAGCGAAGTGGGGGGACAGCAAGGCCTGTTGCCGGGTGAAAACGTTTATCTTAAATTGTAACAAGGATTCGCTCCTTGTCGCGGGGTCTACCCACGAACGAAAAACCCGGCAAACATCCCGTTTTCATTAAAAGCATCCCACACAAGTACAGTCCGTACGGAATGAAAAACATGAGCAAGGGGGATTACAAGCTTTAAATTTAACAAGGCCCGAAGGCTTACAGATTAAAGAAAGAGATAAGATGCCCGTGATCCCTTTCTTGTCCCTCTCCTCAGGAGGCAGGTCAAGGAGGTGAAAGGGCAAAAGGGGCGCCTAGGCGAGCTACGAGCAGTAGAAAGCACCAAGAGAACACCTCGGTGGCCGCCCACGGGTGGGCCGGTGATGACGGTGCCGGGAAAGGAGCTGGAAGACGAGGCGGCAGGACCGGCAATACGCGATGAAGGCGTCGGTGCCCGCGTACTCCGAGTTGACGGCCTTGCCGCCCGCCCTCTTCCTCTTCCGCGGCCTCCCAACGCCAGCCGCCCAAGGAGACAGCCCCGAGAAGTTCAAGGAGTTGGCCCCACCCCCGGCAAAACTCTGCCGGAGGAGCGGCCAGGTGCAGATGCTGCTGCTGCCGCACCCGCCCGGGCGCGGGGCATTCGACGCCTAGTCGGACTCGTCCCCGTCATCTGCCCCGCTATCCTCCTCATCACTTTCGCTCGAGGAAGAGCTTCCATCGTCGGAATCTCCGTCGGAGGAGCTCTCCACGCAGCACTTCAGGCGAGTCCCAAAGTCTCCGAAGACCTTGACGGAGAGCAGGCGGTCCTCCATTAATTTGAAGTAGAGGATGAGCCCCGCCGTCAGGCTGTGGATGTGAGCGAACGTCTTCCATCCACGACGGAGGTACATGACCCGAGGAGCCGGGAAGTCGACGTCGACCCACGTGCCCCCATTCCCACAGCCCCTCATGTGCAATCTGAGGGATTGGGGCGGGTCACGCTCCATCTCCCGAGCAAATGGGGCGGGAAGATGAAGACGGCGACGCGGAGGCCGGCGCAGCCTGATGAAGAACTCGCGGGGCTGGTCTCCAACATGGCCTTCCATCGGGAAGGGCATCATTGGCGGGGGCGAAGCCGACGCGCCGCCCCGTCCTCCTCTTCCCCGAGCACCACGACTTCTGTCCTGGCCTCGCCCCCGGCCTCGCCCCCTCCCCCTTCCCCTCACGGCCGGCTCCACCACCACGGGCTCAGGAGGAGGAGGGACGCGCTGTCGAGTGGCGACCCTCGCCGCCACCGTCGAGGGACCAGGATTCCCTTTCTCCATGGCGAGTAAAAGGAAGAAGCAGAAGCCAGAGGAGATAGATGACAGAAGAGTGCGGGACGCCATCCCCCCTTCCCCCTCCTTATAAAGGGGCAGGGTCGGAACTCGGCCGCCCTGCTCGGCCAATCCAGCCACCAGAGGCGCAGGGAATCGGGACCGACCCGCTGCCCCAACCAGCAACGGCCCGGTTTCCCGCCTCCACCGCTTGCCACCCCAAGCGCATGGAGGACGCATGGCGAACGTGCAGAATCGAGGGGACGGGTGAGGCGACCTCTCCCCACACCGTGATTATGGGGTGTGGACGCCTTGAAGACCGCGACCCGGCCCCGCGCGGTAAATGAGTCGCGCCTCCACGCCTTCCTCTTTTTATGGGGAAGGCACGAGCCGCCTCTTTACTACGATGGGACGCATGCATGCGGGAACTGCCCCACGCATGCCGCCCACGTCACGCGCACCCCTCCACGCCGCGCCACGCCGCGCGCGGGTCGTGGGAAGCGAAGCGCGCGAAAAGTTTTGCCGCGGTAAAAACCGCCCCGCCTGCCCGCGCACCGTTTTGGGCCTGGCCCAACAACGTGTCGCGCTTATGTGTGGCCCAGGCCCGGGGGCTCCTGTCGGCGTACAAAAGAAGGGGCGCACCTTTGTACCCCTTTACCTGTGCACGGGTAGTCGAAGCCGCGCCCACGGTCACACCAAGCAGAACAGGGGAGGTGAACCAAGGTAAAACCGAAGCCCAAGACAGCCAGAGCAACGCCAAGACCAAGATCGCAAAGAAGCAGAGGGGCGGAGCAGTTTCCCCTAGCAAGACCCTTGCCGGGGGCGGCCTCAGCGGCCCCGGCAAGACCCTTGCCGGGGGCAGCACGCCCCAAAACACCAACAGAGCGAGCCACCCTTGAGCCCACGTCCCCAAACACCATCAACCACGTTGGGCCAGGGCTCGGGAGGCACCTCTGTGGTGGCATGCAGATCTTTGTGAAGACAAGGAATATTCAAGATCAGATGAGGATTAGAAGACAACGATCCTCGGCAAGATCCTTGCCGAGGGGAACCACAAGACCCCCGGCAAGATCCTTGCCGGGGACGACAGCGCGCCACGGCGAGACCCTTGCCGGGCCACCCGGCAAGGCCCTCACCAAGGACGCCAGCGGGGCCACCGTCAGGCCCGCACCAACCAAGTTTCCACCGCCGTTCGCATGCAGCTGCCAACCCAACCAGCTGGGCAGGCACCTGCGTAGCAACATGCAGCTCCCAGGCCAACTCATCAAGCGCCTGCGTGGTGGCATGCAGATCTTCGTGAAGACCCTACCACCGCGCCACCTCAGCTGCCTGCCTGCCTACATGGCGCCGCACGCATCACTGGCCAGGGCGCGTGTCGAAGCGAGGAGGAGCGGCGACGGACGAGACGGGCCTCGCCCCCGTCCCCGATAAAGCTAGGGGACACCTCAGCAGCGCATTAAATGTGACTTGTCCTGTAATACGAGCGATAAGCTCATAGCACTGTGCACCTTTCCACCTCCTGTGTGCCACTGTGGCAGCCCCTTTCGACTATAAAAGGAGGCCCATGGCATACTGGAGAAGGATTCGGCTCTTTTGAACCACACACTCACCACAGCTAGTTCGAGAGCTCAAGAACTCTCTGAAATACACCCACCAAAGCAGGACTAGGGTTTTACGCATCCTCGCGGCCCGAACCTGGGTAAACGATCCTCGTGCTGGTTACTAATCCTGCTCTTCTCGCAACCCCGCGCCCCGGCAACCGTAGTAGGGATTCTTGTGATCCCATAGGTGTCGTTCCACACCGACACACTTTGTTTTGTCTATGTATTCACACATGTATCAAGTTTTCGGTTAATATAATTCTAGCAGGAATAATAAACATTTATCATGATATAAGGAAATAAAATAATAACTTTATTATTTCCTCTAGGGCATATTTCCTTCATTTACTAGAGTCGGTAATCTAGTTCACATCACTATGTGATTAACACCCAAAGAGTACTAAGGTGTGATCATGTTTAGCTTGTGAGAGAAGCTTAGTCGATGGGTCTGTCACATTCAGAGCCGTATGTATTTTACAAATTTTCTATGTCTACAATGCTCTGCATGGACCTACTCTAGCTAATTGCTCCCACTTTCCATATGTATCCAGATTGAGACTCGGAGTCATCCGGATCGGTGTAAAAGCTTGCATCGGCGTAACTCTTTACGACGAACTCTTTATCACCTCCATAATCGAAAAATATCTCCTTAGTCTTCTAAGGATGATGTGACGCCCGGATAATTAAGCTACAGGGAACCTTTGCTAATGATGCCATGTCACTTCGATTTTGTTGCTAATCTCACATTAGTTCGAAACCGATTTAAATTCAAAGTCAAGATCAAGCAAACAATAAAAGTTTTCAAATATTAAAACTAAAATGTTCGGAGTGAACCAAAAGTTGCATAAGTAAATATGGTGTAATAAACACATTTTTATAAAATGCCTAGATAATTTAAAATGATTTAAAACAGAAAAGAAAATAAGTAAAAGAAAGAAAAGGTGAAAACAAAACAAGACAAAAGAAAAACAAAGAAAAGCCCTCCTGGGCTTCGGCCCAGCTGACCACAGGCCCAACTGGGCCAAGCAACCAGGCCACCCGCACGCCCACCCTGCCCCCCTGCTTAACCACCCACTCCCCCCCACTCACCCACCGACACTCCCCCCCCCCCCCCCCGCCCGCCCCCCCCTCCCCCCCCCCCCCCCCCCCCGCGCAAAATATCCCCCTCTCTTCCCCCGATTGGATCGGGATCGAGGAGGGGAAACCGGTCGCCGCCGCCGCCCGGAGCGCTCCCTCGCCGGCCTGCTTCTCCTCTACGCCGTCGTCCCCGTCATCCACCTCGCACCCCACTACCCCGAACCCTCCTACCCGCGGTGAGGCCCCGATCTTCTTCCCCTGAACCTGCTGCTGCTACGCTGCGAGCCGCCCCTGCTCCCCTGCGCCCGTGTGCCGCTGCGCGCTCCCGCCCCTCGCGCGCGCGTCTGCGCCTTCCCGTGCCGCAGCCTCCTCCCCACTCGGCCGCTCACGGCTCTCTGCCTCGCCCCGCTCCCGCGGGCTGCTACTGCACTACTCCGCCCGTGCGCGCACGCCCACGTCGTTGTGCCCTTGCCTGCCTCCGCGCCGTGCCCCGCGCCGCCCGGGCCTCGCCTCCGTCGCCGCTTCTCTCCCGCATCGTGGCATCCCCAACTCCCGCACTACCGTGCCGCCCCGCCTCTACCGCTGCTTGCCGCCGCCTCCCTGCCGCCGGCCTCGCCCCGACTGGCCTCGGCTCCCCGTCGTCCGCTAGCGCGCCGTCGCCCCAGAACGATTCCGCCACCGCCTGCCTGCCCCGCATCGGTGGCGCTGCTGCGGCCTCACTGGCCCGCGCGCCGGCCCGCAGCGCCTCCCTGCTCGCGCGCGACGCCGCTGGGTGCCGGTGCTCGTCCCGCGCATCCTCATCTAGCCCCGCCACGCCGCTACTCCGGCCAGGGCCATGGGCCACGCGCCGGCCCCACTCCCTTCACCCACCGGCCGCTGCGCCCTATTGGGCGGGCTGGCGCCCATCGCCCGGCTCCGTCCGGCGCCCGTAACCGCCACCCGCGCCCGTTAAGGCCTCTGGGCCAGTGACAAACGGGGCCCACGCCCTGAGAACCAAAAAAATAAAAAATAAATAAATAAAAAATATTAATTAATTAATTAACTAACTAAATTAAATAACTTAATTAATTGAGTTTAATTAACCTAATCAATTAACTAAACTAATTAAACCTGCTTAGTTAGTCTTAGACAATGACAGTGGGACCCACATGTCAGTTTGACTAGGTCAACTGACTAGTTGACTGCTGACATCACCCTGACATCATGCTGGCGTCATAATTGCATTTTCTAATTAAATTAATTCTGTTAATTCTAAAAATGAATTAAATATTTAAAAAATAATATAAAATAATCCGTAGCTCGGATGAAAATACTTTCTACATGAAAGTTGCTCAGAACGACGAGACGAATCCGGATACGAAGCCCGTTCGTCCGCCACACATCCCTAACATATCGAACTCGCAACTTTCCCCCTCCGTTTCATCTGTCCGAAAATGCGAAACATCGGGAATACTTTCCCAGATGTTTCCCCCCTTCGCTGGTATCACATATCCCTGCGTTACGTAACCCCTAGCACAACATATTGCCGCGTCTTGCTTTGTGTTACCTTTGATTGCTCTGTTATTTATTGTGTTCCCCCTCCGTTACTTCTTTCCGGTAGGCTCCGAGACCGTTGCCGATACCCCTGTGATCGGCTACATCGACGACGACCCATTCTTCTTGCCAGAGCAACCAGGCAAGCCCCCCCCCTTGATCACCAGATATCGCCTACTCTACTCTCTACTGCTTGCATTAGAGTAGTGTAGCATGTTACTGCTTTCGTTTAATCCTATTCTGTTGCATAGCCTGTCATTGTTGCTACAGTTGTTACCCTTACCTGCTATCCTACTGCTTAGTATAGGATGCTAGTGTTCCATCAGTGGCCCTACACTCTTGTCCGTCTGCCATGCTATACTACTGGGCCGTGATCACTTCGGGAGGTGATCACGGGTATATACTATATACTTTATATACATGACCATGTGGTGACTAAAGTCGGGTCGGCTCGTTGAGTACCCGCAAGTGATTCTGATGAGGGGGCTGAAAGGACAGGTGGCTCCATCCCGGTAGAGGTGGGCCTGGGTTCCTGACGGCCCCCGACTGTTACTTTATGGCGGAGCGACAGGGCAGGTTGAGACCACCTAGGAGAGAGGTGGGCCTGGCCCTGGTCGGCATTCGCGGATACTTAACACGCTTAACGAGATCTTGGTATTTGATCTGAGTTTGGCCATTTGGTCTATACGCACTAACCAACTACGCGGGAACAGTGATGGGCACTCGACGTCGTGGTATCAGCCAAAGCTCTTCTTGACGTCAGCGACGGAGCGGCGTGCGCCGGATTGGACTGGAACGCGTGCTAGGCTAGGTCTGCTTCCGGCCGCCCTCGCAACGTGCAGGTGTGCAATGGGCGATGGGCCCAGACCCCTGCGCGCATAGGATTTAGACCGGCGTGTTGACTTCTCTGTTGAGCCTAGGTGGGGCTGCGACGTGTTGATCTTCCGAGGCCGGGCATGACCCAGGAAAGTGTGTCCGGCCAAATGGGATCAAGCGTGTTGGGTTATGTGGTGCACCCCTGCAGGGAAGTTTATCTATTCGAATAGCCGTGTCCCTCGGTAAAAGGACGACCCGGAGTT
This sequence comes from Aegilops tauschii subsp. strangulata, assembly GCF_002575655.3. NCBI lineage: Eukaryota > Viridiplantae > Streptophyta > Magnoliopsida > Poales > Poaceae > Aegilops > Aegilops tauschii. The sequence goes on from NC_053039.3 coordinate 475,290,789, forward strand.
GTACCTTGACCTTATGACAACTAGAACTGGATACTTAATAAAACACACCCTTCCAAGTGCCAGATATAACCCGGTGATCGCTCTCTAACAGGGCGACGAGGAGGGGATCGCCGGGTAGAATTATGTTATGCGATGCTACTTGGTGAACTTACCATCTACTCTCTTCTACATGCTGCAAGATGGAGGTGGTCAGAAGCGTAGTCTTCGACAGGATTAGCTATCCCCCTCTTATTCTGGCATTCTGCAATTCAGTCCACTGATATGGCCCTTTACACATATACCCATGCATATGTAGTGTAGCTCCTTGCTTGCGAGTGCTTTGGATGAGTACTCACGGTTGCTTTTCTCCCTCTTTTCCCCCTTTCCTTTCTACCTGGTTGTCGCAACCAGATGCTGGAGCCCAGGAGCCAGACGCCACCGTCGACGACGACTCCTACTACACCGGAGGAGCCTACTACTACGTACACGCCGCTGACGACAACCAGGAGTAGTTAGGAGGATCCCAGGCAGGAGGCCTGCGCCTCTTTCGATCTGTATCCCAGTTTGTGCTAGCCATCTTATGGCAACTTGTTTAACTTATGTATGTACTCAGATATTGTTGCTTCCGCTGACTCGTCTATGATCGAGCACTTGTATTCGAGCCCTCGAGGCCCCTGGCTTATATTATGATGCTTGTATGACTTATTTATGTTTTAGAGTTGTGTTGTGATATCTTCCCATGAGTCCCTGATCTTGATCGTACATGTTTGCGTGCATGATTAGTGTACGATCAAATCGGGGGCGTCACAAGTTGGTATCAGAGCCGACTGCCTGTAGGAATCCCCCTTTCCAATTCCTTGGCCGAAGTCGAGTCTAGTCATTGCTAAACTTTTACTAACATGGCTGTGTGGCTTACGGGCCCACGTCGCCATTGGGTGGTATTAGGATCTTTTACTTCTTGTTTATACTCTGGGACTCTGATCTCTCTTCTATTCGGGTAAGTGAATTTTGCTAAATCTAACATTAGGATCTCGTTATCACTTTCACCCGGAGAGCCCCTTATTGCTGATGATCGTCTGCTGCACGTGAAGACCCTGAAGATACTCTCCGCTGATAACCCGAGAACTTGTGTTCATCGCTTTTGCAATTCCCTTTCATCGGTAAACTCCTATGGATAACCACGTATACTCGCTATTCATACAATGTTTCCCGGTTGATCTTGTTACTACAAGATACCCCGTAATTCACTTTGTTGTTACGAGAATCCTTTGAGCTTACTGCCTTGCTGTTCTTTGTCACCTGAATACCCCTACGGATAATTCTCGCACTTACCGAGTATCCGCTCATCCCCAGTTGATTCAAGTATTTCACAAAAGTGTTCAAAATATCATTCGATCTTCCGAAAATCTTCAGGAGCCTTTTTGCTCTTGAAATTCTTGCTTACTTGCATTATGATTAATCTTAAGTCTCGTAATCTTATTGGCATCTCTTGTCATTATCATTTTGAGTCCGTTGATTCAATTTGTTGCGAATGCTCGCAATCCTCAATCAGATCCTAGAATTCATCCTTCCGGCTCAGACGTCATTTGAAACGTGAGCTGGTTCTCCCCCAATCAAATTGTCATCGATTGTGCCCCTATGTCTATTGAACTTATCCATCCTTGATCAGAGCGTCTATTTCTGATCCTTCTCTTTGTAAATCATAATTCCTTTGCAATTGAGCTCTAAGTTACTTAGTTGTTTCTATAATCCAAGGTCTTTGCATTGATTCTTCCTCTGGTTGTGTGCCGATACTCACGTCAAATCCTTTATGGACCATCATAACCTTGTTGGATTTTATCCGACGACGTCCTTCATATTCAATAACTTTGTGAGTCTTTTCTCGGATACATAATGCCTTTGGTAAATTGTATCCTATGCTTTGTCAATAATGCTCTCCTTTCGAGCTTGTGTTATTTACTCCTGAAGTTTGCGGTATATGTTCCCAAGATGCCCCTATGGGTTGAAGCCTTCTCTAATCCGTGTGAACCCGAAAGTTTTCACGAGTCATACTCTTCTGGTGCTTCGCCAGATAAAATTTCAGCACTACAACTTCTTCGTAAACGAGAAGTGAATGAAAGGTTATGCATTGCAGAAGTGGGAGTCGACCTTGAACATTTGTGTTCATGCCCACGGACACGATGTGGAACTTATCATGAAAGCTTCTTGCAAGAATATTTAAACATTCGAATAATTCTTCCGATGTAGTAAATTGGATCCCCTGCAGTTATGGTTTCAACCATTCTAACCTTATTCAATACATCTGGAAGGAAACCATTCCATTGCCTCGTCTATCATGACAAGATTAAAGTATCTGCTATTGCAAGTCTACACTCCAGTTCAGTTTCTATGCTGATCTTCCCTTGAGTAGTACCCTCAAGTATCTCGAGAATACCACGGAACTACCTAACTTCTTATGAGTTCTTCATCAACTAATATTCTTGTCGATTCCATTTTTTCCAACGGGTTCTGAGTTGTTAGAACCCCTCAAGGACACCGATAAGTGAATCAATTCCGCACTCCGATTCAATAACTCTAAGTATTTTTGTTGCTTACGAGTTTAATAATCCTTCAAGTCATTCCTAGCCTGCTCGGCTATGTCATTATTGTGCCGGTTTTAACTGTGCTACCTGGACCTTCCCAGCGCACAAATTCGACAGTGAGCTAATCTTGCGTCGATCTTCCTCGTCATATCACTTCTCCTTGAACAACAAACTTGATTTCGAGTTTGTGTCCTAACCGTGGTTCCAATAACCTTTCGCTTTCATCATTCCTTTGACTTGATGTCATCGTCGATCAATTACATCTTCTTGAAAACCTCTCGACAAATTTTTCGTGATCATTGTCAACAATTTGACTTCTTCCAAGTTGTGTGTTGAAATTCAGGATGAGAAATACCATCCTTGCCCCTCGATGAATTGTGTTATCATCGACAACATTCTTGCCTCCCCCAACACAAACTTGTTCATATTTTGTGTTGTATCTTGATTTCCCTGCTATCCAACTTATGTTATGTTCTACCGTGGAGTATTACCATCTTTGATGTCAAGAATGTCGTGAGCATTACTCCACCTCTTAATAATTCTTGGTACAGTGATACTTCTCGCCATCACCATTCTTTCTTGGTCCCCGTGTTGTTTCTGAACGAAATACTGACAAATGGTCTGTGATGTGTAAATTCTAAACTTCTAGCAACCCTATTGCTTTGAAGTTATTGGTCTATAGTTTCATTCTACGTCTATGGCTTGATGAATCATCATTCGAACATTGATCGTGCTACCTAGCCCATATTTCAGGTGCACATTTCAACAAATGTTTAACTGTGTATGTTTTCCTCGAGCATACATCATTAAGTCATTCGATCTAGTTAGTGTTATCTCCTTGTTCACATAGTTGTGGAAATCCATCTTTTGGAAATCTCAATGGATTGTCGCTGAGTCAATCAGTCACCTCCTCACCTCTCCTTGATTTAATGATGAACCCTTGTTCGGAACTCGCTTCCATAGTTCATCTCCCGAGAATCTTCGATGTCGTTCCGACAATTTGTGTTGCACCTTTCTTCTCAGGCATCCTGAGTCTGAGTTATCCTGACACCAATCAGATCTGAATCTCGGTCAGATATGATGGTTGGAACATATTTCCAAGAGTTATAACGTTGGTCTATTTATGACCCGGTAAGGTGATGTCATGCCTAACACACCTGGCCGGAGGACCTATTGTTATAAGTTTCCCTTTTTAGCAAGGTTAGCTATTCTTCCATGAGGAAATTGTAAGACCTACTCCATAAGTTGTTCCTGATGGATCCTTTGTGTATCCATAGCCTGATCTTACCTAATGACCATGTCAATGCTATCTCGAAGCATGTCTGTGGTACTCCGATCTTCAATAAAAACATTTGAAGCACAATGCTAAATTTTCGTTATCAATTATTCAAACACCGTTGTTTGGGTAATGTCATGAACTTCCTCTTCCCTAACCTAAATGGTTCTCTTCTAACCATTGTCCTTGGGAAGGATATACCCCTGAAATATGTGTTTAAACAAATTTTCCTTTCCATTGTTCTGTTTAATCTGATAATCATATTTTCCTTTCCATTGGTTGGTTTAACGTTTCTGGTGGTCATTATGATCTAAGCAGTATTAATTCCCTGCTTGTGCAAACACCTCGGTGTACAACTCTGTCAGTAATACCCTGTTACTATTGTTGGTGACATTCCGGTAACCACCGACGGACGAGAACTTTGCCTATTGGTCCGCCTCGTTTCAACGAGCAGGAAAATGGTTCTCTTCGTCCCTCGCCCTTGGTACCGACGATGTTGCTGACATATAACTGACAGGCTACCCTCTGACATGCCTTGCTATCATGATCGTGCAAGATGCCACCGCCCTTCCTACTTTAACCACATGGTGGGCCCATAACCCACAGTTCCACAGGATCAAAACCTGACTCTCTTGCACTCCTTGTTCCCAAGATTGTTCCTCGCGTGTGGCCTCGTATGCAATTCACGAGCTACCTTCCGAGAGATCATCAATTCTGGTATGAAACACAATAATTATTCCCGTTGCTCTAAACCCCTTTCACACTCTGTTTTCGACAACGAACGATTATATATCCGCTTGAAACTTCTTATGGTACCTTCGAACCTTACTCTCGATGTGTTTTAATTGTTCAACCCGAGAGTACCATATGCTCATTCATGGGATTATCCCAGATTATTACCCTTATAGCATTCTGTCATTACCGATCTGCCCCGTTACCTATTCGTAAGTACGAAGGAACCCCCGAAGAAAGGATGGCGACTTCATAATGATGACCTGAAGTAGTGGAATGAAGACGTCAATGTAATGGATCGACCTTTTCCAGAAGAGCAACCAAGGCCGATAAGATCCGTTAGAATTTCGTAACTAGACCTCCCCCCCCCCCCACCTTCTCTACCTCTTAAATCTCGGGACGAGATTTCTGGTAGTGGAGGAGAATTGTGACGCCCGGATAATTAAGCTACAGTGAACCTCTGCTAATGATGCCACGTCACTTCGATTTCTGTTGCTAATCTCACGTTAGTTCGAAACCGATTTAAATTCAAAGTCAAGATCAAGCAAACAATAAAAGTTTTCAAATATTAAAACTAAAATGTTCGGAGTGAACCAAAAGTTGCATAAGTAAATATGGTGTAATAAACACATTTTTATAAAATGCCTAGATAATTTAAAATGATTTAAAACAGAAAAGAAAATAAGTAAAAGAAAGAAAAGGTGAAAACAAAACAAGACAAAAGAAAAACAAAGAAAAGCCCCCCCGGGCTTCGGCCCAGCTGACCACAGGCCCAATTGGGCCAAGCAACCAGGCCACCCGCACGCCCACCCTGCCCCCCTGCTTAACCACCCACTCCCCCCCCCCACTCACCCACCGACACTCCCCCCCCCCCCCCCCCCCCGCAAAATATCCCCCTCTCTTCCCCCGATTGGATCGGGATCGAGGAGGGGAAACCGGTCGCCGCCGCCGCCCGGAGCGCTCCCTCGCCGGCCTGCTTCTCCTCTACGCCGTCGTCCCCGTCATCCACCTCGCGCCCCACTGCCCCGAACCCTGCTACCCGCGGTGAGGCCCCGACCTCTTCTTCCCCTGAACCTGCTGCTGCTACGCTGCGAGCCGCCCCTGCTCCCCTGCGCCCGTGTGCCGCTGCGAGCTCCCGCCCCTCGCGCGCGCGTCTGCGCCTTCCCGTGCCGCGGCCTCCTCCCCGCTCGGCCGTTCACGCCTCCCTGCCTCGCCCCGCTCCCGCAGGCTGCTACTGCACTACTCCGCCCGTGCGCGCACGCCCACGTCGATGTGCCCTTGCCTGCCTCCGCGCCGTGCCCCGCGCCGCCCGGGCCTCGCCTCCGTGCCGCTTCTCTCCCGTACCGTGGCCATCCCCAGCTCCCGCTACTACCGTGCCGCCCCGCCTCCACCGCTGCTTGCCGCCGCCTCCCTGCCGCCGGCCTCGCCCCGACTGGCCTCGGCTCCCCGCCGTCCGCTAGCGCGCCGTCGCCCCAGAACGATTCCGCCACCGCCTGCCTGCCCCGCATCGGTGGCGCTGCTGCGGCCTCGCTGGCCCGCGCGCCCGGCCCACAGCGCCTCCCTGCTCGCGCGCGACGCCGCTGGGTGCCGGTGCTCGTCCCGCGCATCCTCATCTAGCCCCGCCACGCCGCTGCTCCGGCCACGGCCAAGGGCCACGCGCCGGCCCCATCCCCTTCACCCACCGGCCGCTGCGCCCTATCGGGCGGGCTGGCGCCCATCGCCCGGCTCCGTCCGGCGCCCGTAACCGCCACCCGCGCCCGTTAAGGCCTCTGGGCCAGTGACAAACGGGGCCCACGCCCTGAGAACCAAAAAAATAAAAAATAAATAAATAAAAAATATTAATTAATTAATTAACTAACTAAATTAAATAACTTAATTAATTGAGTTTAATTAACCTAATCAATTAACTAAACTAATTAAACCTGCTTAGTTAGTCTTAGACAATGACAGTGGGACCCACATGTCAGTTTGACTAGGTCAACTGACTAGTTGACTGCTGACATCACCCTGACATCATGCTGGCGTCATAATTGCATTTTCTAATTAAATTAATTCTGTTAATTCTAAAAATGAATTAAATATTTAAAAATTAATATAAAATAATCCGTAGCTCGGATGAAAATACTTTCTACATGAAAGTTGCTCAGAACGACAAGACGAATCCGGATACGCAGCCCGTTCGTCCGCCACACATCCCTAACATATCGAACTCGCAACTTTCCCCCTCCGTTTCATCTGTCCGAAAATGCGAAACATCGGGAATACTTTCCTGGATGTTTCCCCCCTTCGCTGGTATCACATATCCCTGCGTTACGTCACCCCTAGCACAACGTATTGCCGCGTCTTGCTTTGTGTTACCTTTGCTTGCTCTGTTATTTATTGTGTTCCCCCTCCGTTACTTCTTTCCGGTAGGCTCCGAGACCGTTGCCAATACCCCTGTGATCGGCTACATCGACGACGACCCCTTCTTCTTGCCAGAGCAACCAGGCAAGCCCCCCCTTGATCACCAGATATCGCCTACTCTACTCTCTACTGCTTGCATTAGAGTAGTGTAGCATGTTACTGCTTTCGGTTAATCCTATTCTGTTGCATAGCCTGTCATTGTTGCTACAGTTGTTACCCTTACCTGCTATCCTACTGCTTAGTATAGGATGCTAGTGTTCCATCAGTGGCCCTACACTCTTGTCCGTCTGCCATGCTATACTACTGGGCCGTGATCACTTCGGGAGGTGATCACGGGTATATACTATATACTTTATATACATGACACATGTGGTGACTAAAGTCGGGTCGGCTCGTTGAGTACCCGCAAGTGATTCTGATGAGGGGGCTGAAAGGACAGGTGGCTCCATCCCGGTAGAGGTGGGCCTGGGTTCCTGACGGCCCCCGACTGTTACTTTATGGTGGAGCGACAGGGCAGGTTGAGACCACCTAGGAGAGAGGTGGGCCTGGCCCTGGTCGGCGTTCGCGGATACTTAACACGCTTAATGAGATCTTGGTATTTGATCTGAGTCTGGCCATTTGGTCTATACGCACTAACCAACTATGCGGGAACAGTTATGGGCACTCGACGTCGTGGTATCAGCCGAAGCTCTTCTTGACGTCAGCGACGGAGCGGCGCGCGCCGGATTGGACTGGAACGCGTGCTAGGCTAGGTCTGCTTCCGGCCGCCCTCGCAACGTGCAGGTGTGCAATGGGCGACGGGCCCAGACCCCTGCGCGCATAGGATTTAGACCGGCGTGTTGACCTCTCTGTTGAGCCTAGGTGGGGCTGCGACGTGTTGATCTTCCGAGGCCGGGCATGACCCAGGAAAGTTTGTCCGGCCAAATGGGATCAAGCGTGTTGGGTTATGTGGTGCACCCCTGCAGGGAAGTTTATCTATTCGAATAGCCGTGTCCCTCGGTAAAAGGACGACCCGGAGTTGTACCTTGACCTTATGACAACTAGAACTGGATACTAAATAAAACACACCCTTCCAAGTGCCAGATATAACCCGGTGATCGCTCTCTAACAGGGCGACGAGGAGGGGATCGTCGGGTAGGATTATGCTATGCGATGCTACTTGGTGAACTTACCATCTACTCTCTTCTACATGCTGCAAGATGGAGGTGGCCAGAAGCGTAGTCTTCGACAGGATTAGCTATCCCCCTCTTATTTTGGCATTCTGCAGTTCAGTCCACCGATATGGCCCTTTACACATATACCCATGCATATGTAGTGTAGCTCCTTGCTTGTGAGTGCTTTGGATGAGTACTCACGGTTGCTTTTCTCCCTCTTTTCCCCCTTTCCTTTCTACCTGGTTGTCGCAACCAGATGCTGGAGCCCAGGAGCCAGACGCCACCGTCGACGACGACTCCTACTACACCGGAGGAGCCTACTACTATGTACACGCCGCTGACGACAACCAGGAGTAGTTAGGAGGATCCCAGGCAGGAGGCCTGCGCCTCTTTCGATCTGTATCCCAATTTGTGCTAGCCATCTTATGGCAACTTGTTTAACTTATCTCTGTACTCAGATATTGTTGCTTCCGCTGACTCGTCTATGATCGAGCACTTGTATTCGAGCCCTCGAGGCCCCTGGCTTGTATTATGGTGCTTGTATGACTTATTTATGTTTTAGAGTTGTGTTGTGATATCTTCCCGTGAGTCCCTGATCTTGATCGTACACGTTTGCGTGCATGATTAGTGTACGGTCAAATCGGGGGTGTCACAGATGATTTGACCGCTGTTAAGTGATCTACTCCTAGATCACTACTGTACTCACTTGCCAAAATCATGCTAAGGTATACAATAGGTCTGGTACACAGCATAGCATACTTTATAGAACCTATGACTGAGGCATAGGGAATGACTTTTCATTCTCTTCCTATTTTCTGCCGTGGTCGGGTTTTGAGTCTTTACTCAACTTCACATCTTATAACTCAGGCAAGAACTCCTTATTTGACTGATCCATTTTGAACTTCTTCAAAATCTTATCAAGGTATGTACTCATTGAAAGTCTTATCAAGCGTCTTGATCTATCTTTATAGATCTTGATGCCTAATATGTAAGTAGCTTTACTGAGGTCTTTCTTTGGAAAAAAATGCTTTCAAACACTCCTTTATGCTTTCGAGAAAAATTCTACATAATTTTCGATCAAAAATATGTCATTCACATATATTTATCAGAAAGGCTGTAGTGCTCCCACTCACTTTCTTGTAAATATAGGCTTCACCAAAAGTCTGTATAAAACCATATGCTTTGATCACTTTATCAAAGCGTATATTCCAACTCCGAGATGCTTGCACCAGTCCATAGATGGATCGCTGGAGCTTGCACACTTTGTTAGCACCTTTAGGATTGACAAAACCTTCTTGTTGCATCATATACAACTCTTCTTTCAGAAATCCATTAAGGAATGCAGTTTTGACATCCATTTGCCAGATTTCATAAAATGTGGCAATTGCTAACATGATTCGGACAGACTTAAGCATCGCTACGAGTGAGAAAATCTTATCGTAGTCAACACCTTGAACTTGTCGAAAACTTTTTGCGACAATTCGAGCTTTGTAGATAGTAACACTACTATCAGCGTCCGTCTTCCTCTTGAAGATCCATTTATTCTCAATGGCTCGCCGATCATCGGGCAAGTCAATCAAAGTCCATACTTTGTTCTCATACATGGATCCCATCTCAGATTTCATGGCCTCAAGCCATTTCGCGGAATCTGGGCTCATCATTGCTTCCTCATTGTTCGTAGGTTTGTCATGGTCTAGTAACATGACTTCCAGAAAGTATTACCGTACCACTCTGGTGCGGACCGTACTCTGGTTGACCTACGAGGTTCGGTAGTAACTTGCTCTGAAGTTTCATGATCATCATCATTAGCTTCCTCACTAATTGGTGTAGGAATCACTCGAACTGATTTTTGTGATGAACTACTTTCCAATTCGGGAGAAGGTACAATTACCTCATCAAGTTCTACATTCCTCCCACTCACTTCTTTCAAGAGAAACTTATTCTCTAGAAAGGATCCATTCTTAGCAACGAATATCTTCCCTTCGGATCTTTGATAGAAGGTGTACCCAATAGTTTCCTTTGGGTATCCTATGAAGACGCATTTCTCCAATTTGGGTTCGAGCTTATCAGGTTGAAATTTTTTCACATAAGCATCACAGCCCCAAACTTTAAGAAATGACAGCTTAGGTTTCTTGCTAAACCACAGTTCATATGGTGTCATCTCAACGGATTTAGATGGTGCCCTATTTAACGTGAATGCAACTGTCTCTAATGCATAACCCTAAAACGATAGTGGTAAATCGGTAAGAGACATCATAGATCACACCATATCTAATAAAGTACGGTTATGACATTCGGACACACCATTACGTTGTGGTGTTCCAGGTGGCGTGAGCTGCGAAACTATTCCACATTGTTTCAAATGAAGACCAAACTCGTAACTCAAATATTCACCTCCACGATCGGATCGTAGAAACTTTATTTCTTGTTACGATGATTTTCTACTTCACCCTGAAATTCTTTGAACTTTTCAAATGTTTCAGACTTATGTTTCATCAAGTTGATATACCCATATCTACTCAAATCATCTGTGAAGCTCAGAAATAACGATACCCGCTATGAGCCTCAACACTCATCGGACCGCATACATCAATACGTATTATTTCCAACAAGTCTGTTGCTCGCTCCATTGTACTGGAGAACGGAGTCTTAGTCATCTTGCCCATGAGGCATGGTTCGCAAGCATCAAGTGATTCCAAAAGCCCATCAGCATGGAGTTTCTTCATGTGCTTTACACCAATATGACTGATGTCTACTACACAACCTTCTCCTTGTAGACGTTATTGGGCCTCCAACTGCAGAGGTTTGTAGGACAGTAGCAAATTTCCCTCAAGTGGATGACCTAAGGTTTATCAATCCGTGGGAGGCGTAGGTTGAAGATGGTCTCTCTCAAACAACCCTGCAACCAAATAACAAAGAGTCTCTTGTGTCCCCAACACACCCAATACAATGGTAAATTGTATAGGTGCACTAGTTCGGCGAAGAGATGGTGATACAAGTGCAATATGGATGGTAGATATAGGTTTTTGTAATCTGAAAATATAAAAACAGCAAGGTAACAAGTGGTAAAAGTGAGCGTAAACGGTATTGCAATGCTTCGAAACAAGGCGTAGGGTTCATACTTTCACTAGTGCAAGTTCTCTCAACAATAATAACATAACTGGATCATATAACTATCCCTCAACATGCAACAAAGAGTCACTCCAAAGTCACTAATAGCGGAGAACAAACGAAGAGATTATTGTAGGGTATGAAACCACCTCAAAGTTATTCTTTCTGATCGATCTATTCAAGAGTCCATAGTAAAATAACACAAAGCTATTCTTTCCGTTCGATCTATCATAGAGTTCGTACTAGAATAACACCTTAAGACACAAATCAACCAAAACCCTAATGTCACCTAGATACTCCAATGTCACCTCAAGTATCCGTGGGTATGATTATACGATATGCATCACACAATCTCAGATTCATCTATTCAACCAACACAAAGAACTTCAAAGAGTGCCCCAAAGTTTCTACTGGAGAGTCAAGACGAAAACGTGTGCCAACCCCTATGCATAGATTCCCAAGGTCACGGAACCCGCAAGTTGATCACCAAAACATACATCAAATGAATCAATAGAATACCCAATTGTCACCACGGGTATCCCACGCAAGACATACATCAAGTGTTCTCAAATCCTTAAAGACTCAATCCGATAAGATAACTTCAAAGGGAAAACTCAATCCATTACAAGAGAGTAGAGGGGGAGAAACATCATAAGATCCAACTATAATAGCAAAGCTCACGGTACATCAAGATCGTGTCAAATCAAGAACATGAGAGAGAGAAAGATCAAACACATAGCTACTGGTACATACCCTCAGCCCCGAGGGTGAACTACTCCCTCCTCGTCATGGAGAGCGTCGAGATGATGAAGATGGCCACCGGTGAGGGATCCCCCCTCTGGCAGGGTGCCGGAACAGGGTCCCGATTGGTTTTTGGTGGCTACAGAGGCTTGCGGCGGCAGAACTCCTGATCTAGGTTATTTTCTGGAGTTTCTGTATTTATAGGAATTTTTGGCGTAGGTCTCGCGTCAGGGGGGTTTCCGAGTCGTCCACGAGATAGGGGCCCATGCCCAGGGGGGTAGGGCGCGCCCTCCACCCTCGTGGATAGCTCGGGACTCTTCTGGCCCAACTCTTTTACTTCGTGGGCTTCTTTTGGTCCATAAAAAATCATCAAAAATTGGCACGTCAATTGGACTCCGTTTGGTATTCCTTTTCTGTAAAACTCAAAAACAAGGAAAAAACAGAAACTGGCACTGGGCTCTAGGTTAATAGGTTAGTCCCCAAAATCATATAAAATAGCATATAAATGCATATAAAACATCTAAGATGGATAATATAATAGCATGGAACAATCAAAAATTATAGATACGTTGGAGACGTATCAAGCATCCCCAAGCTTAATTCCTGCTCGTCCTCGAGTAGGTAAATGATAAAAACAGAATTTTTGATGTGGAATGCTACCTAACATATTTATCAATGTAATCTTCTCTAATGTGTCAAGAATGTTCAGATCCGGAAGATTCAAAACAAAAGTTTAATATTGACATAAAATGATAATACTTCAAGCATACTAACAAAGCAATTATGTCTTCTCAAAATAACATGGCCAAAGAAAGTTCGTCCCTACAAAATCATATAGTTTGGCTATGCTCCATCTTCATCACACAAAATATTCAAATAATGCACAACCCCGGTTTCAGCCAAGCAATTGTCTCATACTTTAGCCTTTTCAAACTTTTTCAACTTTCACGCAATACATGAGCGTGAGCCATGGACATAGCACTATGGGTGGAATAGAATATGATAATGGGGGTTGTGTGGAGAAGACAAAAAAGGAGAAAGTCTCACATTGACGCGGCTAATCAACGGGCTAGGGAGATACCCATCAATTGATGTCAATGCAAGGAGTAGGGATTGCCATGCAACGGATGCACTAGAGCTATAAATGTATGAAAGCTCAACAAAAGAAACTAAGTGGGTGTGCATCCAACTTGCTTGCTCATGAAGACCTAGGCATTTGAGGAAGCCCATTGTTGGAATATACAAGCCAAGTTCTATAATGAAAAATTCCCACTAGTATATGAAAGTGACAAAATAAGAGACTCTCTATCATAAAGATCATGGTGCTACTTTGAAGCACAAGTGTGGAAAAAGGATAGTAACATTGTCCCTTTTATTCTTCCCCCTTTTGGGGGGGGGTTCTTTTTTTTCCTTTTTTTGGCCTTTTTTTGCCTTTCCTCTTTTTTTATTTGGCCTTTTTTTCGGGACAATGCTCTAATAATGATGATCATCACACTTCTATTTAATTACAACTCAAAGATTACAACTCGATACTAGAACAAAATATGAATCTATATGGATGCCTCCCGCGGTGTACCGGAATAGGCAATGAATCAAGAGTGACATGTATGAAAAATTATGCATGGTGGCCTTGCCACAAATACGATGTCAACTACATGATCATGCAAGGCAATATGACAATGATGAAACGTGCCATAATAAATGAAACGGTTTAAAGTTGCATGGCAATATATCTCGGAATGGCTATGGAAATGCCATAATAGGTAGGTATGGTGGCTATTTTGAGGAAGATATAAGGAGGTTTATGTGTGATAGAGTGTATCATATCACGGGGTTTGGATGCACCGGCGAAGTTTGCACAAACTCTCAATGTGAGAAAGGGCAATGCACGGTACTGAAGAGGCTAGCAATGATGGAAAGGTGAGAGTGCGTATAATCCATGGACTCGACATTAGTCATAAAGAACTCACATACTTATTGCAAAAATCTACAAGTCATCAAAACCAAGCACTACACGCATGCTCCTAGGGGAAGGGTTGGTAGGATTTAACCATCGCGCGATCCCGACCTCCACACAAAGGATGACAATCAAAGAAATACCCCATGCTTCAAATTTGTTACACAACTGTTACCATACGTGCATGCTACGGGACTTGCAAACCTCAACACAAGTATTTCTAAAATTCACAATTACTCTACTAGCATGACTCTAATATCACCATCTTCATATCTCAAAACAATCATAAAGAATCTAACTTCTCTTAGTATTCAATGCACTTTATATAAAGTTTTTATTATATCCCTCTTGGATGCCCATCATATTGGGACTAAATTCATAACCAAAGCAAATTACCATGCTGTTCTAAAAGACTCTCAAAATAATATAAGTGAAGCATGAGAGTTCATCTATTTCTTCAAAATAAAACCACCGCCGTGCTCTAAAAGGATATAAGTGAAGCACTAGAACAAATGAAAAACTACTCCGAACGATATAAGTGAAGATCAATGAGTAGTCGAATAATTATGCAACTATGTGAAGACTCTCTAACATTTAAGAATTTTGGAGCTTGGTATTTTATTTAAACAGCAAGCAAAACAAAATAAAATGGCGTTGCAGGGATAGCACACATCATGTGAAGAAGCAAAAACTTAGGCTTAACCGATACTAACCGATAATTGTTGAAGAAGAAAGGTGGGATGCCTACCGGGGCATCCCCAAGCTTAGATGCTTGAGACTTCTTGAAATATTATCTTGGGGTGCCTTGGGAATCCCCAAGCTTGAACTTTTGCGTCTCCTTAATTCCTCTCATATCATGGTTTACCTAAATCTTCAAAAAACTTCATCCACACAAAACTCAACAAGAACTCGTGAGATAAGTTAGTATAAACCAATGCAAAAACCTTATCATTTTCTACTGTAACAAATCACTAAATTATTATTCAACATTGCATACTAAATGCCTCTGCATATTTAATACTCCTATCCTCAAATAGAATCACTAAATAAGCAAACATATGCAAACAATGCAAACATAACAGCAATCTGCCAAAACAGTACAGTCTGTAAAGAATGCAAGATTCATCAAACTTCCCTAACTCCAAACATTATGAAATTCAACCACACTGTAGAAAATTTATCAGATCTTATTATGCAAAAAGTTTCAACATTTTATCATATTCTGGCTTTTCTAGGGAATTTTCGCAACAGCGATAAACTTTCTGTTTTGAAACAGCAACATGTATACTTGCAAAATAAGCATGGTAAAGGCTATCCTTGACATTTTTATTGAAAATAAAGATGCAAAACATTATTCTAAATAACAGCAAGCAAATACTAACAAAAGAAAATGACGCTCCAAGCAAAAAACATATCATGTGGTGAATAAAAATATAGCCTCAAGTAAAGTTACCGATGAACGAAGAGGAAACAGGGGATGCCATCCGGGGCATCCCCAAGCTTAGGCTCTTGGTTGTCCTTGAATATTACCTTGGGGTGCCTTGGGCATCCCCAAGCTTAGGCTCTTGCCACTCCTTATTCCATAGTCCATCGAATCTTTACCCAAAACTTGAAACTTCACAACACAAAACTCAACAGAAAACTTGTAAGCTCCGTTAGTATAAGAAAATAAATCACCACTTTTGGTAATGTTGTGAACTCAGTCTAAATTCATATTGGTGTAATATCTACTGTATTCCAACTTCTCTATGGTTCATACCCTCCGATACTACTCATAGATTCATCAAAATAAGCAAACAACACATAGAAAACAGAATCTGTCAAAAACAGAACAGTCTATAGTAATCTGTAACTCTTGAATACTTCTGTAACTCCAAAAATCCTACCAAATTAGTAAAACCCGAGAAATTTGTGTACCAATCCAGAGCAAAAAGAATGAGATCAAAAACACGTTTCTGTGAATTATCAAAACTAATTTACTGGGCGCAAAAGTTTCTGATTTTTAGCAGCATCAACACAACTATCACCGTAAGCTATCCTAAAGGTATTACTTGGCACTTTATTGAAATAAAAGCTATAAAACATGATTACTACAGTAGCATAATCATGTGGAGACACAAAAACAGTAGGGGTAAATATTGGGTTGTCTCCCAACAAGCGCTTTTCTTTAATGCCTTTGTAGCTAGGCATGATGATTTCAATGATGCTCGTATAAAAGATAAGAATTGAAACATAAAGAGAGCATCATGAAGCATATTACTAACACATTTAAGTCTAACCCACATCCTATGCATAGGGATTTTGTGAGCAAACAACTTATGGCAATAATCAACTAGCATAGGAAAGCAAAACAAGCATAGCTTCAAGATTTTCAACACATAGAGAGGAAACTTGATATTATTGCAATATGTAGAAGCATATGATCCTCTCTAATAATAATTTTCAGTAGCATCATGAATGAATTCAACCATATAACCAGCACATAAAGCATTGTTTTCATGATCTACTTGCATAGAAATTTTACTACTCTCCACATAAGAAAATTTATTCTCATCAATAGTAGTGGGAGCAAACTCAACAAAATAGCTATCATGTGAAGCATAATCCAATTGAAAATTAAAATCATGATGACAAGTTCCATGGTTATATTTATTCTTTATAGCATATGTGTCATCACAATAATCATCATAAATAGGAGGCATACTTTCATCATAATAAATTTGCTCATCAAAACTTGGGGGACTAAACATATCATCTTTATCAAACATAGCATCCCCAAGCTTGTGGCTTTGAATATCATTAGCATCATGGGTATTCAAAGAATTCATACTAACAATATTGCAATCATGCTCATCATTCAAAGATTTAGTGCCAAACATTTTAATTCATTCTTCCTCTAGCAATTGAGCACAATTATTGGAATCCTTATTTTCACGGAAGACATTAAAAAGATGAAGCATATGAGGCACCCTCAATTCCATTTTTTTGTAGTTTTCTTTTATAGAATAAACTAGTGATAAAACAAGAAACTAAAAGATTCGATTGCAAGATCTAAAGATATACCTTCAAGCGCTAACCTCCCCGGCAATGGTGCCAGAAAAGGGCTTGATGTCTACTACACAACCTTATTCTTGTAGACGTTGTTGGGCCTCCAAGTGCAGAGGTTTGTAGGACAGTAGCAAATTTCCCTCAAGTGGATGACCTAAGGTTTATCAATCCATGGGAGGCGTAGGTTGAAGATGGTCTCTCTCAAACAACCCTGCAACCAAATAACAAAGAGTCTTGTGTCCCCAACACACCCAATACAATGGTAAATTGTATAGGTGCACTAGTTCGGCGAAGAGATGGTGATACAAGTGCAATATGGATGGTAGATATAGGTTTTTGTAATTTGAAAATATAAAAACAGCAAGGTAACAAGTGGTAAAAGTGAGCGTAAACGGTATTGCAATGCTTCGAAACAAGGCGTAGGGTTCATACTTTCACTAGTGCAAGTTCTCTCAACAATAATAACATAACTGGATCATATTCAAGAGTCCGTAGTAAAATAACACGAAGCTATTCTTTCCGTTCGATCTATCATAGAGTCCGTACTAGAATAACACCTTAAGACACAAATCAACCAAAACCCTAATGTCGCCTAGATACTCCAATGTCACCTCAAGTATCCGTGGGTATGATTATACAATATGCATCACACAATGTCAGATTCATCTATTCAACCAACACAAATAACTTCAAAGAGTGCCCCAAAGTTTCTACCAGAGAGTCAAGACGAAAACGTGTGCCAACCCCTATGCATAGATTCCCAAGGTCACGGAACCCGCGAGTTGATCACCAAAACATACATCAAGTGAATCAATAGAATACCCCATTGTCACCACGGGTATCCCACGCAAGACATACATCAAGTGTTCTCAAATCCTTAAAGACTCAATCCGATAAGATAGCTTCAAAGGGAAAACTCAATCCATTACAAGAGAGTAGAGGGGGAGAAACATCATAAGATCCAACTATAATAGCAAAGCTCGTGGTACATCAAGATCGTGTCAAATCAAGAACACGAGAGAGAGAGAGAGAGAGAGAGAGAGATCAAACACATAGCTACTGGTACATACCCTCAGCCCCGAGGGTGAACTACTCCCTCCTCGTCATGGAGAGCGCCGGGATGATGAAGATGGCCATCGGTGAGGGATCCCCCCTCCGGCGGGGTGCCGGAACAGGGTCCCGGTTGGTTTTTGGTGGATACACAGGCTTGCAGCAGCGGAACTCCTGATCTAGGTTATTTTCTGGAGGTTTCTGTATTTATAGGAATTTTGGCGTAGGTCTCACGTCAGGGGGGTCTCCGAGTCATCCACGAGATAGGGGCCCACACCCAGGGGTTAGGGCGCGCCCTCCACCCTCGTGGACAGCTCGGGATTCTTCTGGCCCAACTCTTTTACTTCCGGGGCTTCTTTTGGTCCATAAAAAATCATCAAAAATTGGCACGTCAATCGGACTCCGTTTGGTATTCCTTTTCTGTAAAACTCAAAACCAAGGAAAAACATAAACTGGCACTGGCACTGGGCTCTAGGTTAATAGGTTAGTCCCAAAAATCATATAAAATAGCATATAAATGCATATAAAACATCTAAGATGGATAATATAATAGCATAGAACAATAAAAAGTTATAGATACGTTGGAGACATATCAATGACCTAAACGGTAGTGCCACAAATAGGTTGCACTATCATTATTAATTTTTCATCTTTTGGCTTCAATATTACGAATATGTGTATCACTACGATCGAGATTCAATAAACCATTCACCTTGGGTGTATGACCACAGAAGGTTTTATTCATGTAAACAGAATAACAATTATTGTTTGACTTAAATGAATAACCGTATTGCAATAAACATGATCCAATCATATTATGCTCAACGCAAACACCAAATAACATTTATTTTAGGTTCAACACTAATCCCGAAGGTAAAGGGAGTGTGCGATGGTGATCTTATCAACCTTGGAATCATTTCCAACATACATCGTCACCTCGCCGTCAACTAGTCTTTGTTCATTTTGTAACTCCTGTTTTGAGTTACTAATCATAGCAACTTGAACCAGTATCAAATACCCAAGGGCTACTATGAACACTAGTAAAGTACACAGCAATAGTATGTATATCATATATACTTTTGTTCACTTCGCCATCCTTCTTATCCGCCAAGTATTTGGGTTCCACTTCCAGTGACCATTTCCTTTGCAGTAGAAGCACTCAGTTTCAGGCTTGGGTCTAGCTTTGGGTTTCTTCATGGGAGTGGCAACTTGCTTGCCATTCTTCTTGAAGTTCCCTTTCTTTTCCTTTGCCCTTTTACTTGAAACTAGTGGTCTTGTCAACCATCAACACTTGATGCTTTTTCTTGATTTCTACCTTCGCTGATTTCAGCATCGCGAAGAGCTCGGGATTCGTTTTTGTCATCCGTTGCATATTATAGTTCATCACAAAGTTCTAGTAGCTTGGTGATAGTGACTAGAGAACACTATCAATCACTATATTATCTGGAAGATTAACTCCCACTTGATTCAAGCGATTGTAGTACCTAGACAATCTGAGCACATGCTCACTGGTTGAGCTATTCTCCTCCATCTTGTAGGCAAAGTACTATCAAAGGTCTCATACCTCTTGACACAGGCATGAGTCTGAAATACTAATTTCAACTCTTAGAACATCTTATATGTTCTGTGGCGTGCAAAACATTTTTGAAGTCCCGGTTCTAAGCCGTAAAGCATGGTGCACTAAACTATCAAGTAGTCATCATACCGAGCTTTGTCAAATGTTCATAACGTCTACATCTGCTCCTGCAATAGGTTTGTCGCCTAGAGGTGCATCAAGGACATAATTCTTCTGTGCAGCAATGAGGATAATCCTCAGATCACGGATCCAATCCGCATCATTGCTACTAACATCTTTCAACTTTTTCTCTAGGAACATATCATAAATAAAACGGCGAAGCTATACGCGAGCAATTGATCTACAACATAGATATGCAAATACTATCAGGACTAAGTTCATGATAAATTTAAGTTTAATTAATCATATTACTTAAGAACTCCCACTTAGATAGATATCCCTCTAACCATCTAAATGATCACGTGATCCATATCAACTAAACCATGTCCGATCATCACGTGAGATGGAGTAGCTTTCAATGGTGAACATCACTATGTTGATCATATCTACTATATGATTCACGTTCGACCTTTCGGTCTCAGTGTTCCTAGGCCATATCTGCATATGCTAGGCTCGTCAAGTTTAACCCGAGTATTCTGCATGTGCAAAACTGGATTGCACCCGTTGTATGTGAACGTAGAGCTTATCACACCCGATCATCACGTGGTGTCTCAGCACGAAGAACTGTCGCAACGGTGCATACTCAGGGAGAACACTTATACCCTGAAATTTAGTGAGGGATCATCTTATAATGCTACCGCTGTACTAAGCAAAATAAGATGCATAAAGCATAAACATCACATGTAATCAAAATAAGTGATATGATATGGCCATCATCATCTTGTGCCTTTGATCTCCATCTCCAAAGCACCGTCATGATCACCATCGTCACCGGCTTGACAACTTGATCTCCATCGAACGTTGTCGTCTCGCCAACTATTGCTTCTACGACTATCGCTACCGCTTAGTGATAAAGTAAAGCAATTACATGGCGATTGCATTTCATACAATAAAGCGACAACCATAAGGCTCCTGCCAGTTGCCGATAACTTTTACAAAACATGATCATCTCATACAACAATTTATATATCATCACGTCTTGACCATATCACATCACAACATGCCCTACGAAAACAAGTTAGCCGTCCTCTACTTTGTTGTTGCAAGTTTTACGTGGCTGCTACGGGCTTAGCAAGAACCGTTCTTACCTACGCATCAAAACCACAACGATTTTTCGTTAAGTGTGCTGTTTTAACCTTCAACAAGGACCGGGCGTAGCCACACTCAATTCAACTAAAGCTGGAGAAACAGACACCCACTAGCCACCTGTGTGCGAAGCACGTCGGTAGAACCAGTCTCATGAACGCGGTCATGTAATGTCGGTCTGGGCCGCTTCATCCAACAATATCGCCGAATCAAAGTATGACATGCTGGTAAGCAGTATGACTATTATCGCCCACAACTCTTGTGTTCTACTCGTGCATTTAACATCTACGCATAGACCTAGCTCGGATGCCACTATTAGGGAACGCAATAATTTCTAAATTTTACCTACGATCACGCAAGATCTATCTAGGAGATGCATAGCAACGAGAGGGGAGAGTGTGTCCACGTACCCTCGTAGAGCGAAAGCGGAAGCGTTTTATCAACGCGGTTGATGTAGTCGTACGTCTTCACGATCCGACCGATCTCAGCACCGAACGTACGGCACCTCCGTGTTCAGCACACGTTCAGCTCGATGACGTCCCTCGTACTCTTGATCCAGTTGAGGTCGAGGGAGAGTTTCGTCAGCACGAAGGCGTGGCAACGGTGATGATAAAGTTACCGATGCAGGGCTTTGCCTAAGCACTACGACGATATGACCGAGGTGTGTAACTGTGGAGGGGGGCACCGCACACGGCTAAAAGATCAACTTGTGTGTTCTAGGGGTGCCCTCCCCACGTATATAAAGGAGGGAGAGGGAGGGAGGCAGCCTATAGGGCGCGCCCAAGTAGGAGGAATCCTACTTGGCCCCTAGTCCAATTCGGCCCCCCTTACCATATTTGGACAAGGGGGAAAGGAAGGAAGGGGGAGGAGAAGGAAGTAGGAGTCCTACTTCATACTTTCCTTTTCCTCCTCTCCTTTCCCTTTCTCCCCACGTGGCTGGCCCTATAGGGGGTGCACCAGCCCCTTGTGGGCTGGTGTGTTCCCTTACTTGGCCCATTAAGCCCATATCTTTGCCGGGGGTTGCCCGGAACCCCTTCCGGTGACCCGGTATCACCCGGAACACTTCCGGTGTCCAAATACCATCATCCTATATATGAATCTTTACCTCTCGACCATTTAGAGACTCCTCGTCATGTCCGTGATCTCATCCGGGACTACGAACAAACTTCGGTCATCAAATCACATAACTCATAATACAAATCATCATCGAACGTTAAGCGTGCGGACCCTACGAGTTCGAGAACTATGAAGACATGACCGAGACACATCTCCGGTCAATAACCAATAGCGGAACCTGGATGCTCATATTGGCTCCTACATATTCTACGAAGATCTTTATCGATCAAACCGCATAACAACATACGTTTTTTTAAGGTTGGACAGTAGGAGCACGTCCTATTGCATGTATATATTAAGGACCCAAAAGGGTGACTATGTTACAAATGTACAAGGAGAGAGGAGGGGGGTGTCTTAAGCAATTACAAAGGGCAGTCAGAGAGCTAGGAGGTTAATATAGTTAGGGGATAGAAGCTAGGATAGCAGAGATGAGGTGTCTCTTATCTACAGGGAGTCTATGAACAATGTTGGCAAAATCGTTTCTAAACCTGGCTAGCCAACTATCAACCGAAGGGGCCACATGCCGAAAGTAATTATTGTTCCTTTCCTTCCACAGACTCCACGCGGCAACTAGGAATGTGTCCATGAGCATTTTACGTTGATTCCCGGTCTTCAGGTGTTTCAACAAATGTAGCCGATCTCCAGTAGCAGGCCAGGTGATATTGAGCTTGAGCCAGCATCGTGTGCTAAACATGCAGCAAAAGAAGAGATGCTCAAGGGTTTCTTCCACATGTTCGCCACAAAGGAGATAGTCCAGGTTGGTCCCAATGTTATAGTGTCTTCTGCTGAGCATATTGCGAGTGTTGAGACGATCCACCATAAGAAACCAACCAAAAACTTTGATCTTGGGGACACTTTTAGCTTTCCAAAGCCAATGGAACGCCTCGTGGACCTGAAGCTCTCGGAAACAAAATTTGTAGTACGCCGTGGTTTTGAATATAACAACATACGTTGTTCCCTTTGTCATCGGTATGTTACTTGCCCGAGATTCGATCGTCGGTATCATCATACCTAGTTCAATCTCGTTACCGGCAAGTCTCTTTACTCGTTCCGTAATGCATCATCCCATGACTAACTCATTAGTCTCATTGCTTGCAAGTCTTATAGTGATGTGCATTACCGAGAGGGCCCAGAGATACCTCTCCGATACACGGAGTGACAAATCCTAATCTCGATCTATGCCAACCCAACAAACACCTTCGGAGACATCTGTAGAGCATCTTTATAATCACCCAGTTACGTTGTGACGTTTGATACCACACAAGGTGTTCCTCCGGTATTCGGGGGTTGCATAATCTCATAGTCAGAGGAACATGTATAAGTCATGATGAAAGCAATAGCAATAAAACTAAACGATCATTATGCTAAGCTAACGGATGGGTCTTGTCCATCACATCATTCTCTAATGATGTGATCCCGTTCATCAAATGACAACACATGTCTATGGTCAGGAAACTTAACCATCTTTGATTAACGAGCTAGTCAAGTAGAGCCATACTAGGGACACTCTGTTTATCTAGGTGTTCACACATGCACTAAGTTTCCGGTTAATACAATTCTAGCATGAATAATAAACATTTATCATGATATAAGGAAATATAAATAACAACTTTATTATTGCCTCTAGGGCATATTTCCTTCAGATTGCTCCCCAATACTCCACTGTGGGTGAGCCACTCTTCGGCACATCTTCACAAGTCCATTGTCACCATAATGGACGACAATCTTCAAGCACTTGATCTCGTCGTGATGCATCACTTGAACGTGCACACCGCAACCTAACCCCACAAAGAACCCTCACGAAGACCACGGGTTAGTACACAAAGCGTAATTGACAAAGCTTACCATACCATGGGATCACTTGATCCCTCTCGGTACATCTTCTACGCTTTGTGTGTTGATCAACTTAATTCACTCTTTGACTTAGTCTTGATCAACCTCTCACATGACCAATCTTTAGGTAATTCCCTGAATAGCACCTTGGTCATCACAAACTCTCCTTGAAACCAACAAATGGACTCCAAGAAAAGCCTATGGACAAATCCTTCAAATATAACTCAAGGCAAACATTAGTCCATAGAGATTGTCATAAATTTCCAAAACCAAACATGGGGGCACCGCATGTTCTTTCAACATGGAAGAAGAAGAAGACACCACGATGGAGATCTCACGTGAAAGGATCTACCTCACAAGGGCCAGCTCAATGGGGACATGGTCAGAGATCCTTTGGCCAAGAAGTACACGAAAGCAACAACATCATTGGTGATGATATCTTTGGAGACAACGTCATCCTCCTCTAAGGGAATGATGTCAGTGCCCATCCCAGTGGATGAAGTGGGAGGGAGGAGTGTTTGAAAAGTGGCAGATCTAGGCATTTCTAGTCACAACACAGTTCTTGCCCTGTGTATTGTGCAAGCAGGAAGGTCACACATTTGCCAACTGCCATTCAATGTCAAGCCACTAGTGATGCACACGACAGGATCATGCGATTCCTGACGAGCATTTCTTTTTCTATGGTATGAAGATGATGAAGGAGAGGACCTGGGGGGTCCATTCCAATAATGCAACCATTTTCTCTACCAACCCTGGTCTCCTCTCTGTCCGCATCCTGGAACACAAACTCTGGCACTTAGTCGAGGGTGATTGGGATTGCTAGGTCATCAACGATAGGATAGAACACTTTGTGGTGTTCCCTTCTTCGGAGACCCTACATATGCAAACTCGCGGCGACAAGTTTCCCCTCTCACTGAAAAATATCATGGCCAAGATCCGAGAATCTTTCTTCGAACAATAGGAGGGCAAAGATATGCTAGAAGTCTAGGTGCGCCTTTCGAGCATCCCCAAGAAGCAACATCGTGATGATCGCCTCATATGATGGCGTCAACGTTGATCGGTCGTCCTATTGTGGTGGATGAGTTATCCCTTATCTACTTGGCACCGTAAGGATGAAGCTTGCATGTCATGTATCGTCCAAGCTCAGGGGCATGATCCAGATCTGGTTCAATAGTAAAGGTTACAACGTTAAATTGGAACCTGAGACCAAGCCCAGACATGTGGGCAGCAACGACCCTCTGCCTCCCAAGCCTAATGATGATAAAAGCTCGAAGTATGATGACAAAGACCAGAGCGTGGAGAATGACTCCATGGATATGGATTGTGGAAGCTTGGGATAAGTTGCGTGATAAAGGTTAGCCGGCCAAAGCTGGGGCTTCCAAGGCTAGTGAGGTGGCGGATTCGACTCAATCGAAAGAGCCGCCAGACAAGTAGGCAACCGAGGTGCCAGGGGGCTCCATGCGGGCTCCTTGGCAGATTTCAAGTATCACTGGCACATACGTTGGGCAATACATCATGCAGAGTTTTATGGACATCAAGATGAAGGAGTGGGTTCGGAACCTAATGACCCGCAACATCGTCAATTCGCCATCGTGCCCAGTTTGGTTGTCTTCATTGTTGGAGACTCTAGTGGCATCAGTTGTGTTAGTATCATTGCATTGGTAGATATATTGTTCCCACCATGGCGTCGAACATATAAAATACGACATCATGATATATATCGCTAGTCATCCGGATTAATGTGTGACACATGATATTTATCGCTAAACATCCATTTTTGTTATCATGCATTCTTTCGATAAAAGGGGCCACACAACCCCCATTTTTGTTAAGATGGGTCTTTTTCTCATACAATCATGGCATGATGCGTGGACATACTTGCGCGTTGAGCAAACTAAAATTAATGAAACATGCATGATGACATTATGAGTCGGTAATTGCATATTAAGTGAATTGAGTTACTAGTAGAGATTAACTATTTATGGAGTATACATATGATTTGCAGCGTTTCTTTCAAAGCTCTTAGAAAAAGGGAACCCACCGGACAGAGAGGGCTGACCGTCGGATTTCAATCCAACGGTCCCTACGGACCACAAAGAAAAAGAAGTAGGGGGGAACGAAACAGCCAGGTTGGGGAAAAATGAAAGGAAAGCAGAGCTAATGGCAGAGGGCCGGAGAACATAGCAAAACCCTAGTCGCCACGCCACCACCCGCCGCCCGATTCGGCTCCGATTCCGATGGACTTCGCCGAGCTGGAGGCCGTGGAGGGCCTCCGCTGGCCGTGGCACTCGTGGCCGCCGACGCCCTCCGCCGCGGAGGCGCTCGTCGTCCCCACCGCGGTGCTCTGCACGCCGCTCCACCCGACGGCGCCCGACCTGCTCCCGATCCTCCCCTACCCGCCCCTCCGCTGCGCCTCCCCGGCCTGCGCCGCGGCCCTCAACCCCTTCTCCCGCGTCCACCACGCCTCCGCGCGCTGGTCCTGCTCCTTCTGCGGCTCCATGGCCAACCCCTACCCGCGCCACATCTCCCCCGATTCGATCCCCGCCGAGCTGTTCCCCACCCACTCCAGCGTCGAGTACACGCTTCCCCCGGACCCTGCCGAGGTGGGGGGTGGCGCCCCGCCCGCAATCGTGTTCGTCGTGGACGCGGCCACCGCGGGGGACGAGCTCGCCGCGCTCAAGGCGGAGCTGCTCAGGGTCGTGCAGGGGCTGCCTGAGGGGGTCAGGGTGGCTCTCGTCACGTTCTCGGCGTCGGTGTGGGTGCACGATCTCGGCTTCGAGGGCTGCGCCAGAGTGGTCGTGTTCAATGGGGAGCGTGAGCTCGAGTCGGACAAGGTCGGTGAATTCTAGTTTGAGATGTGATCCTACTATCCTGGGGTGTTGCTTGCTTACATTATATATATATGCTTATTATTGGTGAAACAGATCAGTGCACTGTGCAAGCTGTATAGTCAGTAGTAATCACATTTAGTCCACTGTTTTTGCCTGAATAAGTAATATAAACATGTTATATTGCTGAGAAAAGAACAATTTCTGATTCCAAGCATTGCACATATTGACTTAAACCTCCCACATCAATGGGGATCTTACCTTGGCTAAAAGACCCAGCTTCCCCGAATGTCCTGTTTCGTAAACCGCTTATAAACAAGCTCAAGTGAACATATTGAACAAAATCACAAGACAGACTAGAACAGTTCCTAGGTTCAAGCCAGGCTTATGGGGCACAAGCCCCTGCCCCCCGAATGGGCCGTAGCTTTGGTTTCTGAATTCCAAGTTGAATGAACATTGTACATTGTAAATTAAGGCTCAGTTTCTGCTGAACTTTTATATATAATCTTCTGTGAGTAATAGCCATGAAATCACAAGAAGTTGGTTAAGCATAGGGTAATTGACAAAGGGATCATCATAATCCACCGCAATGCCAAACGCATCCTAAGTAGCTTGCTCTCTACATTCTGAGTGACCTTAAAGTTTTACTCTGCAGCCTTGTACCTCCGTCTGGAAATACTTGTCATCAAAATGAATAAAAGGGGATGTATCTAGACGTATTTTAGTTATAGGTACATCCCTTTTTATCCATTTTGATGACAAGTATTTTCGGACGGAGGGAGTACGAATGCAGTTACTTTTAGTATCTAATCAGTGACTTACTGGAAATTGTTTCCTGAATGGCGAATGATTGTTTGTTTCACATCTGTTATTCAATTGGGTCAGTCACAGGCTCACTGCTAACGTCATTCACTGATCTCTTACGATAACTGATTTACTTTGTATAATTTATCGTCGTTTCTGTGTATCTAAGAGGCTTTCTCGTATGTTTCAGATACAGCAACTTCTAGGTGTTCGACATTCACGATACAACAAGTTGGCTACACTGAAACCCATTGAAGCGCAGAGATTTTTGTTGCCTGTTTCTGAATGTGAATTTAGCATTACATCTGCAATAGAGGACCTGAGTTCTATGTCTGCTTGCCCACGGGGGCATCGCCCATTAAGGGCTACTGGTGCTGCTATTTCCACAGCTGTTGCTCTTCTGGAAGGTTGCTGCTCACCTAACACTGGTGGCCGAATCATGGTTTTTACATCTGGTCCCATGACAGTGGGTCCAGGACTTGTGGTGGAAACCGATCTCGGCAAGGCAATTCGTTCGCATCGTGACATTTTCAATGGCAATGTGCCTCTTGTTGAAAAAGCCCAGGATTTCTATAAGAAAGTTGCCAAGAGATTGACAGACAGTGCATTAGTTCTTGATCTTTTGGCTTGCTCTCTTGATCAGATTGGAGCTGCAGAGCTTAGGTATCCAGTTGAAGTGTCCGGGGGCTTAATGGTGCTTACAGAGTCATTTGAGTCTGAACAGTTCAAAAGCTGTTTAAGGCAAACCTTCAAGCGTGAGGGTACTGATTACCTTAACATGAACTTTAATGCAACAATTGAGGTAGTGACATCAAAGGAGGTCAAGATTTGTGGTGCCCTTGGTCCTTGCATCTCCCTTCACAGACAAAACAGCTCGGTTAGTGATAAAGAAATTGGTGAGGGTGGGACAAATTATTGGAGAATGAGTACATTGAACAGCAAAACCTGTATTGCTTTCTTCTTCCGAGCTGATTGTAGGCGTGATACCGATCCCCCAACTGTCTTCTTTATTCAGTTCATGACAAGATACCGACATGGTGATGGTAGCAATCGCCTAAGGGTAACGACTGTTGCGAGAAGATGGGCTGGACCTCGATCTCCAGAAATTGCTGCAGGGTTTGATCAGGAAGCTGCTGCAGCAGTTATGGCCAGGCTTGCTGTTCACAGAGCAGAGACATACCATGTTAGAGATGTAATACGATGGCTTGACAAGATGCTTATTCGCTTCACTGCTAAGTTCGGAAACTATGTCCCTGAAGATCCATCTACATTTCGCTTGTCCACTAATTTCTCCCTGTATCCGCAGTTCATGTACTACCTGCGAAGGTCACAGTTCATTGATGTTGGCAACAGCTCTCCTGATGAAACTGCTTTCTTCCGGTTGATGTTGAATAGGGAGGGAGTTGTGGGATCCCTGATCATGATCCAGCCAACTTTATTCCAATACTCATTTGATGGACCACCTATCCCTGTGCTGCTAGATGTCAGCTCCATCTCTCCTGATGTCATTTTGCTATTTGATTCGTACTTCTATATAGTGATTCATTATGGCTCGAAGATTGCTCAGTGGAGGAAACTTGGCTATCATAAAGACCCAAATCATGAAAACTTACGGAAGCTACTTGAAGCACCAGAAGTTGATGCAGAGGCACTATTGGCAGACCGTTTTCCAGTGCCAAAACTCATAAAATGTGACCAGCATGGGAGCCAGGCCAGGTTTTTACTAGCCCGATTGAATCCATCTGTGACACAGAAATCACAGCTTTCTGAAGGATCTGAAGTCATATTCACCGACGATGTTTGTCTGCAAGTTTTTATTGAACACTTGCAGGAGTTGGCTGTTCAGGGTTAGCGACGCATGGACCTGCCCATGGTTCCGCTATCTCAGTTGGGCCCATCTCAGATCCTGAAGATACGGCTTTCTGATAGATGGAATGTCATATTCATGGGTGGTGTTTACTTGCAAGTTTTATTGAACACTTGCAGTAACTGGCTGTACAGGATGAACGAGTCCATGTGGAATTAGTTACGTGTTATTTCTGGCTGCATGTTATCTTGAAAATATTGCCAGAGCTCTACTGCCTGGAGGAATGAGATCTCCTTGATTTGTACATTTGCTCCAGCTCCAGTTTGATGTAAGCCAGTTACCTTTTAATTTTTGTATAGACTGATGTTATTAATCTTTACCCCCCACGAGCGTTGAGATGCCTCTGGTTACATTTGATATGCAGTAAATCACTCTACCATTCTTGTTTTAGTTATGCGGTAGGACAGTGACACTATTTTAAGGAGTTAATGTCTACTCCCTCCGTTCCTAAATATAAGTCTTTTTAGACATTTCAAATGGACTACAACATGCGGATGTATGTAGACATATTTTGGAGTGTAGATTCACTCATTTTGCTCCGTATGTAGTCACTTGTTGGAATATCTAGAAAGACTTATATTTGGGAACGGAGGGAGTAGATGCTACTCCCTCCGATCCAAAATAAGTGTCTCAGTTTTGAATAAGGTTAGTTCAACCTTAGTTCAAAACTGCGGCACTTATTATGGATTGGAGGGAGTATTTTATAGGCATAATGCATCCTTTAAGCAGTTCATTTCTATTACGCAAACAGTGACATGTAGATGCCTCTGATCGTCTTCACATAACATCTGCATATTCCTTTTGAGGATGTGATTGCACAGCTGTGTGATTCCAATGGTGTGTGACATCTTGCAGACCAACCATGATACATGCATCCTATATAAACATTTCCCTGCCATAAATGCATGATGAATAGACTATGTTTGATTAGCTTATGCAATGTACTTAGCCTTGTTATCACCACAACCCTGGCAGAGCAAGGAAGCTTCTTGCTATGATCGTACCCATCATTCCTCAAGACCCAACCTTCTCAATAACTCAATGACAGATAGGCTAAGTTATAGTAATGGATTTCCCATCACCAAGCACATGGCCTGTTCCCTTCCACTTGACCACACACAGATTACAAAAATAGTGTGCTTATAATTAACAAACAGGTTAACTTACAAGATACCATAATAATAATAGTCTCATTGATGCCCTTTACTTAACAATCACACATACTTAATTGACAACAGTAGAATAAAATCACCAAGTAGATTCTGGGACACATGGTAGGGAACATCACATAACACCAATCCAGCTACACACAGATAGATTATTGCTTCTGGTCCACCAACAAATTAAACATGGCAACTCTCCCTTCTTTTAATCCAGCTAATAATTGAAAACATTATATATCTAAGAAACCATAGCACACTGCAAGAACACCATCCTTATGGCATCATAAGTCTTCCTCTTACTGCCCCATGTTTAGCTCTTGTTCTTGTACTTGTCCTTGGCCCTTGGTGCTGAAACAAAAAATCCCATGGGGGTTAGAATCAAGATATAACTCTTGAATTGTAAGAGAATTTTAGCTGAAGATACTGACCAAGACCGATGGCTTCGGACCCCTTCATGATCCTCAAGCGTTTGCATGAAGCAACAAACATCCTGCAGGGTAATTGATCATCAGCCGACGAAAGAAACTGAAGCGTGGACCTCGCTTAATTGCATTCTAAGCACGGGGTCGTAAATACGGGAGTAGATAAGGGGGCGCAGGAGTGAAGTAACATACTCCCATGGGACGTCTCCAACAAGCATCCAGTCTCCATCCTTGTCTTCGTAAGTAGTAACAACATCTGAACCGTTCACTGCCTCAACCATCTTCCCCTCATTCCCTGGGAAAAAAATAGTTGATGATTGCGGCACTTGTTAATTCAAACTAAGCTCCATCCATACCACCAGCCGAGGCAAAATCATTAACACCAGTTGATAACATGCTCTTGCAGGTTCTGATGCCGACGGTGACGGATCTTACCAGTTGCGGTGAAGGTGCTGAACATCTTCTGCAGAGCAATGGAGAGGTCCTTGTAGGTGTTGTACATCTTCAGATCCACCTTGCGCAGGTAGGGCGCGCCGTCCATGCTCACCTTGACAAAGTTGGAGCCGTTGGCGCCAGCAGCGGCGCCAGCAGGCTGCTGCTTCTCGGTCTCCTCCTCCTTCTTGATCTTGACCGACTGGACGGTCATGGCGTTCCTGCGGTACGACCGGACTGGTGGCCAACCCACAGCCTGTGCCCTGGTCGACGCATAACACGCGAAATTAGCCACAAATTTACATTTACCACTTGCAAATCAGTTCGTGAAATAATCTAGTTCCAAGTCCAACCCACTGGTGCTGTAAAAACAAATAAGATTCTCCATTACAATGGTGGCTGGAGGTTCCATCCATCTCGATCGCGCACGTTACTATATTCTTTCCGGCAGCCAGCTCCGTTTAACTAATCCATGTACGCCTGTGGCAACTTTATGGTGGTAGCAAGCAGTACCACTACCATTATGGTGTATAATTGAAACGGCATCAGCTTTAGCCAAACGCCACATGAATCATGGCCAGCATGATTATCCACAGCCCCAATCATCTATCTTCTACGGACTAAACATTTCTCCGTTTTCATCACAGGAAATGAAACCCTTCCTTTTGCAGTGGAATCTGCCAAGAGATGGATGGAAAGTGTATGCACCATCATTTTCTTCGCCTCTCTGACATGTATGTACCGGCTGCCGCACAAAGCAGGCATCAAGTGCGCATATGTTTATGGTTCGGAAAGGCGTTAATAATTCGCGTCGGCGCTTTGGAGGCGACAAACAACACACAGCGGATGGTGTCGCCTTGCGCGCTTTCTGCCATGGGATCTCCTTTGTGGATATTTTGCCCTACTTAAAGCGTTTGCCCATTTGCATGTCATGGTTTATTCAACATCCTATAAGTATATAACGAATCCAAACTCGAGAAAACTAGTTTATAACGGGAAAAAAGATTGAAGGCCTGCACATGCTCGAGCTCTACATATGTCTAATTATGTTTATGTGTGTACTTCTGGATCTTTAGCTAAACAACCAGAATGAAAAGAGGGAAAGGAGATAATTAATCAGGTTCCATGCGTAGAATCTAGAAAAAACCTAGAGTACACATGTTCAAACTCTACATATGTCTGCACTTATGGATCTTTTGCTAAGCAACCAGAATGGAAAGATAAGGAAAGGAGATAATCAGGTTCCATTCATAGAAGCTGGAAAAATCAAATTACTCGATGCTATGTTAGTTAGAAAACAAAACTACCATCCAAGTTAAAAACTAACGAAATGATTATGTGTGATAAAGGAAGCATATGCAGGCATACTTGGGAGCAGGTGGCTTCTCGGGGTCGGCAGCCGCGGCCTCTGCGGGCCTCTTGGCCTTGTCGGCGGCCGGCTCCGGCTTGCCTGCGGAGTCTTCCTGCATGCCGCCGGTGGGAAGCGTGAGCTTCAAGTCAATGGTGTCCTCATAGCCCCTCTTCCCGGCCTTGGCCGCCTCGGCGCCGCCCCCGGGCAGCCCGAGCCTGAGCTCCGTCCCGACGTCGACGTCGGCGCCAGCCATCGGCTCCGGTGGAGCAGTTGGTCGGCTAGCTAGCCTGGGCTTGGGTCTCCCACCTTGGACACCTCCACGCGAGCTACTCGAGCAGCTGCTGATCTCTCGTCCTCTCTTTCTCTCTCCGTGTATGCAAGATGACTTGTGATTAGGAGATGGTGGTGGTGGAAGAGAGAGAGGAACCAAGAACTGGGTGGGGGTGCGTATATATAGAGGGAAGAGAAAGAGAGAGGAGAGAGGAGGGAGACGAAGTGGTGAATGCTCTGCTGGTAGGGTGGTAGAGAGAGAGAGAAGGCTGTGGGGTTACTAGAACAACAGTTAGTTAGAGCATGAGTGAGGCTACTTGGAGGTTGGAGCCAATAACTTTTGTTTCCATGTTTCCCCGGCTTGGATTGTCTGCTCAACGACTGATGCAAGCATAGGTGTTGCCGTGTTGCCAGTTAACACACTGTGGAGGCCTACCAACTTGGATCCAGTGCTATAAAATGTCAACAGGGTGAATGTTGTAGGCCAACAAATAAGTGGTTTGCTACTTGCTAGTAGTATAATTTATCAGTGGGTCGAAATATAATTAGTCACCAGCTAAATTCCCCAAGGGAGATGAGCTGCAGGCTGCTGGTGTTCAGCTATCCATTGTCACAGTGTTTAGCTCTTTGTGGCCTGTGAGTTTTAGTCGACGCATTTAAGGATTATTTTTGGTCCAAGATCAATAGCAAAATTGCATGAGTTCATGTCTCACGATTTGAAGGCTCAAATTAATATGAGTTGTTGCAGTTATCACATATATTTTTCTTACTTAGTTTCTTAAGGTACTACTATTTCTTGCTTTGCTTGAACTTGTTTTTTTCAGGCACTGATTATGAAAATCGGGTGAAACCCTTTCATCTAATTTTACTTTTTTTGGTTGTGTGCTTGAACTTGTGTATTTATTTGTCTAGAGCATCGATGAGAGTGATACTAAAGTGATGGCAAGAAATAATTTATCCAGAAAATGAGGAAAATTACAATTTTGTGTCACTACCAGGTAGATAGAGACATTGTTCCTTGGTATTTATACCCTGGCCGTTTATATCTTTTATAAGTTTTCTGTCGGCTGCAATTCGGATCTTCTTAGACTATTTCTATGAAAAAAGATTGCGCTGAAAGGAAATAAAGAAATTATAAATGTGTGTTACTATCTGATAAATAAATAGATAGATGATGAATCAAGTGGAACACATGAATTTATTTCTCAAAAAGACAACCAACATGTTTAGGCAAAGGCCAGGTAACTGAAACAGGGGCCAAGAAGAAAAGAGATTGTGCACCATCTACAATTCACTCAACTTTCAAATCCTTGAGCTTTACCATCAATGTCATCAACAAAGGGATTAGTTCGAGAACCCTAAAATTATTCTATTTATTAATCCATGTAGCAATGATGATAACGGTTGGATATATGGCTTTTTTCAGCATGCTTCTCGAGGCGGTAACGCGCCGCAACTTTTCACAACTAACTCTGCGCTAGACAACACGCACGTGCCATTTTAGGCATAACATGGCCGCAGCCGAAACATGTGTGAAGTATGTGCGCTACCACGTCTACTTTGTGCGAGCGGCGTCGCATATGAACCAATGCTTGTTTTAGAGCATCTACAGCCGGAGTTGGCAAATCCGGCCCCTCAAACGTCTACGGACGCGCCCGGCGCACACTGACCGGGCAACCCTCATATTTTTTACTCTACATCCGCGTATTTTATATTTGGCGCCTTATATCCATACTACACATGCAAACGTTGATCTACCCTACGTGATCAAACGACGGACAACAAAAATCGGCTGCAAAGGGACACAAGATTGGCTACAAACGGACATTAACATACTTCACCACATCCAAAAGATCATAGTTCGGCCCCGGACAAGTTCATAAACTTCTGCAACTAAAAACGATATAAACATTAAGGAGGAGAGGGGCGGAATCACCACTTCCTCGCCGGGCCTTTGCACTTCCGGTCGTCGGCGCAGCTGTAGGCGTTCGCGGCTGGTGGAGGGTCTTGGTCGTCGGACGAGGAGGTGCAGCTGTCGCCGTTGGCGGAGTCGGAGTCGGAGAGAACGATGAGCCCCTTCATCTGACGGACCACCCTGTCCTGCTCCGCCGCTGCCTCCTTCGCCTCGCGCTCCGACTGCTCAATAGCAAGCCGGAGCGCCTTGGCGTTCTTCCGTCGGAGGGCCATCTCCTCCTCATAGTCGAGCTTCGAGCCGGAGTCGCGGCCGGACCTGCTCATCATGGTAGATGGGATCGGAACCGGAGAGGAAGAGGAGTGGACGGAGCGAGCGAGAGAGAGGGGGACAGAGTGAGCTAGGGTTTGAGCTTGCCGCCCGGATTGGGGTTTTTTGTGGGGTCGGGAGTGGGCCGGACTTGTCAGGCGGACGCGCCCGGGCGTGCCCGGGCCGCTCCATATCCGCCCTATATTTGAGTTGGATATAAGGGGTGCCGGTCAGCCCGGGCATTTGTCCGTGGTTTGAGAGATCCGGTTAGGTCGATTTTTGTTGACCGGTCAGCCCAGACGTTTGAGACGGTATAAGAGGCCTGACTGTCGATGCTCTTAGTAATGTGTGTTAGCGGGCGAGTCTTGATGGGTTTTCAACTTCTCACCCATAGATAAGTGTTTTGTGAGTGGTGATCTTCTAAACTAAATTCTGGCTAATTGAAGCGGCTGAACAAGCGTGGTCATAAACTCATCATCCAAACAGTAACACTCACCCACATATATACTGCTTTTTTTTAAAATCACATATATCTACTGCTATGCTCGATCGACAAGAACGCAGGTGTATACGCAAAAAAAAAAAAAAAGAACGCAGGCGTAGCTTTTGTGGCCCGTGATGAGCAATGAAGTGAAGCAGAAAGGCAGTACGTGGTACCGGGTTCGCGTGCAGGGTTGGCGGGACGCAGACGATCCACGGCCATCCCGTCCGCCGCGCCGGTGCCGGTGCACGGAGGCGGAGCGAAACCATACGGGGGCCAGGCCGTGCGGGCCGGGAGCCGAAACGTGGCGCACGGATGAGCTGGCCAGCGCCGGTTTTGCCGGTGCGTGCCGGTTGGTCGTGACGCGCCCACTGGCGTCACCCTTCTCCTCCCCGGCTATTTTTCACCGCGGGCCCGGCGGGCCGTGATGCGCGTTGTGGCCCCGGGCCTCCTCGTTCCCGATCCCCGGCTGGCCCGGGCCCACGTCGCGGCAGGATATATCGCCTTCTCCTGTTCCGTCCGGACCCCACGTCACAGGCAACGAACTGGCCGTACTCATAAAAAAAAAGGGCAACGAACTGGCCAAGCTGGACACGGAAATTTCTCGGAGCTGGTTCGTGCTGATTTTCATGTCCGCAGGCGGCGGTGAAAACCGGGCCGAGTTAAAAAAAACGGGAAAAAGAAATGTCCGCGATGCGTGACTTTGGGCGAGCGTGGAGCGGCTTTTGGAATCCCTGGGGCGGTGGGGCCCGCGTGCCGGGAGGGGTGGGGGCAGGTCAACTCAGGTGTCGGCCCCACGGCCCCGCGCGCATGTGGGGGATGCCATGCGATGCGATGCGAGCGAGTGAACGGATTCCCAGCGCCACGCGACCACACCTTTTCTGCATACCATATACTAATCCCGGCCGATGAGATTAGATTAGTTTTTGCAAATAAGCTAAGCCGAATTTGGGCTTAGCCGCATGACAGCGCATGATTTCTTCGCCACCAATCATTCCCCGGCCACCAATTAAGTTTCACTGGTGGCGGCAGCCGAATTAGTTAATTACTTATATGCTTATATGCTTATGTATGTACTACCTCTGTCCTGGTTTATTGGTTCCCTTTATAATTTGTGCCAAATTTTGATTAAATATTTAACTAACAAAATGTTAATGCATGTCAAAAAAGTTATATTGTTGGATTCGTGTTTCAACATAGTTTCTAAAAATATAGTTTTTTATGACATGCATGAACATTTTGTTAGTTAAATTTATGGTCAAAATTGGCACAAAATACAACGGGGACCAATAAACCAGGACGGAGATAGTAGGGTCGTTGCACAAGGGGCCGGGAATTAAGGCGCTGCGCAATGGAACAGAGCCAGCCAGCTAGGTAATTACCCGAATGGGTATGCACCTGGCCTGGATCTAGTTACGTTTAGGAAACTCGGCGGAGAATCTAAGCAGATGGTGCACATCAAGGCTGAGTAGACGTACAGGCAATGCGCCGGGTGATGCAAACAAGGGTCTTCCAGCCTGGAAACACTCCTGGCGGCTGTGTACGGGGAGATGCAGAGCAAAATGCGCAAGATACACGTTCAATTACCGCTGGATTTGATTGATCGTCGACTAGTGTATCAACAACAGCTTACTATTGACATCCAGCGACTTGGTGAAATTAACAAGTGTCAATCTGGCAGAACATTGCCTTAGGTACTCTAGTGTCTCAAACCATAGTGATGCAAATTTTTAGTGGGCATGAAAATGACATGGACTTAAAGTAGACATGAAATTTTCCAACTTCCATAGTTAGATCATATTCATATGATGCAGGATTAATTACCATGGATCTTACAAAATGCAACTTTCTATAACAAAAGTTCACTTAACATGTTAGTCACTTAGATGCAAGAAATGAACATGTTAAAGATGATTAACATGTCAAGCATAGGCATGGTGTGAAAGTACACATTATGTAGTGCAAAACTCATGTAGGATGCAAATGGATAAGAGCTATAGGTCAATGGCTATCATCATGCCAAGTTTGTAAGTTTTAACAGATTCTGTCGGTTATATTATGATGCACTTTTGCAACAGAGTTTTCATCAAGCAAATTGATCCTCACATAGATGAAAATGCCACCATTGCATGGAAGACGGAAAATGCACAACACTCACATAAGACACGTTTTTATCGGATGCACGGATTAAAAGTTACAATGGTTTTAAAATATAAAGTAGTGCAGCTCTTTTGGGCTAGGCGCTGCACTACACTGTGCAGCTCCTTTGAGCTAGTCGCTGCACAACCAGGAGTGGGACCCGGGGTGTCACGCTGGCCAAATGTGTCGCGCCTGTCAGTAAGGCGCTGCAGAATGTACTGCAGCGCCTATCTGTCGGGCACCACACAAAAGGATCAGCTGGATGAAATTCTTTCACCCACGGTTCACTTTGTGAAATTGTTTCGCCCATAGGTCAATTTTGTACATTTTGCCGAGTGGTGGAGCAAATAAGTAGAGGAGAGAAATACATGCTGCACGGATCGATGATACCAGCAGAGAGCAGGCCCTTGTGAACGAGCTTTGTACACGAGTCAGGTATATGTACTACTAGTAGTAGTAGGAGTATAAAATAGACGAGGTAGAGTAACCGACGATGGGCATTGGTACGTACAGTACAGTACGCGTATATGCACGGTACGTTGGTACCCGCGGACGGACGGACGGCCGGGTATAACGGGGAGGAGACCATGCCCATGTGCCCCGGGCCGGTGCACCCCACCGCCCGGCCCCCCCACGAACTCTCCTCCTGCCTGCCCGTGCATATGCGGATATGCACACAGCTCTCCCCATCGGACCCTATGCGCTGCGCCCCTAGACGCCTAAATGTTCACCGATCCCGACGCATCGATTTTCGCTCGAACTGTCTGTCTGTACGTAGCTAGGGGCCCTGAGCTCCCCTGGTCGACGAGCTCATCTGACTCACTGGGGTATTACCCATGGCATATATCGATCTCCCCATATATCGATCTCCCCTTTTTGAGTGCTTCCTTCTGTTACTAGCCTTCTTGAGTAATAAGATTGTGTATGGACCGAGTTAATGGAGTTCTTTAATTACATACGGCTTTATTCTCATGCCGTCTCACCGAGAATGAGAAGCGTGACCAGAAATCAATTTGGTTTCATGCCTGAAAGTTCGACCATCAAAGTTATTTTTTTAGTACGGCAATTTATGGAGAGATATAGGAAGAAAAAGAAGGACAAGCATACGATGTTCATTTACTCGGAGAACGTTTACGATAAGATACCACGCAATGTTATGTGGCGGGCCTTAGCACAAACTGCCAACAAGGTACATTACTCTCATTAAGGACATGTATAGTAATGTTGTAACAGCTATTTGAACAAACGATGACAACACTGATGACTTATAAAATAGGACTATGTATACCAAGGGTCAGTTTTGAGTCTTACCTTTTTTGCTTTGGTGATGAGTAAGGTTACAAGGGATATACTCCCTCCGTCCGGTGAAGAGTGTACATCTAGGTTCAAATCCACAAAAAAGTGTATTTCTATCTTCCCAATGCATTTTAAAGTTGAAAAAAATACTTCTCTCTCATCACACGGTAATCAAGACCAATAGCAATCTACACATGGTCTTCTTAATTTGTACATGCACTTAGCTCATTGGAAGGTGGGTAATTAAAGAGGAGAGAAATAGTGGCTTGCACCTTTCCAATGCATTTTTTACTCAACTCCATAATTTGTCGTAAAATTTCTAGATGTACACTCTTCACCGGACGGAGGGAGTATATGTTTGCTTTGGTGATGAGTAAGGTCACAAGGGATATATGGTGTATGCACTTTACAGATGGTGTGGTGCTAGTCAAAGATAGTCAGACACGAGTCGTAGCAAGTTAGACCTGTGTAGATGGATTTTGGAGTCCGAAGGTTTTATACTTTTTAGAACTATAAAATTGAGTATATTAGGTGCGGTTTCAGTCCTACTAGGCACGAGGGAGTGTATGAGGAGGAGGAGGAGGAGGAGGAGGAGGAGGAGGTTAACCTTGACAGACAAGTGATACCTTAGAATGACACCTTTCGATGGTTATAAATCGATGAAGATCTGAGTCATTGAATCAAAGCCGGATCAATGAAATGGAGCCAAGCTTCTACCGTCCTCTGTGACAAGAGGGTACCATAAAAGTTAGGTAGATAGGACGTTGATTCAATCAACCTGTGTAATCATGATGTTGACCAAGTAAAAGGTGACATGTCCAACGGTAAGTGCAGTAGAGATAATATGGATTTCATTTCTCTAACTCACTCCAATTTGTTTGTGATTGGAACCCAAGCTCCATTCTGAACATCCAGTTCTCCTACTACCTACTTGGCTCTTCTAGCTAAGAGGCGGTGCTCCTTTCAACTACTTGATTTTTCTTGCCACAAGTTGCAAATTGCATTTTGCGGGCATATAACCAAACTACTCATTTGATCCATTATTAAAGTGCATGTGTGAACTTTGAGGGGCGAGAATAGATTGGGAAGCACACCAAGGGGCAGAGAGGAGCACCACTTGTGATCAATCATCAGCATGATTGGCATCCCCTCCATCGCAAGCAAGCGAGCAACGGTGTGATTGGGATTAGAGCCGACGATACACATGCAAGCAAGTCAGCCACTGCTTGATTGGGATTAGAGAGGAGCGGTACGACTCTCGAGCTACCCCCGATGGAATATACAACGCACCTCCCTCCCCGGCCCTGTCTAGCAATATGCTCCGCCGCATGTGCCCGGTCGATTCCTGCTGCCCCTGCCCTACTACGGAGAGAGACGATGGAATCGAGCCAGGCACGATCCAAGAACCTGCATGCAGCGTAGAATGATGAGCGAAGCTCTATGCAGCCGGGGCAAATTTGACAAATTTGACCTATAGACAAAATCAAATCACAGAATGAACTATCCGTGAAACTATTTCACGCGGCTGACCTTTTTGTGTGACGCCCGACACGAAGGCGCCACACTACACTGTGCAACGCCTCACGGATAGGCGCTACACGGCCAACGTCGCACCCGTGTGATTAGAAAATTACTAAGTCAGTGTGCAGCGCCTGAGAGTTAGGCGCCACACTATACAGTGTAGCGCCTAGCTCCTAGGCGTTGCACTAGTGCAGCGCCTAGCTCCCAGGCGTTGCACTAGTGCAGCGCCTGAGAGCTAGGCGCCACGGGTCAGCCGCGTGAAATAGTTTCACGGACAGTTCATTCTGTGATTTGATTTTGTCTATAGGTCAAATTTATCAAATTTGCCAACAAGTTTTACTCGCAGCGCTGCATGCTGCGTGCTTCTCGTACTGGCACACTGCACGGACAGTTTTACTTTTCCTGTACGGTTGTCCATTGTCTGCAGCCGGCCGGCAGGCAGGCCTGGGGAGGCGTGCCCCCGCTAGATCAATTCGGACGTTGAAGAAAATGGCAGCCCTGTCTGGTTTCGAGAGGGAAACTGCTCCTGTTGCTGCTGGTTTTACACTCTGGGTCAGTCGCTCGCTACATGAGTGAACTGAGCTGCGTGGAACAAACCGCAGATGTCGTGTCTGAGAGGGCAGCGACGACGCAGAGGCACGTCTGGGTGTCGCGGGCGGGCAGGCAGGCAGGCACTGAGCCCACGCGCGCTAGCTGGCTGGCTCCATGGACGTACGTACACGGTACACACGGTACGTACGTACTGCTTTGGACTTCTTCTCCCGGGAATTCAGTGGTGCCTAGGATCGGGCACTGCCACTATAGCTTTTCTTTTTCTCGATCTCGTTGTCTATTTGACCTTGTGATCACTCTACCAAGTAGGATAGGAGTACTAGTTCTGGCTACTACGTTCAAACCATTGGTGCTCTTTGTTGGTTGATCGAGTGCGAGTGTGGGGTGTGCAGGTCAACTGAGCAAGCAAGAGCCAGGCAGCACCTCACTTTGTGCCCTGTGATTCGTTAAGTCGAAGCAAGATTCCCAGCTCTTTGGAAACGGAACCTACGGGGACGCCACTGGTAGAAGTGCGGGTGAAGGAAAGGGAAGGGGGCTTGGGGAGAAGAGGGCCGGCCGGCGTATGTCGAGTGTGGGTGGAGCAAAGCATGGCCGGGCTGCCTGCCTGCCAGTACCCGCTGCCCCCGAGTAGACGGTCGCGTGCACGACGACACGGCCCGCACCCACCCATGCCGGCGCGTGCATGCATGCATGCTGCATGGGAACGCGCCGTGCGCGCGTCCGTGCAGCTCACCGCCACCCCAGACGCCCATTCCTAGCCCGCCCCACGCCGAGATCTCCCGTACGTCGGTCCCCGTAATCCGTGTCCTCCTCTGGATCCCGAGACAGGGACGACACTGCCGGCGCATGGATCTCGGCGATGGCATGGGTGGACCGGGAGCAGGGCCGAGCCAACCATGTGTGCAGCCGGTTCGGCCGGCCGTGCCGCTCCCCTGTCGCCGTCGGCGCCCACTCGCGACGTCGGTTAATGGGGGCTTTTGCCTTTTCTTCATCTCCTCGTCGCCGTACGTGATGATTGCTCTGGCGATCGACGCGACCGGGCCGGGTTAGTGCGCGCGCTCCCGCGGTGATCGGGCGACACCAACAGTGGGCGCGAAGCTAGCGTGATGTTGATACGGATCCGACATCGAGCACTACGTACGCGCGCGATCGACCTACTGCGCGCTGGCTAGCTAGCTGCTGCTTTACAGTTTAGCCGTGTCGCCGTCGCGCTCGAAAGTTGGCGCGTGCGTGTTGTTCACCGCGTAGTCGTGGTGGTCTGGGTCGAGGTGCCCATCGAGTGTACGTGTTGAAATGTGAGCAGAGCAGAACGGCCCCTACGTACCTTAGCCTCGTCAACAATTATATGTAGATCTCTCCTCCTGTTTTCCCTTGCCAGTTTGGACGTGCGATCGTGGTGGGTGCGACCGTGCGAGAGTAGATATATATGGTGCCATTGCCATGAAGGGATCCTCTAGTCTACCAAAAAGAAGCTGTACGTGCGTTCTGATTCTAGCTTGTGCACGAGGGCCGGGGAGAGGAATCGATCATTGATCGAAGGTAACCACACGTGTCATGCCGCAAACAGAGTCTAAACTCCCAGCAAATGCCCTGCCGACACATATGACCGTGCATTCATGATACCAACTTAGGAGCAGGCATGGAGGCGTGCAGCCAGACTGGCGAGACTGACATGATCCAACAGCTAGCTAGCTAGCTAACGAGAGCTTCGAGAAGGCCCGAAAAGAAGCATGCATGCACTGCACTGCACCATCGGAGGCCGGGGGACCGCCGGCGACCGCGACCCCGACGCGCAACCGCACGCTACGTGCGTGCATTGCAGGTACGGCGGCGCTGCTACACCGCTTGCCTAGCCTAGCGTAGCCCAGCCCAGCAAGCGAACATGAAAGGAATTAAAACCTCGGAGACCCCACCGCCGGTGGGTTCGCTCGTCCGCCGGTACGTTGACCGGTCGACCCATCCATCTTCAGCGAGCGCGCACGCACGAACGCGTCGCAGTTACGCAGGCGTTCGAGCATGCAACGGGTAAGTTCCGGCCGATCGATCACACGCGCGCGCGCACGGACGGGAGGGACGAAGATATGCCGATCGAGCTCTTGGTCTTGGCGAGGCTCGGGGGAGACACGGCCACGTGCGGGCGCGCGGGCGTCCCGTGCGCATGCATGGATCGAGGAAACATCCGTGCATGATTCGCATGCAAGCCGGTCGAGATGATGGCCGGGGCGGAGGTAGATGCATGGTAGTACGTGCTTCACCTTCAAGGACAGGCAGCCATGGCGGCATGGGGCGCGTGGACCGGCATGCCTGCCGGCGCTACGGAATGGAAGGTGCTGTACTTGCTCATGCATGGGCTGGTTCCTTCTCCTTCCGCCCCGGGGCCCCGCCGGAGCACGACGCTGTTCACGTCCCACGGCACCGTGCGTGCACGCGCGCCCGCTGTGGGGAGATCGACTTATCCGTTCTGACCTCCTGTTCCGAGACAGTCCGTCTTCCCTGGTCCGTTGGTCCATCGCAGAGCTCACGTGGCGCCATGCCAAAACCATCGATCCATGCACGACAGGACCACGCTTAACCACCGTATTATTGCGTGTATTTGGGCATGTTGTTAGTCATAATCGGCTGCAGGGCAGCTTACTAGCTAGCTTCTCTAAATGCCACCGGAAAACGGGATAATGGATCCAAACCATAGCTAGCCAGCTACGTAGCAACGTAATCCACTCTTTTGCTTTGCTTTGATGGAGACGTATACTGTTTCTTAGCGAGCCAAAATATTCTTTTCACGTCGCTCGATCCAACGGCCGTGGATCGACACATGGTGCCCGGCTTTTGTCACGTAGAGAGGTGTCTTGGATAGATAGACGGGCAAACATGACATGATGGAGCTCTCAAAGTGTGACTTTTTTTCCTTTGCTTGAGATGACTCTGACAGACTTAAAGATACGGCTGCTCAGCATTGAACGGGCTTTACTGGATGGATTTGACGGCCACTATGCATGCACGGATCCTTTTTCAGTCAGGTGATGCGCGCAGACCATGATATGATTCCCAGTGGACAGGATGAGCTGGCACTGTCTCATTGGCCCATCCATGATGGCATGATGCATCTTTTTGCTAACGTTTATTACAATAAATGGGCCACAATTTGCACACGGATCCATTTTAAATGGGCTTGAAGCCAACCCTCAATTCGTTAGATTTTGAGAATTCAGGGTGTGGCCTGTTCTCGGAAAGAAAAACAATCGGTGCTTCCATGAGAATCACTCGTGCAATCACAGAGTTGCTTCCGCGAGAAACACATATATTTGCTTCCTTGAGCTGTGCTTATGGGGAAACAAAACACGCTTCCATGAGAAGCACATATTTTGCTTTCGTGATGTGCTTCCCGGAAAGGGAAAAAGTTCCATGCTTCCACGAGAAGCCCAGCTTTGCTTCCGCGAGTGCCTCCGGGAAACAAAACTGTGATTCTTGAAAAGGGGGAAAAAGGTGAAAAACCACAACCATGCTTCCAGGCTCCTGTTTTTTTCCTTACATTTTTTGTTATTCGTTTTTTGGTTTACGTCTTTGGGGGGGGGGGGGGGGGGGGGGGTTACCGGAATTTTGTACTTAGTTTTATTTCTGGATTTTTCTAGGCTATCAGGAGGGCAAAAGAGCCCCCCCCCCCCGGTTCCATTTTTCATTCAAAACAAAACTAGAGACAGAACCCTTACATGACCTTGATGCTCTACAAGGTTCAAAGCTAGTGAACAGAAAAGGAAAACAAAAAAGGGAACTGGTG
Organism: Aegilops tauschii subsp. strangulata; assembly: GCF_002575655.3. Lineage (NCBI taxonomy): Eukaryota > Viridiplantae > Streptophyta > Magnoliopsida > Poales > Poaceae > Aegilops > Aegilops tauschii. The sequence continues at coordinate 475,335,714 of NC_053039.3, forward strand.
GAGCAAACAGCCCCAAAGTGTAGCTTATTACAGACCAATCCTATATTTTCTTAAAAGTTCAGAGCTCATGAAGATCAGATTACGAGTAGAAGACAAAACTCTAAATACCCAGCATCATCTCGTTGTTGCCCAGCATCGCCTCCATCTCCATTGCCTTGTGGTATTCCCTACTACTGATTTTCTTGATTGGCTGGACCGGAGACAACGACAGCTCCAGCGGAGTAACTGGACTGAGTGCAGATGCGATCTTGGAGTTCCTCCCAGGGCTCCTAGGAGGCGAGCAGCGCCCTAGTGATAGCTTACGAGTGCCCTCTCCCCCCACTCCCAGCGACATTCTGGTGAGTGTACCCAGGCTCAAGACACCGTCAGTGTCCATGCCATCAGTCACCGACGACCCACAAGTATAGGGGATCTATCGTAGTCCTTTCGATAAGTAAGAGTGTCGAACCCAACGAGGAGCAGAAGGAAATGACAAGCGGTTTTCAGTAAGATATTCTCTGCAAGCACTGAAATTATCGGTAACAGATAATTTTATGATAAGGTAATTCGTAACGGGTGACAAGTAACAAAAGTAAACAAGGTGCAGCAAGGTGGCCCAATCCTTTTTGTAGCAAAGGACAAGCCTGGACAAACTCTTATATAAAGGAAACGCTCCCGAGGACACATGGGAATTATTGTCAAGCTAGTTTTCATCATGCTCATATGATTCACGTTCGTTACTTTGATAATTTGATATGTGGGTGGACCGGTGCTTGGGTACTGCCCTTCCTTGGACAAGCATCCCACTTATGATTAACCCCTCTCGCAAGCATCCGCAACTAAAGAAGAATTAAGGTAAACCTAACCATAGCATGAAACATGTGGATCCAAATCAGCCCCTTACGAAGCAACGCATAAACTAGGGTTTGAACTTCTGTCACTCTAGCAACCCATAATCTACTTATTACTTCCCAATGCCTTCCCCTAGGCCCAAACAATGGTGAAGTGTCATGTAGTCGACGTTCACATAACACCACTAGAGGAAAGACAACATACATCTCATCAAAATATCGAACGAATACCAAATTCACATGACTACTTATAACAAGACTTCTCCCATGTCCTCAGGAACAAACGTAACTACTCACAAATCATATTCATGTTCATAATCAGAGGGGTATTAATATGCATAAAGGATCTGAACATATGATCTTCCACCGAATAAACCAACTAACATCAACTACAAGGAGTAATCAACACTACTAGCAACCCACAGGTACCAATCTGAGGTTTTGAGACAAAGATCGGATACAAGAGATGAACTAGGGTTTGAGAGGAGATGATGTTGGTGAAGATGTTAATGGAGATTGACCCCCTCCCAATGAGAGGATCGATGGTGATGACGATGGTGACGATTTCCCCCTCCCGGAGGGATGTTTCCCCGGCAGAACAGCTCTGCCGGAGCCCTAGATTGATTCCGCCAAGGTTCCGCTTCGAGATGGCGGCGCTTCATACCAAAAGCTTCTTCTGTATTTTTCAGGGCAAAAGACACCTTATATCAGAAGATGGGCGCCGGGGGCCTGCCAGGTGGCCCACGAGGCAGGGGGCGCGCCCTCCACCCTCGTGGACGGTGCGTGGCTCCCCTCTAGTGCTTTCTTCGCCTGATATTTTTAATATATTCCAAAACTGACTTTCGTCGAGTTTCAGGACTTTTGGAATTGTGCAGAATAGGTCTCTAATATTTGCTCCTTTTCCAGACCAGAATTCCAGCTGCCGGCATTCTCCCTCTTCTTGTAAACCTTGTAAAATAAGAGAGAAAAGGCATAAGTATTCTGACATAATGTGTAATAACAGACCATAATGCAATAAATATCGATATAAAAGCATGATGCAAAATGGACGTATCAACTCGCCCAAGCTTAGACCCCGCTTGTCCTCAAGCGGAAGCCGATATCAAAAAATATTTTCACATGTTTTGAGATAGCGGTGTCGATAAAATGAAATACGGACATGAGGGCATCATGATCATTCTTTAGAACAGTAACATATATATATTGTCATGATTTCTTATGATAAAGTAACAATCTATTCACAATGTAGAGTATAAACCAGAAACTTCATTGAAAACTAACAAACTATAATCTCAGTCATTGAAACAATTGCAATTTATCATAACATCAGAAAGAGTCAATATAAGAGCTTTTCAGCAAGTCCACATACTCAACTATCATTTAGTCTTTCACAATTGCTAACACTCACGCAATACTTATGGGTATGAAGTTTTAATCGGACACAGAGAAAGATAGGGGCTTATAGTTTTGCCTCCCAACCTTTTACCTCAAGGGTAACGTCAACAATAATGCTTTATGAAAACCCACATCCAATTGGATATATATATATATATATATATATATATATATATATATATATATATATATATATATATATCAGGATCTTTCCAACACATAGTGCTTGCCAAAGGATAAAGTGTAAAAAGGAAAGGTGAAGATCTCCATGACTCTTGTATAAGGTATAAGACAAAAATAAAAGATAGGCCCTTCGCAGAGGGAAGCAGAGGTTGTCATGTGCTTTTATGGTTGGATGCACAAAATCTTAATGCAAAAGAACGTCACTTTATATTGCTACTTGTGATATGGACCTTTATTATGCAGTCCGTCGCTTTTATTTCTTCCATATCACAAGCTCGTATAAAGCTTATTTTCTCCACACTAATAAATCATACATATTTAGAGAGCAATTTTTATTGCTTGTAACAATGACAACTTACTTGAAGGATCTTACTCAATCCATAGGTAGATATGGTGGACTCTCATGGCAAAACTGGGTTTAAGGATATCTGGAAGCACAAGTAGTATCTCTACTTGGTGCAAAGAATTTGGCTAGTGTGAGGAGGAAAGGCAAGCTCAACATGTTGGATGATCCATGACAATACAATTTATTTCGGATATAAGAAAACATAACCCATTACGTTGTCTTCCTTGTCCAACATCAACTTTTTAGCATATCATATTTTAATGAGTGCTCACAATCATAAAAGATGTCCAAGATAGTATATTTATATGTGAAAACCTCTCTTTCTTTATTACTTCCTATTAATTGCAACGATGACCAAAACTATGTTTGTCAACTATCAACAACTTTTATTCATCATACTCTTTATATGTGAAGTCATTACTCTCCATAAAATCAATATGATCTCTTTGTTTCTTTTTATTCTTTCTTTTATTCCCTCAAGATCATAGCAAGATAGCAAAGCCCTCGACTCAAAACTAGTCTTTATTATATATAGCTCACGGACTCGATTACATAGAAGGATTATAAAACAAAACTCAAAACTAGATCATACTAAAACTTTATTCTACTAGATCAAGATATAACCAAAAGGAACGAACTAAGAAAAACGGTAAAGATAGGAGTGTGATGGTGATACGATACCGGGGCACCTCCCCCAAGCTTGGCAGTTGCCAAGGGGAGTGCCCATACCCATGTATTTATGTCTATTTCTTCAGGGGTGGTGATGATGGAGTTGTTGATGGCGGGGTATCGCACATCGAGCGTAGGAGATCCTCCAACTTGCGGATAATGCCCTTGAGTGCGGTGATATGCTCTTGCAACAAAATATTTTCACATGTGAGATACTTGTTTTGTATGCGAGCTAGCTCAATCATCTTGAAAGCTTCAATTTCAGTAGGGGTGAGATGATTGTAGTGGGGTTGAAGGAAGCCTTGTTCTTCTACTGCCGGGACTTGCTCCTCTGCAGCTTCCTTGATCTTGTCACCTCCCTTGATTTCCCCGATTTCTTCTCGCTTCGTATCTATCTTCATTAGCCAAGCATCGTCGCCCACGTTGTTGGAGGAGGGGGACGACATGATGCCTGACCTTGAGAAAATCTGGCAGAAAACAGCTCGAAACAAAAACAGAGGATTTCGTCGTGGTACAGTGGTCAAAACCTTCTGGAGTTTATATAATGAATTTTTACCGACCAAAAGAAGTATCGTGCAAGAAAATGGAGTCCGGAGGGCACACGAGGCATCCACGAGGGTGGAGGGCGCGCCCAGTTTTCTTAAATATTCCAAAACGGAGAAAAATTGCTATTAGAACTGTTTTGGAGTCGGTTTACTTACCGTACCACATACCTATTCCTTTTCGGAGTCTGAAACGTTCTGGAAAGTGTCCCTTATGTATTCCTCCGGGGTTACGGTATCAATAACATTGGTTTCAACATTTATGGGATTACCTGAGATGTAATGTTTGATTCTTTGACCGTTCACCACCTTCGAATTTCTGCCTTCGAAGTTGTTGATTTTTATGGCACTGGAACGATAGACCTCCTCGATAATGTAAGGACCTTCCCATTTAGAGAGAAGCTTTCTTGCAAAAAATCTTAAAAGGGAGTTGTACAACAAAACATAATCACCTACATTAAACTCGCGTTTTTGTATCCTTTTGTCATGCCATCTTTTAACTTTTTCTTCAAACAGTTTGGCATTCTCATAGGCCTGGGTTCTCCACTCATCAAGTGAGCTAATGTCAAATAGTCTCTTCTCACCGGCAAGTTTGAAATCATAATTGAGCTCTTTAATGGCCCAATATGCCTTATGTTCTAGTTCGAGAGGTAAGTGACATGTTTTTCCATAAACCATTTTATACAGAGACATACCCATAGGATTTTTATATGCAGTTCTATAGGCCCATAATGCATCATCAAGTTTCTTGGACCAATTCTTTCTAGATCTATTAACAGTCTTTTGCAAAATTAATTTAATTTCTCTATTACTTAGTTCTACTTGACCACTAGATTGTGGATGGTATGGAGATGCAATTCTATGATTAACATCATACTTAGCAAGAATTTTACGAAAAGTACCATGAATAAAATGTGAACCACCATCAGTCATCAAGTATCTAGGGACTCCAAACCTCGGAAAAATAACTTCTTTAAGCATCTTAATAGAGGTGTTATGATCAACACTACTAGTTGTTGGAAATATGCCCTAGAGGCAATAATAAAATGGTTATTATTGTATTTCCTTGTTCATGATAATTGTCTGTTATTCATGCTATAATTGTATTAACTGGAAACCGTAATACATGTGTGAATACATAGACCACAACATGTCCCTAGTAAGCCTCTAGTTGACTAGCTCGTTGATCAATAGATGGTTATGGTTTCCTGACCATGGACATTGGATGTCATTGATAACGGGATCACATCATTAGGAGAATGATGTGATGGACAAGACCCAATCCTAAGCATAGCACAAGATCATGTAGTTCGTTTGCTAGAGCTTTTCTAATGTCAAGTATCATTTCCTTAGACCATGAGATTGTGCAACTCCCGGATACCGTAGGAATGCTTTGGGTGTACCAAACGTCACAACGTAACTGGGTGGCTATAAAGGTGCACTACAGGTATCTCCGAAAGTGTCTGTTGGGTTGGCACGAATCGAGACTGGGATTTGTCACTCCGTATGACGGAGAGGTATCTCTGGGCCCACTCGGTAATGCATCATCATAATGAGCTCAATGCGACTAAGGAGTTAGCCACGGGATCATGCGTTACGGTACGAGTAAAGTGACTTGCCGGTAACGAGATTGAACAAGGTATTGGGATACCGACGATCGAATCTCGGGCAAGTAACGTACCGATTGACAAAGGGAATTGTATACGGGATTGATTGAATCCTCGACATCGTGGTTCATCCGATGAGATCATCGTGGAACATGTGGGAGCCAACATGGGTATCCAGATCCCGCTGTTGGTTATTGACCGGAGAGTCGTCTCGGTCATGTCTGCATGTCTCCCGAACCCGTAGGGTCTACACACTTAAGGTTCGGTGACGCTAGAGTTGTAGAGATATTAGTATGCGGTTAACCGAAAGTTGTTCGGAGTCCCGGATGAGATCCCGGACGTCACGAGGAGTTCCGGAATGGTCCGGAGGTAAAGATTTATATATGGGAAGTCCTATTTTGGCCACCGAAAAATGTTCGGGATTTTTCGGTATTGTACCGGGAAAGTTCTAGAAGGTTCCGAAGTGGGGCCCACCTGCATGGGGGGACCCACATGAACGTGGGTAGTGGGGGCAAGGCCCCACACCCCTGGTCAAGGCGCACCAAGATCCCACCTTAGAAGGAATAAGATCATATCCCGAAGGGATAAGATCAAGATCCCTAAAAAAGGGGGATAACAATCGGTGGGGAAGGGAAATGATGGGATTTCTTTTCCCCACCTTTGCCAACGCCCCAATGGACTTGGAGGGCAAGAACCAGCCCCCTCCACCCCTATATATAGTGGGGAGGCGCATGGGAGCAGCACCCCAAGCCCTGGCGCCTCCCTCCCTCCCGTGACACCTCTTCCTCCCCGCTTGCGCTTGGCGAAGCCCTGCCGGGATCCCGCTACTTCCACCACCACGCCGTCGTGCTGCTGGATCTCCATCAACTTCTCCTTCCCCCTAGCTGGATCAAGAAGGAGGAGACGTCCCCGCTCCGTACGTGTGTTGAACGCGGAGGTGCCGTCCGTTCGGCGCTAGGATCATCGGTGATTTGGATCACGACGAGTACGACTCCATCAACCCCGTTCTCTTGAACGCTTCCGCGCGCGATCTACAAGGGTATGTAGATGCACTCCCCTCTCTCTCGTTGCTAGATGACTCCATAGATTGATCTTGGTGATACGTAGAAAAATTTAAATTTCTGCTACGTTCCCCAACAGTGGCATCATGAGCCAGGTCTATGCGTAGATTCTATGCACGAGTAGAACACAAAGTAGTTGTGGGCGATGATTTGTTCAATTTGCTTGCCGTTACTAGTCTTATCTTGATTCGGCGGCATTGTGGGATGAAGCGGCCCGGACCGACCTTACACGTACTCTTACGTGAGACAGGTTCCACCGACTGACATGCACTTGATGCATAAGGTGGCTAGCGGGTGTCTGTCTCTCCCACTTTAGTCGGATCGGATTCGATGAAAAGGGTCCTTATGAAGGGTAAATAGCAATTGGCATATCAACGTTGTGGCTTTTGCGTAGGTAAGAAACGTTCTTGCTAGAAACCCATAGCAGCCACGTAAAACATGCAACAACAATTAGAGGACGTCTAACTTGTTTTTGCAGGGTATGCTATGTGATGTGATATGGCCAAAAGGATGTGATGAATGATATATGTGATGTATGAGATTGATCATGTTCTTGTAATAGGAATCACGACTTGCATGTCGATGAGTATGACAACCGGCAGGAGCCATAGGAGTTGTCTTAATTTATTGTATGACCTGCGTGTCAATGAAAAACACCATGTAATTACTTTACTTTATTGCTAACCGTTAGCCATAGTAGTAGAAGTAATAGTTGGCGAGACAACTTCATGAAGACACGATGATGGAGATCATGATGATGGAGATCATGGTGTCATGCCGGTGACGAAGGTGATCATGTCGTGCCTCGAAGATGGAGATCAAAAGGTGCAAGATGATATTGGCCATATCATGTCACTTTATGATTTGCATGTGATGTTTGTCATGTTTACATCTTATTTGCTTACAACGACGGAAGCATAAATAAGATGATCCCTCACTAAAATTTCAAGAGATGTGTTCCCCCTAACTGTGCACCGTTGCGAAGGTTCGTTGTTTCGAAGCACCACGTGATGATCGGGTGTGATAGATTCTAACGTTCGCATACAACGGGTGTTGACGAGCCTAGCATGTACAGACATGGCCTCGGAACACAAGAAAAACACTTAGGTTGACTTGACGAGCCTAGCATGTACATACATAGCCTCGGAACACAAGAGACCGAAAGGTCGAACATGAGTCGTATAGTAGATACGATCAACATGGAGATGTTCACCGATGATGACTAGTCCGTCTCACGTGATGATCGGACACGACCTAGTCGATTCGGATCATGTATCACTTAGATGACTAGAGGGATGTCTATCTAAGTGGGAGTTCATTAAATAATCAGATGAACTTAATTATCATGAACATAGTCAAAAGGTCTTTGCAAATAATGTCGTAGCTTACGCTTTAGTTCTACTAAGATATGTTCCTAGAGAAAATTTAGTTGAAAGTTGATAGTAGCAATTATGCGGACTGGGTCCGTAAACTGAGGATTGTCCTCATTGCTGCACAGAAGGCTTATGTCCTTAATGCACCGCTCGGTGTGCTGAACCTCGAGCGTCGTCTGTAGATGTTACGAAACATCTGAGATACACGTTTTGATGACTACGTGATAGTTCAGTGTGTGATGCTAACGGTTTAAAATTATGGCACCAAAGACGTTTTTGAAACGTCGCAGAACATATGAGATGTTCCAAAGACTGAAATTGGGATTTCAGATTAATGCCCACGTCAAGAGGTATGAGACCTCTGACAAGTTTCTTAAGCCTGCAAACTAAGGGAGAAAAGCTCAATCGTTGAGCATGTGCTCAGATTGTCTGAGTACTACAATCACTTGAATCGAGTGGGAGTTAATCTTCCAGATGAGATAGTGATGGTTCTCCATAGTCACTGCCACCAAGCTATTAGAGCTTCGTGATGAACTATAACATATCAGGGATAGACATGATGATCCTTGAGCAACTCGCGATGTTTGACACCGTGAAAGTAGAAATCAAGAAGGAGCATCAATTGTTGATGGTTAGTAAAACCACTAGTTTCTAGAAGGGCAAGGGCAAGAAGGGATACTTCATGAAACGGCAAATCAGTTGCTGCTCTAGTGAAGAAACCCAAGGTTGAACCCAAACCCGAGACTAAGTGCTTCTGAAATGAGGGGAACGGTCACTGAAGCAGAACTACCCTAGATACTTCGTAGATGAGAAGGCTGGCAAGGTCGACAGAAGTATATTGGATATACATTATATTAATGTGTACTTTACTAGTACTCCTAGTAGCACCAGGGTATTAGATACCGGTTCGGTTGCTAAGTGTTAGTAACTCGAAATAAAAGCTGCGGAATAAACGAAGACTAGCTAAAGGTGAGATGACGATATGTGTTGGAAGTGTTTCCAAGGTTGATGTGATCAAGCATCGCATGCTCCCTCTACCATCGAGATTGGGGTTAAACCTGAATAATAATTATTTGGTGTTTGCGTTGAGCATAGACATGATTGGATTATGTTTATCACAATACGGTTATTCATTAAAGGAGAATAATGGTTACTCTGTCTATTTGAATAATACCTTCAATGGTCTTGCACCTAAAATGAATGGTTTATTGAATCTCGATCGTAGTGATACACATGTTCATGCCAAAAGATATAAGATAGTAATGATAGTACCACATACTTGTGGCACTGCCACTTGAGTCATATTGGTATAAAACGCATGAAGAAGCTCCATGTTGATGGATCTTTGGACTCACTCGTTTTTGAAAAGATTGAGACATGCGAACCATGTCTATTAGTATATATGCATGAAGAAAGTCCATACAGATGGATCATTTGGACTCACTTGATTTTGAATCACTTGAGACATGCAAATCATACCACATGGGCAAGATGACTGAAAGGCCTCGTTTTCAGTAAGATGGAACAAGAGAGCAACTTGTTGAAAGTAATACATTTGATGTGTGCAGTCCAATGAGTGCTGAGGCACGCAGTGGATATCGTTATGTTCTTACTTCACAGATGATTTGAGTAGATGCTGAGAATATTTACTTGATGAAACACAAGTCTGAATTATTGAAAGGTTCAAGTAATTTCAGAGTGAAGTTGAAGATCGTCGTGACAAGAGGATAAAATGTCTGTGATATGATCATAGAGATGAATATCTGAGTTACGAGTTTGGCACACAATTAAGAAATTGTGGAAATTGTTTCACGACTAATACCGCCTGGAACACCATATTGTGATGGTGTGTCCGAACATCATAACTGCACCCTATTGGATATGGTCCATACCATGATGTCTCTTATCGAATTACAACTATCGTTTATGGGTTAGGCATTAGAGACAACCGCATTCACTTTAAATAGGGCACCACGCAATTCCGTTGAGACGACACCGTATGAACTATGGTTTAGAGAAACCTAAGCTGTCGTTTCTTAAAAGTTTGGGGCTGCGACGCTTATGTGAAAAAGTTTCAGGCTGATAAGCTCGAACCCAAAGCGGATAAATGCATCTTCATAGAATACCCAAAACAGTTGGGTATACCTCCTATTTCAGATCTGGAAGCAAAAGTGATTGTTTCTAGAAACGGGTCCTTTCTAGAGGAAAAGTTTCTCTCGAAAGAATTGAGTGGGAGGATGGTGGAGACTTGATGAGGTCATTGAACCGTCACTTCAACTAATGTGTAGCAGGGCACAGGAAGTTGTTCCTGTGGCACCTACACCAATTGAAGTGGAAGCTTATGATAGTGATCATGAAACTTCAGATCAAGTCACTACCAAACCTCATAGGACGACAAGGATGCGTACTACTTCAGAGTGGTACGTAATCCTGTCTTGGAAGTCATGTTGCTAGACAACAATGAACCTACGAGCTATGGAGAAGCGATGGTGGGCCCGGATTCCGACGAATGGCTCGAGGCCATAAAATCCGAGAGGAACCATGTATGAAAACAAAGTATAGACTTTGAAAGAACTACTTGATGGTCGTAAGGCTGTTGGGTACAGATGTATTTTAAAGGGAAGACAGACAATGATGGTAAGTGTCACCATTAAGAAAGCTCGACTTGTCGTTAAGATGTTTTCCGGCAAGTTCAAGGAGTTGACTGCGATGAGACTTTCTCACTCGTAGCGATGCTAAGAGTCTGTTAGAATTATATTAGCAGTTACTGCATTATTTATGAAATCTTGCAGATAGGATGTCAAAACATTGTTTCCTCGACGATTTTCTTGAGGAAAGGTTGTATGTGATACAACCAGAAGGTTTTGTCAATCCTGAAAGATGCTAACAAGTATGCAAAGCTCCAGCAATCCTTCTAAGGATTGGAGTAAGCATCTTGGAGTTGGAATGAACGCTTTGATGAGATGATCAAAGATTTTGGGTTTATACAAAGTTCATGAGAAACTTGTATTTCCAAAGAAGTGAGTGGGAGCACTATAGAATTTTTGATGAGTATATGTTGTTAACATATTGTTGATCAGAAATGATGTAGAATTTCTGGAAAGCATCCAGGGTTATTTGAAAAGTGTTTTTAATGGAAAACCTGGATTAAGCTACTTGAACATTGAGCATCAAGATCTATAAGGATAGATCAAAAACGCTTAATAGTACTTTCAAATGAATACATACCGTGACAAGATTTTGAAGGAGTTCAAAATAGATCAGCAAAGAAGGAGTTCTTGGCTGTGTTACAAGGTGTGAGTATTGAGTAAGACTCAAGACCTGACCACGGCAGAAGAAAGAGAAAGGACGAAGGTCGTCCCCTATGCTTTAGACGTAGGCTCTACAATATGCTATGCTGTGTACCGCACCTGAAGTGTGCCTTGCCATGAGTTAGTCAAGGGGTACAATAGTGATCCAGGAAGGGATGACATGACAGCGGTCGAACTTATCCTTAGTATCTAGTGGACTAAGGAATTTTCTCGATTATGGAGGTGGAAAGGGGGTTCGTCGTAAAGGGTTACGTCGATGCAAACTTTGACACTAATCCGGATGACTCTGAGTAGTGAACCAGATTCGTATAGTAGAGCAGTTATTTGGAATAGCTCCAAGTAGCGCGTGGTAGCTGCATCTACAAGATGACATAGAGATTTGTAAAGCACACACGGATCTGAATGTTGCAGACCCGTTGACTAAAACCTCTCTCGTAAGCACAACATGATCAAACCCTAGAACTCATTGAGTGTTAATCACATGGTGATGTGAACTAGATTATTGACTCTAGTAAACTCTTGGGTATTAGTCACATGGCGATGTGAACTTTGAGTGTTAATCACATGGTGATGTGAACTAGATTATTGACTCTAGTGCAAGTGGGAGACTGTTGGAAATATACCCTAGAGGCAATAATAAAATGGTTATTATTGTATTTCCTTGTTCATGATAATTGTCTGTTGTTCATGCTATAATTGTATTAACTGGAAACCGTAATACATGTGTGAATACATAGACCACAACATGTCCCTAGTAAGCCTCTAGTTGACTAGCTCATTGATCAATAGATGGTTATGGTTTCCTGACCATGGACATTGGATGTCATTGATAACGGGATCACATCATTAGGAGAATGATGTGATGGACAAGACCCAATCCTAAGCATAGCACAAGATCGTGTAGTTCGTTTGCTAGAGCTTTTCTAATGTCAAGTATCATTTCCTTAGACCATGAGATTGTGCAACTCCCGGATACCGTAGGAATTCTTTGGGTGTACCAAACGTCACAACGTAACTGGGTGGCTATAAAGGTGCACTACAGGTATCTCCGAAAGTGTCTGTTGGGTTGGCACGAATCGAGACTGGGATTTGTCACTCCGTATGACGGAGAGGTATCTCTGGGCCCACTCGGTAATGCATCATCATAATGAGCTCAATGCGACTAAGGAGTTAGCCACGGGATCATGCGTTACGGTACGAGTAAAGTGACTTGCCGGTAACGAGATTGAACAAGGTATTGGGATACCGACGATCGAATCTCGGGCAAGTAACGTACCGATTGACAAAGGGAATTGTATACGGGATTGATTGAATCCTCGACATCGTGGTTCATCCGATGAGATCATCGTGGAACATGTGGGAGCCAACATGGGTATCCAGATCCCGCTGTTGGTTCTTGACCGGAGAGTCGTCTCGGTCATGTCTGCATGTCTCCCGAACCCGTAGGGTCTACACACTTAAGGTTCGGTGACGCTAGAGTTGTAGAGATATTAGTATGCGGTTAACCGAAAGTTGTTCGGAGTCCCGGATGAGATCCTGGACGTCACGAGGAGTTCCGGAATGGTCCGGAGGTAAAGATTTATATATGGGAAGTCCTATTTTGGCCACCGGAAAATGTTCGGGATTTTTCGGTATTGTACCGGGAAGGTTCTAGAAGGTTCCGAAGTGGGGCCCACCTGCATGGGGGGACCCACATGAACGTGGATAGTGGGGGCAAGGCCCCACACCCCTGGTCAAGGCGCACCAAGATCCCACCTTAGAAGGAATAAGATCATATCCCGAAGGGATAAGATCAAGATCCCTAAAAAAGGGGGATAACAATCGGTGGGGAAGGGAAATGATGGGATTTCTTTTCCCCACCTTTGCCAACGCCCCAATGGACTTGGAGGGAAAGAAACCAGCCCCCTCCACCCCTATATATAGTAGGGAGGCGCATGGGAGCAGCACCCCAGGCCCTGGCGCCTCCCTCCCGTGACACCTCTTCCTCCCCGCTTGCGCTTGGCGAAGCCCTGCCGGGATCCCGCTACTTCCACCACCACGCCGTCGTGCTGCTGGATCTCCATCAACTTCTCCTCCCCCCTTGCTGGATCAAGAAGGAGGAGACGTCACCGCTCCGTACGTGTGTTGAACGCGGAGGTGCAGTCCGTTCGGCGCTAGGATCATCGGTGATTTGTATCACGACGAGTACGACTCCATCAACCCCGTTCTCTTGAACGCTTCCGTGCGCGATCTACAAGAGTATGTAGATGCACTCCCCTCTCTCTCGTTGCTAGATGACTCCATAGATTGATCTTGGTGATACGTAGAAAATTTTAAATTTCTGCTACGTTCCCCAACACTAGTTGGAATAGCTTCTACCCACTTAGTAACATAATCAACAACAACGAAAATATGTGTATACCCATTAGAGGAAGGAAACGGTCCCATATAATCAAAGCCCCAAACATCAAATGGTTCAATAACAAGTGAATAGTTCATAGGCATTTCTTGACGTCTACTAATATTACCAATTCTTTGACATTCATCACAAGACAAGACAAACTTACGGGCATCTTTGAAGAGAGTAGGCCAATGAAAATCGGATTGCAATACCTTATGTGCAGTTCTATCTCCAGCATGGTGTCCTCCATAAGCCTCGGAGTGACACTTGCGTAGGATCTGTTCCTGTTCATGCTCAGGTACACAACGTCTAATAACACCATCTACTCCTTCTGTATAAAGGTGTGGGTCATCCCAGAAGTAATGTCTTAAATCATAGATTTTTTTATTTGCTGGTATGTGAAACTAGGCGGTATAAATTTAGCAACAATGTAATTGGCATAATTAGCATACCATGGAGTAGTACGAGAAGCATTTATGACAGCTAATTGTTCATCAGGAAAGCTATCATCAATAGGTAGTGGGTCATCAAGAACATTCTCTAACCTAGACAAGTTGTCTGCAACGGGGTTCTCAGCTCCCTTTCTATCAATAATATGTAAATCAAATTCTTGTAGCAAGAGAACCCATCTAATAAGTCTAGGTTTAGCATCTTTCTTTTCCATAAGGTATTTAATAGCAGCATGATCAGTGTGAACAATTACTTTAGAATGAACAATATAAGGTCTGAACTTATCACAAGCAAATACAACTGCTAAAAAATTCTTTTTCAGTAGTAGCATAATTTCTCTGGGCACTGTCTAGGGTTTTACTAGCATATTGGATAACATTTAATTTCTTATCGACTCTTTGTCCTAGAACAGCACCTACAGCATAATCACTACCATAACACATAATTTCAAAGGGTAAATTCCAATCATGTGGCTGAACAATAGGTGCAGAAATCAAGGCTTTCTTAAGTATTTCAAATGCTTCTACACAATCATCATCAAAGACAAATGAAACATCTTTTTGTAAGAGATTAGTCAGAGGCCTAGAAATTTTTGAGAAGTCTTTAATGAACCTCCTATAAAAACCGGCATGACCAAGGAAACTTCTTATACCTTTAATGTCCTTAGGACACGGCATCTTTTCAACAGCGCCAACTTTAGCTTTTTCAACTTCAATACCTCTTTCAGAAATTTTATGCCCCAAGACAATACCTTCATTAACCATAAAGTGGCACTTTTCCCAATTCAAGACAAGATTAGTTTCTTTACATATCTGCAAAACTCGGTCAAGGTTGCTTAAGCAATATCAAAAGAAGTTATATACACGGAGAAATCATCCATGAAAACCTCAACAATCTTTTCACAAAAGTCAGAGAATATAGCAGTCATACATCTTTGAAAGGTAGCAGGTGCATTACATAAACCAAAAGGCATACGTCTATAAGCAAAGGTACCGAAAGGACAAGTAAAAGTGGTCTTTTCGTGATCCTCTTTTGACACAGGTATTTGAGAGAAACCAGAGTAACCATTTAGAAAGCAAAAATGTGGATGTGTGGATAATCTTTCTAGCATTTGATCAATAAAAGGTAAGGGGTAATGATCTTTTCTAGTAGCTTTATTTAATTTGCGGAAATCAATTACCATTCTATAACCTGTAACAATTCTTTGTGGGATCAATTCGTCTTTATCATTAGGAACAACAGTAATACCTCCCTTCTTAGGGACACAATGGACATGACTTACCCACTGACTATCAGCAATGGGATAAATTATACCTGCCTCCAGAAGCTTTAGTATTTCATTTCTTATCACTCCTTTCATCTTAGGATTTAACTGTCGTTGGTGATCAACAACCGGTTTAGTGTCTTTCTCCAATTTTATTTTGTGTTGGCATGGAGTGGGACTAACGCCCTTAAGATCATCAAGAGTATATCCAATAGCAGCACTGTGCTTCTTCGGAGTTTTCAATAATTTCTCTTCTTCCTGCTCTGAAAGGTTAGCACTAATAATAACATGATATATCTTCTTTTCATCAAGATAAGCATACTTAAGAGTATCAGGTAATGGTTTAAGCTCAAATACGGGATCACCCTTGGGTGGAGGAGGATCCCCTAGGATTTCAACAGGTAGGTTGTGTTTTAGTAAAGGTCCCTGTTTAAAGAATACTTCATCTATTTCTTTTCTTTCATTCATAAACATATCATTTTCGTGGTCTAGCAAATATTGTTCTAAAGGATCATTAGGAGGCACGGCAATAGAAGCAAGACCAATAATTTCATCTTTGCTAGGCAATTCTTTATCATGGGGTTGTCTATGAAATTTAGCAAAATTAAAATCATGAGACATATCCCCTAAACCAACAGTAACAATATCCTTTTCGCAATCTATCCTAGCATTAACAGTATTCAAGAAGGGTCTACCAAATATAATGGGGCAAAAGTCATCTTGTGGGGAACCAAGAACAAGAAAATCAATGGGATATTTAACTTTCCCACACAAGACTTCAACATCTCTAACAATCCCAATTGCTGAAATAGTATCTCTATTGGCAAGCTTAATAGTAACATCAATATCTTCTATCTCAGCAGGTGCAATATCATGCATAATTTCTTTGTCTAAGGAATGAGGTATTGCGCTCGCACTAGCACCCATATCACATAAGCCATGATAGCAATGATCTCCTATTTTAACAGAAACAACAGGCATGCCGACAACAAGTCTATGTTTTTTTTAGTATCGGGTCTAGCAATTCTTTCGGCTTCATCACAGAAGTAAATAACATGCCCATCAATATTATCGACCAAGAGATCCTTAGCCATAGCAATACTAGGTTCAACTTTAATTTGCTCAGGGGGTGTAGGTGTTCTAGCCTTACTCTTACGAACCACAGTTGAAGTTTTAGCATGATCCTTTATTCTAGCAGGGAAAAGTGGTTTCTCAATATAAGCGGTAGGAACAATAGGATCAACATTATAAGTGATAGTCTTTTCTTCAACTTTAATAGGTTCAACTACTTTTACTTCAATGGGAGGATGATATTTAAACCACTTCTCCTTAGGGAGATCAACATGAGTAGCAAATGATTCACAGAAAGAAGCTACTACCTCAGAGTCAAGTCCATATTTAGTGCTAAATTCACGAAAAGCATCGGTATCCATAAAAGATTTAACACAATCAAACTTAGGTGTTATACCTGACTCCTTACCTTCGTCGAGTTCCCAATCTTCAGAGTTGCGTTTAATTCTTTTCAATGAATTCAATAGTCTTCATCATAAAAGAACCAGTATAAGAAGTATCGAGCATGGAGCGATTATTGAGAGAAAGCCGAGCATAATTTTTTTGAATAATAATTTCTCTTGAGAGCTCATGATTGGGGCATGAATAAAACATTGAATTAAGCCTCCCCCAAGCTTGAACGATGCTTTCTCCTTCGCGAGGCCAAAAATTATATATATAATTACGATAACGATGAACCAGATGCATAGGATAAAACTTCTGATGAAATTCCAATTTCAATCGGTTGTAGTTCCATGATTCAATATCATCACATAGCCTAAACCATGTCAATGCCTTTCCCTTCAAAGATAAAGGAAAGACCTTCTTATTGATAACATCCTCGGGCATACCTGCAAGCTTAAATAATCCACAAACTTCATCCACATAGATTAGGTGCATATCGGGATGTAATGTTCCATCTCCTGTAAAAGGATTAGCTAGCAGTTTCTCTATCATACCCGAAGGAATTTCAAAGTAAAAAATTTCAGTAGGTTCAGTAGGTTGAGGAGCAAATCTTTGCTCTACTGGTCGGGGTGAAGATGCCCCGAACAATCCCCTCAAAGGATTATTTTCCATAGTAACAAGTGACAGTAAATTTCAGCACACTATATAAATTTTTCCTTACCAAATTCCACCTACCAAAGGCGCTTCACTCCCCAGCAACGGCGCCAGAAAAGAGTCTTGATGACCCACAAGTATAGGGGATCTATCGTAGTCCTTTAGATAAGTAAGAGTGTCAAACCCAACGAGGAGCAGAAGGAAATGACAAGCGGTTTTCAGTAAGGTATTCTTTGCAAGCACCGAAATTATCGGTAACAGATAGTTTTATGATAAGGTAATTCGTAACGGGTGACAAGTAACAAAAGTAAACAAGGTGCAGCAAGGTGGCCTAATCCTTTTTGTAGCAAAGGACAAGCCTGGACAAACTCTTATATAAAGGAAAACGCTCCCGAGGACACATGGGAATTATCGTCAAGCTAGTTTTCATCATGCTCATATGATTCGCGTTCGTTACTTTGATAATTTCATATGTGGGTGGACCGGTGCTTGGGTACTGCCATTCCTTGGACAAGCATCCCACTTATGATTAACCCCTCTCGTAAGCATCCGCGACTACAAAGAAGAATTAAGGAAACCTAACCATAGCATGAAATATGTGGATCCAAATCAGCCCCTTACGAAGCAAAGCATAAACTAGGGTTTAAGCTTCTGTCACTCTAGCAACCCATCATCTACTTATTACTTCCCAATGCCTTCCCCTAGGCCCAAACAATGGTGAAGTGTCATGTAGTCGACGTTCACATAACACCACTAGAGGAAAGACAACATACATCTCATCAAAATATCAAACGAATACCAAATTCACATGACTACTTATAACAAGACTTCTCCCATGTCCTCAGGAACAAACGTAACTACTCACAAATCATATTCATGTTCATAATCAGAGGGGTATTAATATGCATAAAGGATCTAAACATATGATCTTTCATCGAATAAACCAACTAGCATCAACTACAAGGAGTAATCAACACTACTAGCAACCCACAGGTACCAATCTGAGGTTTTGAGACAAAGATCGGATACAAGAGATGAACTAGGGTTTGAGAGGAGATGGTGCTGGTGAAGATGTTGATGGAGATTGACCCCCTCCCGATGAGAGGATCGATGGTGACGATTTCCCCCTCCCGGAGGGATGTTTCCCCGGCAGAACAGCTCTGCCGGAGCCCTAGATTGATTCCGCCAAGGTTCCGCCTTAAGACGGCGGCGCTTCGTCCCGAAAGCTTCTTCTGTATTTTTTTCAGGGCAAAAGACACCTTATACCAGAAGATGGGCGTCGGGGGCCTGCTAGGTGGCCCATGAGGCAGGGGGGCGCGGCCAGGGGGTAGGGCGCGGCCTCCACCCTCGTGGACGGTGCGTGGCTCCCTTTTGGTGCTTTCTTCGCCCGATATTTTTAGTATATTCCAAAACTGACTTTCGTGGAGTTTCAGGACTTTTGGAGTTGTGCAGAATAGGTCTCAAATATTTGCTCCTTTTCCAGCCCAGAATTCCAGCTGTCGGCATTATCCCTCTTCATGTAAACCTTGTAAAATAAGAGAGAAAAGGTATAAGTATTGTGACATAATGTGTAAAAACAATCCATAATGCAATAAATATCGATATAAAAGCATGATGCAAAATGGACGTATCAGTCACCCCATAGTCAGCAGGGAAGGGGAAGCGAGTATCGACGCTATTCTTTGCGAGACGAGCTTCAGGCTCGCCAATGGCGATTCCTTGAAAATCCAGCGATGAAGACATTTCAGGATTGGAACACACGGTTTAAGAGATAAACCATTTTAAACAAAAATATATACGAAAAATGGAAAACTTCTCGATTGCGGCAAGTGGCGCACACGAGTAACCTTTTCAGCGAGGTGCCCTTTAACTAGTAGTTTTGATTTAAGAGTCGTTGACATCAAATAGTCGAGGATACGCATGAAGCGAGGCACAATTGGCCAGCACAACAGTGTTGTGTAACAAGGCCCATCGGCTTGCTGGAAGTTTGACTTTCTATGATGTTTGTTGCCGCATGTGGCTGACAAATCCGCCTGAGGGCATTTGCATCCCAGTTATTATTGAATTAAAACTGTTTTTTCCTCTAGTTTTTTTTGTTTCTTTTTCTTTTTTGGTTTTCTTTCTCTTTTTATTTTTTCTTTTCATTTTAAATTGTGAGTTGGTTTATCTTTTTTTCTTCCGGGTTTGTTTTTATTCTGGTTTTTTCCTTTGCAAATTTTCCATTTTTACAGTTTTGATGCAATTTTTTTCTAATATATGGTGAACATTTTTCTCAAATTGCATTGAATTGCATACACGATGATTCTTTTTAAATATGCAGTGACCTTTTATATTATACAACGAACATTTTAAAATACACACTAAAAAATTTAAACACGTATGGAATATTTTGTTTATTTTTTATTTCTTAATAGGTTTTTAAATATTAAGCTTTGTAAAAAAATTCCAACAACCGTTTTTGAGAGAAAAACAATAAATAAAACAATCAAGCCAGCTCGCTACAGTGGGCCAGCCCATAGCACCTCGCTTCAAGCATAACCTCGGCTATTTGACACCAACATATATGTCGTCAAATACTCAAATAGATGGTCTCTTATTATTATCATTGGGGAATTCTCTGCCATAAGTAGTCGCTCACAACACCGCTCGTTGGGTCGACCCATGTGGGGTTTTGTTTTCCTCTGGTTTCTTCTCAGCTATTGTTGTTTTCCCTGAGTTGGTTTTTGTATGTGTGGTTTTATTTCTTCCGTAGGTTTCCGGCCAGTTTTTTCATTTGATATATTTCAATTTTCTATTTTTGAATCCATGAATTTTTTTAAATGCATGGGTATTTAAAAAATATGAAATTTTTTAAAATGCCTGAAAATTTTAAAAAATCCATCTTATTTTCTAAAATTGACGAACATTGTTTTTCAATTCTTGAACATTCTTAAGCGTATGAATACTTTAAAAATTAAAGAAAATTTATATGAATTAATGAATATTTTAGAATTTTGCAGATTTTTTACAAATTATGAACAATTTTTTAATATGGGTTTTGTATTTTATTTTTATTTTTTGCACTATACATAGTGAAAACAGATGGTGAATCATGGACTGAACTGGACGGGGAGCGCATATCGCAGGCCGACCCAACATTTTGGGTCTATTCCACTCCGGATTGTTGCGAATCGCACTGTATCATCCACCCAATTGTCGGAACCGCTGCCCCGATGCTAGATGTCGTCACGGAACTGCCGGGCCACCCTTTACTCATTAGCCCCTGACGCTGTACAAAGTGGAGCACTGGGGGTGCCTTTTCTGGCCTAGGTAATAGGACGTGCGGTGAAGGCTGAACTACACAATAGATCCTGAGAGCCAGAAATGTTTTAATCAAGAAAAATGGACGGCCAAAAATGACAAGAGCATGAGAAAGCTGAGAAAGAGCTCAACTTTATTGTCCTAAAATAAATATGAGAATAGGGCCAGGGTGAAGCCCCTTTTGTTAAAAAAGAACAGTAATATCAAAAAATGTGGCATTAATATTTTTCCATGGTTGCTAAAGAAATCTATTATCCTCGCGACAACATTATTTTGCTATAAAAAATGTTAGATTTGCCATGCCGGAAAAAAAATCTGAACTTCGACTTGTATATAGCAAAATAAAAGAACCGAATCCACGGTCAGAGCAAGCGATGAAAAAGTGAATGTCTCCTTTGGTTTGGAGAAATTTTGTAAGGATTTCATAGAATATGATTTATATATGAAAAATTCCTTTAGTGCCATTTGATTTATAGGAATAGAATCCTATTTCTATGAAGAAATTCTTTCTATTCACCACATTTCATAGGAAAATAATTATTAGCCTAAATTTAATGGGAAAAAAATCCTATGATGTAAATCAAAGAACATCTCCTTTCCTATTCCTACTCGTATGATTTGATTTTTCTATTCCTATGATTTTCCTAACTGTGAACCAAAAGAGGCCGAAGTATCTCTCCGTCTTCTCGTCTCCTGTTCTCCGACAGTCCGACTCGAATCCATGAGCGGGGCCGGCGCGGCGCTGGCCTCGTCGGCATTAGGCCTCTGCGGGGAGGACGCGAGGGCGGGTCGAGGCGCAGGTGGAGGCGCTGGCCGCCGACCGCGCGCATCCAGAGGCGACAAGGGGTGAGGGGGAGGAGGCCTGCAAGGCGATACTTCCGGGGGGCAAGGACACGCTCGCCGGTAATAAGACACCGCCCATTGCCTCGTACTGGTCCTCCACATTTAGGGTTAATTTTGATCCCGGTAATAACAAATTTAGGGTTGTGTTATTGTGGCTCTGTTAGATTTTGTTTCTGCGTCCTGAGGTTCTCTGACGATTTGGCAACACATCAATCTGCTTCACCTGGCGTTGTAGAGTAGCAACATCCTCGAATCTGTACAGATCTGTCGCAATAAACAAAGTTGCCCCTGGAGAGCATCGCATAGAAATGACAGCGGCGAAGATCCGTCGCTTGCGTATCGTATATGCTAAACATCAGGGAGCTCTTGCTATTTTGGCCATCGTGAATATGTTACTTTGTGCAGATTTTACCTTTACGTCGCATTTGCATTTGTAATTTTGTATGCTAGAGTTCTCTACCTTCCACTTTCAGAAAGGAAAGTGGAACATTTGTACTAATATCGCTGCCTTGGGTACTCAATGTAGAACTCAAAGAGGGTGATCTGGAGGATGCCAGAGTTTGTAGAGCTCTTCTTGCCCTACCAAGCACTGAATCTAAGGTAATGTAGTTACCGAGAAATCAGATGCATTACTCAAAAGCTTGCACTCCAGCTTGGGCATCTCATTGACTTTCCTAATTCCATTTTTGCATCTCTGTTTGGTTCCGTTAATGTTAATCGAAGCCGAAGGAAGTTCAAGATCGTCTAGAGCTTGGTGAAGACACTGGGGATCATGAGCACAGTGTAAAAGCGCTGAGAGCAAACCTTAGAAAACTAAAGGGAGCATTTGAGACCCTGATATCAAAGAAGGATAAGGATATTTATTCTGTAAAAGTTGTTCTTTTGAACCAGTTGAGGACAATGGAAAAGGACAGCATGCTCTCTGAGAACAAGAAACTAGAGGCAGCACAAGCTACTGAAGAAGCGAAGAAGCTTCAGCAGAACGTGCAGGCGCTGCGCGTCGCAACCCAAAACAAGGACAATGAGATTGGCAGACTCCATGCAGAAGCTCTTGTGGCTCAACAGAAGCTACATGAAATGGATTCCTTGCTGAAGGAGAAAAATGAAAGTATTGAAAAACTCCGTGCGGAAAACATTGGATTACGTGCTGTAAAGGATTTTGTTTGGAGCCAGTTCCGGATAAAGGAGCAGGAGCTGCTGGACTACGCCATGCTTCTTAAGAACAAGGAAGTGGCGACAGCACAAGCTACTGAAGCTTCGCAAAAGCTAGTAAAGGATAATCGCACGATGGAAGCAGAAGTTGTTGATTATGGAAACACGTTATTGATTCTAGAGGATAAGCTAACGGACATGCGCTCGTTGGTGAAGGAGAAAGAGGACGAAATCCAAGAACTCAAAAGTCGCCAACCTGATATCACTAGTCTGAAGCGCAAGTTTGCCTCTTCCTTGTCAAATGTAAGTATGTCATTTCCAAGTATAGTATTCTTTGCACTAGTAGAAAATTAGGCTTTGGTCACAGGGCAATATTCACATTAGTCCCGGTTCAGTCACGAACCGGGACTAATGTGAGCATTGGTCCCGGTTCGTGCGGCCAGGGGCCTGCCGGGCCTCGTGGGGCCATTGGTCCCGGTTCGTCCAGCCCCTTTGGTCCCGGTTGGTGGGACAAACCGGGACCAATGGGCCTCGCTCCTGGCCCACCACCATTGGTCCCGGTTGGTGGCTTGAACCGGGACCAGAGGCTCACCCTTTAGTCCCGGTTCATACCACAAACCGGGACTAAAGGGTTGGTCCTAGTAGCGGTCAGAGTTTAGTCCCACCTCGCCAACCGAAGGGCGCTCACACCGGTTTATAAGCCCGTCCCTCTCTGCCTTGTTGAGGTCCTCTCAAAGTGAAAATAGATGCCCTTATACAGGGAATTTGACCTAAATTCACAGTAAATTTCTTTGAATTTCATAGAAATTTATTATGAATTTAGGTTGAATTTTCTCTATAGGCGCATCTATGTTCATTTTTTTATAGTAAATAAAATAAATAAACCTTAATAAAATAAATAAAAATAAATAAACCTTAATAAAATAAAATAAAATAAACTATAGTAACTAAAATAAATAAACTTTAATAAATTAAATAAAAATAGCAGCAGTAAAATAAATAAAAATAAAATAAATAAAGTAAAATACATAAGTAATTAGAAACAAAATGGAATAAAATAAATAAGTTTTTTGTTGTAAGTAGAAACAAAACAAAATAAATAAAGCAAAAGAGAAAACAAAAAACAGGGGAAAAAATTATGCCACCTACTGGGCCACCACGGCCTGAATACGACTTGAAACCCATCCATGGGCCAGGATTCAGGCCCGCAGAAGGCCCAGTAGGCCCCACAGGCAAAGAGAACGGTTAGGCCCGAAAGCCTGCAGTTGAGAGGAGCTCGAGAGGGTGGGCGCAGCAGCGCTTATAAACCACTCTCGAGCTCTCTCAACTAGCGAGGTGGGACTAAACTTTTGACGCGGGGCAGCACAAGGCCTTTGGTCCCGGTTGGTGCCACCAACCGGGACTAAAGGGGGCATTGGTCCCGGTTCGTGGCACCAACCGGGACCAAAGGCCTTTAGTCCCAGTTGGTGCCACGAACCGGGACCAATGAGTTGCCTATATATACCCCATCGTCACAGCAGAGCACTCCACAGTGCTCTGTTTTTTCTGGCCGGCGAGGGGAGGGCATTTGGGTGCTCTAGCTCACCTCCTATGCACATGAGGTGTTCGATGAAATGTCTGAGCCACACTAGTTAATCTTTCTCCTCTCGAAACTCGACCTCCGAGCTCCATTTTCCCCAAGATTTGTCTAGGTTTAGCGGTCCGTCACGTCCCGTCCCCGTCTTCACCGCCGTCGATCGCCCGCGCCGATCTCGTCGCCAGCACCACCGTGGTGAGCCTCTTATTCTTATCTTCTTTCTGAAAAAAAAATCTTACTTTAGATAGATACTTGTCTAATTTTGGTACTTTTATTATTCCTTCTTATTACATAGTGCGATGGTTTTGGTATCCGCCCCCGTCGGCCCTCGTCAAATGATAAACGATGAAGATTATCCATGGTTACGGCGCAATAAGCAAATGACACAAGCGAAGAAAAAGTGAAGACTTTTCTCCCGCAACTATTATGATGATACCATGCCAACTTTGTAACAGACGAGTATGATACCATTGTCCGTTTTGTACACGAAGTGCATCCAGTTTTTGCCGTAACCCTCTCAACTTTCTTGCACATGCTATGTGGATGAAATGATGATACCATGCCAACTTTCAACCTTTTCAGAGTTCATTTGAAATGCTTTTTAATTTTAGGGTCTTATAGCTCGAAATAATTAGTAATGCATGAAAAATAACAAATGAAGTCAGAAAGGGTTGAAAATTGATGAGATGTGGCTTTGAATGGTGCATTTTGAACACACAAAAAGTCAGGAGTTCAAATAAGTTTTAAAAAATGAAATCCCTTTGTAACAGACGAGTTTCCGTATGAAATCCTGATACTTCGAAAGAGATTGTCCGTTTTGTACACGAAGTGCATCCAGTTTTTGCCGTAACCCTCTCAACTTTCTTGCACATGCTATGTGGATGAAATGATGATACCATGCCAACTTTCAACCTTTTCAGAGTTCATTTGAAATGCTTTTCAATTGTAGGGTCTTATAGCTCAAAATAATCAGTAAATGCATGAAAAATAACAAATGAAGTCAGAAAGGGTTGAAAATTGATGAGATGTGGCTTTGAATGGTGCATTTTGAACACACAAAAAGTCAGGAGTTCAAATAAGTTTAAAAAAAATGAAATCCCTTTGTAACAGACGGGTTTCCGTATGAAATCCTGATACTTCGAAAGAGATTGTCCGTTTTGTACACGAAGTGCATCCAGTTTTTGCCGTAACCCTCTCAACTTTCTTGCACATGCTATGTGGATGAAATGATGATACCATGCCAACTTTCAACCTTTTCAGAGTTCATTTGAAATGCTTTTCAATTGTAGGGTCTTATAGCTCAAAATAATCAGTAAATGCATGAAAAATAACAAATGAAGTCAGAAAGGGTTGAAAATTGATGAGATGTGGCTTTGAATGGTGCATTTTGAACACACAAAAAGTCAGGAGTTCAAATAAGTTCTAAAAAAATGAAATCCCTTTGTAACAGACGGGTTTCCGTATGAAATCCTGATACTTCGAAAGAGATTGTCCGTTTTGTACACGAAGTGCATCCAGTTTTTGCCGTAACCCTCTCAACTTTCTTGCACATGCTATGTGGATGAAATGATGATACCATGCCAACTTTCAACCTTTTCAGAGTTCATTTGAAATGCTTTTCAATTTTAGGGTCTTATAGCTCAAAATAATCAGTAAATGCATGAAAAATGGTGCATGAAAAATAACAAATAAAATAAATAAGTAATTAGAAACAAAATAATATAAACTTTAATAAAATATATAAGTAGAAACAAAATAAAATAAACTTTAATAACATAAATAAAATTTATGAAACTAAAATTATCAAAGTATTTTCTGTTCAAAACATTATAAGCAACCGCTAGTATTATTGAAACTAAAATTATATAAAATTGATGCAACTAAAATTATCGAAGTATTTTCTGTTCAAAATCATTGAAAGCAAAAATAATTTTCATAAAGAACTTTTTTGTTAGAAACTTTAATAGCAAAAAGAATTATCATAAAGTAAAATAAATAAGTAATTAGAAACAAAATAAAATAAAATAAATAAGTTTTTTGTTGTAAGTAGAAACAAAACAAAATAAATAAAGCAAAAAAACAAAAAAACAGGGAAAAAATAAAAATTATGCCACCTACTGGGTCACCATGGCCTGAATACGACTAGAAACCCATCCATGGGCCAGGATTCAGGCCCGCAGAAGGCCCAGTAGGCCCACAGGCATGTACAGAGAGGTTAGGCCCGTAAGCCTGCTTTAGAGAGGAGCTCGACAGCTCAGGCGCACCGCACCTTATAAACAGGTGCGGCTCTCTCTCAGCTAGCGAGGTGGGACTAAACTCCCACCACCACGCCGCTGTGCAAGGTCATTGGTCCCGGTTGGTGGCACGAACCGGGACCAATGCCCCCTTTGGTCCCGGTTCGTGGCACCAACCGGGACCAATGCCCCCCCCTTTAGTCCCGGTTGGTGCCACCAACTGGGACCAAAGGCCGCCGCTTCCCGCCCTTTGGGCTGCTGAAAAGAGGCCTTTGGTCCCGGTTGGTGGCACCAACCGGGACTAAAGGGGGCATTAGTCCCGGTTGGTGCCACGAACCGAGACTAATGCTTGGACTATATTTCAAACACTTGTGAAAATTTTCAGTTTTCATCGCCAGTTGCCTCCCCCCGCCGTTAGGCTGCTCCACCTCGCCGTCTACGCCGCCGCCAACGCCGTCGCCTCCCCGAGCCCGCGCCGTCCTCGTCGCCGGCATCCCTGAGCCCGCCGTCCTCGTCGTCCCCGTCGCCGCGTGCCTCCCCGAGCCCACCCCTCCACGTCCCTGTCGCCGCCTGCCGTCCCGAGACCGCCGTCCCCGTCACCGCGTGCCGCCCCGAGCCCGCCGTCCTCGTCGCCGGACTCCTGCCATCGCCGCCCCCCTCGAAGTGAGCCCCCCTTTCCCATGGTCCCGATCGAGCGCCGCTCTTGCGCCCGAGTGCCCCTTGCTCTCTGCCGCCCCTGCTCCATGGTCGCAGCCGGCCCCGACGCATTGAAGAGCAGAAGGAGAGGAGAAGGAGAGGAGAGGAGAAGGAGTGGAGCAGCAGCAAGACGCCGTCCAATTTTCTGATTTTTTTTACAGATATGAACAGTGCATATAGAGGGTGTTTGATCAAATGCTAGATGGCTTTGGGCATTTTTAGAATTTATGATATTTTTAGAATGTGCTAAATATGTCAAAAAATGTTTTTTTGTTCATATACAGAAAGTTTTTATATATGACTATGGATATATGAGCAATGATGATCCATGGATGTATGCATTGATATATATGAGAAACGATGTTCATAGAATATTTACCAAGTATATATGTATTTTTGTTCATAGCATTTTTTTCCATTTATATATGTATGTGGCTATAGATGGATGTATATGAGAAATGATGATCCATGGAAAAGTTTTATATATGCAAAAGTTATATTTTTAGAAAAGTTTTATATATCTAGCTAGGAAAGGAAGAAGAAGAAAAAGAAGGAGACGAAAAAGGAAAATAAGAAGAGGAAGAAAGGAGAAGAAGAGGAGAGGAAGAAGAGGAGAAATAAATAAGAAGAGGAAAAAAGAAGAAAAAGAAGAGGAGAAGAAGAAAGGAATAGAAGAGTAGAAGAAAAAATAGAAAAAATTCTATTTTTTCTTTTTCTCTCCTCTATTCCTTTCTTCTTCTCCTCTTTTTTTTTCTTCTTTTTTTTTCGATCTTCTCCTCTATTCCTTTCTTCTTCTCCTCTTTTTATTTCTTCTTCGTTTTCTTATGTTTTATCGGGTCTGTCGTCGTCGATATACCCCTCTCCCGATAACTTCAACACGAGGGGGGGTCGATATACCCCTCCCCGATAATATTATTTTCCCATGTACGTATGTCGTCGTTGTCGATATAACCCCCTCCCGATAACTTCAACACGTGGGGGGGGGTCGATATACCCCCTCCCCGATAACATTATTTTCCCATGTATGTATGTCGTCGTTGTCGATATATATAACTCCCTCCCAGATAACTTCGACATGATGGACGGTCGATATTTATACCCCCTCTCGGCCGTGATAACTTATACCACGGGAGCACCCCCGGCCCTCTCGCTCGACCAAAACTCTCGAGGACACCCAAACCCTAGAAAAAAACGATGTCGGTCTCCTACCCCCTCCCGCGGCGCCCCTACCCTTGAAGCGTTGTCGAGGCCACCCCAAACCCGGAATAAGCTAGGTCTACGTTTGCACTAATATATCCACCTGCTGTCATGTTTGTGTAATAATTGCCATGTTGTAATATTTGCAGAAACAATGGAGCACGGACGAGACGAGCAAGCAGAAGAGGTGTTGGGGGACATAATCTTAGCCGGAGGTGATATCTTGTCGTATCTTAACGACAATGATGGTCTGGAAGAACAGGGTGAAGAAGCAGGCTACGGTGATCGAAGAGTGGAGGAGGAAAGACATGATTATGATGGCTCCGGTGACCCAATGCTGGTGCAAGAAGGAGCCCGTGGTGATGGCTCCGGTGACCGAACAGAGTCCGGCCAGGTAAATATGTTAGTTAAGCCTGTGCTGACTAGCTAATTGATGCATTCATTGTTTTGGTATGTACACATATTAATTAACACTCGTCTTTCTTCTTTTTTCTAGCCCTCCGGATCGAGCACAACTTCGGTAAAGAGACGAGGCCCGGAGAGAAAGTTGCGCTCGGATGAAAGGTTTGAGATCACAGCAATCGCGCGCGACGGCCAACCGATTGAACCCATCCGGACAAAGGATGCATTTGCTGCTCAGTGCGGGGTTCTAGTTAGGGACAAGATCCCGATCAGCATCCAGCAATGGTATAAGCCTAAGAAGGAAGACCCTGAGGTGTCTTATGTCAATGATATGCAGAAAGATGATCTTTGGACTGAGCTGAAGGCAAATTTCACCCTACCGCCAGAGGAGGATCCGGAGAAGCCAGTTAAAGAGCAATTGATCAAGTCTCATGCTCTTAAGAAGATGGCAGACCTATTCAGGAGGTGGAAGAATGAGCTGAAAACGTTTGTCGACAAAGAAGAGACACCAGAATTCATCGGCCGGTATGAGAAGATCAGAGATCACTGGCCCGCATTTGTGGCCCACAAGACATCGGAAAAGAGTAAGAAGATGCCAGCGACAAACAAGAAGAATGCTGCGAAGAAGAAGCTTCACCATCGCACGGGGTCAGGTGGCTACCTCAAAGCCCGGCCTAAGTGGGCCAAGGCTGAGAATGATCTGCTTGAAAAAGGGATCGAACCACAGACAATGAACTGGACAGACCGTTGCCGGACTTGGTTCTTCGGGGCTGGCGGAACCTTGGACCCTGTATCAGGGAGGTGCGTTTGGACGAACGAGCTTTTGAGAATACCAGTCAAGAAGATTCAGCAATATATCGATGCAGCGCAGGAAGGGACGTTCGTTCCAGACAGAGAGAACGACGAGCTCACAATGGCCCTCGGGAATCCTGAGCACCCTGGACGGACACGAGGCACGCCAGGCTCCGTTCCGTGGAAGGCTGGTTTTCCGGACGTAGGCGGTTACAAAAGCCAGGAGAGGAGGAAAAAAATGGAGCATACCCAAATTTAGAAGCTGCACGAAAGGGTTCAAGCGCTAGAGGAATGAGACGGCAATCGACATGCTGAAACTACCCCCGAAGCTACCCCGCCATCTCAGCGGAGAAGCAGCGTGGCTTCCACCGAGCTGCTTCAGCCGGAGCATGTCTTGACGGCTCCTGCTAGCTACCCCGTGGATGCTATCACGGAGTCTCAACATTGCCACCTTATGGCGGAATGGCAGAACTTCAAAGTCAAGGCGACTGTTGGCTCTGTTTTACCTCCTGAACCCGGCGCAACCTACCACTGCCGGCCGATTCCAGAAGGATATGCTAGGGTGATGGTGGATGAAATAACGGAGGGATTTGAGGACCTCCTGCTTGACCACCCTACCAGTGAAGGGGAGACTCGGCTGGGTTTAGCTCTGAAGACT
This sequence comes from Aegilops tauschii subsp. strangulata, assembly GCF_002575655.3. Lineage (NCBI taxonomy): Eukaryota > Viridiplantae > Streptophyta > Magnoliopsida > Poales > Poaceae > Aegilops > Aegilops tauschii. The sequence goes on from NC_053039.3 coordinate 475,366,084, forward strand.
CAGTGCCTATGGCGGAAGGAGCTCATTAACCTTCCAAACTGAACGCCTCCGGCGAGTAAGGGCACTCCGCCGCCGCCTCCTCCTCCGGCGAGTGATCAGGGCACTCAGCCTTTCTTCTCCGACGCGTGGCGACACTCCGCCTCCTCCTCCGGCGAGTGATCAGGGCACTCAGCCTCCTTCTCCGGCGCGTGGCGGCACTCCGCCTCCTTCTCCGCCCGCGCCGGCGTGCCAGAGCAGCCAGCCTCCTCCTTCTCCGCCTCGTCAGCAAGGGCGGAAGAGACCCGCCGCCGCTCCGGCTGCTCCGGCGCGTCGTAGTCCTTCTCCTCCGCCTCGTAAGCAAGGAAAGAAGACAGCCGCAGCCGCTCCGTCTGCTCTGCCGGCGTCTAGCAGTACAGCTGCCAGAGGCGGGAGGCAATACAGATTTGGTCCTTCTCTGAAGACTCCAGAGAAGTTACCATACGAGGGGACCGAGGAGGAGAACGCGAAGATCGTGCGAGCCGAAGTGAAGAACTTCTTTGAAGGGGTGAAAGCAAAGAAACATCCACCTCCGGAGGAGAAGGTAGATCCGGTGAAAGCGAAGCGCACTCTGGATGCCCTGACAAAACCACCAAAGTCTCCACCAAAAGGCAACTATGAGCGCATTATTGCAAAGACATTTGTCGAAGCGGAGCGGTCGGGAAGTACTGTCAGTGATCAAAGGTTAAAAGAACGACGAGCTGGGGAAAAAATTGCCCAGCTCGGCGAACAAGCGAACCAATCGTGCCCCCCGCTCAAGGTGTCTAAAGACATCGTCGCTAATGATCCGAGGATGGTGGCCGGTTATAGCAATCTTGGAGATTACCTGCCCGACGATGTACATTATGAAATCATGGAGGTGGACGAACACAAATACCATTACGGGAAGCCTCTCGTCAAAGATGAAAGATCTCTAACAACGATGATGCGAAGATTACATGATTGATACATGAAAACCTGCAGAGAGTCTGATGAGATGAATACTTTGACGCTGAGAGTTAAACCGGAGCATGACCTCGTTGGAATTGAACTGCTGAATGTTCCATTTGAGGAGTTCTTCCAGTTTTTCAATCAAAAGGCCATCGATAAATCAACGATCACTTGCTACTGTCTGTAAGTAGTACTACTTCTGTCATTAAGTCTCTCTATATAGGTTGGCTCTTTCATTGCATGTATTTATAATTATCCTCACTATATTATGCAGATTGAAGATCGCCGAATTGAAGAAAAGACAAATCGGTGATATTGGGTCCATTAACACAAATCTCATAGATGCATATACGGTTGAAAAACATGCCAAAGAAGCCGAGGCCAACTTGCTACGATCGTTGGTATTAAATCAAAACAAAGATATAATACTCTTTCCTTACAACTTTAAGTGAGTGTTACTGTCTTGTGCATATTCGGTTTTCCTTATTAGTCCAGGTTATGGTAATGTAATTGATGACTTATGCATGCATGCGCAGCTTCCACTATATTCTCCTAGAGATTAAGCTTGAGCAGGGAGTAGTAACCGTCTTAGACTCGAGACGAAAAGATCCCCAGGACTATGCGGACATGACTCAAATGCTCGAGAAGTAAGTTAAATCGATCATTATCCACCATATCAGCAACTTCGTTCATTTCCTGATATCAAGTAATTGTTTTCTTTGTCTGGCAGGGTTTGGAGAAAATTCACCACAAAAGCTCCGGGACTGCCGAAGAAGCTGCAATTTAGACACCCGAAAGTAAGTACTATAGTAGCATGTTCCGCACATCTCCTAGTGATTCAAGCGCTAGTTTCATCAATACCATTTAGCATGCTTGCTTATCAGTTAGATTGACCTCTATTTCTTGTAAAATGGTTGTGGCAGGAACAAGGGAATGATTTCTGTGGATACTACGTTTGCGAGTTTATCCGCCACACGACCTGTGAGCGGGGCTACTCTGACGAACAATATGAAGTGCGTAAGCAATAATATTCACAATTTTATTTTATTACCATCATTTGTGTCAAGTTTCATTTATTCATATATATATATGTATTGACCCCCTTCTTCAAATTAGATGTTTCGGATGCGGGATGAACTCCTAGCAGAAGATCGTATGCGAGCAATTCAAGAGGAATTGGCGGCATTCTTCCTTGACCACGTGATCGCTGAAAACGGAGAATACTATGTGGACCCTGTGTTCTTACAATTTAATTAGGAGATTATATTGTAAGAGATAATTATTGTATATATGTAGCCGGTAGTGTCAGATAGATATACGAGAACTTGTGTTCGACCAATCTCTCGGAGAAGGAGAGGTGGTCGATATCACTTCTCTCTGTATGCATATGTTCATGACGATCTTCTGTTTCCTTCATTTGCTTACTAGCTAGCGTGTCTAGTCCTCTCCATACATATATAGTACGTAGCGTCGACCAAGCACGGAGATAAGAGAGGACACTTCTTTCTATTAATTAGCTAGCTAACACAATATGTGAAACACCTAAATTAACCCCCAAAACCACCCAACCCCCCCCCCCCCTTAAAAAAATAAAAACCCCAACCCCTGAAATGCTGACGCGTGGATGCCTATTGGTCCCGGTTGGTGACACCAACCGGGAGAAAAGGCCCTGCCTATTGGTCCCGGTTGGTGGCACCAACCGGGACCAAAGGCCCCCCTGCCTGGGCTGGCAGCAGCGGCCACGTGAAGGACCTTCTGTCCCGGTTCGTGTAAGAATCGGGACTAAAGGGTTAGGGCTTTAGTAACAACCCTTTAGTCCCGGTTCGAAAACCGGGACAAAAAGCCCTTACCAACCGGGGTAAAAGCCCCTTTTCCTACTAGTGTTGGGTGTTATTTTGTATCGTGACCATGCCTTGCCACATATAGTCAATGAACAGTATTATGTTTACTATGTAAATCTGCCTGATAGATTTTAACATTAAAAAAACTGTGTAAAAAAACATTGAAAAAAACTACTATTTTTTCTAAATTCACTTTTGGCAGTTTGGTTGTTTCGCCTCATGCTATGTGATGGTCAACTGACCATGTGCTATTTTTTATAATATACTATATAGTTGAATAGACTATTTTTCTTTATAGTCCAATGATTGTATTCTTATATGTGCCACTGTAATTTTGTGCTGAAAGTACATGAACATCCAAACTCTTCGTTGGATGCATGCATCAGCTGTGCTGCTGTGTGTTGTTGGAAACACAGACCGAGAATAAAGTGAATATATTAGGTTTGCTTTATACTATGATTCTCGCATCTGGTATCTATACAGAACCATCATAATGCTCTTCTGGAGAGTGCTATTGAATATGTTCTGTAACAGGAGACTAGTAAAAAGCGCAGGAGGGATATCATTGGGATGCATATATCTTCTATTCGGCAATGCAAGTCCGGCAGACAGTGTTTTGGACGTCGCACAGTGAGTCTCCCTTCACTCAACATTTCCGCTAATTTTTTTTAAATAATACATTTTTTTTGTAAATTACAGAAATATTACGCTGAAAAAAGAATTTTCAAAAATAATACACCGTCGGCCCGCTGCAGGCCGACTGAGCCCAGTCAGCCCACAGCAGGCCGACTGGTGGCCCATCAGCTTGCTGCTGGCCGATTGGGCTGTCGGCGACCAGATCAGGCCCAGTCGGCCTGCAGTTGGCCGATAGGCCTGCAGTGGGCCGACTAGGCTTGCTGTGGGCCGACTGGTGCATGGCCAGCATTTTTTTTTGAACGATCGGTTGTTTATTTTGTAAAACTTTGACGTATTCCGCATAACCCTTTCCCGCCACCCGTTTCTCGCCACCCCTTTCCCGCGTATTCCGCAGAACTCTTTTGGCTGCCCTAAATGAGTTGAACCCATTCACGGTGCCAAAATCACGAAAATGTTGCTCATTTAGGTGCACAAATGGCTGCCTTTTTCTGTAGAGAGAGGAGAAGGAAGAACACAGAAGAAAGGAGCAACGGGAGAAGAAGAATGGAGGAAGGAGAGGAAGGAAGGAGAGGATAAGGCCGGGCCGGCCGGCGTGTCAGGCTACAGCCCCCTGTCGGCCAGCAGCTGGCCGATCGGCGGGCGGTAGGCCGACAGGGGCGCACAAGCCGACAGCCCACTGCCTCCCCCTCGCGCGACGTGGCCCGACCAACCACAGGCCGCCGCGTGCCAGCCGGGCCTGCAGTCGGCCTGCTGCTAGCCGATCGGCCTGCTGTGGGCTGATTTGGCCGGCTGCTAGCCGATCGGCCTGCAGCGGGCCGACGGTGTATTATTTTTGAAATTTCTTTTTTTCGCGTAATATTTCTGTAATTTAAAAAATATGTATTATTTAAAAAAATTTAGCAACATTTCCCACCCCAACTCCATCTTTACACTGTGCATCCCAGATCTACATTCTTGTTGCTAATCTCCTCAAGTTCTAGCGAATTTCATTGGTTAATCAATCTTGTAGTGCCTTGTCTAGAACTGAGTAGATCTATGCCTTCTTGTTCCGTATCTGCTATCTGAGTTTTTTTTTTCTTCTGCACAATGATATATGCCTTGTGCGTTTACATCACCTCAAAATGTTCTTGTACCTATTCAGCACTTAGCGTTGCCTTGTACTATCTTGTTTCTGGACAATGACTGATCCAAGAAACTTTATAAATCATTGACGTTTGATGCTGGACAGTAATGTATTACGAGACGATATTTCACATCATAATTTCGTTGTTGTTAATGCTTATATGTTACAAGATATTCTAAATGATAATACAGTTATTGATGATACTAGTAGCATACAAACTCATGATGTGGATAGCATCTAGAAAGTATTGGATAATACTTAGGTGGAAAATGTCCTTTTTAATATCTTCAACTGTTGGGTTTGCTCACTTAACCCACCAAATTATTCTTGTAGTCCATTTACTCTATCCAAGTAAGAATACCTCATCCACTACGCCTGGTTTTGTCACGTAGCATCACATTTGAACATTATTAATCACAGAAAATCCTGACGAGTCATCTTGTTCCCCTGTCATTTTCTTGCACCTCTCTGAATTATCCACTTCTTCCTCTCCGTGGGTACTGATGCCGTGATACGCATGGCACTGGCAAATACCGGTTTGAGGGGTACAGTGACTACGTGCAGATCCGTAGGAGTAAAGTGGGCCCAAAAAAATTACCTTGGGGATTAAGTGGACAAACACTGCACTTCAGGCCAGGGTAGAAAAGTCAACTTCTTCCTGATGGTACTGATTCTTTGAATTCTTTGAATTGTATATTTAAGTATAACAGGACAAACAAAGATAGTCTGAATATTCATGTTGATCATTCATTCTTAGTCCATGTGTAGTGTAAACGTCCCAAGTCGTTCTGATCTGAACTAGATGTCTTACCCAGGCAACTGGAATGGTTATCCCCATAATTTTTTTTGATTTGTTGTGACTGATGAGTGGATTTTGTTTCTTGGTTCTACCATCTGACGGAATTTCTATTCGGTGGCTTTAACGGAAACTCTTTGTCTAATAATAGCTCATGTTTTATATGCTTGTTCAACAGTTGCAAATCTTTGTCAAGACCACAAATAGCAGGACTTACACTCTTAAGGTCAAGAGTTCAAGTAGGATCAGGGATGTCGAGGACAAAATCCGTGATCGTGATCACAGCCTAGACAGCTTTGGTCTCATCTTTGCTGGCAAGAAGTTGAAGGATGAACGCACGCTGGCAGATTAGGGCAATTCTAGCAGACCCCGCAAAACGCGTATGCAGTTCGCGGAAAACAGCTTTTGCGGCCGGCGCGGGCTGGCACAGATGCAGACCCCCCAAACGGATCCGTAAAAAAGTATATTCGCGGAATATGCTTTTCACGGGTCGGCTATGCGGGTTCTGCTCTTTGCGCCGCTGCATCCCCGCAAATCATCAGCCCGCAAATCTCAAATCCAACATAATTCAACAATCGAAAACAAACTGAATTATTCAAATCAAACATAAAACAATAATCATCCGCATTACAAATAATTATTCATATCACTGTAGCAAACTAAAAATAATGCAATACAAAACTTGTCATGAATACAAATACAAATGAGTACAAAAATTAGTCGCTGTCCAACCCTTTGCCAATGGTGCTCAATGAGATCTTTCTGAAGTTGAAAGTGTGTGTCTGCATTTTCAATCTCCTTGTATGTTTGAAGAAAAGCTCTAATGCGGTTTGGGTCTCTAGCTGGTTTGACACGGCTACCCACATTATCATAGAAGAATTCTAAGTCCATTCCTCTCTCATCTTTAAGAATCATATTGTACAGGATAACACAGCAAGTCATGATGTTCTTCAGGGTTTTATTATCAAAAAACAAGCAGGACCTCGGACAATGGCAAGCCTAGATTGCAAAACACCGAATGCTCTTTCAATGTCTTTTCGGGCTGCCTGTTGCACCCTTGCAAATTTACATTGTTTTTTTGTTTTGGGTTCTTTGATGCTCTTGACAAATGTGCACCAAGGAGGATATATACCATCTGCTAGATAGTACCCCTTTGTGTATTCATGCCCATTGATAGTGTAGTTGCAAGCAGGAGCATCACCACTAGCAAGCCTAGCAAACAAATGAGAGCGTTGCAACACATTGATATCATTGAGTGTGACGGGCATACCAAAAAAGCAAAGCCAAATCCATAAATCCTCGGATGCTACGGCCTCTAGCACAATTGTTGCATCACGAGACTTGCCACAATACATTCCTTGCCAAGCCTTGAGGCAATTTTTCTAATTCCAATGCATACAATCAATGCTACCTAGCATCCCAGGCCAACCTCTCCTCTCATTTGCTGCCATCAATTTCTTTGTGTCATCTTCATTTGGTGCCTGAAAATACTCGGGACCAAAGACACGGACGATCACTTTCGCAAATCTACGCACAGACTCAATTGTGCTATCTTCACCAATACGAAGATACTCATCGGCATAGTCAGCCGGAACGCCATATGCAATCACCCGCATAGCTGCGGAGATTTTTTGATATGCACTAAATCCCTTTAAGCCCGCGGCATTCCTTCTCTGAGTGAAATACCGGCAATTTGCCTCGCAAGCTTCAACAATTTTCACAAAAAGGGATCGGCGCATTCGGTACCTTCTGCGGAAGAGGTGTGCAGGATATGTAGGATTCTCCGAAAAATAATCTTGCATCAACATCTCGTTTCCAAGATGGCGATTCCGCGGAATGCACAGACGCCCGACAGTAGATCCTCACCTCCTCTTTCGGTACTCGTCTTCATGCTCCTTCACGGCAAGCGCCATGATCAATGTTTGCTGCTGAAAATTCGCAAGCATGGTCTCCACATCCGAGTCGTCCGAATCGGACGAATCGGATAGCAAGAACTTCTCGCACGGGGTCAACTCCATCTACACGCACGCCGGCGCGTCAATCTACTACACAGTTCGCGAAAATCATAAAAAGGGGACTAACCGGTGGTGCGCTCGGCGATGGTTGATCCCAGCGGCGGCGGCGACTGGGGGCGGCTCTTCTCGCCGGATCCGGAGGGGCGGCGCAGCGGCTCGGCGCGGGAGGGTGTGGGGCGGCCCCGCGGAGCGATTCCACCCGCAGATATGGCCGGAATCGCCGGCGGCAGGCGGGCGGAAGCAAAGGCGGGCGGCGGCGGAAGGAAGGGGGAAAAGAGTGCGGGCTGAAATGTCCCTCCCGCCAACTGCTTCTCTGTGATGCAGGGCACCGCAGCCGCGAGGGGGAAACCCGCGTTTTCCCGGGTTGGGGCCGGAAATTTGCCGCGCCCCCTAAAATTTTTTGCGGGCCGGGGCGGGATGCGGGGTCTGGTCCGGCAGGCTTTTCGGCCCGCACCCGCATTTTGGCGGTTATTTTGCGGGTCGGGGGCAGATGCGGGGTCTGCTAGAGTTGCTGTTACAACATTAAGAATTTGAGCACACTAGAACTTGACCTTTACCTGCATATATCTGTCAAGACGGTGACTGGCAAGATCATTGATATTGGTGTTTGGAGTTCAGATACCATCAAGCATGTCAAGGTGGTGATTCACAGTCGGGGTGGAATGCCTTGGTACGAGCAGCGCCTCATCTTTGCCGGCAAGGAGCTGGAGGATGGCCACACCCTGGCAGACTACAACATTGAGGATTCGTGCACTCTTGAGCTTGTCCGGTGGCTGCTTATCTATGTCAAGATGCTGACCGGCAGCACCATTGATCTTGCGGTTTTGAGTTCAGACAAGATCGAGGATGTCAAGGCGATGATTTATGACCAGGAGGGCGTTCGCTTGTTTGAGCAGCGCCTCATCTTTGCCGGCAAGCAGCTCGAGGATGGCCGCACCCTGGCGGACTACGACATTCAGAAGCACGCTTCACCTCGTCCTTCGCCTCAGAGGGGGTAGAATGATCCTCATCAAGACGCGGACTGGCAACACCTTTCTTCCCACAGGGGTTTGGATTGACAACACGATTGAGGATTTCAAGGCCGCGATCCACAAGGAAGAGGGCATTCCCCCATCGCAGCAGCACCTCTTCATTGCCGGGAAGCCGCTGGAGAACGACCGCACCCTGGCGAGCTACATCAGCCATGATTCTGACATCCTCTACGTCAGCCCTGATTCCCACATGGTCATTCACCTTTTGTGTCGGCGCGCGCCGCTGCCTCGTCGGATTGTGGACAGGGCGCGCAGGCTGCGGAACAAGCAGGAGCTTGGGCATGGCTGTCTGTAATGCAGCGTGGTCCAATTTGTCTCAGTGGAGTCTAGGCGAAGTCGAACCGTTAGTTAGAAGTCTCTAATGTACTTCCTCCGTTTCAAATTACTCGTCGCAGAAATGGATGTATCTAGAACTAAAGTACATCTAGATATATCCATACCTGCGACAAGTAATTCGGAACGGAGGGAGTACATTAAAGTCTAGGCGAAGTCGAACCGTTAGTTAGAAGTCGCCCGCATGCAATTATTTTCACATCGGAAGCCGGAAATTTGAGTGGGCTACTACTTCAAATTTGGGATGTGCCTGAAGAACTGCACATCTGGGAAAGAATTCCAAGCGTTTATCACAATGTCACAATTTCTTTGGAAGTGTACATGTTAGACTGTGTCCACTCAAATGTTGTCTTTATCCTCTGGCTCATATGAAGGTGGATTATAATGTTACTTAAAAGTTCTCTTAACGAATGGAACCACTGAAACTAAAGCGCAGAGGCGTTAGGCGTTAGCCGGAGGCACGCTACCTTGTCCTTAACCAATGGCTTAAGAACTGCATCAGCAAACAATAGCAAGACGCAGAACAGTCTCAAACTTCCTGCAGTTTGCAGACGTGCTTACCTTCGGCTCCGGCAGCGGCGGCCTCGTCCCGCGCACCTCCTCTGACACGGCGGCCTTCGCGGGCGGGCGCATCGACTGGAAGGAGACCCCCGCCCCGAGGCGCAGGGGCGGAGCTACGTACAGCTAGCCGGTGTCACCGGGTGCAATTTGTACATACTCATTGGTTTAGTGTATAGGTCATTGAATTTTTTGATATGTAGACATGTGTTCTTCTATGTGGACACCGGATAATTTTAAGTCTGGATCTGCCCCTGCCGAGGCGCACGTGTTCAAGGCCGACGTGCCGGGGCTGAGGAAGGAGGAGGTGAAGGTGGAGGTGGAGGACGGCAACGTGCTCTGGATCAGCGGCGAGCAGAGCAAGGAGCAGGAGGAGAAGACGGACACCTGGCACCGCGTCGAGCGCAGCAGCGGCAGGTTCCGGCTCCCGGACGACGCCAGGGTGGAGCAGGTCAGGGCGTCCATGGAGAACGGCGTGCTCACCGTCACCGTGCCCAAGAAGCCCGAGGTCAAGTCCATCCAGATCTGCTGCTCCGTCCATGGGAAATTATTTCATCGAGTCCGGCCGTGTGTGTAGGTGTAGTGCAGTGGTGTGCGTCGGAGTCGGTGTTTGAGTCTCTCGTCGTGCCTGTTGTTTTGTTCACCAGTCTGCACCCGATCGGCAACAGATAGTAACTCTGACTGTTACCTTCTCTGCTAATTTGTGAATGGCCCTACGGATCACACAAAGTTTCTAACCCTCACACAAAAGCAATGCCAACTGACTCGTTACAAGCACGCTGATTTTCCTGAGAGGTTGAGAGCAGGGATGCCAAAGTCGGAGCTCCGGACGCTGGTGGGCGGAGGAGCAGCCAGTGGTTTCTTGTCTTCCCGGTCGCTCGTCAGGTGTGAGGCCAGTGGTATCACCTGCAGCCCTCAACCTGTGAACAGAGGTTCCATGTTTGATTTGGCTTGGCTTACAAATAAGCAATTCCTTTAGTGGAAACATTCGGAGGGCTAAGGTGAATGGTAAGGACCTACTCTGATGCATCAAACGTTGTTGACTTTAAGAGATTCAAAAAATATTTCAAGGGTAAAGAAGAAAGAATGGGTTTTCAGTTAGAGCTGCTAGTTCTAGAAAGTTTGGAAGAGCTTACTGCTCTCGATGCTGGTACTTAGAGCATCTTCAGCAGCTTGTCTCATTTTTGTTCTCTAAATTTCTATATATGGTCTGTTGAGATTATGTGTCCTAACGTTAGGGCACTTAGAGCAACTCCAATGGGGCAACCCATTTCATCCGCCTGTGTCCGTTTGGGTCGGCGCGGGTAAAAGTGGTGGTCCAACGCACCAACCCAAACTCAAATCACGTTTGCTTCGCGTCCGCGCCGACGCATTTGCGGCCCAAATTTGCGTCCCAAATGCGTCGGCGCGGACGCCGAACGGACGCCACGTGCGCCTTCTCGATGCCCGCGGCGTCCCCACTTGACGGCCGTCCAACTACCCGCTGCCCACGCGGTCAGCTTAATTTATGACCACGGGCCCACGCGTCAGCGACGGCGGTCGCCCTTTTTTAAGCCGACCGTGCGGCAGGGCCGTCCTCATTCAAACTCGCCGTCCACATCTAGGCAAGCTCGCTCCCCCGTCGCCGGCAAACCCTAGCCAAGCCAAAATGGGGCTCTTCTCCGGCGCCGGCAGCAGCAGCAGCAAGGCCAAGGGCAAGGCCCCAGCCGTCCCTTTCCCCTCCGAGGGCCTACCGCCTCCGCCGGCGCCAGCACGCCGGCAGAGGGTGCGCGTGAACGTGCCAGTGCACCAGGCGGAGTGGCACTGGCAGCACCGCCAGCCTCTGTCGTACCCCGACGTGACACTACCGCACGACTGGCATCTGGATCCAGATAGGATCCCAGTGCCGGCGGCGCCGCGGTCGGCTAGGGCGCACACGGAGGAGGTGCGGCGCCGGCGGGCGCTGCTGACGCCGAAGCAGCGCCGCGAAGCCGCCTACGCCACCGACTCGCCGAACTGGAAGAGGTGGTTCGCCTTCGAGCACGAGGAGGCGAGGCCGCCCCCGCTCGTCGTCCGCGAGGAGGACCAGGCGGCCCTTGCGGCGGTCTACCGCGAGAGCGAGGAGGACGAGCGGCGCAGGGTGGAGGCGGTGGAGGAAGAGGAGGCTCGGTACGAGGCGGCCATGGCGCAGGCCCTTGCCCTCTCCGCGGCCGGCGATTGCGTGGTGCCGCCGGTGGCCCCGCTGTCCCCTCCCCGACGCAGCGTCAAGGCCGACCCGGATCCCGAGACGGAGCCCGAGCCGGAGCCCATCAAGCGCTACTCCTGGACGGGAGTGTTAGGCGAGTGGGTGTCCGCGCCCCCGGTTTGGCTGGGGGCGACCCCGGCGCAGGAGCAGGCGTACCTCGAGATGTGGCGCGGGCGCCGGCTGGCCGAGGAGCGCCGTCGCGGCGAGTACGAGGAGATGCTCGAGCGCGACCTCGAGGAGGAGGCGCGCGAGGCTGAGGAGGAGGCGCGCCAGGCAGCGGCTGCACAGGCGGCCGCACAGCCCCCCGCGCCGGCACTGCCCACGCCGGAACAGCCCCCCGCGCCCGCACTGCCCGCCCTGGAACAGCTGCCCGCGGCCTACATCGCCGCCGCCTGGAACACGGCGTTCCCCTGGGCCAGCCCTGCGCTGACGCTCATCGACCTCACCGACCCCGAGGACGACGACGACGCCGCCTCCTAGGGCAGCGCGCCACCTCGTAGTTTAGTTTTTTTAGTTTTATTTAATGCTAATGTGGACGCGTGGACTCTCGCCGGCCTTCCTGTTCGGCTTTAATGTTTAATTAAGTTGTTTTAATTTTAAATATGCATGCATAGTATTTTTTGGCGGCGCCGTCAGAATGGTTCGGGCCAGCGTTGGGCGCACGAGCCGACCCAAACGCGGAAGCAGACGTCCATGTCCGCCTGGCCGACCCAAACGGACAAAAAGCGGACGAAATCGCCGTCCGTTTGGGTCGGCCCGTTGGAGTTGCTCTTAGGGCAGTTAGTTTACAACCCTAACGTTGATTTACATAATCAGAGAAATTTATACTCTATTATGACGCGTTGCTCACAAGCGCGTGCTTCGGGATATAACGGGCAGAATCCATTAACAAACAAATATGATCATGGTTGGTAATTTGATCTGGACGCCGTAAATTAGTTGTAACGATTAGGAATCTTATATTTGTATAAAAGGTGGACGCTTTGGAAAGACACTATAAGAAGGTCCTTATCCCCTAGCCTCATATATGTAAATTATGAACGGCATCACGGATAAGCGCGGAGGAATAGGGGTCCACAAACCCTAAATTTCTAACACTGGCATCATGAGCTCAGGTTCTTTCATCGACAACTATGTTATTGGGCTTTCGCCGGCGCAATCGCTAATCCGCTTGATATTCTGCCGACGTGGTCGTCGCTCCTAATCTACATCCGCCGCGTTCTCTATCGCCGGTCGACTCCGCTTCAAACCATGGATGTGTTCCGCTGCACATCACCACGTGTGGCACGTCCGCTCGCATTGTTTTGTCGCCGGTCGTCTCGATTGGGCTGTTGTGTCTCTCCGACCAAGGTGCTCCCGTTCCGTGCCGCGTTGCTCGTGTTGTTGCATTGACGCGGACGGCTGATTGCTTTAGGCTGGCCACAGTGGGGAGTAACTTGTACTAGTGTCATATGCATGACGCTAGTTTAAGTTACTACCTCCACAGTGCAGAATAATATAATAGCAGTGTCATAGAAGGCTTCATTTATTAATTTATAGGCTCATCTTCTCTTAAAAAGCGCTATATTACAGTAATATATTATGTTACTCTAAATACATCTCTTCTTATTAGTCCACCGTGCCGCGTATTATCCTTCGTGCACTTGCTCCTGTGTATGCATCAAGGAGGAAATTCTTCACCACGCAAACCGATGAAATCCATGGAGGAGTAGTACTACGTGACGTGGGATCTGCTACTAGTCCAGAGTTTTTCTCTCTGCCCAATTGCTACGTGCACCGGAAGATGATCAGATTGCTTTTCTCTACACGGGAATCAAAGAAGTACTAGTGCAGCGTTCAGGCTGGACATGTTGGCCGGCCCTCGTGACCTCGCGCGGAACCCAGCGCTTTCCTACGGTCTCAACCACGCGTGCTATCACTGCTACCTACATCATCAAGAACAGAAGTTTTCCTCTGAAAATTACGGAATTTCAAGGCATTAGTTGAAGGCAAGAGAAGGAATTTCTATTGTTGTTTGTTGTGCCAAACATCTAGCCAACCGCACGGCCAACTTGCCGGCCGAAAGAACCACATACACATGTGTGGAAGCACGTGCTATCAGGGAAGAGTAAAAAAGATGCTAATTACGAATCCTATCTTATATCTTTTTTTTATTAGACCATAGATTAATGGACTAACTTGTTTGGCTGCTAATCCACTTGTTTAGACCATAGATTTCTACTCCTTGGAAGAAATTTAGGAGGACTCCGGATTAAATGTGTGGATGGATGATTACATACTGAAAATCGCCATGGTTAAATTATTCTGCGAAAAATTATGCATAATCTGGAAAGGGATTCCAGACAACTGTTATTATTGAGCATCACTTGTTTATGGAGGAAGATAGGAGTCACCCCAAGGACAAGGAGATTTTCTCTTCATTTGTCGGTATGCCTAATGATAGTATTTGCAGTACATTTATTTATTTGGGGATATTTTTTCCAAGTATAAATGGATTTTTGGCTATGTCTTATTGCTGGAATACAATAGCAATTTTGTAGACATGCTAACTGTGCCAAAGGATGTTTCCAAAAAAAAATTGTGCCAAAGGAAATTATATATATGTGCTTTGTCATTGTTGCTACATCTTATACACTTTGGAATTGGAATTTATGCTATGAAACTCCCTTGCTATGAAAAGTATTATTGTTATAGGACACACTATGAAACTTCAGTGTGAAGGGATTTAATTTATGTTCTATATTGGAACCCACTGATTATGAAATACTATTTGGAAAAGGAAGAGAGGAAATATTTCTCAATGATAAAGTTAGTGCTATGGAATTTCACACAATAGTCTATTCTTTCTTGATGGCCCATTGGAAGTTAGCAACCCAAATTGTTATTTGGGGAAGATAACTCCATTGAGAGGAAACTAATAATGGGAACACATGCTTGGAGTTTATTATCTTTGTCATGACGACTTGGTCACATATCATGGAACTGAATCGGGTGGCTTACTAATTTTTGGAATTCAAAACTTTAGTGGGAGGAATTTGGTTTTCTGAAGCACATATATAATTTGTATTTGACTTGCACGCCTTTTCTTAAGGTGGAATGAGAAAAAAGTTTCACATCATTATTTTTTCTTCTGATATACTTACGGTATTTTTTAGACACTCCTACTAGAGGGTAGATTATTTATTTCATCTCACTCTTTGATGATTACACTTTTATATGGTTATATTTATCTTTTATTATACAAGTCGGAAGTTTTATTGTGCTGGTCATATGTTATACTGAAGTGGAAATTCAGTTGATTAAAGAAGATCGTAGTTTTAACAACTGACTGGTGGGGAAAGTACACTTCAGGAATATATCGTTTGTATGTAAAGAGCATGGAACTATTCACCGTTGTAATACATCGTTTGTATGTAAAGAGAATGGAACTATTCACCATTGTAATACATCATACACTCCAAAATTGAATGGAGGAATTGAATATAATTATTTTCGTTTATATGTAAAGAGCATGGAACCATTCACCATTGTAATACATCGTTTGTATGTAAAGAGAATGGAACTATTCACCATTGTAATACACCATACACTCCAAAATTGAATGGAGGAATTGAATATAATTATTTTTGTAAGAAGCATTGCATACTACTCTTTGTTTATATCGTTCTTCATATAACATACTCACTCCTTATGGTTTGTAGACTGGAAGTAAGTCTTTTTATTTTGGCAACAAATTCTCAATACTACAAAGCACACACTAGTAATTTTGTAATGGTTATTCTAGTGGATCAAAGGGTGTTTTCTTTTTTGACATGGAAAAGGAAATTGGTGGAAAGTAGGAAAATATATATTATTTTAATGATCAAGGGTGAAATTATTGAGAATCATACTGGAATATAATCTTGACCCCAATCGAAACTACAAGTGAAACTCCTGACACAAACATGCTTAGGATAAGTGGGAGGAATTAGCTTGGAATAGCATGTGTGGATAATTGTTATGTGTTCTTGTGGGATGCCACTCTAAAGTTTAGAGGAATAATTAAATTCTCTTAAGAAGGTTTTTTCATCAGTGTCAACTACGGGTAGAAGAATTGCGAGAAGGAATAAACTCAAATGAGGAAGAGCATAGTTTTGGGAACTTAACATCATACCAAATAACCACAAGCCTATTGTCTCGAAGTGATTTTTTGAAAGGAAAGTTGGCTCACTGGAATATTATAATGTACTGTTTTTATTCAATTCTTCACGTAAAGGGAAATATACTTTGTGGAAACTCTCTCTCCTGGAATTTTGGGAAAGAGGAACTAAAGACATGGCTGATAACCCACACGTATAGGGGATCGTTTGTATCCTTTTTTGGTAAATAAGAGCGTCGAACCCAATCAGGAGCTAAAGGTAGAACAAATATTCCCTCAAGTTCTATCGACCACCGATACAACTCTACGCACACTTAACGTTTGCTTTACCTAGAACAATAATAAAACTAGGAGAACTTTGCGAGAATAAAACTATGAATAAATTGCAAGAAAATAAAAGTAGATAGCTTTTTGTAACACAAGAGAAAGATTTTTGTCCATAGACAGTTGATAACTAAACTGGTAATCATTATTGCAATTTTATATGAGGGAGAGGCATGAGGTAACATACTTTTCGTACTTGGATCATATGCACTTATGATTGGAACTCTAGCAAGCATCCGCAACTACCAAAGATCATTAAGGTAAAACCCAACCATATCATTAAGTATCAAGTCCTCTTTATCCCATACGCAACAACCCCCTTACTCGGGCATGAGCTTTTGTCACTCTAGCCACCCACCATAAGCGAATCATGAACGTATTGCAACACCCTACAGTGGGGATCCCTCACGTTTGCGCGACACGGAGGGCACCATAGGACAACACCAAAATAAAATATACAACTTATACCAATCAAGATCATCAATCAACCCATAGGACAAAACAGATCTACTCAAACATCATAGGATAACCACATATCATTGGATAATATTATATAGTGTTGAGCACCATGTTTAAGTAGAGAATTGCAGCGGGAATAGAGAGGTTACACCGTTGCATAGAGGGGGAGAAAGTTGGTGTTGACGTTAGCAAGGTTGTTGATGTAGTTCGTCGTCACGATCCTTGCCCCGACGGCACTCCGGCGCCACTGGGAGAGAGGGGGAGAGAGCCCCCCTCCTTCTTCTTCTTCCTTGGCCTCCCCCTAGATGGGAGGAGGGTTCCTCCTCTAGTCCATAGCCTCCATGCCGGCGGAGGGGCGAGAGCCCCTCCGATATTGGATCTCTCTCTCTCTCTCTCTCTCTCTCTCTCTCTCTCTCCGTTATCTTCTGTTTCGCGCTCCCGTTTTCTGGCCGAAAACCGTTTCTTATATTTCCGGAGATCCGTAACTCCGATTGCGCTGAAATTTTAACACGGTTTTTCCCGGATATAAGCTTCCTTGCGCCCAAGTAGAGCCTGATACTTCTTGAGCTTGCATTGATTTTTTCCTTGAAGAGGAAAGGGTGATGCAACAAAGTAGAGATAAGTATTTCCCTCGGTTAAGAACCAAGGTATCAATCCAGTAGGAGGCACAAGCAAGTCTCCAATATATGCAACTGCACATTGCACACAACGTGAAAAAGGGGTTGTCAATCCCTTCACGGTCACGAACAAGAGTGAGATCTAATAGAGATATGTATAAAAGGTAAATAAAAGAGCAAACTAAAGTAAATATAAATAAATTGCAGCAAGGTATTTTTGGGTTTTTTGGTTTATAGATCTGAAAATATATGATGGAAAATAGACCCAGGGGCCATTGTTTCACTAGAGGCTTCTCTCTTGAAGAAAACATACGGTGGGTAAACAAATTACTGTTGAG
The DNA here is from genome assembly GCF_002575655.3 of Aegilops tauschii subsp. strangulata. Taxonomy (NCBI): domain Eukaryota; kingdom Viridiplantae; phylum Streptophyta; class Magnoliopsida; order Poales; family Poaceae; genus Aegilops; species Aegilops tauschii. The sequence goes on from NC_053039.3 coordinate 475,383,462, forward strand.
CAATTGATAGAAAAGTGCATAATTATGAAGACATCTAAGGCAATGATCATGAATATAGGCATCACGTTCGTGACAAGTAGACCGAAACGATTCTACATCTACTACTATTACTCCACACATCGACCGACTCCTGCATGCATCTAGAGTATTAAGTTCATAAGAACAGAGCAACGCTTTAAGTAAGATGACATGATGCAGAGGGATAAACTCAAGCAATATGATATAAACCCCATCTTTTTATCCTTGATGGCAACAATACAATACGTTCCTCGCTACCCCTTCTGTCACTGGGTGAGGACACCGCAAGATTGAACCCAAAACTAAGCACCTCTCCCATTCCAAGAAGACCCAATCTAGTTGGCCAAACCAAACCGATAGTTCGAAGAGAAATACAAATATATCTTAATCATGCATAAAAGAGTTCAGAGAAGACTAAATAATATTCATTGATAATCGGATCATAAATCCACAATTCATTGGATCTCAACAAACGCACCGCAAAAGAAGATTACATCGAATATATCTCCAAGAATATCGAGGAGAACATTGTATTGAAGATCAAAGAGAGAAGAGAAAAGTCATCTAGCTACTAGCTATGGACCAGTAGGTCTGTGGTAAACTACTCACACATCATCGTAAGGGCAGCAAAAGGTTGGTGTAGAGGTCCTCCGTGATCGAATCCCCCTCCAGCGCAGTGCCGGAAAATGCCCCAAGACGGGATCTCACGGGAACAGAGGCTTGCGGCGGCGGAAAAGTATTTTTGGTGTGCCCTCTGGCATAGGGGAATATTTGAGGATTTATAGTGCTGAGATCAGGGTTAGGAGGTCCCCAAGGGGCCCACAAGCCCTGGGGCGCGCCCCTATGGCTTGTGGCCTCCTCGTGGGTTTTCTGGCCTCTTTTCCAACTCTCGTGGGTTTCTTCTGGTCCAAGAAAAATCACTGTAAAGTTTTATTCCGTTTGGACTCCATTTGATATTCCTTTTCTGTAAAATTCAAAAATAAGGAAAAAAAAGAAACTGGCACTAGGCTCTAGGTTAATAAGTTAGTCCCAAAAATAATATAAAATATCATATTAATGCATATAAAACATCCAAAACAGATAATATATATAATAGCATGGAACAATAAAAAATTATTGATACGTTGGAGACATATCAAGAATCCCCAAGCTTAATTCCTGCTCGTCCTCGAGTAGGTAAATGATCAAAATAGAATTTTTGATGTGGAATACTACCTAACATATTTATCAATGTATTTTTTTATTGTGGCATGAATGTTCAGATCCATAAGATTCAAAACAAAAGTTTAATATTGACATGAAAACAATAATACTTCAAGCATACTAATAAAGAATCATGTCTTCTCAAATTAACATGGCCAAAGAAAGTTATCCCTACAAAATCATATAGTCTGGCTATGCTCTATCTTCATCACATAAAATATTTCATCATGCACAACCCCGATGAGAAGCCAAGCAATTGTTTCATACTTTTAATGTTCTCAAGCTTTTTCAACTTTCACGCAATACATGAGGATGAGCCATGGATATAGCCAGGGGCGGAGCCCAATAGGCCCACCCTAATGCATAGGCATCAGGGTCGAATTTATTTTTCAGTAGTAAAGGACGAGGCGAGTGCATCAGGGTTAGCCAGGCCACTTGGATGGGCTTCACACACATGTGGCATTAGGCCACTTCTTGCCATCCATTTGACCGATCAATCGACCAATCTTGCTCTAAAAAAGATCAATCAATCGATCTGCTCAGCTATGGACCTCCTGTAGATGCGTACGCATCGTAGAATTGTACGGCGTAGGTTGTTCCCTGCCCAGCCCACTCCTCGCTCGGTCGCGCCCAGGCGGCGGCCAGATCGACGGCGACGACGGGGATATGCCCGACGCCGGCTAGAACGGCAGCACCCAAACCCTGACCCCACTCGGGCACACGGATCTTTCACCGATCGATTACCACGACGATGCCGGCGGCCCAGGCAGGCACACCACACGCGGTAAACTGTTGACTCTAATTGATCCTAATTTTTACTCGGTGGTCTGTGTTTGTTTTTTTATAAATATATTTGTAAATTGTAGCAGTTAATCGGTATGAACTATGAACCCGCTTTATTATGTACAGTATGAAGTTGTACCCAGTAGAGTAAATCCCTAATTAGTGTATACTCTAGAAAGTGATAATACAAGATAGAAGACATGAATAGGGAATGGGAGATTCAATATGATTGAGGCAAAATGAAGTTGATAGAACATTATCATTCTAATTTGAAAGATCTGGTAAGAAAGTACTTGGTTAATAGACATTGTCAGCCAAGAGACATCAATTTCCCATATTTAGTTTTTTAGAAAGTACTTTGTTCATTTTATTATGTTTTACTTGAAAGTTTAATTCTCCCTTTTATCTTGTAGGGTAAGAAACCTTGATATCTGATGATATATTTTGGAATTCGGAAACCCAAGACATAATTTTCAAGTAATTTTGTTCTTTGATTCATCATTATGGTAACCATTTTGACCGGTACATTTTTTATATATTCATCGCCTTCTATTATGTCTGATAATATGTTCTAGAAGTTACGGAATACACCTCAATATTCAATATAATGTTGCTTGAAAATTTCACACCATGTTAAAGGGGTGCATCAGGGTGGCATTAGCTCCAGCTCCGCCCCTGGATATAGCACTATAGGTGGAATAGAATATGGTGGAGGTTGTGAGGAGAAGACAAAAAGGAGAAAGTCTCACATCAACTAGGCAAATTAAAAGGCTATGGAGATGCCCATCAATTGATATCGATGCAAGTGAGTAGGGATTGCTATGCAACAGATGAAGGAAATATGGCCTAGAGGCAATAATAAAGTTGTTATTTTATATTTCCTTATTCATGATAAAGGTTTATTATTCATGTTATAATTGTATTGAATGGAAACTTAAATACATGTGTGAATACATAAACAAATACCGTGTCCCTAGTGAGCCTCTACTCGACTAGCTCGTTGATCAAAGATGGTTAAGGTTTCCTAACCATAGACATGTGTTGTCATTTGATAACGGGATCGCATCATTAGGAGAATGATGTGATGGACAAGACCCATCCGTTAGCTTGGCATATTGATCGTTCAGTTTATTGCTATTGCTTTCTTAATGTCAAATACATATTCCTTCGACTATGAGATTATGCAACTCCCAGATATTGGAGGAATACCTTGAGTGTTATCAGACGTCACAACATAATTGGGTGATCATAAAGATGCTCTACAGGTATCTCCGAAGGTGTTTGTTGAGTTGGCATAGATCGAGATTAGGATTTGTCACTCTGTGTATCAAAGAGGTATCTCTGGGCCCTCTTGGTAATACACATAACAAGAAGCTTGCAAGCAAAGTAACTAAAGATTTAGTTACGAGATGATGTATTACGGAATGAGTAAAGAGACTTGCCAGTAATGAGATTGAACTAGGTATGAAGATACAGACAATCGAATCGCGGGCAAGTAACATACTGATGGACAAAGGGAAGTACGTATGTTGTCATAAGGTTCGACCGAAAAAGATCTTCATAGAATATATAGGAGCAAATATGTGCATCCAGGTTCCGCTATTGGTTATTGGACGAAGATGTGTCTCTGTCATGTCTACATAGTTCTCGAACTCGTAGGCTCTGCACGCTTAACGTTCGTTGACGATATAGTGTTATATGATTATGTGATTTGGTGACCGAATGTTGTTCGGAGACCCAGATAAGATCACGGACATGACGAGGAGCACCGGAATGGTCCGAAGGTAAAGATTGATTCATAGGACGATACTATTTGGACACTGGAAGAGTTTCGAGGCGTACCGGGTAGTCATCAGGTCATCGGAAAGGGTTCCGGTAAACCTTGGGAGGTCTATGGGCCATATGGGCCAAGAGAAGGGAGCACACCAGCCCACAAGGGCTCTATGGCAGCTGCCCTATGGGAGAGAAGGAAAGAGGGGAGTAGGCCTCCGCCTTCCTTCCCTATCCTCCTCTTTCCTTCCCCCTTAGGGGAATTATGGCAGGGGGCGCACGCCAGGGCAGGATCCCTAGGCCGGCCACCTTTGTGGTGCGCTTGGCTGCCTCCCCTCTCCCCCACCTATATATGTGGGAGGGGGCGCCACACAAGGAGATAACATTGTCTTTGTCGTGTGCGGCGCCCCTCTCCAAAGTTTTGTCCCTCGGTCATATTTTCATAGCGCTTAGGCGAAGCCCTGCGGAGATAGCTTCACCATCACCATCACCACGTCATCGTCCTGCCAGAACTCATCCACTACTTCGTCGTCTTGCTGGATCAAGAAGGCAAGGACGTCACCGAGCTGAACGTGTGCTGAACGCGGAGGTGCCGTACGTTCGGTACTAGATTGGTTGGATCGCGAAGAAGTTCGACTACATCAACCGCGTTACTAAATGCTTCCGCTTACGGTCTATGAGGGTACGTAGACACACTCTCTCCCTCGTATCTATGCATCTCCATGGATAGATCTTGTGTGTGCGTAGAATTTTTTTATTTTCCATGCAACGTTTCCCAACAACAGAAGCACTAGAGCTATAAGTGTATGAAAGCTCAAAAAGAAACTAAGTGGGTGTGCATCCAACTTGCTTGCTCATGAAGACCTAGGAAAATTTGCGGTAGCCCATCATTGGAATATACAAGCCAAGTTATATAATGAAAAATTCCCACTAGTATATGAAAGTGACAAAATAGGAGACTCTCTATCATGAAGAACATGGTGCTACTTTGAAGCACAAGTGTGGAAAAAGGATAGTAACATTGTCCCTTCTCTCTTTTCTCTCATTTTTTTGTTTGGGCTCTTTGGCCTCTTTTTTTCATATTTTGGGATCTTTGGCCTCTTTTATTTTTAAGTCTGGAGTCTCATCAAAACTTGTGAGGGAATCATAGCTTCCATCATCCTTTCCTCACACGGGACAATGCTCTAATAATGATCATCACACTTTTATTTACTTAGAAATCAAGAATTACAACTCGATACTAGAACAAAATATGACTCTATATGAATGCCTCCAGCAGTGTACCGGGTGTGCAATGATCAAGCATAGCAAAGATATATAAAAACGGACACGCCATGGAAATACCATGCTAGCTATCTTACAATCATGCGAAGCAATATGACAATGAATGCTCAAGTCATGTATATGATGATGATGGAATTTGCATGGCAATATATCTCGGGATGGTTATGGAAATGCCATAATAGGAAGGTATGGTGGCTATTTTGAGGAAGATATGACGAGGCTTATGTGTGATAGAGCGTATAATATGACAGGGTTTGGATGCACCGGCGAAGTTTGCACCAACTCTCGAGGTGAGAAAGGGCAATGCACGGTACCGAAGAGGCTAGCAAATTGCAGAAAGGTAAGAGTGCGTATAATCCATGGACTCAACATTAGTCATAAAGAACTCACATACTTATTGCAAAAAACTTATTAGCCATCAAGCAAAGTACTAATACGCATGCTCCTAGGGGGATAGATTGGTAGGAAAAGACCATCGCTCGTCCCCGACCGCCACACATAAGGAAGACAATCAAAAAATAATCATGCACCGACTTCATCACATAACGGTTAACGGTTCACCATACGTGCATGCTACGGGAATCACAAACTTTAACACAAGTATTTCTACCAATCCACAATTACTCACCAGCATGACTCTAATAACACCATCTTTATATCTCAAAACAAATGCAAGGAATCAAACTTCTCATATTATTCAATGCTCTTTATATGAAAGTTTTTATTATATCCCTCTTGGATGCCAATCATATTAGGACTACATTCATAACCTAAGCAAATTACCATGTTGTTTAAAGACTCTAAAAATAATATAAGTGACACTAGTAGAAAAAGGGGCTTTTGTCCCGGTTGGTAAGGCCCTTTATTCCCGGTTTTTGAACCGGGACTAAAGGGTCGTTACTAATGCCTCTCCCCTTTAGTCCCGGTTCAACCGGGACTAAAGGCCGCGGCCAAAGGAAATTTTATGATTTTTTTTGATTTTTTTTATTTTCAAATTTCTGCATTTTTTTAACCTCTAATCTCTAATCATCACTGCTCAATTTATCCTCTAATCTCTAATCACCCCTCATCATTCCAAATCATCTAACTTCCCGAACGGTCACCCATCGTCCCACTCCCCTAGCCTGAGCACGCTTAACTTCCGGGTTCTATTCTCCCTCGTTTCCAAGTCTGCACTTGTTGTTTTCCTGACAATAGTAAGATGTCAATCCTATTAACCCTCAGGAATTTTGCTTGAGCATGAAGTGACACATTTCACTATTTGAGTTTGAAACTATTGTTTTAAAAAACAATTATTATTTAGTAACACTAATATTTCTTGAATAATTAGTTTGACCATTGTTTGACCATTGTTTGACCACAGTTTGACTAGATTTGACCAAAAATTCAAAATAACTGAAATAATTATTTAGTAACACTAATATTCTAGAATAATTAGTTTGACCATTGTTTGACCACAGTTTGAATTTTTTTCGATTTTTTCCACTCTAGATCTTAAAAGCCCCGTAACTTTTTCTGTTAGGTTTTTGAGGATTTTGAAAATGTTTAACGGGGTTCCCCCGATTAAATTCGGATGTAACTTTTCGAGTAGATGATTTTTCATATAAAAAACTTTTTCATCCGAGTTCGTATGCAAAAGTTATGCCCATTATACAAATTCCAGAGAGCTTTTGCAAATAAAGTCGAAATTCATATTTGTTAATTTTCCCAACAACTAGACCACATATCACATGGGAAACTTATTTTATTTTATTTTTTTGACATTTCCATCATTTTCTTTTGTTTTTTCTAAAACTGAAAAGGGGGTCCACAGGGGGGGGTTGAGTTTGAAAATGGGACCTTTAGTACCGGTTCGTGCCATGAACTGGTACTAATGCCTCAAAGCCCATTAGTACCGGTTGGTGGCACCAACCGGGACTAAAGGTCTAACCTTTAGTCCCGGTTGGTGCCACCAACCGGGACTAATGGGACCTTTAGTCCCGGTTGGTGCCACCAACCGGGACTAATGGGCATCGCACCCTTTAGTCCCGGTTCGTGGCACCAACCGGGACTAAAGGGCCCAGGTGAACCGGGACTAATGCCTTAGCCGCACGAACCGGGACGAATGCTCACATTAGTCCCGGTTCATGACTGAACCGGGACTAATGTGAATACTGCCCTGTGACCAAAGCCCTGTTTTCTACTAGTGTGAAGCATGAGAGTTCATCAATTTCTATAAAATAAAACCACCACCGTGCTCTAAAAAGATATAAGTGAAGTAGTAGAGCAATTACCTAGGTCGAAAGATATAAGTGAAGCACATAGAGTACTCTAATAAATTCACGATTAATGTGTGTTCCTCTCAAAAGGTGTGTACAGCAAGGATGATTGTGGTAAACTAAAAAGCAAACACTCATATCATACTAGACGCTCCAAGCAAAACACATATCATGTGGTGAATAAAAATATAGCCTTAAGTAAATTTATCGATGGATTGAAGACAAAAGAGGGGATGCCATCTGGGGCATCCCCAAGCTTAGATGCTTGGTTGTCCTTGAATATTACCTTGAGGTGCCCTAGGCATCCCCAAGCTTAGGCTCTTGCCACTCCTTATTACGTTGTCCATCAAAACTTTACCCAAAACTTGAAAACTTCACAACACAAAACTCAACAGAAAACTCGTAAGATCCGTTAGTATAATAAAATAAATCACCACTTTATGTAATGTTGTGAACTCATTCTAAATTTATATTGGTGTTATATCTACTGTATTCCAACTTCTCCATGGTTCATACCCCCCAATACTACCCATAGATTCATCAAAATAAGCAAACAACACATAGGAAACAGAATCTGTGAAAAATAGAACAACCTGTAGTAATCTGGAAATTTCGTATACTTATGTAACTCCAAAAATGCTGAAAATTAGAAAAACCTAGGCAATTTTTATATCAATCTTGTGTAAAACATTCAGTTCAAAAGCACGTTTCTGTGATTTTCTAAAATTCTGGCAATGAGCGCAAAAAATTCTGTTTTTCAGCAAGATCAAATAAACTAATTAAAACAACACCAAAACACAATTACTACAGAGGTAATAATGTCTATTTATTAAAAAACAGAACCAAAAACAAAAAACACAAAATAAAAGTGGGTTCCCTCCCAACAAGCGTTATTGTTTAACGCCCCTAGCTAGGCATATTACATAGATCTAGGTATTGTCATCTTTGGTATGCAATCCATAAGTGGCCCTCATAATAGATTCATATGGCAACTTCATTTCTTTCTTGGAAAGTGTTCCATGCCCTTCCTTAATGGAAATTGAAATCCAATGTTTCCTTCTTTCATATCAATAATTGCACTAGTCGTTCTAAGGAAAGGTCTACCAAGAATAATAGGACATGTAGGATTGCAATATATATCAAGCACAATAAAATCTACGGGCACATAATTCCTATTTGCAAGAATAAGAACATCATTAATCCTTCCCATAGGTTTCTTAATAGTGGAATCTCCTACATGCAAATTCAACTAACAATCATCAAATTTATCGAAACCTAGCACCACAACACATAAAGTTTTCGGAATATTGGAAACACTAGCACCCAAATCACACAAAGCATTGCACTCATAATCTTTAATTTTAATCTTAATAGTAGGTTCTCACTCATCATAAAGCTTTCTAGGGATAGAAACTTCCAACTCGAGTTTTTCTTCAAAGGATTTCATCATAGCATCAACGATATGTTTTGTAAAAGCTTTATTTTGATTATAGGCATGAGGTGAATTAAGCATGGATTGCAACAAGGAAATACAATCTATTAAAGAGCAATTATCATAATTAAAGTCCTTGAAATCCAAAAGAGTGGGTTCATCGCTACTTAAACTTTGGCCCTCGCCAATCCCACTTTTATCAAAAAAATTATTAAGATCTTCACCCTCCAGATTATTGGGACGCCTTCTAGCTAAAGTTGTTGACTCATCTCCAGTCCCGTTTTTATCAAGATTTATATTAGCAAACAAAGATTCAATAGGAGTCACACATTGAGTGATTTATATTATCACTTGTTCTAGAATTTATATTAAAGTTAAACACATTGAGGAAGCTATTAATGTATCTACGAGATGAGAAATAAGTCCAGGTATGCATATTCAATTATTATTTCAGTACTAATATGGTGCAAGTTCACTGACCGAAGTCAGAAATTTCTTCCAAAACATGGTTACTGATGGAACTTCATTTACTGATAGGATTTGATATTTATGCGTTTTTAAAAATTTATTCAACATAGTACATCCGGGTTGATGGAGACTGATAACCCACAAGTATAGGGGATCAATTGTAGCCTTTCTCGATAAGTAATGAAAGTGCTAGTTATCGACTAGAGGGGGGTGAATAGGCGATTTTTATGAAAGTCTTCAAAACCTGAGGTCTTTGAAGACAACTAGTAAAAATGAACCTATTGATATGCAGCGGAAGATAGAATACACTAGACAAGCCATAGAAAGTAAGCAGTATAGTGAAAGCACGAAGACTATCGGCAGCTAGGTAGTATGGATCAGGATGGAAGACTGTATGAAGCCAAACAGTAAATAGTCTTCACTCAGTGAAGACAATCAGATCAGACAAGCATGCAATGACTTCACGAAGACAAACTATAAAGTAAAGGGAAGTCAAGGATAGAACCAGTTGCTTGGTGAAGACAAGGATTTGGTAGACCAGTTCCAATTGTTGTGACAATTGTACGTCTGGTTAGGGAGGCTGAGATTTAACTCAGAAGACCGCGTCTTCACCTTATTCCCCTTGAGCTAAGGACACCCAGTCCTCGCCCAATCACACTGGTAAGTCTTCACGAGACTTCCAAACCTTCACAGACTTCGTTCACCGGCGATCCACAATGGCTCTTCGATGCTCAGAACGCGACGCCTAACCGGCTGGAGGATTCACAGTCCTCAAGTGTAACAAGTATTCAGGTCACGCGGACAGAAAGACTTCAGTCATGCCTAACACTCTTTGGCTCTGGGTGTTTTGGGATTTGTCCTCGCAAGGATCTCTCTCTCAAATGCTTCGCAGGTCGGTTGCTCTCAAACGACAAAAGCCGTGCACTAACTCCGAGCAGCCACCAATTTATGGTGTAGGGGGTGGGCTATTTATAAGAAGGCAACCCGACCTGATTTGTCCGAAATGACCCTGGGTCACTAAGGAACGGACACGTGTCCAACGGTCAGATTTCAAACACACACGATAGCTTGACTTGGGCTACAAGTAAAGCTGACTCATCCAGCTCTGGATAAGATTTGCTCTCAGTGTCTTCGCTCGAAGACATAGGATTTTGGTTGAGCATCACTTCAGTCACTTTGACTTTGTTCACTTGGACCCCACTTAACAGTACGGTGGTTCCTATGACTCAACAAAGAAGAAAAGGAAACTATGAAACAACTATGTCATCGCACTCCATAGTCTTCACATGAATGTCTTATCATGTCATAATCTTCACCGTGAATGTCTTCATGAACCACCATTGTCTTCAATGTCTTCACACATTTTTAGGGGTCATCTCTGGTAGGTAAACCGAATCAATAAGGGACTACTACCTGTGTTATCCTGCAATCACTACAAAAAAAGACACATCCGTGACATTTTGGGCCGAACGATTTTTTTCTGTCATGCTTATGACACTTCTATGACGATAATTGTGACAAAACCCGGTATCATCATAGATGTGGTGGGCTCCTACTTCTATGACAAAAAATCATGACGGAAAATGGGCTTTTCGTCCTGGGCGAGCCGGAGAAGCAGCTGCATGACATTCTTTGGGCCGTCCATGACGGAAAAACCGTGGTAGAAGCGAGGGCGAGGAAAATATCGGGGAGTTCCCGGTTATGGTGGGTGGTCGGGGGCCGAGCGATGCGCGTTTCTCTCGTACATGTATGCGTGTGTGTGCAAGGTGTTGGGCTCTAAATAAACCCGAGCGAGGCATTCGCCTACTGATCCCCAGCGATTGCACTGCAGGCTACGCGTTACTGAACCCGAGCGATCGATCGATGGCTGTTAACTGAACCCGATCGAGCGATTCCTTCGCTACTACTGCTAACTGAAGCCGATCGAACCTGCTGCCTCTTGATGAACAGTGAGCGTTGTTGGGGGGGGGGGTTGGATGAACAGTTCCCGGTGGGGGGTTGGATGAACAGGACCCCGTGGTAGTAGAGGTCGTTGCCGCTGGATGAACAGGACCCCGATCGAGCCGGTTGGGGGTGGATGAACAGGACCCTGTGGAGGGCTGGATGAACAGTAGCCGGTGGGGGGCTTGATGAACAGTAGCCCGTGGAGGGGTGGTTGAACAGGACCCCGTGGAGAGGGATGGTTGAACAGTAGCCGGTGGAGGAGCGGTGGAGGCTGGATGAACATGAGCCCATGGATGAACAGTCGCAGGTGGAGGCTGGAGGAGGTCGACGGTGGATGAACAGTAGCCCGTGAAGGCTGGAGGAGGTCGACAGTGGAGATGAACAATATCCCGTGGAGTCCTGTTTTGCGGTACGCCACACCCCTCCCAATGAACAGGACCCCCGTTTCGACCATAGCGCTCCAACACAAGTCCGTTTCCTCCGTTTTGCGGTACGCCACACCCCTCCCGATCAACAGGACCCCGTTTCGACTGTAGGAGGTCCAAGAGAAGTCCGTTTCCTCCGTTTTGCGGTATGCTAGACCCCTCCCGATGAACAGGATCCCGTTTCGACCGTGGCCGGTCGAACACAAGGCTGTTTCCTCCGTTCTGCAGTACGCCAGGCCTCGTTTCGATCGGCTGTTCCGTCCAAGCCGGTTGGCTCCCGATGAACACGATGTATTCCTTTGCCTCCCGATGAACACGACGCATTCTGTTGCCTCCCCATGAACACGACGACGACGCAGTTTTTCCGTTCTGACCCAGCCATGTACTCGAGACCTGGCCATACGTATGCGCGAGTAGGCGTTCGAGACCCCGCCCGTATGTACGTACGTGGCCGTATTTACTTTCTTGCACCCTATCCGCTGTACGTACGTGTACACGATATTAACGGGACTGCGTGACATGCTACGTGCGCGCCTCTACTACGACATGTGCCCTTCCTTACACGGCCACGGTTCATCGCTGCAGCCCAGACCGATCGACCAGTATGTACGTACAAGTTCGCGACCAGAATGACAACGCTACGAACGCTTCGACCGGGTCGGTCCCAGCTATCAGGGAGGATAAGGATGCACTTCCTTACGTGCGAAGATATAGCTGTTGGGTCCCAGCTGTCGGGGGGTATTTTTTGCCTGTAATAAGGACGCACTTCCTTGCGTGCGAAGATATAGCTGGTGGGTACCAGCAGTCAGGGGGAGCAAACATTATTTTTCACGGTAAAAAGGATGCAGTTGCATGCATGCGTCCATGGGCGTGGTGCGTCCCCACTGTCAGCCTCTCACGTACAGTCATCTTCCGACGACTCTCGGTTGTTGACCATGTTGACCACACCGTGCCGAGCGCACCAAGGCCGGTGGACGACGGCGAGGCCCCAGACTGGAACGACCCGGAGATGGGGAAGACGCAGCAGTGGAGTCGCAGATGGAGAGGAGTGGGAAACTTGACTGGTTCGGGTGCGCGGCAGCACTGCCACGGTGCCGCCCACGGGAAACAGGAGCAAGAACAGAGGTTGAAGAAGGAGCACGGCTATTGGAGCTTCTAGAATCATTTGTTGATTAAGTTGACAAAGCCCTGTGTACACGCCCGCTTAGTAGGCCCACAAGTCAGCCACCAAATCTGACGGGTCCTAGCTGTCAACGGGAGGAATAATTTTTTCCGCATAACAAGGAGGCACTTCCTTCCATGCGAAGATACAGCCGGTGGGTCCCAGCTGTCAGGGAGAGGAAACATTTTTTCAACTTAATAAGGAGGAACTTTCCTTGCTTGCGACCATGGACCTCATGGGTCCCAGCCGTCAGGCTCTCCACATACAGTCCTCTTCCGATGACTCTCGTTTGTTGACCACGCCACGCCGAGCGCAGCGAGGCGGTGGACGACGGCGAGGCCCCGGATGGGAACGACCCGGAGATGGGAAGACGCGGCAATGGAGTCACAGATTGAGAGGAGTAGAAGGGTTATAACTGGTTCTCGTGCAGCGTGGGGCTGCAGTCGGTGGAGAATAACAGGAGGTGTAGAGGGGTGGAGGGATAGCCTGGTCGACAGTGGGGTAGCGCTTCGCAGCGATGCATGCTAAGCAGAGCCACTAGCCGCCGGAGGCCGGACCAGGCGGTCCCGGCGATGCTGGAGGAAGAAGACGAGAGATTGAAGGTGCATGCCGACCGTTGTATATAAATCCAATGGCTGTGGATGTCATAATCATTTGTTGACCAAGTTGACAACGCCCTGTGTCGGTGTCAAAACCGGCGGATCTCGGGTAGGGGGTCCCGAACTGTGCGTCTAAGGTTGATGGTAACAGGAGACGGGGGACAAAATGTTTACCCAGGTTCGGGCCCTCTCTATGGAGGTAATACCCTACTTCCTGCTTGATTGATCTTGATGAATCTGAGTATTACAAGAGTTGATCTACCTCGAGATCGTAATGGCTAAAACCCTAAAAGTCTAGCCTGTATGACTATGATTATGATGATCCTTCTACGGACCAAGCCCTCCAGTTTATATAGACACCGGAGGGGGCTAGGGTTATACAAAGTCGGTTAAAGAGAAAGGAATCTTCATATCCAGACGCCAAGCTTGCCTTCCACGCTAAGGAGAGTCCCACCCGGACACGGGAGAGAGTCTTCGGTCTTGTATCTTCACAGCCCATCAGTTCGGCCCATGTACCATAGTCTGGATGCCCGAGGACCCCTTAGTCTAGGACTCCCTCAGTAGCCCCTGAACCAGGCTTTCAATGACGATGTGTTCGGCGTGCAGATTGTCTTCGGCATTGCAAGGCGGGTTCCTTCTCCGAATACTCCAACACAGTCTTTGAACACAACGAACGTGTCCGGCTCTGCAAAATAAGTACCACACACAACCACAGAGAGTATAATATTTCATGAATCCAATCTGCTGACAACTTTTTTGTAGCGTCACGTCCCTGCCCAGTTATTATTTCGAACCGTTTTTCGGCGTGCTGCTTCACATTTCAAGATGCGGTTTCTATTAGCACGTCTTGTCGCAGCAGAGATCGCGTCTCCTTATTACGGGATCCTCATCAATATGGGCGTGGGTAATCCAACCGTGCCGCCTACACAGCCCTTGGGAACAGGCGAGTTTTAAGGCGAGTGGGGAGGCGCTTGATATTCACTGCCTTTATAAGGAGATAAGGATTCCTTTCTTTCACCCACGCCTTCTCTCTTTCTCTGCCCTCCCACTCTCGAGCTCCAGCGCCAAGTCCTCGTCTTTTCCGCCTCAAGAAAGCACTCGATCATGTCTGTATCTGGAGCGCATGGCAAGTGGATGGCCTCGTCCGTCAAGGAGAAGGACATCACCCAGCTTCGGGAGACCAGATATCTGGCCAAGGAAATCGCCCACCGGCTTCCGGCCAAGGGGCAGATCGTCCCCACCCCGAAGCCCAATGAGAGGGTGGTGTTCTCCCCCACTTCGTCCGCGGGTTAGGGTTTCCTCTCCGCCCTTTCGTCCGCGGACTCATGTTCTACTACAGGATAGATTTTCATGATCTGGCCCCAAATTCTTTCCTCAACATCTCGACATTTATTGTCGTGTGCGAGGCCTTCCTCTGCATTCCACCCCACTTCGGACTTTGGCTCAAGATCTTCAACGTGAAGCCAAAGGTGGTGGATGGCCAACACGCAGAGTGCGGAGGTGCCATGGTGAGCAAGATGCCCAACATCACATGGCCCAAAGGTACTTTTGTAGAGACCGTCAAAGGGTGGCAGCAACTGTGGTTCTATGTCACAGAGCCCCGCGACGCCACCTGGGCCACGGCTCCTGAATTCTTCGGAGCCCCAATGCGGCTCACCTCCTGGCTAGAGAAGGGCCTAAATTGGTCTTCGTCGGACGAGCTGACAACGCTGCAAACGCGCATCCAGAGCATGGTGGACAAGAACGTCAAGCAAGTCAATGTGATCCAGGTGATGCTAGTTCGCCGGCCTTCCATGCCAGAGCCAGACTTGCCATTTATGGGAATTCAATCCGGCCGAGCACCACACCTTGCAACGGTTCTTCAGAACTACGCACGAAGATATCTGGAAGGTGCTCTTCAAGGGAACGAGACGCGACCGGAGACGACCGAGGACCGTGGGCATGCCCTAGCCCATCCCGCCAGTGCGGTAAGTCTTTCGTGTTTCAAGGTGTATACTTTACTTGCTTATCCAGGGGAGATATCTAAACCTCACTATTTATTTTTCCAGGGTTGGACAAAGAAGGCGGAGCAGATTCGGTGTCCGGCTCCGCTGCCCGAGGAACCAGCAATTCCGCTTCTGATGAAGATGCTGGTTCCGGCGCCCTACAGGCACCGGAGAAGAAGTCCAAGAAGAAGGCCATGGCGGTCAGGAGTGGCCCCCGCCGCTAGGGCGCTTCGGACGTGACGTCCGAAGATACCGAGACTCGCTCCTCCGCCGACGAGGACAACGACGAGGAGGAGGAAGAAAGCAACTCTCCCCGTGAGGGGGGGAAGGAAGAAGAGGGCGGCTTCCACAAATCTGGAGGCAGAGGCATCCAAGAGGGGGAAGGGCTCCCTCGTGGATAGCTCCGCGTGGGACATCGATAGCATCCCAGAGCGGCGCCCCCGCGACAAGACTCTGGCCGAATCATGAGTACTCAAAAAAATGCTCTTATGTATCCAGATCCTTTATTCCATGGCTTTAACATGTTAAGTCATGTACTGCAGCCCGGCCCACAACAGCTCCCTGCGATCCTCATCAGGGGGTTCGCTGGATTCAAAGGCGATGGCCAGCGAGTCACAGCCGGCGGCTTACTCTCCCAAGGCCAAGGGCGACGCCGAGGTGCTGTCCCAAAGGACCTTCCCAGGCCAGGGAGAGGTTCAGGAGGCTGTCAGGGTGGCGCCAGAGGGTGACCACTCGGCCGCCGGACACCTGGGGGAGAAAATCCCCATGGAGACTGGCGATGACGGCCATATCCAATTCGGCCCCCGGCCGAATACCATCCCGGAGACCAACACGGCTCCTGAATCAAGCAAGCAGGCTCCTTCGAAGGGAGGAGGTGCACCTATTCCGCCAGTGACCTCTGTCCATCCAGAGGCACCGGATAATCTGCTGGAAGCGCTGCGAGGCGCTTCCATTGTGGAGGAACACCGTATCCTTATTGGTACGGTGGTTGAGAGGGTTCAGTCCGTTAAGAGAGGACTGACCGAAGCCTGTACCAGCCTGCTAACAGGCTTTGAGGTAAGCGGCATAATTGTGTAAGAAGAATACACAGTGTAGACAGTAACCCCTGAGACTCTATCCGGTGTTCGGAAAGAAAAGCGGACAGAGGGTCAAATAACTTTCGCAGGAGTCTAACTTGACATGTCTATGTGAATAAGCAGGCGTCGTTGCTGGCCGCAACCTCTCATGCTATTGAGGTCTCTGGACTAAAGCAGAATCTGGAGCGGGCCGAGGAGGAGCTCGGCCGTGTAAAAAAGCAGCTGGAGGACAAGCAAGGTGTGTGATGACCTTGTGTATATCCGGAAAAGGATGAATGACTTGTGCTGACCGTAGTGCCATGATATTTGTAGCAGCGGCTACTGAGGTGGAAACCCTCAAGAAAGCGATGGCTGAGGCCAAAAAGAAAGCGGCAAAGGAGCAAGCTGCCCGTGAAAAACACGAGGCCAGGGTTGGTGAGGTCCAGCAAGAGCTAGCTCCAGGACGCCGTCAAGAAATGCGAGTCCTTGGAGCGCGACGTTGCGGATCAAGAGACCGAACTCGCCAAGGCTCGCCAGAGCGCACAAGAGGCCCGGGTTGAAGCCCATGGCGCCCTCCAGGAAATCCAAGAGGCCAAGAAAATCGCGGCGGGTAAGGCTTTTATTATGCAAAGCAAGTATATGAAGAAGAGGTATCTCTTACTAACCCGGATTTGGAGTTCTCCAGGGGCGTTTGCGGATCTACCGCACAGTGTTTCTGACGCTGCGGAATTCTTCCGAGCCGAAGAGGGGATCTCAATGGAGAAGCTGTTCTGGTCGCAATATCTTGCGCTAGAACATCCAGTGCCCTTTAGCGGTCAGCTAAAACAGCTGGTCGAACTGCATAGGGTGGCCGAACTGGCCATGAAGGATTTAATAATCCGGATGTGGCCTGCCGAAACTATACCCAACAGCTACTTCGGGCTCGTGAAGCGGCTGGTCAGTGCATGCCCCCGGCTTGACGACATCAAGCAGTCCGTCTGTATCGAAGGTGCACGGATGGCCTTCGCCCGTGTCAAGGTCCAGTGGGCGAAGATGAATGCCGTCAAGCTCGCGACCGAGGGACCGCCCGAGGACAAGGAGCACCGCATGCCCGAGCGATATTTTAGCGATGTCCTAGAGGGATCCCGCATTGTAGCGGAGCAATGTACGAAAGATGTAATCTTTGAATGAATATAGTTATGTTATCTCGCCCTGTATAATGAAACAAAGTCGATTGTGTGATATAATGCTTGTTACTATTAAAATTTTAACTCATGTGCGGCCGTGTTTATGAAATCTGAGAGTTGGCCAGTCGTCGGCTTCAGCCCCCACGTAGGTAGTACGGGGGTGTTCGGGATGGAATCTAAACACTCTTGATCCAATTGTTTGGTCCTTGAAGGAGGTGTTTAGCGCAACGAACCAGGAAATCAGACTATGTGGCTTTATCACCCTCACTTAGCCATAGGAGTTTGACAATAAAAATTTAGGCGCAGCCCCTAGTATCCGAACTAGGGTGCTGTAAACACCTGATCGGGTAAGAACCGATTCATCGCGTAATGCGGAAAAAATCGCTAAAGATTTGAAACCTCCGAAGAGCTGACCGGCTCACGCCGCATCATGACAGTCAGTTTTCGGCTTTCTCTGCTGCGGTGCTCATCCGGATAAACCAGGGCACAATCGCAATAGTTCTCCCTTTACTACCCTAGCCAATATAGCGGAACGTAAGGTAGTAAGCACAGGAGCCGGGCAACCCAACTATTGACCAAAGACATGATTCGGAGCCAATGCATATAATGCTAAATTCGGGGTGCCGAACTATATTGTAAAAAGTGTTCGGACTTTGTTGCTGCATTATGGGGCGCAATGAAGCCCCTGGCGGATTAAAGCGTACCAAAGTGTACGGGTGCGATTTATAAGATTATCAAAAAAGGGGAGCAAGCTAGTGCCGCGGAAGTTGGGCCGCAAACTGTTTCCATTATAGTTTGATTAGTACGTCAAAGCATATTTGTACAATTAGTGCAATAAGCAACATGGCTATTTAATATGCCACAACCAAGGGAGAACTGTGTGCGGGTCCTGAAAACAGGTAGAGTGGTTGTTAAAGAGACCACCTAGAAATTCCCTTATACGTCAGTGCTTCTTGCCGTCTTGGTGTATCTATCCTTTCGAAGGTACCGGTGATCAGGCCGTCAGAAAAAGCCTGTGGAAAAGAAACCTGAAAAGGATAAAAAAGAAAAGGTGAAAGTATGTGTGTCCAGGGGCGGTCGAGCCGTATTATGGATCACAATATAGTTATGCCTCCGTCTATGCCCATGGTATTTTGAGTGCGTAATTATGTACGCGCGGTACGAACGCCACCACTTGGTCGGTACTGGGACGGAGGCCAAATTGCTAGTTGAGCTCTTGACGAGCCGGGCTGTCCTACTGCAGAGTGGTCCGGACTCGTTTGACAGTGTCCGGGAGCTCGGCCGTTGAATTAAGGTTCTGCTTGAAAAGGCCGCTCTCTACTTCTGCTGCTAAAGCAGCGGTGTGCTCCTCGGTACGGAGGGAGCGTTCCGTGTTTCCATTGACTGTTATGACGCCGCGTGGTCTGGGCATCTTGAGCTTGAGATAAGCATAGTGTGGCACCGCGTTGAATCGAGCAAATGCGGTTCGTCCCAGTAGTGCGTGATAGCCGCTGCGGAAGGGGACGATATCGAAGATCAATTCTTCGCTTCGGAAGTTGTCTGGGGATCCGAAGACAACCTCTAGTGTGATTGAGCCCATACAGCGGGCCTCTACACATGGTATGACTCCTTTAAAGGTAGTCTTTGTGGGCTTGATCCTTGAGGGATTAATGCCCATTTTGCGCACTGTATCCTGATAGAGCAGGTTCAGGCTGCTTCCACCATCCATGAGGACTCGCGTGAGATGGAATCCATCAATGATTGGGTCGAGAACTAGTGTGGCTGAACCGCCATGACGGATACTGGTCGGATTGTCCCTGCGATCGAAAGTGATCAGACAGGAAGACCATGGGTTGAACTTTGGGGCGACTGGCTCCATCGCGTAGACGTCCCTGAGCACGCGTTTGTGCTCCCTCTTGGGGATATGGGTAGCATATATCATGTTCACTGTTTTAACTGGGGGGGGACTTCTTCTGTCCCCCTGTGTTCGGCGGACGGGACTCCTCGTCATCGTCCTTGCTTTGCGACCCCTTCTCCTTGTTTTCGGCATTAGTTTGACGGCCTGTTTAAAAACCCAACAATCTCTGTTGGTATGATTGGCTGGTTTGTCTGGGGTGCCATGGATCCGGCATGGACGATCGAGTATGTGGTCCAAGCTGGATGGGCCCGAATTGTTTCTTTTATATGGCCTCTTCCGCTGGCCGGACTTGGAGCCACCGAATCCGGCATTGACTGTCGTGTCATCGGTATTGTCACCGTTGCTTTGACGCTTGTGCCTGTTGCGTCGGGGCTTGCCGTTGCTGTTTTTGGTCTCAGAGGTGCCAGCTTCGCTTGCAGTGTTATTGCTATGGGCTAGCCAACTATCCTCGCCCGCACAAAAACGGGTCATGAGTGCCATGAGGGCTGCCATGGAGTTCGGCTTTTCTTGGCCGAGGTGATGGGTGAGCCATTCGTCGCGGATGCTATGCTTAAAGGCCGGTAGGGCTTCGGCATCCGGACAGTCGACGATCTGGTTCTTTTTAGTTAGGAACCTGGTCCAGAATTTCCTGGCTGACTCTCCGGGCTGTTGAACTATGTGACTTAAGTCATCGGCATCTGGAGGTCGTACGTATGTACCTTGGAAGTTGTCGCGGAAGGCGTCTTCCAAGTCCTCCGAGCTGCCAATAGAGTTTTCAGGCAGACTGTTTAAGCAGTGCCGAGCTGGCCCTTTGAGTTTTAGCGGGAGGTATTTGATGGCGTGAAGGTCATCACCGCGGGCCATATGAATATGGAGAAGAAAATCCTCAATCCATACCGCGGGATCTGTTGTTCCATCATATGATTCGATATTCACGGGTTTAAACCCTTCTGGGAATTCATGCTCCATTACTTCGTCGGTGAAGCAAAGGGGATGTGCGGTGCCTCTGTATCGGGCCAAGTCGCGACGTAGTTCGGATGCAGTCTATCTGCAATTTTCGGCCCGGGCGTGGTTATGTTTGTCATGTCCGGCAAAATGGCCGTCGTCGCGCATCAGGGCTCGCCCCCGCAGTCTGTAGATCGATCTGGTTTGACCTGTTCTGTTCTTTAGGTCCTGCCGCATGTCATATGTATAACCGCGAGCTGTTTTATCTCTGCCTCTACGGTGAGGTAGGACGGGCTGGTGTTCGGCTTGAGATGCCGCTTTATCCCGACCACGTGGTGGTCGGTCAGCCGCATTACGCGCTGATGGTACGGGCTCCAATGCCTCGTCATCGAATTGGGGTAACAATTTGCGCTTCAGGTAACTTTTGTTGGGCGATCGAGGCCGTGTTCCTTGGCTGCCAGGACATTAGTCCATCTATCGTTGAGCAGGTCTTGATCAGCTTGAAGCTGCCGCTTCTTCTTTTTTAGGCTCCTTGATACGTCTCCAACGTATCTATAATTTTTGATTGCTCCATGCTATATTATCTACTGTTTTGGACATTAATGGGCTTTATTATTCACTTTTATATTATTTTTGGGACTAACCTATTAATCGGAGGCCCAGCCCAGAATTGCTGTTTTTTGCCTATTTCAGAGTATTGCAGAAAAGGAATATCAAACGGAATAAAACCTTCGGGGACATGATTTTTAGGAAGAATATGATCCAGGAGACTTGGACCCTACGTCAAGAAACAAAAGAGGAGGCCACGAGGTAGGGGGGCGCGCCCTCCACCCTCGTGGGCCCCCTGTTACTCCACCGACGTACTCCTTCCTCCCATATATACCTACGTACCCCCAAACGATCAGATACGGAGCCAAAAACCTAATTCCACTGCCACAACCTTCTGTACCCACGAGATCCCATCTTGGGGCCTGTTCCGGAGCTCCGCCGGAGGGCGCATCGATCACGGAGGGCTTCTACATCATCACCATAGCCCCTTCGATGAAGTGTGAGTAGTTTACCTCAGACCTTCGGGTCCATAGTTAGTAGCTAGATGGATTCTTCTCTCTTTTTGGATCTCAATACAATGTTCTCCCCCTCTCTCGTGGAGATCTATTCGATGTAATCTTCTTTTTGCGGTGTGTTTGTTGAGACCGATGAATTGCGGGTTTATGATCAAGTTTATCTATGAACAATATTTAAATCTTCTCTGAATTCTTTTATGTATGATTGGTTATATTTGCAAGTCTCTTCGACTTATCAGTTTGGTTTGGCCTACTAGATTGATCTTTCTTGCAATGGGAGAAGTGCTTAGCTTTAGGTTCAATCTTGCGGTGTCCTTTCCCAGTGACAGTAGGGGCAGCAAGGCACGTATTGTATTGTTGCCATCGAGGATAACAAGATGGGGTTTTTATCATATTGCATGAATTTATCCCTCTACATCATGTCATCTTGCTTAAGGCGTTACTCTGTTTTTATGAACTTAATACTCTAGATGCATGCTGGATAGCGGTCGATGAGTGGAGTAATAGTAGTAGATGCAGGCAGGAGTCGGTCTACTTGTCTCGGACGTGATGCCTATATACATGATCATACCTAGATATTCTCATAACTATGCTCAATTCTGTCAATTGCTCAACAGTAATTCGTTCACCCATTGTAAAATACTTATGCTCTCAAGAGAAGCCACTAGTGAAACCTATGGCCCCCGGGTCTATCTTCATCATATTAATCTTCCAACACTTAGTTATTTCCTTTGCTTTTTTACTTTGCTTTTATTTTACTTTGCATCTTTATCATAAAAATACCAAAAATACTATCCTATCATATCTATCAGATCTCACTCTCGTAAGTGACCGTGAAGGGATTGACAACCCCTTATTGCGTTGGTTGCGAGGAATTATTTGTTTTGTGTAGGTGCGAGGATCGCCTCCTACTGGATTGATACCTTGGTTCTCAAAAACTGAGGGAAATACTTACGCTACTTTGCTGCATCACCCTTTCCTCTTCAAGGGAAAACCAACGCAGTGCTCAAGAGGTAGCAAGAAGGATTTCTGGCGCCGTTGCCGGGGAGGTCTACGCAAAAGTCAACATACCAAGTACCCATCACAATCCCTTATCTCCCGCATTACATTATTTGCCATTTGCCTCTCGTTTTCCTCTCCCCCACTTCACCCTTGCCGTTTTATTCGCCCTCTCTTTTTTGTTCGCCTCCTTTTCTTTCGCTTGCCTTGTCGTCATGGCTAGTCCTTTATCTTCTCTGTTGTCTCCCAAAAATGAAGTTCTCAATTTTAAACAAAGGGAGGGAGAAAATCTAAAAGACTCTTGGTATAGAATTTGCAATGCTCAAAATAGATCTACCAGGAAGCAATCTACTTCCGTTCTTCTCCGCAATTTTTATGTAGGCACTAATCCTTGGTATAGATATATTCTTGATACCATTACCGGAGGGAATTTCTCGGGTAGCCATACTTTTGACTCTTATAATGCTATGATAGATTTATTTGGCTCACCACCTCTTTTGGTTAATGGAACTATGTTAACTTTGGAGCATGTAATGCAAAGACTTGAAATTATTGAAAATAAAGTTGCTACCATAGAGTTAATTGAAAATCTGGATAAAAGATCCACAACCAAATTACCCAATATGGATCTAAGTTAGGAGTCACTCTGAAAAATATGAAGGAGAAGGAACCCATAGTTAATGAGAGAATAAATCAAGATTCCACTAGAATCGATAAACTTGAGGGTATCATTACCAACTTGGGAACCGTTTTTTCGTCCATAAAGAATACTCCTAGTCCTCCAACTAAAATTGCTAAGCTTATGTATGTTCCTGAAACAAGGGTGAATCCTCTAATAAGGAAATTGCGGATCTCAAGTCTATAAGTATTCATCCCAATCTTTTTGCTATCATTAAGGAACCAATTTTTAAAAATGAATTTTTTGATCTTGTGCCTAAAACTTTGATAATTACTAAAAAGAAAGAAATTCCTAAGGATGATAGATGTCTCATTGAAGAATTGCCCACCAAAGATGGCAATACCTAGATCTATCTTTGCTTTTATGCCTAGCTAGGGGCGTTAAACGATAGCGCTTGTTGGGAGGCAACCCAATTTTATTTTTAGTTTTTTTGCTTATTGCTTCTGTTTAGGAATAAATATTTGTTCTAGCCTCTGGTTAGATGTGTTTTTATGTTTTAATTAGTGTTTGTGCCAAGTTAAACCTATAGGATCTTCTTGGATGATAGTTATTTGATCTTGCTGTAATTTCCAGAAACTTTCTGTTCACGAAAACAATTGTTAAAAATCACCAGAACGTGATAAAATAGTGATTCCAATTGCTTCTGATCAATAAACAAATTTTCTTGGTCTTCCTATTTTGGCTGAGTTTTTGAAGTTCTAGAAGTTTGCGTTAGTTACAGATTACTACAGACTGTTCTGCTTTTGACAGATTCTGTTTTTCGTGTGTTGTTTGCTTATTTTGATGAATCTATGGCTAGTAAAATAGTTTATAAACCATAGAGAAGTTGGAATACAGTAGTTTTAACACGAATATAAATAAATAATGAGTTCATTACAGTACCTTGAAGTGGTATTTTGTTTTCTTTCGCTAACGGAGCTCACGAGATTTTCTGTTGAGTTTTGTGTTGTGAAGTTTTCAAGTTTTGGGTGAAAGATTTTGATGGATTATGGAACAAGGAGTGGCAAGAGCCTAAGCTTGGGGATGCCCATGGCACCCCCAAGATAATCTAAAGACACCATAAAGCCAAAGCTTGGGGATGCCCCGGAAGGCATCCCCTCTTTCGTCTACTTCCATCGGTAACTTTACTTGGAGCTATATTTTTATTCACCACATGATATGTGTTTTGCTTGGAGCGTCTTGTATGATTTGAGTCTTTGCTTTTTAGTTTACCACAATCATCCTTGCTGTACACACCTTTTGAGAGAGCCATACATAATTTGGAATTTGTTAGAATACTCTATGTGTTTCGCTTATATCTTTTGAGTTATATAGTTTTGCTCTAGTACTTCACTTATATCTTTTAGAGCACGGTGGTGGATTTGTTTTATAGAAACTATTGATCTCTCATGCTTCACTTAGATTATTTTGAGAGTCTTAAATAGCATGGTAATTTTCTTAAATGATCCTAATATGCTTGGTATTCAAGATTAGTAAAAACTTTCTTATGAGTGTGTTGAATACTATGAAAAGTTTGATGCTTGATAATTGTTTTGAGATATAAAGATGGTGATATTAGAGTCATGCTAGTTGAGTAGTTGTGAATTTGAGAAATATTTGTGTTAAAGTTTGTGATTCCCGTAACATGCACGTATGGTGAACCGTTATGTGATGAAGTCGGAGCATGATTTATTTATTGATTGTCTTCCTTATGAGTGGCGGTCGGGGACGAGTGATGGTCTTTTCCTACCAATCTATCCCCTAGGAGCATGCGCGTAATACTTTGCTTTGATAACTTGTAGATTTTTGCAATAAGTATATCAATTCTTTATGACTAATGTTGAGTCCATGGATTATATGCACCCTTCTTCCTTCCACCATTGCTAGCCTCTCTAATACCGCGCACCTTTCGCCGGTATCATACACCCACCATAAACCTTCCTCCAAACAGCCACCATACCTACCTATCATGGCATTTCCATAGCCATTCCGAGATATATTGCCATGCAACTTTCCACCGTTCCGTTTATTATGACACGCTCCATCATTGTCATATCGCTTAGCATGATCATGTAGTTGACATCGTATTTGTGGCAAAGCCACCGTCCATAATTCTTTCATACATGTCACTCTTGATTCATTGCATATCCCGGTACACCGCCGGAGGCATTCATATAGAGTCATATTTTGTTCTAAGTATCGAGTTGTAATTATTGAGTTGTAAGAAAATAAAAGTGTGATGATCTTCATTTTTAGAGCATTGTCCCAAGTGAGGAAAAGGATGATGGAGACTATGATTCCCTCACAAGTCGGGATGAGACTCCGGACGAAAAATAATAATAAAAAGAAGAGGCCATAAAAAAAAGAGAAAGGCCCAAATAAAAAAATGAGAGAAAAAGAGAGAAGGGACAATGTTACTATCCTTTTACCACACTCGTGCTTCAAAGTAGCACCATGATCTTCATGATAGAGAGTCTCTCATTTTGTCACTTTCATATACTAGTGGGAATTGTTCATTATAGAACTTGGCTTGTATATTCCAATGATGGGCTTCCTCAAAATGCCCTAGGTCTTCGTGAGCAAGCGAGTTGGATGCACATCCACTTAGTTTCTTTTGTTGAGATTTGATATACTTATAGCTCTAGTGCATCCGTTGCATGGCAATCCCTACTCACTCACAGTGATATCTATTGATGGGCATCTCCATAGCCCGTTGATACGCCTAGTTGATGTGAGACTATCTTCTCCCCTTTTTGTCTTCTCCACAACCACCATTCTATTCCACATATAATGTTATGTCCATGGCTCACGCTCATGTATTGCATGAAGATTGAAAAAGTTTGAGAACGTCAAAAGTATGAAACAATTGCTTGGCTTGTCATTGGGGTTGTGCATGATTTAAATACTTTGTGTGGTGAAGATAGAGCATAGCCAGACTGTATGATTTTGTAGGGATAACTTTCTTTGGCCATGTTATTTTGAGAAGACATAGTTGCTTTGTTAGTATGCTTGAAGTATTATTATTTTATGTGAATATTAAACTTTTGTCTTGAATCTTTCGGATCTGAATATTCATACCACAATTAAGAAGAATTACATTAAAATTATGCCAAGTAGCACTCCGCATCAAAAATTCTATTTTTATCATTAACCTACTCGAGGACGAGCAGGAATTAAGCTTGGGGATGCTTGATACGTCTCCAACGTATCTATAATGTTTGGTTGCTCCATGCTATATTATCTACTTTTTTGGACATTAATGGGCTTTATTATTCACTTTTATATTATTTTTGGGACTAACCTATTAACCGGAGGCCCAACCCAGGATTGTTGTTTTTTGCCTATTTCAGAATTTCGCAGAAAAGGAATATCAAACGGAGTCCAAACGGAATGAAACCTTCGGGAATGTGATTTTTAGGAAGAATATGATCCAGGAGACTTGGAACCTATGTCAAGAAACAAAAGAGGAGGCCACGAGGTAGGGGGCGCGCCTACCCCCCAGGGCGCGCCCTCCACCCTCGTGGGCCCCCTGTTGCTCCACCGACGTACTCCTTCCTCCTATATATACCTACGTACCCCCAAACGATCAGATACGGAGCCAAAAACCTAATTCCACCACCGCAACCTTCTGTACCCACGAGATCCCATCTTGGGGCCTGTTCCGGAGCTCCGCCGGAGGGGGCATCGATCATGGAGGGCTTCTACATCATCACCATAGCCCCTCCGATGAAGTGTTAGTAGTTTACCTCAGACCTTCGGGTCCATAGTTAGTAGCTAGATGGCTTCTTCTCTCTTTTTGGATCTCAATACAATTTTATCCCCCTCTCTCGTGGACATCTATTCGATGTAATCTTCTTTTTGCGGTGTGTTTGTTGAGATCGATGAATTGCGGGTTTATGATCAAGTTTATCTATGAACAATATTTGAATCTTCTCTGAATTCTTTTATGTATGATTGGTTATCTTTGCAAGTCTCTTCGAATTATCAGTTTGGTTTGGCCTACTAGATTGATCTTTCTTGCAATGGGAGAAGTGCTTAGCTTTGGGTTCAATATTGCGGTGTCCTTTCCCAGTGACAGTAGGGGTAGCAAGGCACGTATCGTATTGTTGCCATCGAGGATAACAAGATGGGGTTTTTATCATATTGCATGAATTTATCCATCTACATCATGTCATCTTGCTTAAGGCGTTACTCTGTTTATGAACTTAATACTCTAGATGCATGCTGGATAGCGGTCGATGAGTAGAGTAATAGTAGTAGATGCAGGCAGGAGTCAGTCTACTTGTCTTGGACGTGATGCCTATATACACGATCATACCTAGATATTCTCATAACTATGCTCAATTCTGTCAATTGCTCAACAGTAGTTCGTTCACCCACCGTAAAATACTTATGCTCTCGAGAGAAGCCACTAGTGAAACCTATGGCCCCCGGGTCTATCTTCATCATATTAATCTTCCAACACTTAGTTATTTCCTTTGCTTTTTAGTTTGCTTTTATTTTAATTTGCATATTTATCATAAAAATACCAAAAATACTATCCTATCATATCTATCAGATCTCACTCTCGTAAGTGACCGTGAAGGGATTGACAACCCCTTATCGCGTTGGTTGCAAGGATTTATTTGTTTTGTGTAGGTGTGAGGGACTCGCGCGTAGCCTCCTACTGGATTGATACCTTGGTTCTCCAAAACTGAGGGAAATACTTACGCTACTTTGCTGCATCACCCTTTCCTCTTCAAGGGAAAACCAACGCAGTGCTCAAGAGGTAGCACTCCTCGCAGTGGCTATTAGCCGGCGCTTAAAGCGCTCCTGCTCGAGTGGTTCCTCAGGCACGATGAAATCCCCGTTGCCGAGGCTCACCTCATCCTCGGAGAGTGGAATATAATTACTGTCCTTTGGGTCTTCATTTACGGCATGTTCATCAGGGCTGACTTGCCCGTCCTCCCGTTCGTCTTGTTCGGAGGTTGGCTCAACGGGGTGTTCCTTGTCTTCAGCATCGTCCGGAGTATTGTTTTCTCTTGTGCCGGTATCGCTGTCTTTTCCACGGCGTGACTTAGAGCGGCGCCGCTGACATCAGCGTTTTGGCTGTATCTGAGGAGGTTTATCCTCGACTGGATCCTTCTCGTTATCACCATTGTTCTCTTTAGGTGTACCCACCATGTACACGTCGTACGAAGAAGTGGCCGTCCAGCGCCCGGTGAACGGCCGGATTTTGGCCCTGCTCCTCTTCGGCATCGTCGTCCATACCGTCAATGTCTTCGGAGCCGTAGTCGAGCATGTCGGTTAAGTCTTCGACAGTGGCTATGTAGTGGGCGGTGGCTGGGAAGCGAAATTCTCCGTCATCAGCCTCCATTTCGAACCGGATATAGTTCGGCTGTGAGTCCCCCACTAAGGAGAGTGTTTTTAATGAATTTAGCACATCGCCTAAAGGTGAGTGCCGGAAGATGCCCGCAGAGCTGAATTCGACGATCGATGTCCGATCCAGCTCGACGTACGCAGACACACGTGGTTCGGAACCTGTAGTCGGAAACGAGTCTGAGGCTCCGGTGGCGCACATCCCACCCGAGGTTAGGTCTGTGTGCGGCTCCAACGCCGCTGAGTCTGTGGCTTCCGTGGCGGGGTTGAGCTTCCCGTCCCCGGACGGCGCGATCTGCTCCGGATCTAGGGCCAGAGCAGTTACAGGCGCTATCTCCTGAGTGTGGTCCGATGACAGATTTAAGTCATGTTCATCGCGATGGCACGGAGCGGCTGCCGTGGGCTCGAATCCATCGAAGATCAAGTCTCCACGGATATCAGCGACGTAGTTCAAGCTTAAAAATCAGACCTGATGGCCAGGGGCGTAGCTCTCGATCTGCTCTAGAGGCCGAGCGAGTTGGCCCGCAGTGTGAAGCCGCCGAATACAAAGATCTGTCCGGGGAGGAAGACTTCCCTCTGGATGACATTGTTGTAGATGATTGACGGGGCCATCGAACCTCTTGAAGACGACGCGACGGAACTCTCAATGAAATCACCGATGTCGGTGTCAAAACCGGCGGATCTCGGGTAGGGGGTCCCGAACTGTGCGTCTAAGGTTGATGGTAACAGGAGACGGGGGACACAATGTTTACCCAGGTTCGGGCCCTCTCTATGGAGGTAATACCCTACTTCCTGCTTGATTGATCTTGATGAATATGAGTATTACAAGAGTTGATCTACCTCGAGATCGTAATGGCTAAAACCCTAAAAGTCTAGCCTGTATGACAATGATTATGATGATACTTCTACGGACCAAGCCCTCCGGTTTATATAGACACCGAAGAGGACTAGGGTTATACAAAGTCGGTTACAGAGCAAGGAATCTTCATATCCGGACGCCAAGCTTGCCTTCCACGCTAAGGAGAGTCCCACCCTGACACGGGAGAGAGTCTTCGGTCTTGTATCTTCACAGCCCATCAGTCCGGCCCATGTACCATAGTCCGGATGCCCGAGGACCCCTTAGTCCAGGACTCCCTCAGCAGGTATGACTATCTTGATTCTGTCATAAAATCGTCATGGATATACCTGCATGACAGAAAACGTAACCTACTGTGACAAACATGTATCATCACAGAAGTGTGTTTTTTTTGTAGTGAATTCTCACAAACACATTAGTCCCTCAACCAAGTTTGTCGTCAATACTCCAAAACCAACTAGGGGTGGCACTAGATGCACTTACAATCTCCCCCTTTTTGGTGATTGATGACAAACTGGTTGAAGTTTTCAACGGGAATAAACATATGTGAAAGTTAAGGATTAAGGCATTGTCTTCATAAGATGCAAAAGGCTCCCCCTGAAAATGTGCATATAAGTAGTTTGCTTTTGAATGCAAATGCACATGGCAGATTTTACTTTGTGGAGATTGTCGGTGTCAAAACCAGCGGATCTCGGGTAGGGGGTCCCGAACTATGCGTCTAAGGTCGATGGTAATAGGAGACAAGGGATACAATGTTTACCCAGGTTCGGGCCCTCTCTATGAAGGTAATACCCTACTTCCTGCTTGATTGATCTTGATGAATATGAGTATTACAAGAGTTGATCTACCACGAGATCGTAATGGCTAAAACCCTAGAAGTCTAGCCTATATGACTATAGCTATGAGTATTGGTCTCTATAGACCTAGCCCTCCGGTTTATATAGACACTGGAGGGATCTAGGGTTACATAAGGTTGGTTACAGGGAAAGGAATCTTCATATTCGATCGCCAAGCTTGCCTTCCACGCCAAGGAGAGTCCCATCCGGACACGGGTGGAGTCTTCGGTATTTGTATCTTCACAACCCATCAGTCCGGCCCATGGCTAATAGGCCGGACGCCCGAGGACCCCTTAGTCCAGGACTCCCTCAGTAGCCCCCGAACTAGACTTCAATCATGAGGTGTCCACGGCGCAGATTGTCTTCGGCATTGCAAGGCGGGCTCCTCCTCCGATGACTTCAAAGTGATGTATTCGGCCCCCCATTTGATGTCGTACCCCTCGGCTTCTGTGTATCAACAACTTCAGCTTCCATGTGCCAATCGAATGCGAGAAGTTAGGGTATTTTTGCACATAACACCCTGGCCAGGCGAAGAAGAGATTGGATCTTAGATCCATTCGGCAACACGCGGAAAAATCCTCAGAGATTGCTAGGAAAGACCACTCCAACATGGCTAACGCTCCCAGCTCCTCCTCCCGTCCCCGCGGCCCAGAAAAAGGCGAGTGGGAGAGGTGCTCTGTGTCCCATGGTCAGCTGGAGAAGCTGCAAACACAGGGATTTCTTCCTCCTGCGGACTTGGTCCCTGTTCGAGCAGGGTTGACCTCCTTCAATGGTGAGGCCCAGGCGGAGAATTTCCCCAATCCATCTGAGGGGGAACGAGTGTGTTTCGTCCCCTACCTGCTAAGAGGCGTCGGATTTCCAATTCATCAGTTCCTCAGAGGGCTTCTGGAGTACTATGGCCTCCAACTGCACAACTTCACTCCGGCCTCCATCCTGCATATCGCGGGTTACGTCGCTGTAAGTGCATCTAGTGCCACCCCTAGTTGGTTTTGGAGTATTGATGACAAACCTGGTTGAGGGACTAATGTGTTTGCGAGAATTGCAGGATAACACAGGTAGTAGTCCCTCATTGATTCGGTTTACCTACCGGAGATGACCCCTAAAATGTTGAAGACATTGAAGACAATGGTGGTGTGTGAAGACAATCACATCAAAGCTTATGACTCGAGAAGATATTCACATGAAGACTCTGGAGCGCGAAGACATAGTTGTTTCGTAGTTTCCTTCTCTTCTTTGTTGAGTCATAGGAACCACCGTAGTGTTAAGTGGGGTCCAAGTGAACAAAGTCAGAGTGACTGAAGTGATGCTCAACCAAATCCTAAGTCTTCAAGCGAAGACAATGAGAGCAAATCTTATCCAGAGCTGGATGAGTCAGCTTTACTTGTAGCCCAAGTCAAGCCGCCGCGTGTGTTTGAAATCTGACCGTTGGAACACGTGTCAGTTCCTTAGTGACCCAGGGTCATTTCAGACAAATCAGGTCGGGTTGCCTAGTGGCTATAAATAGCCCACCCCCTACACCATAAATTGGTGGCTGCTCAGAGTTAGTGCACGGCTTTTGTCGTTTGAGAGCAACCCACCTCCGAAGCTTTTGAGAGAGAGAAATCCTTGCGAGGACAAAGCCCAAAACACCCAGAGCCAAAGAGTGTTAGGCATCACTGAAGTCTTTCTGTCCGCGTGACCTGAAGACTTGTTACAGTTGAGGATTGTGAATCCTCGAGCCGGTTAGGCATCGCGTTCTGAGCATCCAAGAGTCATTGTGGATCGCTGGTGAACGAAGTCTGTGAAGGTTCGAAAGTCTACCTTGAAGACTTACCAGAGTGATTGGGCGAGGACTGGGTGTCCTTAGCTCAAGGGGAATAAGGTGAAGACGCGGTCTTCTGAGTTGAATCTCAGCCTCCCCAACCAGACGTACAGTTGTCATAGCAACTGGAACTGGTCCAACAAATCCTTGTCCTCTCCAAGAGACTGGTTCTATCTTCTCCCTCTCTTTATTTACAGTTTGTCTTCGTGAAGTCACTGCCTGCTTGCGTTACTTGTTTGACTTCACTATGTGACTACTATTGTTGTTTGGCTTCATACTATCTTCCATCCTGATCATTATTACCTAGCTGCTATTAGTCTTCGTGCTTTCACTTCATTGAATATTTGACTATGGCTTGCCTAGTGTAGTCTACCTTCCGCTGCATGTTAATAGGATCATTTCTATTGTTTGTATTCGAAACTTCCATGTTTTGAAGACTTTCATAAAAATTGCCTATTCACCCCCCCTCTCGTCGATAACTAGGACTTTCAATTGGTATCAGAGCAAGGTACTCCCTTGTTCTATGTGATTCGGTTTAACCACCTGGAGTTTTAGCTATGTTGACTGCAGGGATAATCAAAGTCTCCGCTGCGTGCCCTGTCTTCGATGGCACTGATTACCCCTACTGGAAGAATAAGATGCGCATGCATCTTGAAGCCATTGATGTCGATCTATGGTATGTCGTCAAGAAAGGCGTTCCCAAGACTGGTGAAGGCGTCACTCCTGCTGATGTCAAGAAGTTCATTCAACTGGATTCTACTGCGAAGAACATCATCTGTGGTCATCTGACCAAAGGGCAGTATGGCCGTGTGAGTGCTCTGGAAACGTCGAAGCTAGTCTGGGACTGGCTCTCCAAGGTCAACGAAGGCGTCTCAACCCATAGAGATCAAAGGATCAGTGTCCTTCGCAACCTCTTCAACCGCTTCAAGAGAAACGACAATGAGAATGTCCAGCTCACGTTTGACCGCCTCACTGACATCACAAATGAGCTTCATGCTCTCGGCGCCACTGAGATCACCAAGCATGAAATCATCAAGACACTCCTGAGATCACTGGATAACTCGTTTGACACCCTAGCCCTGATGATTCAAGAACGCCCTGACTTCAAGACACTCGATCCGTCTGACATACTTGAGAGGCTCAACACACATGAGTTTCAGCTATCTGAGAAAAGAGACATCTATGGTCCCAACTATGGCCGAACTCGTGCTTTGAAGGCAAAGGCTATTTCCGCATCTGAAGAAAAATCTGACTGCAGTTCTGGTGATCCTGAAGACATTGGAAAGGAGCTTGCTATGCTTGTGAAGAAGTTCCAGAAGTGCACCAAGAAGAAAGGCTTCAGAAAGTCTTCACGATCCAGCTCAAGAAATGATGAAGCTTCTACTCATGACCACAAGAAGAGAACATGCCACAAGTGCAAGAAACCTGGTCACTACATCTCTGAGTGTCCACAGTGGGACAATGAAAACAAGAAGAAGAAAAAGAGCAAGGAATATGATTCTGATGACAAGAAGAAGAAGAAATCCTCAAAATCTTCTTCCAAATCTTCATCGAAGTCTTCATCACACAAGAAGCGCTCATCTGGCAAGGCTCGTGCTTTTGTTGGCAAGGAGATGGATTTAGAGGAGGAGTCTGCTTCTGAGGAGGCGGAGGTGGAGTCTGAGGAGGAGTCCGACTCTGGTGTTGCAAGTCTGGCTCTAGCTACAGCCTACGTTGCCAAGTCCATCTTCAACACTGAAGACAATGGCTCCATCACCAACGCTGATGCTAATGACAAGGACGACTCCGCTCCCACCTATTGCTTCATGGCACGTGGTGCCAAGGTAAACTCACGCGATGCTTACTTTCAAACATCAAGCAAAGATGACTCTGATTATGAATCCAAACCCAGCTACAAAACACTTGCTAAAATTGCAACCGAACAACAGAAAACTATGGAACATATTCAAAAACTGTTAGACAAAAGCGATGACCTGTTGGACGCGGAAATGACCCGATCTTAGTCCTTAATTGAAGACATAAAAAATCTTCATGTTAAGTACAAGGAACTTGAAAGTCGTCATGAAACGCTCTCAACAACTCATGAAAAGCTTTCCTACGATTATCTTCAAAGGAAGCAAGAACTTGAGAAATTGAGAGCGACTCATGAAGATCTTCAAAAAGAGAATGAGTCACTTCGCGCTCAACAGATCAGTCCCGCTCAGGAAGGATTTGAACCACCATGTCTAAAATGCCTTCAGCGTGATAACGCTACTTCTGTTGCTAAATGTTCTACTACTTCTACTGCTGCAATATCCTCAACTTTTGATGTGGTAACTAACCCCTCTGCTGAGGATGCCGCTACTATTGCTGATGAAAATGCTAGGTTGAAGACATTGCTTGAGACAGGGATGTACAAAAGTCTCAAAGGTCATCAGACACTGTGCGATGTCCTCAAAAAGCATATTCTGAACCGAAACCCTAGAAAAGAGGGTGTTGGGTTCGAGAGAAAAATGAATGTTGATGGTTCTTACTGGAAGCCTGAGCAGTACCCCAAAACCACATGGGTTGCTGCAAAGGAACGTTCAGTGGATCCATCCACCTTATCCGGTTTCACTTGTGCTAACCCTATTATCATTGATGAATCCTTTGATGCAAACTATAAACTGTTTAAGAATCAGAATGGTCAAGTGTTTGCCAGGTATATTGGTACTAACTGCAGGAATGGACCACCTATGAAGAAGATCTGGGTGCCCAAAAGGGTTCTTGAGAATCTTCCTATGAATGTCATCATGACACCACAAGGGAAGAAGACAAACCCCAGACCAAAGGATTCATATGGCCCAAAGGCTTCATACAGACACAGGACTCACTTGGGTCACCCTAACGCCAATGTTTTGCAGGGAAATCATACTCAAACTTATGAATATGAGCGCGTGTCATCAAACTGCTATGTTCATAAGACTAAGAACTTTTCTTCTATTCATATGAGTACTATTCGCCTCCTGCAAGGCTATTTGCTAGGGCTCCAAAGCCGAAGTTCTCAGATGCTGCACTTAGACTCATTGCTTCTAAGCCACCCCTGAAAATGTGGGTGGTTAAGAAAAATTAACTTTCTTTTGCAGGGAAAGGTCTCCAGCCAGAAATCAAAGGCGTCCGATGCTTTTTGCTGGGGACCTAAAACATCTTGTAGGGCGCAAGATAAAATGCCCAAATGGTCTTACTATGTATTTTGTTCCTGAATCGCTTGCCAATCATCCTATCTGTCCTAACCTTGATCTGAGCTTTGATAATCCTCTTGTGCATCAAATGTTTATGCTTCACAATACTCTTGGTGAAGCCTATCCCCCTAACTGTACTGTAGGGTATGACACCACATGCTTCAGAATGGATTATGGACAGTGGATGCACTAATCATATGACTGGTGATCGAAGTCTTCTCATGGACTCAACCTTACGTCCATCTGACAAGAGCCACATCACATATGCTGACACTGGTAAAAGCAAGGTATTGGGTCTAGGTAGAGTTGCAATCTCAAAGGATCAGCACATGGATAAAGTGATGCTTGTTGAATCCCTTGGTTTCAACTTAATGTCTGTCTCAATGCTTTGTGACTTGAACATGATTGTGATATTTGGAAAATATCGTTGCCTTGTTCTAATGGAATCTGGCAAGTCTCTAGTCTTTGAAGGGTATCGGAAAGATGATTTGTACATGGTAGATTTCTCAGCAGGACCACAACTAGCCGTATGTCTTCTAGCAAAAGCTTCAGAGTGCTGGCTCTGGCATCGGAGGCTAGGGCATGCTGGCATGAGGAACCTGTACACTCTCGCGAAGAAGAAACACGTCATATGCATCGAGGGCGTCAAGTTCAAGAAAGATCATCTGTGTGGTGCCTGCGAAGCTGGAAAGATGACAAGGGCCAAGCATCCCTCGAAGACAATCATGACGACATCTCAACCCTTCGAGCTGCTACACATGGACTTATTTGGCCCTACTCACTACTCTACTCTCACTACCACTGCTTGTCTCTATGGCTTCGTCATTGTTGATGATTATTCAAGATATACTTGGGTGCATGTAATCCTCTACAAGAATGAAGTGCAGGATGTCTTCAGACGCTTTGCCAATCGTGCCATGACGAACTATGGCGTCAAGATCAAGCATATCAGAAGTGATAATGGCACAGAATTCAAGAACACCGGCCTCGACACTTATCTTGATACATTGGGCATCACTCATGAGTTCTCAGCTCCGCACACACCGCAGCAGAATGGCATCATGGAGCGCAAGAACAGAACACTCATTGAGATGGCTCGGACGATTCTTGATGAATACAAGACTCCAAGAAAGTTCTGGCCCAAAGCCATTGATACTGCATGCCATGTCATCAACCGTATTTATCTTCACAAGCTTCTGAAGAAGACTTCCTATGAGCTCCTAACTGGTAAGAAGCCAAATGTCAGTTACTTCAGAGTATTTGGTGCTAGGTGCTGGATCAAGGATCCACATCACACTTCAAAATTTGCACCAAAAGCACATGAAGGTTTTATGCTTGGTTACGGAAAGGATTCGCACTCCTACAGAGTCTTCAACCTCTTTCACTATAAAGTGGTTGAAACTGTGGATGTGCGGTTCGATGAGACTAACGGCTCGCAAAGAGAGCACCTGCCAAATGTGCTAGATGAAGTTCCACCTAGTGAATCCATCAAGCTCATGGGAACTTGTCGGGGATATACCCCTCGGTATGACCCGGCCGGAAGTATGACCCGGCCGGACTTGGTGCTTCACCGATGACCCGCCGGAGGACTGACGACTCACGAGCCTGACGACTCACGGATGGCCCCGACGGCGGGTCAGATAGAAGACTAGGCCC
Source organism: Aegilops tauschii subsp. strangulata (assembly GCF_002575655.3). Taxonomy (NCBI): domain Eukaryota; kingdom Viridiplantae; phylum Streptophyta; class Magnoliopsida; order Poales; family Poaceae; genus Aegilops; species Aegilops tauschii. The sequence continues at coordinate 475,420,263 of NC_053039.3, forward strand.
AAGGCCTAGAAGGCCGACTCACGTTATGGTGGGCCGGCTTAAGCGGAAAGGCATAAGGAATATTCTCCACCAAAGGGAGCAAGACTAGGACTCCACTTGTAATAAAGTAATCCTAATCCTACTAGGACTAGTCATGTAACCCGCCCCTTCAACTTATATAAGGAGGGGCAGGGCTCCCCAAAGGGGGGGAAGGAACAAGAAACAATCTCTAGGGCTAGACACAAAGAGCCGGCTAAGCCGGCGACTCACTCATGATCAAAATGAGACCTAGCCACAAACATCATGTAGGGTTATTAACGGATGATATTTCCCGGGGCCCGAAGCTGTCTAAATCCTTGTCTTGTGCTGCGTCTCTCGATTCCGCCCAACCCCTCTCAAGCTACTGCATAGATGCGTTGGCCTCGCGACTAAGTCCTCACACTAGGACATCTGCCGTGACAATTCCACGACAGTTGGCGCCCACCGTGGGGCCTGCGCACGGTGGTGTTGAGTTCTTGGAGGGTGCTATCCCAGGGATCGACAAGCTCCGTCCGGCTCAATGAAGAAGTTCCGGCCGGTTCGTCGGAGAGTTCCAGCCGGCTCACCGAAAAAGTTCCGTCAGGCTCATCGAAAGGTTCCGCCGGTTCGTCGAAAAGTTCCGGCCGGATCATTGGAAAGTTCTGACCGCCTAAATGCAAGGTTCCGTCTGAATCACCAAAAGGTTCCGATCGCCTCGACGAAAAGTTCTATCCAAATCATCAAAGGGCTCCAGCCGAATCACCGAAAGGTTCCGTCCGGATCGACAAAGAGTTCTAACCTAGAAAAAAAAAGTTCCGGCCGGATTATCAAGAGGTTCCGGTTTAAAAATTCCGGATTATCAAAAGTTCCGGCCGGATTATCAAGAGGTTCCGGTTCAAAAGTTCCGGATTATCAAAAGTTCTGCCCGGATTATCAAGAAGTTATGGTTCCAGAAATTCCGGCTCAAAAAGTATCGGTCGGGTTATGTGGAGAGTTCAGGCACTAGAAGACGCAGAACCAATCAACTCTTTTGTCAAAAACAAAAACACCACTATGCATTATCCAGCACCAGCATCCGGCAAAAAATACCAGGTGCTATCCTTTCTATGTATTTTATCAGTACATGTTAATTCATCCGACAACAATTACTCTGGCCTGTAATACTTTTACGCAGGGCAATTATTAAAAGAAAAAGGGGTGGTGTTATACCGCGGATGCACATTCGGATGTATCGCGCGGCTTCACGGACAGGGTGTACAGTCCGGTTTACGTCAACGTACCGGCTGACTCACCCGTCCGCACCGCCTTACAACGCCACGAACGACTCGTCTGTCCACCCTCGCGGCCGGTTCACGCGCCGACTTACAACGTGGAGGACAACTTGCTCGGCCGCACCGGCTTACAACGCCGGGCCGACTCATCTGTCTGCTCCTACGGTTAACTCGGCCGTGATTAATTTTAGCATCACTGTGGTAACCACCAACTCCACGGCGGATAATTTCTGGCCTAGCACATCAGGTGATATCCAGCTAAAATATATTTTCTAAACACATATTATTTTTGTCAAAGAGCAGTTTATCTTTGCCTTGGTCTGCAATATTGTTTATGCAGGACAGTTGTTCATTGCAAGAGCAATGGTTGTACCAAGATGCTTGACGAATATATGTGTCGATGCGGCTACCTTATCCGTCCGCACTGGCTTACAACGCCACGTCCGGTTCATCTGTCTGTGCCGCCTCAGAAGTTGCGGTCATCTTTACCGTCCGTCTCTCGCGGCCTGGTCTACATCAATACGCCGGGCCGCACCTGTCTGCATGAGCTGTTTATTGAGTATGAGCAAGTCACTGCTTGGGAAGCCCGGTTTTCTTCCAACAAATTGGAGGCAAATTATCATGTATTATCAACCGCCGTCTGCACTGGATGGCTCAATGGGCAGGCGCACAAGTCGCCGCCACTACAGTTCGGTTAAATTTCAAACAGCCAGTTGGAAGGAACTATTGGCCGAGTTGCTGACGCGGCTCATACGGGATCATTTATAAACCCGCCGTAGTCACCTCAACCTTCTGTGGATTCACATCGCGATATCAACACCAATGATATACGCCTTATGCTATGGTCAATATGGAGAATCTCAAAGCCAACTCCTCGAGTCGTCTTGAGACTCGGGGGCTACAATGATATGACTCGGCAGCATTGGCCGGTTTCAATGCATTCAAAGAACTCCGGGTCATTGGAGGGAAAAATAACCCGGTCCCGGAGGCTACCGCCATATTGGTGAAAATTTAAAGGCCGTCAGAAAAATTTCCGGCTTAAAAAGAAGGATTCCGGTTTAAATCCGGCTCAAGAGACTTGACATCTCCCACAAGGTACTGAAGCTCTTAGTATCTGGTTTAAAATCCGGTTCAAGGGAAATTTATCTACCACAAAGCTTTGAAGCTCTCAAGTCCGGTTCAAAATCCGGTTCAAGGTGAATTTGTCTATTACAAAAACTTTGAAACTTTCAGTATCCGGTTTAAGAATTTCCGGTTCAAAAAGAATTTATCTCTCGCAAAGTTCGAGTTCTCAGGAAAAAATTAAAGGGACTAGAGAGAGTCTGTTACAAAGCACAACTCAAACATAGGTACCCTGCTTTAATGACCATTGGGAGCTGATCGTATTCGAATTTAGCTTAACCCTTTTGGTGTGACCCTGATCGTATTCGAATCAGAGTCATTAAATATTCTCATGATCACTAGGGGGCTTCCTGTTCAAACATAGGTCGTATTCGAACCAAAGAGAACATAGCTGTCAGTACCCTTTTGATCGGCACACTGCCAAACTCACTAGGGGGCTTCTTGATCGTATTCGAATCATAGTTCAACCCCTTTTGGGTCCGACGTGGATCGTATTCGAATCAGCGTCGTTAAACAACTCTCAAGGTCATTTGGGGGCTTCCTGTTCAAACATAGGTCGTATTCGAACCAAAGAGAACATAGCTGTCGGTACCCTCTTGATCGGCAACGCCAAAGCCACTGGGGGCTACATGATCGTATTCGAATCCTAGCTTAACCCCTTTGGAACGGTTTACTGATCGTATTCGAATCAGAAGCCTTGATTTTCTTTTTGTCTGGATTAAGTTTTTTGAACACAATCTTTTGGGTTTTGAGACTTTTTGCTCATATCTGAAGCATATATATATATATGTGGTTTCTATTAACCCGCCCTGGCTTTTGACGAACAAGTCGCCAGCATATGACAATATTAATACTTGGAAGGTTTGGCTTCTAAGGATTGGGTTATCACCCTTACTGCACAGGTCATGTAAACCGGCAGTACAAATTCAATATCACAGTGGTTATATGTGAGATATTATGACCCGCCCTGCGGTAAACCGCCAAGGGATCTTGTGATCTACTTGTGTGCAGGATAAGACTACATTTGGGTGGTTACCCGCCCTGGCTTTTGACGTTAAGTCGCCAGGGCATATGTTGTTTAAACTCTGCAGGATTTACAAAGCTATGACTTACATAAATGATTAAGTTCAAGCCCATCATGAAAGATTGAAATTGGTGTCTCAAAAGGGTTATCAATTCTTGTTTTTCTCAAAGCCTATAAGCCGCCGGCCAAGAGCCGCCGGATATTTAAACTCCGGATTTAATTATCAACAGATGAGGTATTCAAAGTCGCTTTGGCGCAATGGCTATTATTTTATCAATAAATATGATTTATTCTACAATGGAAAGAATAGTCCCGAGTCGCTGCAGGCTTACGACCCGACACTTGGGGGCTACATTATTCAAATTGATATTACATCGAATATGCAAGTCCCATGTCACTGCCAGCATGTACCATGGCACTTGGGGGCTAATGCAAAGTCATTTTTTGCTCAACTTATTGAAGACCCGATTCATCACATTCTAAATGAGCCGGCCCTTGGGGGCTACCAATTTGTCAAAAGTTCAAGCTACACAAGCATTAATCCGTTATATTGAACGGTCCACTATTCAGTTGGTAGAGTACAAAGCTCTTAACCTTGTGGACGTGGGTTCAAGCCCCATGGTGGAGATTATATTATATGATGTTATTATCAATAAATTATATACAAAGTCCCAGCTCAGTATTATCTTACTAAGCCGGCCCTTGGGGGCTACCAATTGCTCCTGTCAAAAATTCAAGTTTACATGGTTATATCTACGAAGTCCCTGCTCATTATTGCATAATGACCCGGCCCTTGGGGGCTACACTGGTTGAAGTTTTCATGAGCATAAGGCAATTACAAGTCCCAGGTTGATGCAAGCATGACAACCCGGCACTTGGGGGCTATAGGTGATATGCATATAAGGGAGAAAAAATCTTCAAATTCTCAGTTTGGAGAAGACCGGATTAACCCGGTGTCTGCAACAATCATGACCCGGTATCATTTATTTATAACCCGACAATTTTGGCAGTCATAAATCAGCAAGATCTACATCTTTAAGCCGGCCGAATATCAGTTGAATAGTTCAAGACCAATATTTTTGTCAAATCAAAGCATTGAAGGCCGACTCAAATGGATTATTTCTTATAATATTTCTTTACAAGAGCCAATGTCAGTAAATGGATTGTGAAGCTGGCCTATTGACCCGGATTTTCCAGGGGAAAATGTCAAGGACTTAAGGATGATCAGGTGCCGGCTTACAAGAATATTTAACCCGGAGCACAACCTGTCAAGTTTGTTCTTGTGTTTGTTTTACAGGATTAGTTTAACATGGATAAATCCAAATTAAACTGGGGGCTAATGTCGGGGATATACCCCTCGGTATGACCCGGCCGGAAGTATGACCCGGCCGGACTTGGCGCTTCACCGATGACCCGCCGGAGGACTGACAACTCACGAGCCTGACGACTCACGGATGGCCCCGACGGCGGGTCAGATAGAAGACTAGGCCCAAGGCCCAGAAGGCCGACTCACGTTATGGTGGGCCGGCTTAAGCGGAAAGGCATAAGGAATATTCTCCACCAAAGGGAGCAAGACTAGGACTCCACTTGTAATAAAGTAATCCTAATCCTACTAGGACTAGTCATGTAACCCGCCCCTTCAACTTATATAAGGAGGGGCAGGGCTCCCCAAAGGGGGGGAAGGAACAAGAAACAATCTCTAGGGCTAGACACAAAGAGCCGGCTAAGCCGGCGACTCACTCATGATCATAATGAGACCTAGCCACAAACAGCATGTAGGGTTATTACCGGATGATATTTCCCGGGGCCCGAAGCTGTCTAAATCCTTGTCTTGTGCTGCGTCTCTCGATTCCGCCCAACCCCTCTCAAGCTACTGCATAGATGCGTTGGCCTCGCGACTAAGTCCTCACACTAGGACATCTGCCGTGACAATTCCACGACAGAACTGGAGAGATCATACCTTCTATGGCACAACCTGAAGAGGAACTTATCATTTCTGCACCTAATCAACCCGAAGACAATGCTCAGACTGAAGACAACGCTCAAAATGAAGACAATGATCAGCCAGAGCAAAATCTTCCTCCAGTTCATACTCGTGTTGCAAATGAAGTATAGATCGAGAAGATAATTGATAGCATCAATGCACCAGGTCCACTCACTCGTTCAAGAGCAACACAGCTAGCAAATTTCTGTGGGCACTTTGCATTTGTCTCAATATCAGAACCCAAGAAAGTTGCTGAAGCCTTCATGGAACCTGAATGGATTCAAGCTATGCAAGAAGAGCTTCAACAGTTCAAGCTGAACAATGTGTGGGAACTAGTCAAGCGTCCTAACCCTCGCAAGCACAACGTAATAGGCACCAAATGGATATATCGCAACAAGCAAGATGAGCATGGTCAAGTTGTCAGAAACAAGGCTCGTCTCATTGCTCAAGGACGCACTCAAGTTGAAGGGATTGACTTCGATGAAACATTTGCTCCTGTGGCTAGGCTTGAAGCCATTCGCATACTGCTAGCATACGCAAATCATCACAACATCCTTCTATATCAAATGGATGTGAAGAGTGCCTTTCTCAACGGCAAGATTGAAGAAGAAGTGTATGTTGCACAACCACCTGGCTTTGAAGATCCAAAACATCCTGATATGGTATACAAGCTTAACAAGGCACTGTATGGCCTCAAACAAGCCCCTCACGCCTGGTATGACACTCTCAAAGACTTCCTGAAGAGCAAAGGCTTCAAACCTGGTTCCCTGGATCCCACACTCTTCACGAAGACATATGATGGTGAACTGTTTGTGTGCCAAATATATGTGGATGACATTATTTTCGGCCACACTAACCAGAAATACAGTGATGAGTTTGGACACATGATGCAAGAGCAATATCAGATGTCCATGATGGGTGAACTGAAGTTCTTCCTTGGTCTTCAAATTCATCAGCAAAGCAATGACATCTTTATATCTCAAGAGAAATACCTCAAAGACTGCCTGAAGAAGTTTGGAATGCAAGACTGCAAAGGTTACACGATGCTAATGCCAACCAAAAGTCATTTGGGTCCTGACGCCAATGGTAAAGAGTTTGATCAAAACGTATACCGCTCCATGATTGGTTCTTTACTTTTTTTATTTGCATCTAGGCCAGATATCATGCTTAGTGTTTGCATGTGTGCCCGATTCCAAGCGGCACCAAAGGAATCGCATCACTTGGCTGTGAAGCGAATTCTTTGATATTTGGCTTACACCCCAACACTAGGATTGTGGTATCCAAAGGGCTCAGAGTTTGATCTAGTTGGATTCTCGGATGCTGATTATGCTGGTGACAAGGTGGATCGCAAGTCTACATCAGGCACGTGTCACTTTCTGGGACGATCACTTGTCTGTTGGTCTTCAAAGAAGCAGAACTGTGTGTCTCTCTCCACTGCTGAATCTGAATACATTGCTGCTGGATCTTGTTGTGCTCAGCTTCTATGGATGAAGCAAACACTTAAGGACTATGGCATCCATCTGAAGCAAGTACCACTCTACTGCGACAATGAAAGCGCCATCAAGATTGCCAACAACCCAGTTCAACACTAGAAGACAAAGCACATTGAAATTCGTCATCACTTTCTCAGAGATCATGTCATGAAGGAAGATATTGATATCATTCACGTCAACACTGAAGAGCAATTGGCAGATATCTTCACAAAGCCCTTCGATGAGAAAAAGGTTTTGCAAGTTGCGGTGTGAGCTAAATATCTTGGAATCCTCGAATGTCCTGTGATTAGGCACACATCCTAACACTTATGCATGTTGATGACTTAGATGTGCAACACACGAAGTAATGTATATCTTCAATCAATGAAGACTTAGACTCTGAGTGTGAATACATTAATGCGGAATTTGACTTCGGAGCGCCATGATAATTGTGCGTAGTGTCTGGGTCCAATACTTCCTATACGGTGGGTAACGCCGCCACCAAATTCTTGTTTGGAGTGTTTTCTCTTGGCGTTACATTTGCTAAGTCTTCGCATTTGATTTATCTTCAACATGGATTTGTCTTCATGATGACCCTCACTTTGTTGATTTAGTCTTACTCAGATATATACATATATTTGTGTTCTATCCACTAGAGCATTCACTTATAGCTATGTCTTCTTGTTTGATTTTTTTTGAACTAAGTGAATGTGATCGGACCCTAACCTCTTCTATGCTTCTTCCTTAAATTCTATCTATCCAAATCATATGCATTCTATTGAAACCGTCGAATGTCTTCTCTGCGTCCTTGTCAGTAGAAGATACAGAGACAAACATTGAATCTATTTTAAATGCTTAATCCTTATTGCCTGAAACCCGGAGAAGACGGAATGACCACCCGACAGTCCAGGCGTGCGTGGGAACATGGAACAACTTCCAATGTGTTGCATGTTCGCCACGTGTCCCTCAGATGTGAACCGCCAGGGGCACCTGCGTAATTGTGTTGTGCTGTCTCTTTCCTTATAAATACATGTCTCATCACGGTCAAAATACTTCTTCCACCTCTACACCTCAGACAAACCCTAGCGCCACCGCTAGTTCCCGACGACGCCGGCGACGAAGCGCTTAGCTGTCGCGACCTCACCGACGCCGTCCTCACGCCGGCCGCGGACATCGTCTTCTCCGCCGCCACCGTAGGTGTCCTCCGTCGCCAAGTTAGGGCACGGAAGATCGAACTGCTCGGCCTCCTCTCTACTCCGTCTAGCAGTTCTTCGTGTGGTAATTAAAACTCACTTTTACTGCCTTTTTGATCCAATAGATTCATCCTTCCTCACAAAAAGTGGTTTCTGTGGCTACATAGTTAGATCTATCCTGTTCTGCATCTCATAATATGCCTAGTATATTCACTTATGCCTCACACATAGTTAGATTCCTCACTTGTACCTATTCTTGGATTCGTACAAATCTGGAACCAACTCCCAACATAAAGTGAATGTCTTCGCACTATGAGGTCAATGTCTTCTAAACTGATTTATCTTCAAAATCTTCTGAGAATGCATATGACCTCTTCCCCTTCCCTCGCATCTCTAATGCTGTCACAGGTACATGTCCGTGGGAGAATCCCTTGGTTCTCATAGTCTGCATTCATTTGCAGAGTTCTTACAGCATCACATCAATTCTCCCGAACCTAGTTCTTGTCTGACCAGCAGACGGAAGACTTTGACAGCTTCGTAGCCATTCAGTCTGAACTTCATGGCCACAGAAAAGTCTGCAAGGAAGGGCGGCAGGCAGCGCCGTGGGGGCACATCAAGAGATTTGCTATCAGATCTCTATGAGCTGTACAAGACTGATCCAGAAGAGGATTACATCAACGCAAAACTCGAATCCAGTGGATTCGAAGATATTGGGCCAAGCAATGGTTCAAATACAGGTTCGTGACCCAGGAGTATGCTGAGAAGAATGCCATCAAGTGTCCTTGGAGTGATATTCTCTTTCGAAATCTTCAACCCAAGAAAAGAGCTGAAGCTATTGCTCAGGGTTTCTACCCTTGTATGGTCCGTGGACCACAGCCTGCCAATGCCGACCCATCATCATTTCTATGGCGTCGTGACGATAATCTCTTCAAGCACAACTTTGAGACTGCAAAGGCATCGGCCAAAGAGAACAAGAAATCGCTGGGATTAGACTTCAACCCCGGTCCTTCTGCTCCTCGGGCCGATGGCACACGCGATGCTGAACCCAATATCATTGGGCCCTTCTACAACCTTGAAGGTCTCATCACACATATTGCCGTTTAGGGGGTAGCCATGGACCACTCTGCAGATGACGCTGACTCTGATGAAGCGCCTGCTCCGCCAAAACCACAGAAGCAGAAGAAACCCAAGACTTCAAAGCCCTCCACTGCACCAAGAGCTTCACGTGCGAAGCCTCTGGCCACTGCTCCTCCTGCACCAAGTGTGCATTCTGAAGATCTTTCTCGTATCTCCAAGACCGAGAAGAAGAAGAAACCCATGCAACTTACTGGTCAAGCACTGACCCCAGCTGCCGTTATGAGGAATGAGAATGAAACCATTGATCTGTCTAGTGACGACGATCTTGGCGACGATGCTCTCGAGCTGCTGATCAAGAGCAAGCAAGAGGCGGAAGTCTTCAACGATCTTCCCCTTTTCGATGTGGACATCCTGAACAAGTTCATTGATGAGTGGTTTGACAGCCCAAACCTCAGTTTTGATGATCTTGAGCTCCCAATTGGCATCAGCGTCTCCTTCCATGGAGCCATTGCTCCTGAGCTGGCTCTATCTCAAACAATAGTTGAACTGAAGAACAAAATTGACTATGAGAAAGCCCAGTTCAAGAAGCACATGGCCAAGCTCAGTGTGACTGATGTCCAAAACTTCAAGCAAATGATGCATGAGCTCAAAGAGGCGTTTCACAAGAAACGTGACGAAGCTAAAGGTTCACGAGAGCGCATGAAACTCCTTGCTGCCAAATGTGTTCAAGCTTACAATGAAGCCGAGAAGCGCAAGGCACTTGGGCGTCTTGGCATCGACCCCAAGATGGCTGCCAAGAAGAAGAAGCCTACTGTGGCCCCAGCTGAAGCATCCAGGTGGGAAGAACCTCGCATTGTCTTCCCCGCCAGCATGACAGGCGTGAAGCCCACAGTAGCTTCGGAACTCAAGAAGACCAGAACAGCCGAAGCCGAAGCCAGAAAGCGCAAGACCAAGAACACCACTAACCAAGAAGAGAAAGACTAAGAAGAAAGATCAGGCTGCTCCCACAGAGCCCCTTGTCATCGAGCCAATTTCAGTTGCTCGTCCTACGTCAGAACACCGAGAGCGTCAGTTGATAGTTCACGAGCCTACTACCACAGAGGCTCCTGAAGCTCAAGAAGATCCAGCTGTTGACCACACCGCAGCTGAAGACATTGGTCCCCAAGACAATGTACATGATGATGAAGTCCTTCCTCAGATCGAGCACCAAATGGTATCATCGCCTGTTCTCACGAACAGCGAACTCATCAGCATTGGTCGTCCTTTGACGCCAATTGCTCAGGATGATTCATGGGCTGATCACCCTCAAGACTCCCCCCGTCAAGAAGAATCACCACGTACTCCCCTAACTCAAGTCACCACTCCGGTGCTTGATGATGAAGACTTTGTGGCCCAGACAACTCCATCTCCACAAGCGTCGCCAGTGTTTCGCAGGCTTCGCAAAGGACCAAGGCCACAAGTCACTCTTTCGAGTGTTCCAGAAGGAGAAGAGCACCACCACTAAGTATCACGCCAAGTGTTTTCTGAAGCCACTCCAACTGCGAACATCTTAGAGTCTGAAGCCAAAGCTGCTAAAGACATTCCGGCTGCATCAGCCGATGAACAAGAAGAACCAAGTCAAGAAGAAGAACGTGTTGCTACACCCCCGTCCAACCAAGAAGTTGTTCTCGAGGAGAACGTGTCCGACCCTCGAGCTACTCAAGTGGAGGTTGACAATATTGAGGCGACCACCAACATCAATACTGAAGCCTATGACGTTGTCATGGCCGAAGCAAATGTGGCGCCTGAAGTTAATGTGGTGCCAGAAGTAAATGAGCCTGAAGCTTCTAATGCACCTGAAGCCAATGCTGCACCTGAAGCTAATGCCAATGCCACTGCTCCTGTACCGCCTCCAAGGCCACACACCATTGAGCAAGCATTTGATCATGGTCAGCTGGTTACTGTCCGATGGCCCATTCTGGTTCCTCCACCTGCCGCCGGTCCACAATTTGACTATCATGTAGAGCACAGACCTTAGGTCCAGAAGCCTAAGCCTAGGTTGCCAAGGTTTCCATGTTCTGCAACTTCACCAGGATCGTTTAATGCAAATGGCTTCATTGCACACAACACCTTCTTTGACAGTGCCAAGAACCCCTACTCGAAGCCAAGAATTTCATCTGACCGGTTCCGGAGCTATCAGCAGCGCAGTTACTATTCATGTGTTCTTTATGATCAAGGGCGCATCTTTCCCCATATGCGTCTGGACTGTGAAGCTATTGCTAGACCGCCCTGCTTAGAAGAAGCCCTTGGCTGTTTCCGAGATGCTGGTCTGCTGCAATTTGTGACTGATAAAGAGCACTGGAACGAAGAGCTTCTGCTACAATTCTATGCCACCCTCCACATTCGCGGCTACAACAGGGATCCGAAGACATGGATCCTTGAGTGGATGACAGGCAATATACACCACGAAGCCAAAGCTCTGGATATTATTGAGCTCACAGGCCTGCCCACTCCAGGTGAACTCTTCGAGCCTGGTTGTCAGCTTCACCGCAATGCTTTGGAGAGCATCTTCCAGAAGCCTGAGCCCAACATGAGCCAAATGCTGAGCATGATGAAGCCACTGCCACGCGACGCTGAATATCCCATGGAATTCTTTGTTGACGACCTAGAGTATCTGCCCCGCACTATTTATCATATCATCAGGCGAACTCTATAGACTGTCAAGGGACATTCTTCTGCAGCGAAGCTTGAAGGAGCAATGAAGACATTGGTCTTCTATATCTTCAATGGCATCAGTTTCAATGCTCAAGACTTCTTCATCAGGCAATTGGCTGCATCTGGCTCTGATCTTTTTGGATTGAAATTCTATGCTCCATGGGTTATGCGCCTTATCAAGCTTCACTCTGCTGTCAACTATCAGCCGTCTGCGCAAAACCATCTGATATTGTTGCCAGAGGTTGATCTATCTGTCGAAGCCATATACCCAGAACCTACCAAGGAGCCCATTTATCATCACAACGCTGATCACCAAAGCTTCACTCAGCCCAATGAAGGAGTTCTGGCTGCCACTTGTGTTTATCCTTTGGCTGGCAATACACGTGCACCTCATCATGCCCATACTGAAGCCACTGAAAGCACAATATCTCAAAGGCCTCGAAAGCGTTCTCGTGTTCTCAATGACCGAGAGCTTCTCGTTGCCGCATCACGGCTGGCTGAAGCGTCAGATGCAAAGCCTCTTGGTGGATGTCAACCGCATTCGCAACCTTGCCACAAAGAATGCATTTGTCACTCATGATGACCCACAAGTATAGGGGATCTATCGTAGTCCTTTTGATAAGTAAGAGTGTCGAACCCAACGAGGAGCAGAAGGAAATGATAAGCGGTTTTCAGCAAGGTATTCTCTGCAAGTACTGAAATTAGAGGTAACAGATAGTGTTGTGGTAGGATAATTTGTAACGACCAACAAGTAACAAAAGTAAATAAAGTGCAGCAAGGTGGCCCAATCCTTTTTGTAGCAAAGGACAAGCCTGGACAAACTCTTATATAGGGAAAAGCGCTCCCGAGGACACATGGGAATTATTGTCAAGCTAGTTTTCATCACGTTCATATGATTCGCGTTCGGTACTTTGATAATTTGATATGTGGGTGGACCGGTACTGGGGTGCTGTTCTTACTTGAACAAGCATCCCACTTATGATTAACCTCTATTGCAAGCATCCGCAACTACAACAAAAGTATTAAGGTAAACCTAACCATAGCATGAAACATATGGATCCAAATCAGCCCCTTACGAAGCAACGCATAAACTAGGGTTTAAGCTTCTGTCACTCTAGCAACCCATCATCTACTTATTACTTCCCAATGCCTTCCTCTAGGCCCAAATAATGGTGAAGTGTTATGTAGTCGACGTTCACATAACACCACTAGAGGATAGACAACATACATCTCATCAAAATATCGAACGAATACCAAATTCACATGACTACTAATAGCAAGACTTCTCCCATGTCCTCAGGAACAAACATAACTACTCACAAAGCATATTCATGTTCATAATCAGAGGGGTATTAATATGCATAAAGGATCTGAACATATGATCTTCCACCAGATAAACCAACTAGCATCAAATACAAGGAGTAATCAACACTACTAGCAACCTACAGGTACAAATCCCAGACTTGGAGACAAGAATTGGATACAAGAGATGAACTAGGGTTTGAGAGGAGATGGTGCTGGTGAAGATGTTGATGGAGATTTCCCTCTCCCGATGAGAGGAGTGTTGGTGATGACGATGGCGATTATTTCCTCCTCTCGGAGGGAAGTGTCCCCGGCAGAATAGCTCTGCCGAAGCCCTAGATTGGTTCCGCCAAGGTTCCGCCTCGTGGCGGCGGAGTCTCGTCCCGAAAGCTTGCTTATGATTTTTCTTCGGACGAAAGACTTCATATACCAGAAGATGGGCACCGGAGGGACAACAGGGGGCCCACGAGGCAGGGGGCGCGCCCTCACCCTCGTGGCCAGGTGGGGCCCCCTGACGTACTTCTTCCGCTCAATATTTTTATTATTTCCAAAAATAACTTTCGTGGAGTTTCAAGACTTTTGGAGTTGTGCAGAATAGGTCTCTAATATTTGCTCCTTTTCCAGCCCAGAATTCCAGCTGCCGGCATTCTCCGTCCTTATGTAAACCTTGTAAAATAAGAGAGAATAGGCATAAGTATTGTGACATAATGTGTAATAACAGCCCATGATGCAATAAATATCGATATAAAAGCATGATGCAAAATGGACGTATCAACTCCCCCAAGCTTAGACCTCGTTTGTCCTCAAGCGGAAGCCGATAACGATAAATATGTCCACATGTTTAGAGGTAGAGGTGTCAATAAAATAAAATACGGACATGAGGGCATCATGATTATTCTCATAACAGCAACATATATGGATATTCTCATATTGTAACGCCCCGGATCCGATGCGCCAGGTGTCTGCCAGTTATTCGCCGTCCTTGCCTTGTCATCTGCTTGCGTGTTGCACTTTGCCATGTCATCATCTGCATTTCATATCATGTCATCATGTGCATTGCATTTGCATACGTGTTCGTCTCATGCATCCGAACCTTTTCCCCGTTGTCCGTTTTGCAATCCGGCACTCCTATGTCACCCGGCGCCCCCTTTTGCCTCTTTTCATGTGCTGGTGTTAAACTTTCTCGGAATGGACCGAGGCTTGTCAAGTGGCCTTGGTATACCACCGGGAGACCACCGGTCAAGTTTCGTTCCATTTGGAGGTTGTTTGGTGCTCCAACGGTTAACCGGGTAACCGCTAAGTCCGTTTGTGTGTTGCAGCAAACCTCCCTTTCAAACAGCCCCAAAACCCCTCTAAGTCTCCGCCATGCTCTTGGTCGTTCGATCACGATCGCGTGGGCGAAAACCGCATCCCGTTTGGACTCTCCTAGCTCCTTCTAGCTATAAAAACGTCCCCTCCCCCTCCATTTTCGGGTCCGAAACCCTAGTTTTCCCCTCTCGCCCGCCGGACATGTCCGTCCCGGACCGGACGAGACCCCGCCGCCGCTTCCAGCCTCTCCCGTCGCGCCACCTGTCGCCTCCGCCGCCTCCCTCCACCGCGGCCCGCGGGGCCCGGAGCAGGCCCGCGCGACCCCGCGGGAGCCGCCGCCGCCCCGCGCCCGGCGCGTCTCCGCCCGCCGCCGCGTGCGTTCGCCGCCGCCCTCCGCCGCCTGTCGCCGCCGGCCACTGCGCCTCGTGCGCCCGTGCGTCGCCGGCCACC